>NC_133799.1:16403713-17603713 GCF_043250625.1 Sebastes fasciatus
CGTATCTTTAGATATGTTTGAGGCCACAGTTAATCCCTTTAGCGTCTTTAGAGTCTCAGCTGATTTCTGTGACATTAAGCCGTGGTCAAATCCACTGCTTTAAAGCTGCTAGCACTGGACACTTTTGTGCTCCAGTAAACAAAGAAACAACATCTAAGTATGTGATGATAATGAAGCCGCAGCAGGGCTTTTGTTTCCAGTAAACATAACGCATCACAACCTTGAGGAGTCTGTTTATTGTCACCGTATCAACATTGTTAAAGGCAAACAGCAGCTTTAAAAGGGACATGTCGAAGAAATACTGCTTCTCAACAAGAGGAGTTTTACTGTACAATGTTTCCAGCCCACTTTTCACTGTCTGGGCCGCTGCACTGAGTGTGACAGATTAACTGTTGCAGCGCCCTCTCCTCCACCAGGCCGGTACTGATCCAATACTGTCATCATCTGATGCCAGAATAATGGAGGTTCCTCCCAGAACACAAACGCTTTTGTTGTATTAATTAGTTGTTCAATTCTTTTTTTTTTTTTATTTAAATTTAAAAAAAAAAATTAAGTTCGATGATAGTGTTCCCTATAGCCTTTCTGACCACTGAGAAGGCCTGATGCATTCCTTTATATCAGAGTTTATTAATATTTTTTCAGCCAAGGACCCCTTACCAGATAGAGAATATACCCCCTCATGTATGTCCCTTGGAATAATTTAGCATTACACTTCTATAATCTTAGTTATGTTAAAAGAACAACACAAGAGAAATTAATTAGACATGTATTAAACATATTTGCAGAAGAGTTATAGAATTATTAGATTAGAATATAATGTATAAACTATTGTAGATTTTAAAATGAAGATATCATTCATTGAACAATAAAGCCTTTTGTTGAAAAAATAAATTGATTTGATAATTTAAATGAATGAATCTGAAAAATGTTGGCCGAGTGCCACGGACCCCACTTTGAGAATCATTGCTTTACATAACTGAAGAACGGTTTCTTTCATATGCGCCCGACTGAGTTATAATGTCATACAAATAGTGTTACTGCAGTATTTCAGAGTCGTTTTAGCTTTGACAAGAACTTCTATGAAATCTCTGATTGTTTTGGTTTATTTCTAAAGGATGAATTTTGAAGAGAAGCATATTCAATTCAACATACATCTCATATAGTTTATCACTCATAATGTGCACAAACTTAAGTATTTCAATATTTACCAAGATAAATAATAATAATAAAAAACAAACTGAGATACATTCCACTGTTACTAAAATGAATAAACTGTTGTTTTTTCTCTAAAATAAGTACCAAGTAAGCAGAGCAGGTAAACAGAGAATAAGGAAGTAGGTTTTGTTATCATTTTCCAGTTGCTCCTTACAAGCAATAATAAGCTGTTACTGTATTGTAATTTTAAAATTAGTTTTCTTCAAAATCAACCAATGAAAATATTGTAATTAGACATAAGCAGCATTTATTACATAGTAGAAGTAATTATCTTTCCAATTTACCTGAAATGTTTGTGTTTTTAAAACATTAATGACTATACAATTTAAGATTATTAATTTAAAAATAGGGTTTTAAAATTATGATTTTCTTTTATTTGTAATTATTTTTGTTAATAATTCTAATTCTATAATTCTAAATCCTTTTAAATATTGCAAAAATAAGATGCTGTATCTGGTTCCTACTTTATTTTTTAATAAATAAAGTTTAGTTTAGTTTTAGTTTAGTTAATAAAACTTGAGCATTTCTCAAATAAATTAATTTGTTCTTGTTCCAGGATGTCAGATTAGACAGAGATTGAACAAAGACAGATCACATACATCACAGAAACTACAATATTTTTAGGAGATTTAAGACAATCTTACTTAGTAATGTTATTCACAGTTTTGATAAATGAAATAAACATGACTTTGGTGAGATATTAATGTGAGAAAAAAATGTGCTATTATAAATTAATAGGTCAATAGTCTTTATGCTAATAGTAGTTTTTTATCTTGTGGGTTATCATTTCAAAGTCTCATTTTTTTCATGTAGTTCCACATAATGGGGGGGCTGGGTGTGCTTAGTGAAAACTTTCAGTGGGTCTTTTGTCTTTAAAACAATAAATTTATGAAAGAGAGTCTTGTCCAGGCTTCATTAGCCTGGGCCTCCTGCTGCTAGGGGTGAAGGGAAATAACATTTAAAACAATTACTTGAGCAGAAACCAGCTGCCAATCACTCTTACAGGGGAAGGATTCCAATTAATAACCTTCTCCTAATCCCCACGTTTCACCTCCTACGCCCCCTCAGCTTTGTCCACCTCTCCCTCCCCGTCTCTCTCCTCTTCCACTCTCCTCTCTGAGCTGGAGCGCATGGCGTCTGAACTCAGTTGTTGAATGCTTTTTTTTTGCATCGGGCGGCTTTCTTCAGTTGCACTTTATTGGGAGTGTTACTGTCAGTACTGTTTTGCTACATAGAGAAATTATTCAGAGAGATGCAGTGTGAGCAGAGCCGGCTGAGTGACTGCGAGAGGTGCACGTTCCAGATCTGGGAAGAGTGAAGTTGGAGGGTGAGCTGCTGAGAGGAAACAGGTGGAGTTCTGGCATCAGCAACTTTAACAGTTCAACATAATTACTTACAAAAGGTAGGCTCTACTACTGTCTCGTTTTATGGCTGTCAATGAACTTAAACTGTGTTACTCATCATGCAACTGGAGATGTTCTCAGTAGTGCTCAGTAAGTAAATCTCAGGATGCACTGAAACTAAATGACTTCTTTTGAAACTAAAGTATTTTTTATCAAAACTCCACAAACTCCTCAGTGTGTGAGCACCTGAATCTGCTATTTTCACATCTGTAGATGTGTAGATTTGTTTTTATTGCATAGCAGAACACAAATAATAGATAAACGAATGCAGAATCAATATTGTGCACAATACTTCCAATTGCAATCGAGTCAATTCACTTTACTTAATTTACTTACTGTATATTAATTAACGTCAATGTGCTGCACTGGATGTCCAAGATTTGGCCAAAAAAAAGGCTCTTTTTTCATCCTCCATCTGAGACTCATTTGTTTTTCAACAACATGCATTACTTTACCCAAATATGATATTATGTTATAACCTGTGAATTAATTGCTGTAAAGAAACAGTGCATATTGTAGACATCACATCCTAGAAATGGTTTGTTGATCTTTTAAGATTTGGATCCTTGCTACGTTACAATCTATACTTACCAAACATACTATTGACTAGAGCTGCAACGATTAATTGATTAGTTGTCAACTATTTAATTAATTGTCAACTATTTTGATAATTGGTTTGAGTAATTTTTTATGAAAAAAAAGTATTAATTCTCTGATTCCAGCTTCTTAAATGTGAATATTTTCTGGTTTCTTTACTCCTCTATGACAGTAAATGGAATATCTTTGAGTTGTGGACAAAACAAGACATTTGAGGACGTCATCTTGGGCTTTGAGAAACACTGATCATAATTTTTCACCATTTTCTTACATTTTATAGACCAAACAACTAATTGATTAATCGAGAACATAATCGACAGATTAACCGACAATGAAAATAATCGTTAGTGGCAGCCCTAATTGACACCAATAAGACACATTTTTGTTATGAGTTTACAGTATGTAAAGTAATGGGAGGCAACATTATGTGTAGAATGATATTGTGGCACTGGTGTGTCTAATAAAGTCTTTTTTAAGTTTTTTTATGAGAAATAAAAACAAATATTTGTTTTATATAAAAGGTGGAAATTGAAGTTCTTAGTTCATACTCATAATCAACACTGTAGAGCCATTAGTGCTGATCAGTCATAAAGAAAGTAAATACTGTAAGTATGGATTAAGAAGTAACTTGTGTGATTAGTGTCCATCGGCACGCTCTTCAGTAATTACTGCAGCTCTCAGGGTCTAAGGGATCGACTCTCGACCCCCTGCGACTCTGCCGAGGATAAGCAGGTTTAGATGGATGGACAGAGTCATCTAAGGTAAACCAGGTGATCTCTGGCCACTACTGTACCTTTAGTCCTTCACTTAAACCCCTCTTCCTCTTCTTCTGACTGCAGTGCCCACACGCTCGAATGCATTTATCACTGGATACCATGAGCATGGTGGACGACAGCTGCCTCTCGCCCAGCAACTTCCACGAGCTGGGGAAAGGTGGGGGCGTCGCTGTGGGGGGCCGCGTCCACAGCATCGATGTCATTCTGGGTTTCAGTAAAGACCAGGACCCCCTGCTCAGCCCTGCTGGGGCCCTGCGACCACATAAAGTGGACATAGACGGCCTGGTAGAGGCTGGGAGGCAGCAGGACCCCTCATCACACCCGACCTACAGCGGGCACCTTTCCTCTCTGAGAAACGGCAGCACAGAGCAGCAGCAGTACCACGGTGAGTCACACTGCTGCTGATGGTCTCCATCCTGACAATGTTTTCGACCTTTAAGAGCACTTAGTTTCACACCAGGTTGAGTTCCTTCAGTGCAGATCTGGCTTCAGAGTTTGTTATTGAGGATGAAGTTTATGAATCATCTGATCTTTTGCCTCAAAACATATGAGATGGTCAGGGATATTGATGAAACAGCAGGAGCTCTGGTGTTGGAAGGCTGGATGAGCTCTGGGTTCAGTGTTTCAGAGATTTGAATTGGATTAGATAGAATTGATTTTTGCTGCACTGAAGTTAGAATATCGACGCCTGTGAGCAAACATAATAAATCTTACTATACATTTTCTGGCCACCAACACAGATTCAATCTTTCATGGATCAGACTTATTTAAGAGCCAGGATCAACTTGTGATCTCATAAAAAACTTCAAAGGCTAAATTGAGGCTGAGTTTATACTGTTAACGTTGAAGTTTTTCACAAGCTAAGGAAGCATATCAAACAGCATGTATAACACGCAGAGCAGGCACTAAAAAGATATTATTACAATTTCTAGCTTAAAAAACTGTTTGTGACACAAATAGCCACTTATCTCTAAAACAAAAACATCCACAAAACATTTATTATTAAATATAATATAATGTTTGCATGTTGACAAATCTGCACTAAGTTTAAAAACTGCAATAATAATAATACATTTATTTATATAGCACTTTTCAAAACAGATGTTACAAGGTGCTTCACAAGACAACAAAAGCAGATAAATAAAGCAAAAATTAAGATAACTGTTAAAACAGGACATCACCGAACATATCAATAATAAAAAAAGTAGTAAAATGGTAAAACAAAGTGATAAAAACAAATATATATATATATATATACATAAATGTGTATAAATATATACATGCATACATAAACAGATGCATACATCATATACTGTATATACATACTTCACCACACATAAGCACATAAAAATGCATATACCTATACAGACATATAACATTGCGACCTTATATGAATGCCATCTTAAAAAATGTCTTTTCAAAAGTTTTTTAAAAGTGGATACAGATTAATTTGATTGAATCTCTATAGGAAGTCCAGATGGCAATGAAAACGTGTAACCAAACAATGGAGCATCATTTTTGGGATAATATGTTTGACAGACAGAGGAAACTGAAAATTAGAAATCTGACAATTTTAATGAGGGTCGGGCATCATTGGATCTTATGTGTTGGTGCAGCATTTCTGTGCAATTTGCAAAACCAGAATCACTGCGTTAGTCGCCATGTGTAGCCTGTTGAATGAACTGTGTGGGCTGAGATTGAGAGATAAATCACAGGACAAGATGGTGCAGGGGGTTTATGTCCCCAAGCCCAATCCCATCCCCTTGTGGAATTCCCCTAATCTTCTCTTCTGTGCAGATTAGATTGTACAGTAGTTCATTCGGGTGTTATTGTTATCGTTCTGTTTCAAAATCAAATTCATCATGTTTAATCTGAAGCTATTTTCACATAAAGGATCTGCCAGGTGGTTGGTGATTTTCTGGCAGAAACAAAAAAAAAAGTAATTTAAATGAAGGTGGGTATATCTTGTCCAGAAAAATGATTCAACTCAGTCACTCGTTTTTCTTGATTAACATACATCAACACCAATGACATCACTCTTTTGTATGTAACGACCCTGTGAAGTCAGCCCAGTTCCCCCTGAATGAGCAACTTTTTCTGTGTCAGTCGGCCCCCTCCTCTCCTCTCTGAGACGTTCTGCTGGCTGATAAACAGTGGGCAGCCTTCAGACCAGTGGCTGTGATGGGCTGACAGGCCAAGAGCTGGTCACTGAACCAGACCTGACCTCTGCCTTTGTCAGAGCCTGGCCTTTGTCATAGCTGCTTAATGAGAGGTGGATAAATGAACCCCTAAAGATCCTGCTTTGCCTCTGCTCCCGTTTGCCAGTTGAAAGACCACAATGACTCCCCCCTCCCTCCTCCTCCTTTATCTCCATCAACACATCTCAGTCACAGAAACATGCTCACATTTACATTTGTATACAGTCAGTTGTTTTACTGAAGCAGTGACAGGTGGACAGTGAAGAACAATGATCCCGAGAGAACGTAAAATACAAACTACTATAATCAGGAAAATTAACATTCAAACCAATTCTAGTTAAGCAAAATTTTACAGTATAAATACTGTAAATTAAAGCAGCTATAATCAACATTTTTACAATAACAATGTATGAAACGACAATGTGAAAGTTGTTGGCTCATATTGATCAACCAACAGAGAGTTATCACCCGAATCTTCAGCTCCCCTCAGCTTTATGGAGCTTTACAGCGAGTTTCAGCTTGTTTTCGGCAGCAGCAAAAAGCTAAAAAAATGTATTGCACACTACCTGCTCAGTACCAAACGTCAGACAGACACAGCTAGTGACAAGGCCTATTGAAGGAGGCTGGGACACGTGTCTTGGGGTATGAGGTATGATACAGTACATGCATAGTGTAACTGGAGCTGCGGTCGTGCGTTGCTATTTGCTCAATTTCAGTGCGTGCAGACCAGATTTTTACTGTTGTACCCCAAAGATATGACGCATTGATGACGTGGGACATCTCCTCTTTTGTTAGTGACTAGCTGGTGAACACAGTGGAGCATTTAGCAAGTGACTTATTTGAAATTTCAAATGGTAATTATCGCTAATTATCACCTAATTACCATGAAATTTGCGGATCTGTAAAATGAAGTGTTACCTAAAAGTCAATTTAACCTACTTTCTGTTACTGACAACGTATCCAACACAACCTGAATGATGTCTGGAACCTGATTGAGGTCTAGAGTAACTTCACGAGAGCGACTGATCTGATTGCCGGATCATCATCTTTGTACTTTGTTTAATTCAATTACTTCCTGGTTAGACTAATACAGTGAAAGACTTCATGAGTCTTTGTGTAATGTTTTCTGTATTTCTCTGGTGTTGAAAATTATATACAAAAATATTATGGAAGATTATGAATTAAGGAGGGAAATAACAAGGGAACGTGTTTGTCTTGAAGGATTATGAGGAGAGACAGTTGAAGTTAAATCCTTGTAGTGTCAGTAAACAGTAGCTCGTCAGTGGCTGCTGCTCACAAATGTTGACAGGACGAGGACATTCTCATGTTTTTTTTGTGGCTACTGCTTTAAAGATACTCATCTATACTGTTGGATTTAACTAAATTGGTAGTTTTGCAGTCCAGAATCAATAATAAATACTGTTATAATATTGTATGTGATGCTGTGCAAACAACAATGTAGTTTACAGTTACAGTCCATATAAAGAAAGGAAACACTCTTGTTTCCTAAGATCTTTTTGAGGACAGTTTACCTTTGGAGAAGATCAACACTGGAAACAACTTTTCTAAATCCGATTAGGAATGTTTTCGAGCTTCATTGAAGTTCAGGGGATTGCCTGCTTCACTGACCTACAGTAGCCTATTGTTGCAAGTGTCAAACTAATGTCTGCTCTACTGGAAAGTGGGAACTACATTCTTCATTTCAACTCACCACTCTGCTTTTGTTTTTTTTCTAAATTTTAGTTAATATTTTTTAACATATTGTTTTGATACTCACAATTAAAAAAAAAGTTCTTGTGTGCTGAACAGATACCGGCTTATTCACAAACAAGTGTGACGAGGAGCTGAGTGAACTGGGGAAGAGTGTAGAGAGCGATGAAGGCAAGTCTCCAGAGCCATGCAAGGACGAGCAGCCCAAGAAGAAGCACAGGCGCAACCGTACCACCTTCACCACCTACCAGCTGCACGAGCTGGAGCGTGCCTTCGAGAAGTCCCACTACCCAGACGTGTACAGCCGCGAGGAGCTCGCCATGAAGGTGAACCTCCCGGAGGTCCGAGTTCAGGTAGGAGGAACCACAACATCACGACATGAGTGTACAGTTATAGCAGTCAAGGGGCTTACCAAGGGGAACTTAAATTCACTCAGAGCATTTCACTAAGAGACAACTCAACAAAATAGCTTACATATGTATTTATCACACACAAAAATATATGTCAGTATTTATTATGGATGGTCTACCAGCAGACGTTGATCTTTTAATTGTGCGACAGCAATGACATAATTAACGGCGCAGAGAAAATTACCAGAGTAGTGGTGTTTTTTCATTTTGTCGATGAGCTCACTATATAGTCCACTATATAGAACTCCCTGGACAGTGAGAAGGGAATAGTGAATGAGTGAGTGATTTCAGACACAGCCTTAGCTTTTCTATAGTTTTCTCTTGGCCACTCCTTAATATATTACAACAGTAGATTAATCAGACAGCCACATCACAAGCTGACCCTTAAGGTTACCACCAAGTAACCTTAAGAGTTGAATTGGCATGTTTCCAAATGCTGAGGGGCTCTTGAGGACAGCAGAAACAGGCCAAGCTCTTGGCCTTTGGCTTGTCTGTATTCAGGTGAGGGAATTGTACTAAGTTACGCAAGCAGGGAGTGTGTTTCCAAGTGTTACAACACACAATGTCAACGTGATCTAGAGGTGTGACGACAAGAAGGTGTAGCCTTTAAACAGGACGGCGGCTTGTTTAGAGGAACTAAAGACTAGGCCTTGTACAGTAGGTATTTAATTACAACTTTGTGTTTTTGCAGCTATATATATCTTGATTTACAGGAACAGTATGTAGTATTTCGGGGGATCTATTAGTAGAAATGGAATATAATATAAATTTTCGAGTCACAAATTTGATAATTTAGACTCAACTTTACAAAATCAAAACAGACTTGCAACTCTACTTGGACTTTAACAACAGTGACTCGTGACTTCACTTGAACTCACTATGCCTTTTGA
The DNA here is from genome assembly GCF_043250625.1 of Sebastes fasciatus. Classification (NCBI taxonomy): domain Eukaryota; kingdom Metazoa; phylum Chordata; class Actinopteri; order Perciformes; family Sebastidae; genus Sebastes; species Sebastes fasciatus. The sequence goes on from NC_133799.1 coordinate 16,412,913, forward strand.
CTTGAAAATTGATACCTTCTCCACCAAGTCCAAAGATTACGAAAAGTATGTTATTTAAAAAGTGTGCAACGAATCAATTCATTTCCTGAATCACCTGAATCACCTGAATCACCTGAATCACCTGAATCACCTGAATCACCTGACGTTAACGCATTTCATTCCCAGCAAGTCAACACTTAATTCCTCAGATCTTTTTTTTTTTTTTTTATTAAGTTCAGTCTCATTTATTTTAAGAAACTTGATTTAACAAATAAAGCTTTTTAATATACATTTTAAAAAGCATTCATGATTTTTGTAAATGTAATATATTATTACCTTGTTGGTGACGAGTGCATTATGACTTGTTTAGGACTCAAAACTCACAGTTTAGGACTTGTGACTTGACTCGGGACTTGAGTGCAAAGACTTGAGACTTACTTGTGACTTGCTAAACAATGACTGGGTCCTACCTCGGCTTTATGAGAACTTGTTTTTGTCTCCCAGGTCTGGTTCCAGAACCGCAGAGCTAAATGGCGTCGGCAGGAAAAAATGGACGCAAGCACCATGAAGCTCCATGACTCGCCCATGCTTTCCTTCAACCGCCAGGCACCGGTTCACACCAGCATGGGTCCGATGTCCAACTCCCTCCCCTTGGACCCCTGGCTGTCCTCTCCCCTGTCCAGCGCCACGCCTGTCCACAGCATCCCAGGCTTCATGGGTCCAGCTCAAGGCCTCCAGCCCAGCTACCCCAGCCACAGCTTCCTCAACTCCACTCCTCATCCTCCTCATCCTCATCCTCACTCTCATCCTCACTCTCTTCCTCACTCTCATCCTCATCCGTCCATGGGCCAGGGGATGCAGAGTATGGCTCCTCCTCCCTACCAGTGCACGGCGCCGTACCCTGATAAATACCCTCTGGAGGACGTGGACCAGCGCAGCTCGAGCATCGCTGCTCTGAGGATGAAAGCCAAGGAACACCTCCAGTCTATGGACAAGACCTGGCATCCCATGTGACCAACAAACATGGCATCCCATGTGACCAACAAACCTGGCATCTCATGTGACCAACAAACCTGGCATCCCATGTGAATGACACTGAGAAAGGGAGATGATGAAGTTGTTTCTTTGCGGGATTCGGGGTAACAGACATTGAGAAAAATGTCAGAAATATGGCAGAGACTTGTCTGATACCCACAGAGCAATGGAAATGGATTGTGAACTGTGAAAACTGAGGATTTTAGGACTTTCTTTGGACTTATTTTTATTTTTTTTCTCATCTCAAGGACATGAAGCAGACCAGTGAACTCTACAGTCTTGTTAAATTGTTAATTTTAAACCACCAATTACCAGACATCTGTTCTCCCTACGATCTAAAAGAGTTTAGCGTTGCCTTGGGTGATGTAAAAGCAAATGGTGACCATTGCACCACGGTACCAAGGAAATTTCTTTCCTTATCAATCACTTGTTATAACAAACCATAGTATCTTTACAGGCACGCTTCCCTTTGGATGAATGCATAGTTCCATCCATATTCATGAATAGCTTGTCAAGTGATGGCAGGTTTTCAGAGGTCACAAAATACTTTGAACTAGGGCTGTCAACGTTAACGCGATAATACCGCCTTAACGCAAAATCGTTTTAACGCTATTAATTTCTGTAACGCATTAATGCGATTGATCTTTCGGAGGTTGTAGCGAGTTCAATTTTAAAGCTAGAGTCAAGATACTGGCATTATATGAAACCAGAAAACCTAAGGAATCCACCGGCACCAACCATGTCATACTAGCTCGTCAAGAAAGAGGCTAAGTAATGCTACCAACTTACGCTACATCGTATCTTCAAAGGGGACGTCTGACCTCAAGATATGTGAATGAAAATGGGTTCTATGGGTACCCACGAGTCTCCCCTTTACAGACATGCCCACTTTATGATAATCACATGCAGTTTTGGGACAAGTCATAGTCAAGTCAGCACACTGACACACTGACAGCTGGTGTTGCCTGTTGGGTTTGAGTTTGCCATGTTATGATTTGAGCATATTTTATATGCTAAATGCAGTACCTGTGAGGGTTTCTGGACAACATGTGTCATTGTTTTGTGTTGTTAATTGATTTCCAATGATACATATAGACTGTACATACATTTGCATAAAGCAAACATATCTGCCCACTCCCATGTTGATAGTATAGTAGAGTATTAAATACTTGACAAATCTCCCTTTAAGGTACATTTTGAACAGATAAAAAATGTGCGATTAATTTGCGATGAATCACGATTAAATATTTTAATCGATTGACAGCCCTACTTTGAACGTAAGAAATGGCAAAATAGTTTTTAGTTTTTTAGGTGTTTAAACGTCCCTTGTGAAAGCTTTGTGTCAGAGGATGGCTGTCCATGAATGAGGAGTTAAGTGAACATGAAAATCACCCAAATATGGGGATTATTATTGTTCTCATCACTTTTCTGTTATTTCTGTCATCCATCAAAAACTGAGTAGGACAAAACATCCTACACTCAATCTTTTCTTTTTCCCATTTTTGCACCAAGTTTGTGTTTTTACTAATTAATCCAATTGTCGCATTTTCATGGGTCAGCTAATCAGAGTCTCAGAGTACTTTGTGAATGAAAGTCCAGTCTCAGTTTAATGTGAGAGCAGCTCTGACTGTGACTGTTAAACGCATGTCTCACTAATCTGTCGACTTGTAAAAAGATGTGTTGCTGGCTTTCAGCTAAACTCCCAATTATAGTTTGGTTGTGTTGCTACTTGCTGGCTGCCCAGTTTAGATATTTGAACCTAGATAACCTGGTACGACTGGAGGAAGACGACGGCCGAGGACCAGTGAGGCCTACTGTCGTTGTTTTAAATATACAGGGAGAAGAAAATCTCTCATTTATGCTGTAAAATAGATAATAGTTTGGTGGGAAAGTGAGCTAGAGTCAGAGATGTGATGGCACCTTTGAAGTGGCTGAGAATATACCAAAAATAATCCTGCACAGTTATAATCTTTTTTCTGAGATGCTTTAAAGAAGGAAGTATAAAAGAAAGGCTAGACAGCGGAGTAACCCTCTTTTTGCTTGAGTGGCTGTTGGAGGAGAAGACCTGTTGGCAGCTCAGTGTTGGGTGGCTGCGTGTACGTGCAGGGCAGCAGAAAGAGCCCTATGTGATGCGTCACCCCACATAGTTTCGTCTTTGTTCGGCACAATTGATCCAAGTGTATCCTCTTTGTCTGCAATTGAAGGGGCGGGCGGGGGGGACGGTCTCAGGCTGCACTAAATAGGCCCTTGTAACCATTTTGTCATGGAAGGTTTTTTTTTTTCTTTCTCAATCAAAGGAGGAGAAACATGGATTGTAGCTGCTACGGTCATTAGTGACACAATATTGGTCTTTTCCCATCTGTTACAGAGTCAAGCTCTGATTGTCTCAAATATAGAACCACAATGTGTTTCATATGAGCAGTAGAGCTACATAGATTTGGTATTTTTGCATCTACAGTACAGAAAGCATCTCACATAACTGAATATATACAGGCAAAAAAAGTTATATGGCCACTTTTTGGACTTTGTTATGGAACAAGAGGGAGAGAAAATCCTTCATCTTAAAGTGCAATTTCAGAATCCTTTTGATTTTTTTAAAAAAGGAGACAAATGTCCCCCCTAATTACCTATTGTATGGTTGATATTTCATTTTAATATGATGTGAAAGTTGACAGCAAGTCACAGACTACGGCAGCAAGAACAACATTAAGTAATTCCTGATTTTAAAACCTATTGTTGTACTGCTCAGAGAGGGAAAAACACAGTTATTAATCTGCTACTCGTCATTAATTCTCATGTAGTTTTTAATGTTGTTGGTTAGTGATGTTTAGACTCCCTATTGGACAATGCCAGGACCTCACACCATAGAGGAAATGAGGATTACCTTGCACAATAAGAGCTTCTTTAGGATGCTAATGTGATTTTGGACCAAGAACAAGCCAAAGGTTAGATAATGGACAAAAAATGCACTAGAAGTTTGACAGTTTTTGTAGTTTTTTTTATGTGAAAATGTTCAGGATATTTTCCTGTTTTGTTTCTTACATGTCCTAGTTATATCTGTCCTTGTGATCTCATTGTTTTCTTTTTGATTTTGTCTGATGTCCACATTCTGGAAAGAATGAAGAAAATAAATATAGTTTGATAGAATATGTATCTCCACTTTCTCACTGTGGTGCTTTCATGTTGACCTGTGCACTCATTCCCACACAGTCACTGTACTTTTTTCTTACCCCAGTAAGTCTAAAGAGCAGCCCAAGATTACTACGGTATAATCGTTATCATCTGACATACATGGGCAGAGACATTTTTCTCTCTTTTCCTCTAACACTTGTGCCTTTCTGTCATATAAGAGCTCTTTCTCTCTGTTTCACCCCTCCCAGTCCTCTCTGCTGCTCCATGGTTCGGTGGCAGGGTGCCAGCCTGTTAGGAAGATGAGACTCCAATCAATCAGCGCTTCCCAGGGGGGCCTCTGACCGCAGGGCCCGACTCCCTAATTGCCCCCAGGCAGGCAGGCAGGCCGGCGGGCTCAGCCGCTGCAACACATGTTCACAGAGGGACCGGTGCCGCCGTGCTAGCTGGCCTCCTCAGCGTGTGAATCACTTTCTTGGACAGATGGAGGCCTGGATGGAGCTCACTACAAGGGCCATATGGACAGGCCAGTGGATGTAACAGAGAAATGTTTTTTTGACATGTCCTGAAGTGATTAGATATGAATTAACCCCAGTTTGTGCCGCTCATGAATTACTATTACACTCGAGTCACAGGGCTGAGCATCTGATTTTCCAAAACTTAAATACTTGTTGATCTTTTATAAACCAAAACTGTCATTTAACAACACTTACTGCTGCTTTATTTCCAGAATCCTCAAAGACTTTTCTGACAATCTAGATGAAAATATATTGTCTGTTGCACAATAAAAACAATTTATTCATGTTTTTTTCGATTATTTTATATTTTCAAACAAAAGAATGTGTTAAAATGTTCTGTGTGACAAGTAGAGCTGTCAATGTTAACGGCGCTAATTTCTTTAACGCATTAACGCAATCAGTTTTAAAGCTCGATCATATGAAACTAGAAAACTTAAGGAATCCATTGGTACCAACCATGTCATACTAGCTTGTCATGAAGGAGGTTAAATAACGCTGCAAACTTATGCTAAATTTTGGCGAGGAAAAACTGGCATAGCCATTTTCAAGGGTTTTCCTTGACCTCTGACCTCAAGATATGTAAATGACAATGGGTTCTGTGGGTTCTATGGGTACCCACGAGTCTCCCCTTTGAGATACATTTTGAACAGATAAAAAATGTGCAATTAATTTGCAATTAATCACGATCAAACATTTGAATCGATTGACAGACAGTGATAAGGTCATATGTAATTTCCAGCTATCTGGAAAATGGGTTGCAACTGGTTAAAAATCTTTTTTCTCGTGCTATTTTTTCATTCAGATGTTTTGAGGAGTCTTTGAATATTGTGGAAATATATCCAAAATATTAGTACGTCTTGTTAAATGATCTTCTGGGGTTTTCAGGTATTTCTTTTTCAGAAAATAGGATGTTTGCTCTGTGACTCAAATGTAATGGTAATACATGAGAGGAGCAAAAGAAAAAGCATGTTATGAATCATGTGATTGAACTCGATCTGTAAAGAAAAACAAAAGAAAACTCATGTTTGAGCTCAAATTTCAAGGATCACACATTGCATTTTTCTCTGTATGAAGTGTAACAAGTGCACAGGTAACACAAGAGAGATTAACAACACTTTCACTACTTCTACATGTACATTTTTGTTTATCAGATCACATTTCATGGTGTTCTCAAAGAGATGAACAAACATTATGCTGAATGGATGAAAAAAGAAAGAAAAAATGCTTTGGACATGAAAGGATGAAAAGAGAGACGGAGAATGTGAGGAAGTCAGAGAGAAAGAGAGGAAAAAGAGGAACATTAAGAGAGAGATTAAGCAGGAGAAAAGTGTGGGAGTGGGAGAGAAAGAGGGAGAGACAGAGGGAGTAAGAGTGGAGAGGAAGAGGAGAAGGGAGGGAGGGAGGGAGGGAGGGAGGGAGGGATGGCTGCTCATCAGAGTTAATGATGTAGAAAATCCCCCAATTAGAGCGTTTTCCTGTGTTGCAGGATGAGTTCAGAGAGGGGTCCTCTGACAGCCCGAGGATTAGTACCCGGGCCGGGCCGGGCCGAGCCGGGCCTGCACAGACACTAACTAACTGCTGGACAGCTTGGCACTGCTCAGCTGGGGCCGGGTCGGGGCTGTAGCCACAGTCAGGGGCTCGGGGTAGGCATGCGTTTAGCCGGAGTGAGTGGCTCAAAGAAAAGCATGGGAAAAAGAGCAGTGGCGGATCAACATGGAGGAAAAAAAGAGTCCTAGTGGAGGGTTATTCTCAAATGTATTTAAAGTACGGCTGTCAATCGATTCAAATTTTTAATCAAGATTAATCAACAATGAATCGCACATTTATTATCTGTTCAAAATGGGAGTGGGCAAATATGCTGTGTTATGCAAATGTATGTATATATTTATTATTGGAAATCGATTAACAGCCCAAAACAATGACAATATTGTCCAGAAACCCTCACAGGTGCTGCATTTAGCATAACAAAATAATATAATACCCAATTTCATTTGCATATCTTGAGGTCAGAGGTCAAAGGACCCCTTTGAAAATTGCCAAACCAGTTTTTCCTCGTCAAAATTTAGCGTAAGTTTGGAGTGTTATTTAGCCTCATTGGCGACAAGCTAGCATGAGCCCGCTACAACCTAAAAATCACAAGTTGCGTTAATGTGTTAAAGAAATTTGTGGCGTTAACTTCAACAGCCCTAATTCAAATGTGAGCCAAATAAGATTTTAGCTGCTGTCTTTGTAAATTACTCGTTATCTTTATCTGTATCTATACAGAGCACCCACGTGCAACTTAATGCTTGTGAACACAAAGGCAGTTCCTGAACTTCTCAAAAAAATTTACTTATTTTCTAAAATTATTGAACAGGAACTGACAAAAGAAAACAGGTAAAAATGTTTCATGTTTCAGCTCAGTGCTCCTTGCTGATGCATCTATTTTTTACCTAATCTAATCTGGACATCTGGATTGTATTTAAAATCAATCTGTCCACGTACTGCTTGATGTCAAACAATAAATAAACACAGGAACACAGCTTTAATCCTCCTGACATAGTACTGGACAATAAATCTGAACATCAATCTGTCTCTTCTCACACAACGATGAAACGTAACCAACTAGAATGGCACTCGGAGAGCGCCGACCTCCACCCCCCTCTCCGTTCAGCTTGTGCCATCATCCACGTGTATTTTTGTTTATGTTCAGATCAGCTGTACGTAGTGGAGCATCGTTAAAACACTTCGTTCAAACTGGACAGAAACAAAATAAAACTCATATAAACCGTTGTCGTCGTCGAGTTTAATGTGAAAAAACGCTGATTCTACAGTTGTTCCCCTCCAGCCCCCGCTCTCTCTCTGTCTCTCTCTCTGAAGGAAGAAGGTGGGGTCATGCGTCATCAACGTGTCATCAGTTACACTGCGCATGTGTTGTACCCAGAAGTCTTAATGTTCTGGCTGAACATAATGCTTAAAAAAATTCCTGAATCCAGACCATGATCCGGATCGCCACCAAAATCGTATGGATTGTTCATTGTGCCACATGCCACCCGTCCAAAGAATTTCATTCAAATCCATCAGGAACTTTTGGAATAATCCTGCTAACAGACAGACAGACAGACAAACCAACACAGGTGAAAACATAACCTCCTTGGCGGAGGTAATAAGTATGTTTTATATAGGGTATAATCATCTGAAAATAAGAATTGTTGTGTTTTCGTTACCTTAGAATGAGCCGTTTATATCTACACAGGGAGCTGGTCCTCTTCACGGAGTCCGCCATGTTGCTCCGCCATGTTTCAACAGTAGCCCAGAACGGACAAACCAAACTCTGTTAACTTTTCCTGCTTGGGCCGGAGTCGATAAAGTTACTCGCTCCCGTCGCCGCTGCTCTCTCTCTCTTGCTTCACCACCCGCTTCCCACGTAAACAAACACACTCTACGCACTGGCTCTGCTCCAGATGTCTCCAGTAAAGCGCCATTCGCATTTTCGTGTTGGCCACTGTACCTCTCCGACACGCTAGATACCGCCAGATCCTACATGCTGGACCTTTAACTTGGACTACAGTAGCACCAAAAACCTAAAAACAACAGCAAATAAGTGAGGAAAATACAGCTAGCCTGCATAGGAGCAGAGCAATAGTATAATAAAACGTATGTTTCTCATAAATATCAGTAACAATATCGAAGCATAAAGGTGATCCATTCTAGCTTTTGCACATGTTTATGATTCTTTAAACTGTAAAGGTCACAGAAATAAAGATGTCAGTCTTCAAAATTAAAGGTTGTTGACTGAACTGTAAATAGGATGACAAGTAAAGCCCTAACTCAGACCTCTCAGTCACTGTGTTCATTAACAACAACTGAGTCCCTAATGACTAATTGATTAATTGTGCAGTCTATTATTTCGCTCCTGCACCCGAGTAGATCTGAAAGGGCCACGGCTGGAGTTAACAGTCTTAACAGAGAGACGCGTTCCTCGCAAAGGACAATAAGGGAAAATAGCGGAATTAATTGGGTTTGATTAAGAGAGCTTTTCAATGGGACACAGCTTTTTCGCATGACATAATTAGAGGTCAGTTAAGGGGGGGTGGATGGGGGGATTTGCCTGTTGGCGCCAGCGTTGTGAGGGTGTGTCTGTGAGAGACAGACAGACAGACACAGAGAGAGAGAGAGAGAGAGAGGGGGGTGCTTCCTTCACACTTGTAGAACTATGTTGTGTGTCTGATGTGGTACATTTCTATAGGCTCACTCACCAGAAAACACACAGTGAAGTTCACAGGGGGCCCTCTGTGTGTGATTATTATCACTACACTTGTCAGCATTAAAGACACAGAGCTCAGTCTTTTGTTATAGCGACATGATCATTAGCAGAGACAATGTTATTGTGTAGAGCAGGGTGGTGACACAAGAGGCATTCAGCAGTGTTTTTGGATGAGAACTAAACATGTAAACAAACTTTTTTTTACAGAGGTAAACACGCATATTATGAATGTATAATCCTGTTACAGTATAATCTTGAATAGGAGGATGTCACATCTAAAAATACATCTGAACTGTCATGAATCAAAACCTTCACGCCTGATTAGATTAACAAATATTTCATCACAAGTCTGCATCTGCAGTTTTTTTTCTCTCAGAACAGTCGTGATTTCACTGTTCTCTGTTTTACTGGGATTTTGGACAAACGGTGAGCCTGAAACTGTTCAGCTGGCATCCACTTTATTGAAATGTCCTTGAGCAAGGCATTACACTACCAGCTATATGACTCATGTTCAGTATTAGACAATATTTGGACATTGATGTATCATATTAGTATTGTTATTATTATTATTTACTTATAGTAAATAAAAGTAGAAATATTTAATTAAAAGTACAGATGTATAATCAGCAAAATATACTTTAAGTATTAAAAGTAAAAGTATTCACTATGCAGAATGGCTCCTTTCACAGTGTTATCATATAATATGATATTATTCTGTTTTTATCACTGACAAATACATGTAAGAGCATTTTAATGTAGTAGTCTGTCAATGTGGAGCCAATTTTAGATACTTTGCATAGACCATTTTACATTCCCAGTTTATTTCCTGTTGCAGTATGTGTGAATGACATCAGCTGACAGGAAGTAAACAGGGACCCAAGCTGTTGCCTAGCAACGCGATTCTGTTGAAACTGTCTATACTGTTGGGTATTATAATTGTATCATCATATACCATGTGTTTTTTTTAATGTAAAAAGTAACTAGTAACTATAAGTGTCTAGTAAATGTAATGGAGTAAAACATCCAATATTTCACTCTGAAATGTAGTGGAGGTAGAAGCAGAAAGCATAAAATTGAATCAAGTAAAGTACAAGTATGTCAATTTGATTAAATGTACAAGTACTTGAGGAAATGTCCTCATATCATATTCCACCACTGCATATTAGTTACTGAAGTAATATAAGTATTATTATTATCATTATTACTATTATTGTTGTTGTTGTTTACCTATATTTATTTACATTTGTTAAGTGTGTATATTAGTTACTGAAGTAATACAATAAATTATATTTAGTTATTTACTTATACTACTACTACTACTACTACTACTACTAATAATAATAATAATAACTATTTTAGTATTGTTGTTGTTTTCCTATATTTAAAATTTTTTAAGTGTGTTTATTAGTTACTGAAGTAATATAATAAATTATATTTAGTTATTTATACTACTACTACTACTACTACTAATAATAATAATAATAATAATAATAATAATAATAATAACTATTATTAGTATTGTTGTTGTTTACCTATATTTATTTACATTTTTCAAGTGTGTATATTAGTTACTGAAGTAATACAATAAATTATATTTAGTTATTTATTTATACTACTACTAATAATAATGATAATAATGATAATAATAATAATAATAATAATAATAATAATAATAATAACTATTATTATTATATTTATTTACATTTTTTAAGTGTGTTATGTCTTTTGACATTATGATTGTTTATATGGAAAAGAAGCACGGCAATACCATGTTTTGTTATCTTTGAAATTGAGGCTTCACAATAAAAACATTTGAAACAACTGCATATCAGTTACTTTACTTTTGTTACTACACTTGTATTTCCCGGTATGGGATCAATAAAGTGTACCTCATCTCATCTTGTTTATTTATTATTTATTATTTTTTTACATGCAATATTTTTTTGATGACCTGAATTCATACAGAGATCCACCATGTTTTCATTGTAGCATAACATGAATGTGTGTTTGTCAGATTACAGGAGAGGATGGAGAGCAAGACAAGACCAGCAATTGTTAAAATAAGTTATATATGTACATGTGCGTATGTATATATATATAGATACAGTATATGTGTGTATATATTTGTCCAGGAATACTTCAAACAAAGCATTAGAAGGACCCCTGATTTGTCTTTGTGTTCAAGTCTTCAGCTTAACTCCTGGCTTGTTTTATGCATGTTAGTGTCCTAGATGATAGGGTGTACTGTCCTAGACCTCTAAGAATTTATCATTATCTATTCATGTTTATATAATTCTGTTTTAATTTTTTTTTCTTTTACTATGACTATTTCATTTCATTTGTACATTTGTGTGTATTTATTTATTTATTTATCTATTCTTTGTACACTTGTTTTTTTTGAGTGCCCTCTTGGTATTGTCATGGGTCGGGGTTGGGCGGGATATCTATCAGTCCAAACATGTTTTTGCAATGGATTGTCAGAGTTGTATTAATAAAATTCAGAAATAAACTCTGTTTAAAAATTTTTTTTTTATTAAATAATAATAATAAAAAAGTTATATATATATTTTTAAAAGCAGGCAGGTTTAGGACTTGGGTCAAGTACAGCACAGGTAGGTCTACAGCATCTACTGCAGCAGAGCACTCTGCCTCTAGCTGGGTAGAACTAGCACGCCCTCTATGTTTGGTACTTGGTCATGACAAGAAACTCACAAAATAACAGACACGATAACATACAGTATATTTACAACATACAGTTTATACACTTGCATTCAACATGTGCAGTTTCCCAGTTTGATCTACATCAGAGGTTCCCTATCTTTTACATCTACTATGCAAATGGTACCCTACTGAACCCATTTGATATAAAATATATCTATATTTATGTATCTGAAGACATTTACTGTTAGATAAAATATTATATTGTAAGATGGGAAAGCACAGTTTAGGATATATTGTTGCTTGGTTGTGAAATTCTTCAAATTCTTCACAGTAGTTAGCGTCTAAAAACTCCCACTGACCGTAAATGCAACACTTCCGTGTTTTGATTTGAAAGTCCTACGTCACGGGGGGTGGCACAACTCCCACAATGCAATGCGATTTTCACCTGAGCTAAGAGTAACATTAGCTAGCTAGCTAGCTGCACATCTGAGAGTGAATAACTTTAAACACATCTATTAGATTACTCATCTGATTCCTCCGTGACTTGTTGTTCCTGTTTACCTGTCTGTGTGGAGATATTCAAGGACTGGCTCGCTCGTTGTATGTATGTTGTTGCTTATTGTAAATGATTAGATTAGCCACTAGCTCAATGAGCTAACGCTAGTTCAATCATTACCAGCTAGCTTTACCTTTTCAGTACAAACATGACTACAGAGAAGTCTATTTGATGACATTTAACTGCGAACAAGGCTCTTAAAAATGACATTTGTTGCTTTGAACTGGTTGAAAGTTAGGTATGCCGTGATGTTATATAACTAGATGCCATAACTAGCATCACCTTTAAGATTACACTGATTAAATGACTCTGTTGTGATTATTTATGTTCTTTAAATAAGCATGGTATATTTCAAACTGTGCTGTGAGATATGTGAAAGGTTGTATTTTCTATCAACAACATGCAAGTCATAACTATAATCCCAAACGTGGCTAACTTTCTGGTTTTACAGGTTTAAATCAGGATACTATACTGTTCTATAGCTACATAACATTTTGTATAACTTTCTAACTAACCTTGCATTATGGGATACCCTCCAGACAAGCACCAAAAAAAAGCATTTCAGTTTAACTGTTGAATAAATTACATTCTGTTATGATTGTTTATGTACTTTAAATAAGCATGATATCTTTCAAACTGTGCTGTGAGATATGTGAAAGGTTGTATTTTCTATCAACAACATGCAAGTCATAGTTATAATTCCAAACTAACTTTCTGGTTTTACAGGTTTTAAATCAGGATACTGTAGTGTACTATAGCTACATAGCATTTTGTAGATCTTTCTAACTAACCTTGCATTATGGGATACCCTCCAGAAGACAAGCACCAAAAAAAAGCATTTCAGTTTAACTGTTGACATAATTTTGTAATTGTGTGTTTTTCCAGGTGTCCAGCCTCCCAGCCTGTGGCTGTGGGATCAGGACTTCAGGTTAAGATGGATTCAGAATATGAACATCGCCTCCTTCGCCAAATCAACATTCAAAATGACAACTTGAGCCCTGTTGTGAGTCTTTTTCTCTGTTCCTTAATGATGTAAATGTTGTACTCATGGAATAAAATCAGCACCTGACAAATACAGGGTAAATGTTGATGGTAAACATTTCAAGTCACCTGCCACCGTGGCAGTTTTCCTTATATTAAGGCACATTATTATTATTTTTCAAATCCTAAATTACAAATCACGGATTAGGGTTACATTATATATTCCCTATTTCTACTGTATGACATCACTGACTCAGTGTTTACAATTCTAAAGCGTTCTGCATAGATTTCAGAAGTGGCAGACGAAAAAATTAACAGGCTGGTATAAATGTTCAGTGACCTGCCACAGTGGCAGGTGATGAAAAGTTTTATATTCAGACACTGGTTGTACGTCAACACTGAATTTGTGGTGTTATCAAGTTATATTATAAATTAACTCATCAGAAAAGTGACCAAACTTAAAAAAATTCATAAACAAATACATTTATGTAATATAATATATATAATAATTTGTTGGTTTTGCAGAAACTGACACAGAGTCTGCGCAGCCAGACACCCACCGGCTCCCCGTTATCTTCACCCAGTAAGCTTGGAGACAGATTCATTCCAACCAGAGCGGGGGCAAACTGGAGCATCAACTTCCACAGGATCAATGTATGAACAGTTTGTTGGTACATTCGTTGAGGAGTGTGTCTGTGCTTTTGCAAGATAAAAGTAATATTTGTATAATACATGACAAAAGTCTAAAGGTTACAGTGTGTTTAGGTGAAGTTGATTACCGTATGAATGTTCTGAACTACTAGTGTCTATAGCTCAAATTAATGACTGTATCTTTGTGTTTTTTAGGAAAATGAGAAGTCACCAAGTCAGAACAGGAAAACAAAGGATGCCTCTTCTGATAACATTAAAGGTACATAAATCTTGTAAAGGTTTTATTTTGCTACTTCTATTTCTTGCATATGTGCACCCAGGATTGTAGTTTTGTGCTTGTGTTTTAAATAATATTTTTGTTGCATGCAGCAGATGGGCTGGCCTACTCTGCTCTGCTGAAGAATGAGCTGCTGGGAGCGGGAATAGATAAGATCCAGGACCCTCAGACAGAGGACCGGCGTCTACAGCCATCGACTCCAGAAAAAAGAAGTCTCTTCAATGTATGGACACTTCATCTCATACTCCATTTGTATTAAATTACAGTATATAGCATATTGATCGTACAATGTCAGAACAGACACACATACAATATGCTCTCGGAGTCTTGAGTGGGGGTAAAAAACAATATCAAAGAGTAGAATACCACTATTAAGTCAGTGTACAGTTTTTCTTCAGTGTATTATGTTATTTTAATGAAGCTGGTAGACAATATGATGGTCTCGGCCTCTGTGTTCTTTGCAGTATTCACTCAATACCAAGAGGTCGTCACCAGATGAAGGCACCAACATCTCCCCCTACTCTCTATCACCTGTCAGCAACAAAAGGTAGAAGCACTATTTTAGATCTCTCATTGTTGATCACACTGCAAACAAAGAAACGTACATTTTGGCTTCAGGGTTTTACGATCTCCGACTTTTCCTGTTGCAGTCAGAAATTGTTGCGTTCACCCAGAAAGCCAACTCGCAAGATCTCAAAGATCCCTTTTAAAGTCCTGGATGCTCCAGAGCTGCAGGATGACTTTTACCTCAACTTGGTGGACTGGTCGTCTCTCAACGTGCTAAGTGTCGGGCTGGGTACATGTGTTTACCTGTGGAGTGCTTGTACCAGCCAGGTACCGTAGAGTATTTACATAACTGAATTTGAACTGTGCATGTATATTTGTAAAAATATTTGTGTTTCTTGACGGTATTCATTACTATGCTACGCCACAGTGAATCGCTAGTTGAATTGTCTTTTCTTCAGGTAACAAGATTGTGTGATTTATCAGTGGAGGGAGACTCAGTCACGTCAGTCGGGTGGTCCGAAAGGGTAAGTACACACAGGATGCTGCCTTCAGGAAACTGTCAAGGTGAACTTTTGGTACAGTTAGTTTTTCTTAAAATGAAAGGATTCTTCATGTTTTTAGGGTAACCTGGTGGCAGTGGGGACTCACAAAGGCTTTGTTCAGATCTGGGACGCTGGTGCTGGGAAGAAACTCTTTGCCCTGGAAGGACACACAGCTAGAGTTGGTGAGAACATTTTTGCTGTGTTTAAACTCTGAACATGGGTTATCTTGTGCCTTAACAGCAATGCTAAAATCACAATAACAACAAATGAACTGAAATCAAAAAAACTAGAGAGCCGAATTAAAGCTTGACATTCTTGATAGGGGTGCCCTCGACCAAAGAAATTCTTAGTTGACTAACGCTCACACGATTTTGTCGACTAATCAATTAGTGGATTTAATCGACAGATTTGTAAAACTGAGTTTCTCCATGAAGAATCACACAAGAGCACCACTTTAAATGTTGTGTTTACCAGAGATGTGCTCATAAGTTACTTGAAAATAAGTCATTCAGCATGAAAAACGCATAAAAAACAACTAATCGACTAAAGAAATCTTAGTCGACCGAGACCAAAACGACCGATTAGTCAACTAATCGACTTAGAGGGGGCAGCCCTAATTCTTTATAATTGTGTACTGACATTTTAGTCAAATGTGTGACCACACATAAATGAAGCTTTATTCTGTCTCCAGGAGCGTTAGCATGGAATGCAGACCAATTGTCTTCGGGAAGCCGTGATCGTATGATTCTTCAGAGAGATGTGCGGACCCCTCCACTCCAGTCAGAGAGACGGCTGCAGGGACACAGACAGGAAGTTTGTGGCTTAAAGTGGAGCACTGACCATCAGCTGCTCGCTTCTGGTGGCAACGACAACAAGGTACAGTTGTTATTATTATTAAAAACATGCCCCCTTCTTTGTGCATTTACTCATGTGTTCATTGATGTTATTTGTCATCTCAGCTGCTGGTTTGGAACCACTCCTCGCTGAGCCCAGTGCAAACATACATGGATCACCTGGCTGCAGTGAAAGCCATCGCCTGGTCCCCCCACCAGCACGGCCTACTGGCCTCCGGGGGCGGCACTGCTGACCGCTGCATCCGATTCTGGAACACGCTGACCTCACAGCCGCTGCAGTGCATGGATACCGGATCTCAGGTCTGCAACCTGGCCTGGTCCAAGCATGCTAATGAGCTGGTAAGTGACTCCAGATACGCACTGTGAACAACTGATTTAATGACTTTATTCCATGAAATTATAAAGAAACAATTTTCACGAAGGACACACTTGCATTGAGAATAAGTTGAGGCATGGCTTATTTCTAAGCGTCAAGACGATGCCTGTAAAAAGTTGGCATTTGTACTTAATTTATATCAGTTTGTAGAGATTTAGAATCTGCGGATTTCTCGCTTTGACAGTACTCTCCATCTGTTAATCAGCCTAACTCACTGACACGGCCTATTCCTGAACCTACTGCCACTGCAATTTAACAAGCAAACAAGTCCAAGGGGGTTAATACTCTACTAAAAGCATTGTATATCCATGTTAATTTTAATACAGTGGCATATACTTGCGCTGTTTCATTTTTATGCCTTAGCACCGGCGACAGCGGTGGCCAGAGGCATTATGTTTGCGGGTTGTCCGTACGTCCGTCCGACCCATTCTCTTGAGCGCAATATCTCAGGAACACCTTAAGTGAATTTCATCAAATTTGGCACAAACATCCACTTGGACTCAAGGATGAACGGATTAGATTTTGGTGATCAAAGGTCACTGTGACCTCAGAAATCATGTTTTTGGCTATAACTCAAGAAAGAATGTGTTAATTATGACAATTTCACACACATGTCTAATAGGATAAAATTATGAATTGATGACATTTTGGACAGACATGGATGTAAACCGCAACTTGACGTATTGGCAGAGGCATACAATTGCAAGGCGGTAATTCAAGTTTATTGTGAGATACTTTGGAAAATGTACCTGTTTCCACTGGAAAAAGTGTTGCCTCTTTCTGTTTTATATCTTTGGGACACAATGTAAAATATGCTTTGTTGAGGCCAGTACAACTGTCAAATAACAAGACCATCACTGAGAAGATGGTGTTTGTTTGTAATAATAACATAATGTATTAATTTATTAATAGTGAATTACACAAAGCCTCCTTCAAATTATAATATTACTTTTTTTTTTCCAGGTGAGCACTCATGGCTACTCTCAGAACCAGATCTTGGTGTGGAAATATCCAGCTCTCACTCAGGTTGCCAAACTCACCGGACACTCCTACAGAGTGCTCTACCTGGTCAGTTTATCAGTTTGTGTTCTCTCTCTGTTGAGAATGTGATCTTGCTGTTGGTCATGTTAACAGAAAAGCTGGCCAGAACATCTTGTGATTTTTATTCTTTCATTGTTTTTATATTAGGCAATGTCCCCGGATGGTGAGGCGATTGTGACGGGAGCTGGAGATGAGACTCTACGCTTCTGGAACGTATTCAGTAAAACAAGGTCAACTAAGGTGAGAAGGCACTTTTTGGGAACAGCATTGTGTAATCACAGACCCCCCCCTCACATCTACAAAATAATTAACCAAGTTTCTTTATCTTTTGTTTCAGGAATCTGTATCAGTTTTAAATCTCTTCACCAGGATACGATAACTTTAAGCAAATATTAAAACTCTAAAACTCTAATTTGAGTGGATCCTGGTGTCACCACTGGATAGCTCATCAACATGGTGCTAAGGACATACAGTACAATCTTGTGACATTTTTTCACAGAGGAAATGGCAGCAAGAACAACGGAGCACTTTTCTTTCATGGTAACAATTGTTTGGGAAATTATTTTTGACTTTTGTGCTCCCGTCATGAATGTAGTCTTTTTTTTTTTTTTTTATGAAAAAAATGTATAAGGAGGATGATTTGTTTTCTATTCACAACAAGAAATTATAGGCCTTACTAAAAAATATTATGTTGTGGAATCTTAAATGTGGAGAGAGCATTTTTAGTTTTTGTTTAACTCAGGTCTTATTTATTTAACGCTGCCGTGAAATCCATTACAGTGAAAGCGGCAATGGCTTCAATGGGAAAAATGCCATTACATATTATGACTAAAACATAAAAACTAAACATAATCACCTACTAAGGCCTTTACAGTATGTGCACCATGTTTACTGTGATCCTTAGAGTACTAAGGTTGAGAGTGGTTGGCTGAAATAATGCAGTTTTGCTCCTGTGGACAGAAAGTCTAATGCTGTGCATCTAGACATTTACTACACAGTTGATTCTTTGTAGTAAAGGAAGAAATAAAAGATGATGGAACTGAAGAACTGGTGTATATTTCCTTTTTGCAATTACTAGTATACCAAATACCATTCATTTTGCATGGTGGTGCAGTGGTTAGCGCTGTCGCCTCACGGCAGAAGGGTCGCAGGTCCGAATCCGGCTTGTGGCCCTTCTGTGTGGAGTCTGCATGTTCTCCCATGTTAGCGTGGGTTTTCTCCGGTTCTCCGGCTTCCCCCCACAGTCCAAAGACATGCAGGTTAGGTTCATTGTTGACTGTAAATTGCCCGTAGGTGTGAATATGAGTGTGAATGGTTGTCTGTCTCTATGTGTCAGCCTTGTGATAGTCTGGCGACCTGTTCAGGGTGTACCTCGCCTTCACCCAGTGTCAGCTGGGATCGGCTCCAGTCCCCTCTGCAACCCTGAATGGGACAAGCGGTTACAGATAATGGATGGATAGATGATTGTATAAAGTTTATGCTGCTCATCTATATGAAAGAAAATATGCTGGATTCGAAACAAGATTTTCTTTTTGAGTGGTGATTTTTTAGGGCTGCAACTAACGATTATTCTCATTGTCAATGAATCTGTCGATTACTTTCTTGATTCATCTATTAGTTGTTTGGTCTATAAAATGTCAGAAAATGGTGAAAAATGTCGATCAGTGTTCCCCAAAGCTTTATTATTTATTATTTATTATTATTATTATTATTTATTATTATTTTCATTTTCTTTAGCAGTAAAACTAGTGAGTAGTTAGAATCCTGATCCTCACTCCAGACCAGCTGGTGGCGGTGATGCGCCATAAAGTTGTTTGCCAACCGCCATAAAAAACTCCAACGAAGAAGAAGAAGGAAGTGTACCCATGACAACATCCGACTACAACCAATCAGCGGGCCGCTCGGGCTGCTGTCTCAGCTGACCGGAAGTACTGAGAACGGGCGGGAAGTTGAAAGTATTCAGAGTATTTCAGATAAAAACAAAAACTTACGTGTAACGTTATTAAAGTAAAGTCGCATCTTCCACAAGAGCAGAGTAAGTTCAAGGACTCTACTTAGCTAAATGTGGTCAAGGACTCGAGCTAACTACGCTAGTTAACGAACTGAACAGAATAAGTAGCCTGTTAGCTTGCTTGTTAGCTTGCTGGCTACAAGTTGTTTACTTTCTGTTGTCTGTCAGGATCACATCCATGGTCAGGATGGCGGACAGGAATCTAGTGCGGGAGTTGAAACGTTGGGCCACAGAGGAGTTCAACCTGCCCCCGGACAGCCTGCCAAATGACAGCTATTTTAAAACGTTTGTATCAAGCTTGTTTTACTATCACTGTTAATACTTAAACTGTATATGCAATATCATTTTCCACTTGTGCAATTTGGTTAAAAGTCTGTTTATTGTCAATACTGTATATACTGCTCCTATTTTTATACTTCCTTTTATTAAAATGGTTCAAATTTTGTTACACTTTGTTTAGCTCTTTTTTTTTTTACTGTTAGCTGATGCATTTTGTTTTTTGCACTTTCCCCTTTGCTGCTGTACACTGCAAATGTCCCCACTGCAGGACTAATAAAGAAATATCTGATCTTATCTTATATTAGATGTCCTCACAGTTGCAGCGTTGAACAAACGTAATGCTGATTATTTGTTTTCTAGGCTCTGTATCGGGACAGGGAAGTCAATATGGAAATATGTCATCCAACACGTTTATCAACAGAGGTTAGTCTTTACACCATTACACCATATAGATATAACATTGTTTTATATCTATGGTTTACACTACTGTAACCCCTTGATCAGTTACCCATGTTTGTGTATGTCATCCCAGAGCTCACTCTGTCCCCATTTGTATGGTCAGAATAAAGCATATCATAATAATAATGCACACAGTGCATAGACTAAGCTACTGGAGTTACCCTGCACTATACTCATTTTTAACAGTCTCTTCTGCACTATATTCAGTTTTTAATAGTCGTGTATCACAGCTGTTACCCTGCACTATATTCAGTTTGAACAGCTTCTTCATCTCCTTGTATTTTTATATCTGGTATATTTTTTTATACTTTGTACTACTAACTTTTTTACTGCCTTTTTACTAACATGTTTTGCACTATGGAACTGTGATGCTGGAAACTTACATTTCCCTCGGGATCAATAAAGTTACTATCTATCTATCTATCTATCTATCTATCTATCTATGTCATGGCATCAGATAAATGTCTTTATCTGTAAAATAAACTGTTGTCCCACCCTCTGTACATTCTTTGAGTGGGAAGATTGGAAAATAATGGATTACAGATTCCTGACGGTTTCTGTGTTTTTCCAGGAACGTGAGGATCATGCGTGGCAATCTCCAGTGGTATCCTTTCTGGCCCTGTTTGAGGATTTTAAAGCCATCAGTGTCTGTCACTACAGTGGCCATGTCAACTTCATGTGTACATTTAGGGCATTTAGTTGCCCTTATAAATGTCAGTGAGAGGCCACTTGGACAGAAGAGAGTCTGTATCTTGCTCAATACTTATTGCTGTTTGTAAGTTGATGTACAGTCTCTCTGCCAGCACTTGGACACACCGCTCCTCTCATTGATTACCAAGGGTGGCATACATATAGTGGATGCTTGCAAGGAACCTTTATGGTGCATCCTGTTCCCTCTTTCTCTCTCTGTTTCCTGTCAATTGTCTACTGTGCTGTCTTGTAAATACCGCCCTCTTCCTATACTTGGTACCACTCAGTGTACACTGAATTTCCTCAGCCACTGTGTGTTTCGCATTTATTCGGTAATTTCCTTGACATTATGATCTTCAAGGTACAAAGTTCTTCAAGACAAAGAGGTAGGCTACAACTCGTTTTCCTTCCTTGTAGTTCATTTCTATTTCATGATATACCTGCTCGATGTAGTGCTTGATTAATCTTGAGTGATCACACTGATGATACACAGTGTGGAATTATTATTTCAGTAAGAAAGCCACAGATAAACTGAGATGTGTTTTTTATCTGCTGGTGTTTTTGCATGCTTAGTTGAAGAAGGCTGAGTGCCAGAGTGAGGCTGCTAAGCAGAAAGAGCTTCAGAGGAAGATAGAGCAGCTGAGAGCTGAGATCAGTCACCTGGACTCTCAGATCAGTGGAACAGAGGAACAGTTGACTACACAAGGTTAGTCCCATCAGACCACATTACTCCTTCCATAGTTAAACAATATTTAAAGTGATCTCCTTCACCAGTGTTTTCTATTTACTAACAGAGCAGTCCATCAGCCGTACCTGGGCCCATGTGGAGGACAGCCGGCGTAGAGAGCTGCTCCTGCAGGCCTTCAGGGAGCGCTGCATCTTGGGCCGCAAGGTGCTCTGCGATGACACGCAAAAGATCAGTGGGCACTGCCAGGCACTGGAGCAAATTACCAGGTAAAGTTGAAAGTTAAAGTAAAATAAAAAATCAATGAAGTGAGAACATTTACACACCTGTATTAATCATGAAATATGTAAGTGAGAACTGTATTGTGTGTTGCAGGAAAGCAGAGATTGAAGTGCTGTTTGATAATAAGCCTTCCAGCAGCAGTGATGGCGACAACCTCAACTCTAAAGTCGCAGCAGAGGCACAGGTCCTGGTAAGAGCTGCCTAAATCTGGTCTGCACTTTATCTGGCATATGCAGCGTTGGTGTATTGATGCTATCCACTAGTATATGTTTCAGTCAGAAAAATAAAGCGTGAATAGGCCAACTGACTGACCTATATAGTGCACTATATTTACCATCCCTGATTTTATTTCAGTGTCAAAATTCTGTGAAATGTATCTATATAGTGCCGTCATAGTGGTAGGAGTGTCTGCTAACAACTAAACAATGCAATGGTCCGCAGTTATACGACTCTACATCAGTCATGAGTGTCCAAAATCTTGATTTACAGCTCACTATAGAGTAAACTACTGAGTATATACACTATTATACAGAGAGCAATGAATGAGGGAGTGATTTTGGATACACAACAGCTATGGATTACTGCTGGTCGTTTCAATCTCATAGTTCTACAGCTGGAGGAGATGCCCACTGATTTGACGAAAAAACAGTTGAAATCTACATACAGTATTTTGGAAGAAGTTATACCAGTTGATCAGCCCATGATATATCAGCTGCTGACTGAAGGAAATGATCGAATTTGTTTGCATTATTTTTTCCCGTTAGCGTGAAGTGAGAGAGCTGTGTGACGACAGGGTCCACTTCTATCAGTCTTTACAAGAGAGTGAACTGAAAACAGTGCACTCTGCAGCCAAACAGTAAGAACTACAGTTGATACAGTCTATCAGAATGTTGTCAACTTTTTTTTCTTGAATTAATCACTTCTCTCTTTGTTTCATCTTAGTATGACACGTGAACAAAGGACTGCTGTGTTTCAGTACTGGCTGAGTGCTGTGGAGGTCGGTGTATTTTGATCATATTTCCCTACATATTTTGGTACTTGTATACTGTAAATTTTCACTTTGAATTAACTTGTTGTTGCTTGTCATGTCATCAGAACATGTTGGGTGGTTATCCTCCGAACCACGTCCTCTCAGCATTGGAGTATTTAGCTTCCAGAGAGCAGAAGGAACTAGAGGAGAAACTCGCCTCTCTGGATGTGACACAGGATGTGACAGCTCTACGGTAAACTTCAATGTTATAATAGCGATCTCTCTTCCTTTAGGACTTTAAAAGCCCCAAAGATTTCAGTGTTTATTTATGTCGCATTTTAATTGCAGGTTCCGCTACGAAAGCAATCACCTACTGGACATGTCAGCAGAAGAGGATAATGAGTTGCCATCGGTTAAGACCCTCTTAGAGGTGCTTAACACAAACACACACTGTAATGTAATATTCATGGAGTTCACAGTAGCAGAGGAAACATGTTCATGTGTTTCCTGGCATTTGTGATTAAAACAATTTTATTTGTTTGTTGTTTCCAGGATGCTTGGGAAGAGGTGGAGCAGAGTTTGGTGGAACTGGCCCAGACTCGCTCCAGAGTCCAGCAGCTCCAAAACCAGCTGCAGGGCCGCAAGAAGAAAGCTGAGCAGGAGGTGTCTGGCATCGCAGATGAGCTACACAACGACTCCTTGGCACTGTAAGCAGCAGACTCACTTTAGAGATTGTTGATGAGTCATGAAATCAGTGTATTGCCTCAGGAATAATATTTTAGTCTTATAATAGGAGCTCATCAAGGCTTTTTAAGATTGAACAATTTCTTTTTAATTTTAATAATTCTTTGCTCGTGTTCTGTCTTTATTTTGCGCTTGCATTTGCAATGAATTTGTTGCTAACAAAAAATAGCCCATAGTCAAATTAGAGACTGAAGGGATCCGGGTGAATGAAAATCTTGTCTTAAAACATTTACTTTGTTGCCGACAGGTCAGCTCTAGAGGTGGAACTTCAGTGTGTGATGCAGGCGGCAGCCAGGGATCATATCAGAGACCGGTGTATCCAACTGGACCAGCATGCCAGAAGCCGACAGGAGGCGCTTAGGAACCTCCACAGCCAGTGGCAGAGCATCCTTGAATTCAGACAACTAGTGGTGAGAATAAATTGACAATATGAGACCTCTCAAAACCTACTGCCAGTGTTACTCCTGGATAAAGCATTTTCGACATGTTTCAAAATATATTAGTAATTATTTAAGAAAATGTGGACTGTAGAGCGGCATGTAGAGCAGAGGTTTTTAAACTGTGAGGGGGGCTCCAAACAGTTTCAGGGGGGGGGGCTCAGTGAATGGAAGTGAAAAACTATGTTAGTTATTAAATTAGTTATCCGACGGTCACATAGAATAGCCTAAATGTGTGTGGTTTGGTTAAAGAGATAGTTCAGACATACAGTAGTTGTTTTTTTTTTTTTATGTTTTTCCTACTTTTCCAGAGTCGGAAAGTAATAAATGCCTTTAGGACAGACCTTTTTTATCTTTTGTTGTAGTCTGAAGTTATGTCAAACAGCAATATTAAGCCATCTTGGCTCAATTGTTGAGTGTCTATGGGGTCAAATAACATAATCATGAAAAAAAATTGAGTGAAACTAAGCAAGTAAACTAAGGGGGGTAAGCGTTGTCTGAGAGGAGGCCTACAGTCTCAGACTTTGAAAATCCCTGGTCTAAAGGATTTGGTTCTGTGTGTTGTTAACGGTCTCTAGATAAACTTCTTGATTTGCCAAACCTTTTATGAATTTAAAATGCAGAGGCATCAGTATTTCTCAAACATATATATATCACTAAACATGTTCTGTTGTTGCGTCTCTCCAGGTTCTCAGACAGGAGCATATCAGAGGTCTAATTAAGGGGAACTCCACAGCCAAGACGGAGCTGATTCGTCTGCACACAGAGGTGGGGAAGTTCTCCAGCTATGATACTGAAGTAGAGGGATTATTATAAGATTTGCTTTAAGATTAATGTTTTGGTCTCTTTAAGCTAAAAAATATTTTCCACAAAAAAAGCTATTTTTTTGAACATCTCTTGAGGATTTCTGTCCCTCTGTCTTATTTCAGTTACATGAATTCGTCCGGGGCAAACTGGTGCCACAGTTTGAAGTTGTCACCACTGCAGCCGGCAGTCAGAGGAGCTCCATTTCCAAGGAGGCCAGACATTTGGGAACGATTTCGCTTCTTGCTCTGGACCGTAGGACTGTTGAAGGGTAAGAACAAGTTGCCTGATACTTGAAGGAGTTAACCTCAGTCATTCCACATTGTTTCTGTTGTTTCAGAATGCAAAGAATCCCTTCATCGTGGTTGTCCATCCATCGCTTGCAGTCCCCGACCTTCAGCAGCTTGTGTCAGAGTCTGGCATTCCCACTGTATAGGGTGAGTCCGGGCATATGATGCATCAGTCTATTTTAACAAAAATGAAATCTCCTTTTTTTTGGCTTCTTGCTCTGGGCAACAGATATAGTGTTATGGCTGTGGCTCAGAGGTAAAGCAGGTCAATTAGTGGACAACCCGCTCTACCTCTCAGCCACAGAGGTCTAGCAAATGGAGACAATAGAGACAATAAAGTTCAACAATTTTGTTAAATTTATTAAATTGTTGTATTTTATCAGATGCAAAAAAAAAGAAAACATGATTTCAGCATTATATATTGGCTCTAAATATCGGCATCGGCCATTGAAAGACCCATATTGGTTGACCACTAGTTGATGATTCTATTCAAAGGCAATTAAGTAATATGTTAGCTATATTATTATTAGCTATAATCTTGTAATGGTTAAACCAATGAAACTGCAGGAGAAAAGTATTTCTTATTATTTTTTAAATGGTAAAAAAAATGATAAATATTATGAAATATATGATCATTAATATGCATTTCAAACATTCTAAAAAAGTGATACAGAACAGTTGATTAACTGTACAAAAGACCATTAAATTGTGTTGTCAAAGTGGCAGACCATTGATGCGTCACTTTGCATGTGACGTTTGCCTGGGGACACTCGTTGCATTCCTATAAAAGTTGTGCTAGCAACTCCTGAAGTTCACGCTGTTCCTTAAACATCACATGCCCAGAGTGGTTTCGATTAGCGAGCTGACTGTCAATGCCAGTTCTTGACCCTAGTCCTCACCAGCGGAGCTGATAAAAATATTATCTAGAAAATTAGTTTTACTGCACAACAGGCACAACACCAACAGTCTTGTACTGTTGTGAATTAGCTTTTTAAGGATATCTGCTGGTCTTACAAACAATCACTATGTAATTTTTTTACCCTTTATATAAGTTTAATTTCATGGAATTTTTTCACCTTTGCATCTTTCTCTGACTTTAAATTTTCTCCTCCTTCTTAAACTTCAGGCTCCAGAGGAGTTGTGTTCCCAGGCGCGCTCCCAGCAGCTTGAGTTGCGTTTTCTCCGTCAGTTACTGCAACTTCACTCTGCTACTTCGCAGAAAATACAGAAGGAAACAGAGTTGCTGCATGCATCTGATCAAAAAGGTAATCAGAGGAACCCATCAAGAGTGAAGCTTTTATCATGCTTAAGATACACAGCAAGAGCTGTGCTGTATTTGGCTGTTTGTACACATATTGTATATGATATGTATATGACGTAGAATGTATGTTCCCTGAGCAAAAATAAGTTTTAAAAATGATTATAAACACAAAAAAAACGACTGTTTGTCTACACTGTGCCTCTTAGCTCTGCTGTCCAAAGTCATGGAGGAGGATCAGAAGCTTCTGGAGGCTATGGTACCGAGGGTCAGAGGCCTCACCCAACGCAGCGCCCAAGGCCTTTCTTATGGGGTCCAAGTCAAAACTGCCATCTCTTACTGGTGAGGCACATTTCCGAAGTAGATGACCCATTGCAAACAGACTTTGTGATATCAGCAAATATCGTATGTTATCCAAAGAATCGATATCGTATTGTGATGAACCTTGTGATTTACAAGCCAATGTCCTTGGCTGAAAAAAAGATTGAGGTGGTTTAGATAAATGTGTTTAAACTGCAAATGTGTTATCTGATAAGTAATTAGTTATTTTGGATTTATACCTTCAGTGAGGAGTTATGGGTCTGGTTTGCTGGTTAACTTGTTCTATTTTGTGTGTTCATACCTTTAGGTGGGATCTGCCGGCCCAGCATGTCCTACCTGAGGTCAGTAAAGGAGGACTGACCTTTCAACAGTGGCTAGACAGGTGGAAACTTGCTGCCAAAGCCTCTTAGGATACTTCATCGTTTTAGAAAATAAACTGTGGGAAAAAAGTTCGTAAACTTGTGTTTGGTCGATTATTTCTCTGTTGTTACAATGCTAACTGGCATTGTATTTTACATGGTTGGAAAGCCTGTTTATTTACCTTCACAATGATGTCCAGCTTGTAAGGATCATGCATTTGTGGGATGAGCAGCACAGCTGATTATGTGGGTAGCGCCCAAGAAAAATTTGCCAAAATGCTCTGCCAATGCTAAAGGGTGTATTCTCCTGTTGGTATTGACTCTTTTTTTTTTGTTGTTTGGTGGATTGGATGATTTAACTCTATCAGTAACAAGGAACAAACAAGACATATTGGCAATTTGACACTTTATTCATTTAATACACCGTCAGGAGCCTCAGAAGCGGGTGGAAGATCCATACGCAGCCACAACAGCCTGGCACCTCCTCCTCATGCTGGTCACCAACCTGGTCACACGTTGCTGTGGGATGGCGTTCCATTCCTCAACCAGGATTTGTTGCAGGTCAGCCAGCGTGGTTGTGTTGGTCACTCTTAACACGTACAGCACGCCCAAGCTGATCCTACAAGTGTTGAATTGGGTTGAGGTCTGGACTCTTGGCAGGCCGTTCCATTCTCTCTACTCCCACATTGTGGAGGTAGTCTGTGATAACCCTGGCTCTGTGGGGGTGAGCGTTGTCATCTTGGAGGATGAAGTTAGGTGCCAGATTGTGGAGAAGTGGGATCGCCACTGGCTGCAGAATCTCATCCCGATATCTCACTGCATTGAGATGGCCTTCAATGATGACAAGCCTTGTTTTGCCAGTGAGGGAGATGCCGCCCCACACCATGACACTGCCCCCACCAAAAGCTGTTACTCCATCGGTGCAACAATCAGCATAGCGTTCTCCACGTCGTCTCCATACTTTGACCCTGCCATCCAACTTTCGCAGACAGAACCTGGACTCATCACTGAACATGACATTCCCCCACATGTTCAGATTCCATTGTCTGTGTTGTCAACACCAGCGCAAACGGGCCTGACGGTGAAGGGCAGTCATTGCAGGCTTCCCGTTAGCCTTATGAGAATACACTGTTTACCATTGGCAGAGCATTTGGGAAATTTTTTCTTGGGCGCTACCCACATAATCGGCTGTGCTGCTCATCCCACAAATGCACGATCCTTACGAGTTGGATATCATTGTGAAGGTAAACAGGCTTTCCAACCATGTAAAATACAATGCCAATTAGCATTGTAACAACAGAGAAATAATCGACCAAACACAAGTTTCCAAACTTTTTTTTCATAGTTTATAAAGGAGATCCTTTACTGCACCTTTCTGTGGCTAAATGCTACTGTAGTTAAGAAAATGCAAACTTATTTTTTTCTGTTTTTCATGCTCATTACTCCTCTTGATGTTTTACCATGTGAAAGTCAGACAGTTGCTAGAAAGGTGGAAACTTGCTGCCAAAGCCTCTTAGGACACCTCATCGTTTAGAAAATATAAAGGAGATCCTTTACTGCACCTTTCTGTGGCTAAACGACCATGCTACTGTAGTTAAGAAAATGCACACTTTTCTGTTTTTCATGCTCATTACTTTTCTTGATGTTTTACCATGTGAAAGTCAGACAGTGGCTAGAAAGGTGGAAACTTGCTGCCGAAGCCTCTTAGGGACACCTCATCGAAATGTGTATGATGAAGCTGCTAATCAAGTGGAAATAGCCGTTCTTGGCTAGCCTGGCTTACATCCTCCACTTTGTTCAGGAGGTGGCTGGACAAAACAAACAAGGAGGAACTTCCCACTGTCTGACTTTCACATGGTAAAACATCAAGAGGAGTAATGAGCATGAAAAAAAGAAGTGTGCATTTTCTAACTACAGGAGCATTTAGCTACAGAAAGGTGCAGTAAAGGATCTCCTCTATATTTTCTAAACAATGAGGTGTCCTAAGAGGCGTTGGCAGCAAGTTTTCACCTTTCTGGCCACTGACTGCACCTTTCTGTTGCTAAATGACCATGCTACTGTAGTTAGAAAATGCACACTTTCTGGTTTCCATGCTCATTACTCCTCTTGATATTTTACCATGTGAAAGTCAGACAGTAGCTAGAAAGGTGGAAACTTGTTGCCAAAGCCTCTTAGGACAGAAGAAAACTTAAAGGAGATCCTTTACTGCATCTTTCTGTGGCTAAATGGCCATGCTACTGTAGTTAGAAAAATGCACACTTTCTGTTTCTCATGCTCATTACGTCTCTTTATGTTTTACCATGTGAAAGTCAGACAGTGGCTAGAAAAGTGGAAACTTCCTACCAAAGCCTGTTAGGACACCTCATCGTTTAGATTTAGAAAACATAAAGGAGATCCTCTACTGCACCTTTCTGTGGCTAAACGACCATGTTACCATGCTACTGTAGTTAGAAAATGCACACTTCTTTTTGTCATGCTCATTACTCCTCTCGATGTTTTTACCATGTGAAAGTCAATCCCTAATAAATCATTTTTGAATCCAACTATTTGCTCTTGTGTTGTCTTGAAATGCTTTTAAAAACACACAGAAGTATGAAGCTATCTGTTTTCGCACGGAGCAACATTGTTCCTTTGTAGCAGTGAAGGGGGGAGTGGAGCAATCTGATTCTTGAGAGAGCTCAGGCTCAGCTCCTCCCATCGTTTGCGGCTGCGCACTGCAATTTTTCACTCCTTTTTTTTCAATTTTTTCACTCCTACTCTGGCTTCCGGACGCCAAGACAGACCGCTGCCGCCGAATTTAAAGAGACAGGACGATAGTTTATTTTAAATACGATAAACGGGCAACCATTGTCCAACCTTTTAGCTGCTTATTTCCCCGACGCTTCTTCTTTGCGCTCAGCTTGTTTAGATCGATGGTGATGGA
Source organism: Sebastes fasciatus (assembly GCF_043250625.1). NCBI lineage: Eukaryota > Metazoa > Chordata > Actinopteri > Perciformes > Sebastidae > Sebastes > Sebastes fasciatus. Next base: position 16,442,778 of record NC_133799.1, read on the forward strand.
GATGGAGATGATGTTTAATGAAAGTCGCAGCGAGTAGCAGCTTGTCTGTCATCAACCCTCCTCCACTCTGCTGGATTTGTCCCCGTCTCCGTCCGTTTTTTACCGCTGCTGTGTGTGTGCCGACCGAGACTGTCCAGCTCCAGCTAGTAGGCAAAGTAGAGGAGGTTTTTGCTCGCTTGGCAGGCAGGCAGAGAGGCAGGCAGGCTGGCTTCCCGACCGAGAGGAAGGTTTGTCGGCTAGCCAACAACTGGAGCTGGAGGTAACACCGACAAAAGCTTCAAGTTGTGGCTCTCTCTTTTTTCAAAGCCTCTCCTTGTGTCGCCGGGGATATAATGGCGAAGATTCAGGCGCACAACAGCAGCACCACCGCGAAGCAAATAAACCAAATTCAAGACAAGCCTTACGTTATAACACAAAAGCAAGTGCAGCAGCAGCACTTCCAGAAGCTGAAGGTAAGAAAGACAAAACGGACACACGACCAAAGGGAGGAAAAGTCTCCTCTCACACACACACAGAGTCAGAGAACCATTTTGTTCAGTTGGATTTCTCTCACCTCTCTAACCGTTTCTCTAACCGTTTTTCAAATCATTTCTCTAACCGTCGAGAGTAGTGAAAGCAAACGGCTGGCTAACCGTCAGTTAGCACGCTGGCCTATTAAAAGTAATTCATTTGCTAAACAGCCACAACATGTAAAGAGACATGTAAAAAGGTTTAGATGTGAAAGCTGCGTGTGTATTTCATTATTAAATGTCTTGAGTGACAGTCGAGTTAGCGGGTATAGTTTCTTATTTATTTACCATGTCAATAACTAGCCCTCTGCTGTGAGTTAGACTCAAACCTTTCTCTGGTTGGGTTGTGGGAAGTTCCTCCTTGTTCGTCTTTTTTCAGCAGCAGCAGCAGCAGCCACCTCCTGAACAAAGTGGAGGACGTCAGCCAGGCTAGCCAGCCAACAACGGGCTATTTCCACCTGATTAGCAGCTTCGTTATGTCTTTTGTTATCGCAGTAGTTTGGTATATTCTCACACGGTAACGTTGGTGTTGTTGTAGAGGAACCAGCTGTGTGACTATTGTATAGATTAGGAGGTGTTGTAAGTGTTCGTTGGAGTTATTCTCGTCAGTTGTGACTGGCTGTTGTTGGGCTAACTGTTAGCTTCGACAAAACCCTCTTTATTTAGTACGAGGACTGTTTGTGGCAACGCTTTTTGTGTGTGAACACATATTTAGTATGGTAACCTAAACCTTTAGCTTGTGAATAAAGAGGTCCCCGTGAACAAAAAGCTGCTTGGGGGGGTGGGGGGGTTCTCTTGTGTATTCGGCCATTTATTTATTTATTTATTTATTTACTTGTACAGCTTGTACAGCTAACTAGTGCATTTGTTGATATAGCACTTCAGCTGTGAATGACCTACTAGCTTCAGATGAAAACATGTCCACATATAGTATTGAGGAATGCAAATAGCTCAGTTTGTTAGTGGCCAATATATACTATTATTAATGAGACACACACGAGCCATTGTCTTGTTAAACATGTTAAATAGCTGACATCCTAGTAAGATCCTCACAGCACAAATTTGGTAAAAAAAAAAAAAAAAGCTTCTCCACAGCTCCAGGTGAGACTGATTGTACTTTGTTGTGCTGCATTAATGATTTATATCTTTTGTCTCTTCTCTCTTTTTTTTCTTTTAGGTTGAAGATGCCTTGTCCTATCTGGACCAAGTCAAAATCCGTTTTGCAAATGATCCTGGCATATACAACAAGTTTCTCGACATCATGAAAGAGTTCAAGTCACAGAGGTATTTTTATGCTAGAAGAAAGTTACTTTACTAAATTAGTTTTTAGTAATACATTTTTAATGACTGTATATTCCCCTAATACAGTCTCTTGAGATACTGAATTGCGGAGCTTGTGTGTGTAGACTTTGATCACGTTGCAAAAAATAAGTACAGAGGGCTCAACCACACATTTTAAGGCATTTCTTGATAACTTGCAGATAGCATCCCACTTTAATTATCCAGCAGTTTACATTCTCTTGGGATGACAGAAATTGTTATTTGTTACTTTTTAAACTAAGCTGCGACACTCTTTTTTGATTAGGAGTTGGTTGTCTTCATGCAGCATATGAGAAAGTTAGCTTATCTTTGAATGGTAAATGGCATTTATATTGCGCTTTTATAGTCCTTCCACCACTCAAAGCACTTTACACTACATGTCCGCATTCACACACACATTCATACACTGATGGCAGAGGCTGCCATGCAAGGAGCCAACCTGCTCATCAGGATCTAATCTAAATACTCATTCACACACCGATGGCACAGCCTTCGGGAGCAATTTTGGGGTTAAGTATCTTGCTCAAGGACATATATACATTTGATAGTAGGAGCCGGGGATGCCTGCTCTACCTCGGAGCCATAGCCGCCTCTTTATTTGCCTCTGTCATCCACTCCACTAATACAGTATGTCTGTGTCTGCCTTGTTCTCTATAATAGCATCGACACACCGGGGGTGATAAACCGCGTGTCGCAGCTCTTCCACGGACACCCGGACCTCGTCTTGGGCTTCAATGCCTTTCTACCGCCGGGGTATCGGATAGAGGTCCCCAAGAATGGGGTGGCTTTCCTCCAATCTCCGTTCTCCACACAGGTGAGATACTATTTACCACTGAAGTTGATACATTCTCGAAACTAGTGCTTTATTTATCTTCAGAGCTATGAAACTTTCAGCAGGTGCATCATTACAAACTCACGGTGTGCTGAAAGTCACAGTATGTTGAACATTTAAATTCTTAAGAGTGAACAGGTTTGTTTCTTCTGCACTGAATTTCAATTGGGTGCTCTATTTTAAATTGATCCCAAGGTTTCGAAAGAGCCAAAATATGCCATGCTGAATTGTACACGTACACTCCAGTTTATTTATCATAAAGTTGAATCAACACCCAATTAAAACAGTTTCAACATAAAATGAACATTATAACTTCATGAAGGTAGGATTTAGTACAGGACTGTTGTATTAGACTTTTAGCAAGGTGTACCTAATAAACTGGCAAACGAGTATATGTAATGTGTATAAAAAATGTGTGTAGATGGGTATCTCCTAGACAGTTTGATAGATATTTATATACATCGACTACAATTCAATATATAAAAAAAGACACAGAGTAAGTTTGTATTGTTTTGTAAAACTGACCTGATTCAGTTCACATTTGGTATGATTTCATATTTTATTAATACATTAATATAAGTGTTTTGGCTTAAAAAAAATCATAAAGAATGCAGAGACCAGTTTCAGGTTAGTCGGTTTCACGTATAGTACGTCCAGAGGACTTCAAGGTGCTTTTCAAGATGAACAAATAGTCCCAGACAAGAATGTTCTTCGGTGAGTATTAGGCAGGCAACAGGCCAGACTGGATTTTAATATACCTTTGGTGCCTAAAAACATTCATCATCTGAAAAAAAACTTGATTTTTATGTCAAAGAACCAAATGCCAATGACGTTTTCTTCTATGAGAGATTTTTGAAAATTGGTTCAGTATTGAGGGAGAGCGCGGTAACTGGCAGCCGCAAAATAAGCTGCGAGGGCAAATGAGCAGCGTCACTGACATCCTCAGATTGTTATTAGAAGTGTCTGGCAACATTATGGAAAGGACCCTACAGAGAAATAAAATGTTTTTCCTTTAGCGGTCCTTATCTTTAGCTCGATCCGGTCTGTTTGTTATTGTGTCCAAGTCTCGCACAAGAAGTCTCGTTGTAAAATCTGAATATCCGTATACTCTGATTTAAATAAATGCGGGCCGCCATCGAATTCAAAGACCTCATCCACATTGTCGAAGTCATCTAAATATTCAACCATGACATTGTAAATCTTTTAAATAACACTAAGCTACGCATTCTGTACTCCAACACAACAAACTCTGCCCGGCCGCCACTCACGTTTCCACCATGGATGTATTCAACTATTCCACCGTTGTCTTCCAGCAACACGTCACCTCGCCATGTTTCAGAACGAGACTATTCCTCGAGTGAGACTCTTTCCATAATGTCAGATACTTATAATAACAATCAGAGCCTGTCATGGCAAAAACAAGCACTTTTAGTGGATGTAAATGACGGTACCAGCTTGCCCCAATATCACCATATTGCAACCCATGAGCGGCTGCCGTCTACAGCGTTCTCCCTCAATACTGGACCAATTTCAGAAATTGTTGTCCCTATTAGTCAGTTATACATAAAAAACATTGGAAAATAGGGTCCAGGTTGTACCCTTTTAATTGTTAATTAAAGGGAAACTCCCTCCATGTTTACTATATGGTGCACTATATTTACTGTCGGCCATTTTATTTTGAATGTTTGAATTCTGAGTGTCAAATCGATGCACTATATAGGGCCCTAAAGCTCTCACAATGCAATGGGAAAAGTGTGTCAACTACTTTCTGCTAACAATCCCACAATGCATTGCTCTACATTTTATAGATGTGAAAAAATACCATTCATAAAATTGTTTTGGTTGCTGAGAGTTGTAGTTTTTCTTAATTTCCATCCTGGTCCACCTCAAATAATTTGACAATTTACTGCTCACTATAGAGTTTATTATGTAGAGAGTGGTGAATGTATAAACGAGGAAGTGCTTTTTGACACAACCACTGAGACAAGCAGGGTTCAAGTGTTTAATTTTTTTAACATTAACATTGCTTAACCACATCTGGGCTGGCATTTACTGGCAGATATTATTCCCCAAATCTTATTTGAAGCAAACAACTTGAGTTAGTTAAATGAATGCACCTCTAACCATGCAGCTTCTTCCTTCTTCATCTGTCCAGGTATCCCCAGGCCAGCAGGGGAAGAGTGTCACCACCTCTGCAGTGACCGCAACCTCAGGGAGTGCCACTGCTGCCAACATTGAAGCTGGACCTGCCCAGACCAGCGAAGTCAAGGCGGCCCCATCAGAGTCCCTATCGTCCTCGACCCCAGCAGGACCTCCAGAGCCTCCCAGCAGGCTTTCTCTCCCCCTGACTAGCAGAGAGAGCCAGAATCAGGCGACCACCTCGTCTGTATCGCCACCTGCCTCGGAAACGAGCCCCGTAGAGTTTGACAGTGCCATCAGCTATGTAAACAAGATTAAAAACCGTTTCCTGGATCACCCAGAGATCTACAGAGCCTTCCTAGAGATTCTTCACACATATCAGGTACTGTGGAGATGAAATGTGGTGATTTAAGTTGCTTTTTAGTTGCATATTATGATATAATAATAGGCAATGTAGGTTTTCTTACATTCCTCCTATTCTACCTCAAAGATTTTACTGTTCTTGTAGGGTTTTAGCAAAGCAGAGGTCTCACAGCACTGTTATTCTGGTGGTAATATCAGTCCTTTCTAAATGGCTATATGATATTTTAAATAAAAATTGAGCAAGTCAATAAAAGTAATAGTTTAAGTGTTTTTGTCCAGGAGCAAATTCCTACAGCAGCCTGTTCCTTGGTGGACAGTTTGTGTCTCCTGCACCAAGACTATGACTGTCATGTGTAGTCAGGCCAAAGAATTTCAGCTTGGCTCTTCTTTTTATTAAATTAAGTTTGATTCCTCCCCTCTGATCACCATTTTCCTTGTACCACCCCACAGAAGGAGCAGCTGGAGGTGAAGGAGAGTCGAGGCAGCCGAGGCAGCAGTGGGATGACTGAAGATGAGGTGTTTTCTAAAGTTGCCAGTCTTTTCAAGGGACAAGAAGACCTGCTGGCTGAGTTCGGGCAATTCTTACCTGATGCCAAGAGATCATTGGTCAGTAAAGCAGCAGACGGAGATAAATAATGTAAAAATCAAAAAGGTCGTTACAAAATCGGTGGTCTCTGCACAAAAAAACAATAGTTTTTCTTGTGTATTTTAACACACATCACAAGAGAATTGCTAATGACATTTTTTATGTTCATGTTACAGCTCAGAAATGTCTTTATATTCTTAGTCAATGTATTGCAAAATAAGTGCTTTTTACTCAACATTGTTTGAATACAGTAATTCAAAGTGCAAGTCCAAAGTAAAGTTGAAACAATTTAATAGATTAGTAATTAGTACCAATAGAACATTCGTTGGCAACTATTTTCATAATTGATTTATCAAGGTTAGGTCATTTTTTTAAGCAAAATGGCCAAAAAAAACACTGGCTTTTTCTCCTCAAATGTGAATATTTGCTGTGTTTTTTAAAGTCTTCTCTGAAAGTAATTTTCAAGGACTGTTGGTTGCACAAAACAAGCTATTTTGATATATCAACTTGGGCTGTGGGAAATTTGTGATCGGCATTTTTCACTATTTTCTGACACTTTGTGACACTTTTCCTTCATCTTCTGTAGTTCACAGGGAGCTCACTGACGGGAGGGAAAGATCAGCTGAAAAGGCCGGACGACGAGGACTTGATATCCAAACAAAACAAAAAGAGGCCCAGACCCATCCTACTGCAGCACATGTCCCCACTGCTCAAGGTAAACTCTCAATTTAGAATAACCGCCTCAGGAAATGCACAAGCGTATGTACAAACACGTCCTTGAAAAGGTTCAACTCTTTGTATTGTTCCTAAAGCAACGATTCAAAAGCTTTAACTACAATAACTTTAAGTAATTTACATATAAAATAATTCATTTCTTTTTTTATTTAGAAGAAAATGAAGTATTCCTGTACCAAAGATCAGTCCTTTGCTTCAGTTGGCAAACATGGAGTCTTAAGAGAATTCTCCTTCTTTGATAAGGTGAGACATCAGTTTCCATGGCAGTGACGATGCTTTTCTTTATTCCTAGGTTCATACAGTTCTTTTAACTCACTGCCACTGTTTTTAATGTCTTAACTTCCCTGTCCACCCACTCATCATTCAGGTTCGTCGCCTGTTTAAAAGCCAAGAGGTGTATGAGAACTTCCTGCGCTGCATCGCCTTGTTTAACCAGGAAGTAGTTTCGGGAGCGGAGCTGCTACAGCTAGTCACTCCTTTCCTGGGGTGAGTGGATGGAAAGATGGTTGAGCTGAATAAATGTGTGAATTGGTTGGATGAATAAAAAAAATGGATCCAGTAGCTGCAGGGAGTTGAAGTTAATATCTGGTCTTGTAGAAGAGGCATACTGTTATTACTGCAGGGGGGGGGGCAACCACTGTTAAAAATGTTGACATGTATAAAAGGCTTTCAGGACCATTAAACAATTTTTAAAGGTATATGCAAATGGTACTGGTATGATCATTACATATGGAATTTATGTGATTTTATCAATTATGGACCAAACTGTGCCAAAAGAACTAAAATTAACATGACATAATGCAGATTTTTATTCATATTACTTCTCGTTGGTAGGATTATTTTGATGGAGCGGTTTTTGATCAGCTGTTCTTCTCCTGATATGTCTCTCATTCATGATTTCATCCATCTCCTTCCAGGAAGTTTCCTGAACTGTATACACAGTTCAAGTCATTTCTGGGGGACAAAGAGCTCTCTCATGCTGTGTCAGGGCTGTCGGATCGCTACATGGAGGGGGGAGGGGGCAGAGAGGTGGATTATGCATCATGCAAGCGCCTGGGGTCCAGCTACAGAGCACTGCCCAAGACCTACCAGCAGCCTAAATGCAGCGGGCGCACTGCCCTATGCAAGGAGGTAAACCCCACTTTAAGTTTCCTGAAGAGTTGTCAATAGATCAGTGTGTTGCTTAAAGGGGACACGTGGAGCTTTCTTGTAAACAAAGTTTCTGTTTACATTCAGTCTTACTCACCAAGGTGCATTGTGTTTATCCTTGAGGTCTGTTGAATCGATTTCATTCCTCATAAAACATTTGCAAAACAGATTTTACTTAAAAGTTTGAAACATGCATTGTTTACATCCATGTTTACATTCTAGCAGTCTTCTTCTTCCTTGCCTTTTGCTGACATATTGCTGTTTTCTAGCGTAAATGTTGTAAATGATAGGGCTGTCCTCGACCAGAGAAATTCTTAGTCGACTAACACTCATTCGATTTTGTAGACTTATCGATAAGTTGATTTAATCGAGGGATCTATAGAACTGAGTTTCGCCACAAAGAATCACAAAAAACACCACTTTAAATCTTGTGTTTACCAGAGATGTAGTCATAAGTTTCTTGAAAATAAGTCATTCAGCATGAAAAAAACATAAAAAATGAACATGAAATATTTTCCTATAAAAAGGTTTTCCCCATTGATGATTTTACACTTTGTGTGTGTGTGTATAGGTGTTGAACGACACCTGGGTGTCATTTCCCTCTTGGTCAGAGGACTCCACCTTCGTCAGCTCGAAGAAGACTCCTTATGAGGAGCAGCTGCATCGCTGCGAGGATGAAAGATTTGAGGTGCGTACATCCTAACAAAGATTATATTTACACTTCTTGTAGCGCAGGGAGGTTTGTATAAACATCACAACTTACTCAATGTATGTTTTTAGCTTCTTGTGTCCCTGCTCTCGTAAAAGAGGAGATAATAAGCTTTAACACAGCACTTGGTACTACATTGTATTTGATGGCTGCCCTTTTAAAGCTCTGTGTCTGTAACTCTGAACTTCATAGCTGGATGTGGTTCTGGAGACAAACCTGGCCACCATCAGGGTGCTAGAAAGCGTCCAGAAGAAGCTCTCCCGTCTTTCTCCAGAGGACCAGGACCGATTCAGATTAGACGACTGCCTGGGCGGCACCTCTGAGGTCATCCAGCGTCGTGCTGTGTATCGTATCTATGGTGACAAAGCCCCTGAGATCATCGAGGGACTGAAGAGGAGTCCTGCTACCGCTGTGCCTGTGGTGCTTAAGAGGTCAGGACTCTTTTTATTTCAAATTTCTTCACCGGTTAAACGTTCAATGGAAGAAAGTCATCGTCTCTTTCGTTTATGATCTTGATGTGCATGTACTATTATCATTAGACATATTTATAGAGTGCTAATTTTCTTGTTTATCAACTTTGTGAATATGTAATGGAGATTGCTGTTTGCAGTTAGACGGCACATTTAATTTACATTACCAGCAGGAAGGTTTAACTGATTGACAGTATGATGGAAACGTTGATTTGCTGACAGTCCTTGTATCAACAGGCAGTGATTTCTGCCAACAAAGGTGAACTATAGCAGCAAGAGCTGTTTTTAAAAAGTGTTTGTGTATTCAGTGTTAGGGGTGGGCGATATGGCCAAAGTCTTCTATCACGGTATATGTAATTGTATGTCATGGTAACGGTTTATATCACAATATAGTAATTGTTCTGTAAATTTAATTAAGAAATGGTTTAAAATAACCATACCGTACTTCATCACATTTGATTATTTTCTTCTTTTATTTGGAACTTCTATATAAACAGAAACAACTTGCCTCACATGAGATAACACTTGAGTTAAAAACAAAAGACTCAAAACAGTAAAACTAAAATTCTTTCAAAATAGAAGCTTTAAGGTTCTTGAGAACAATCATTTCAAGTGTTACAAGTTTTAAAGGTGCTAAATGTGATATCCAGAACATTAATATAGCAACAAACAGCTATTTTCTATGTAAAGATATAGAGGAGTAATGTCTACCTGAGTAGAGAATGAAGTCACTCTCCGTGTGTGTGAGTTTCTCCGTGCTTTGTCGACATCGCCGGGCCGGCTGCGCTTGCTTTCAGTGCATGTTCGTACATATGAGCGTGCCCCACTGGCTAGCTCACGGCCGCCGCTCTGCACTGTTCTCATGCAGCGTTCACAGTTGATAACGCTGTCCCGATCGATGGCGTTATCAGGGAAGCATAGCGGCGACCCTCCGGTTCCCCCCCAGGTAAACACTGTTTTCTCTGTCAGTACTTTCGCACGGTGTTTGCACTGTTAGCGCTAATGCTGTCGTCATGTTGAGAGCCATTGAGAGGCAAAGAAATGCTCTTAATCCTGTATTTAACACCTTTAAGGTTAACAGGTGCAATAAATACCACCCTGACTTCAATCAGTGCAATATAAAAATCACTCGTGTATTTTAGACTATACCAAAAGAAAAGAAAAAAGACTTGACCTGTCCTGTAGGATTTGCTCATCTTTCATTTAAAAGCTGACAAAACAAATCTCTACCGGTCGACACATTTCTAGCGTCGCACGGTATACACTGTCATATCGCCCAACCCTATTCAGTGATCTGTACCTTGGCACATGGATATATGCGTTTTACACGTGGCAGGTTTTCACATAAAGAATGCATCAAGAAAAACTGACATGTTCCCTCCCACAGATGCTTTAACCCTTACAATCAAACTGCCATGTGTACATGCAAGTTCAGTGACAGACATGGTAACGTAACACATTTAAATACGTGGCTGTGTTTTGTGAAGTATCTACATTAAAGGTGTGTCTTCCTCTACAGGTTGAAAGCCAAGGAGGAGGAGTGGAGAGAGGCACAGCAGGGGTTCAATAAGATTTGGAGGGAGCAGTACGAGAAGGCTTACCTGAAGTCCCTCGACCACCAAGGAGTCAACTTCAAACAGAATGACATGAAGGCCCTGCGGTCGAAGAGTCTCCTCAATGAGATTGAGAGCGTCTATGATGAGGTAAAAACTTTATTCCCGTCTGCCATCCCAAAACTAGAGCCCTCATAATATGCAAAGATAATCAGGTGCAGAGTGTCACATTACATTTATGTATATTTTCTGGGCTAGGTTGTGGAGTATACCAGAGGCTGGACACCATAAAATTGTTCAACTGTTAATGAGCAATTTAACATCCCTTTTTCAGCTTGCGATTTAATCCCTTCTCATTTTCAAAAAATGCATTCAAACCCAGAGCCCACCAAACAAAAACATCACCTTACTCTGGTGTTTTATATATTGGATGATTGTTGATACTCAGCATTCATTTAAGCAAACAATTCTTTCCTGGTTTCCTTTTATAGTTGAGCTTTCCGGTTCAGTCTTGACCTTGGAAACAGTAGTTGACATAACAATCTCAACTCAAGACTCAATCACAAGAATCAATCAGAAGTTCATGATTATAATCAATCTGCTGATGAGGATCGTGCGATATGATCGAAAGCTCTAGAACAAGCAAGCAACTCTCGTTTCTCAATTTTGTGCCTCCTCGTCTCCTCGCTCCTCCGGTTTATGACCAAGGAGGGTGAAAAGAGGAGATATCATGTGTCATCATCGCGTCATGTTATTGGGGTACAACACATGCGCCGTCTGCACTCGCCGAAATTGAGCCAATAAGAAATGCATGACCTTGTTTATGACCCGGAAATCGATCTCAGCCCTCTATCTTGAAGGACGTCCCAATTCCTAAAATGCATCTTGAGGAGCGAGGACGGAGGCTTGCCGAAGGAGCTATAAGTGAGGTTACACCGGTGTATCCTTTGCAGAAGGCTTTTCGGCACATGTGACGTATAAAAGAGGCGTGACGCACAGCTGGAATAATCTCAAACCATGGCAGGACTCTACAAATATAATTGTTCCTTTTGTATTCATAAGTGTTATTTATTTAGGATGATCAAACGCGCGACCAAACCTTCTGCCCTTCACCGCTTGTGTAGCACCTCGTAAGGCGCTGTTCTAACCACATTCCTTATATATAACCTTTATTTGACTAGGAAGTCATATTGAGATTAAAACCTCTTTTTCAAGTGAGACCTGGCCAAGACAGGGTCAAATAGCAGCATCCAACACATAACAAGACAACAACATTAAATCACGGCAGCAACAATAGGTACGACAAAATACATTACATCATACAGAGCATTAACAAGGCAGCACGTATGTATTTGGACAACTGATGTAGCTGTGCCACATGTCCTATTTAATTGATGTCGCTTTAAAATGACGGCTCCGAGGCAAGAATGTCTCATTTGTTAAATGCCTGTTGCCTCGACTCCTCTCTCCTCTTGCCTCCTCCGCTCGCATCTCCCGTGGGTGGGACGCGAGGAGAGGAGGCAAGGAAAGGAATCGAGGATGTTACAAACTGGGAGATGAGAAAGACCCCTTGAGTTGATGTTGTTTTGTCATTTCCTTGTATGTCCTTGTGTAGTGCTGCTGTTAGAGGAAAACTTTGTAGCTGCGATGGAATTGATTTTAATATAGGACGATTCATTTCTCTGAGATCAATGAAACTCATTAAAACCCATTATTTGTCACAGTGTGTTGCCTGCATTCATCTTTGTGTTTTTCTGTGTCTCTCAGCGTCAGGAGCAGAGCACAGAAGAGGGTGGAGTTGGCCAGCAGAACCGTAACGGCTCTGGTGCGGCCTCAGCCAGCGAGCCTCACATGGTCTTTACGTACGAGGACAAACAGATCCTGGAGGACGCTGCCTCTCTCATCATCTACCATGTCAAACGTCAGCCCACCATCCACAAAGACGACAAGGACCACATCAAGCGCATCATCCAGCACTTTGTACCCGACCTGTTCTTCTCCCGCCGCGGCGAGCTCAGTGATACTGAAGACTGGACAGATGAGGAGGTTGAGCCTGAGGAGGGGGCAGAGAGAGGAATAGGAGGTGGAGCACCAACAGCAGCAGCAGCAGCAGCAGCAGCAGCCCCAGCAGGAGGTGGAGGAGGAGGAAATGGTAATTCTAATAATGCTTCAGGAGCAGCAGCAGCAGCAGCCACAGGTAGTCAGTCTCAACCCCAACCTGCCCAATCACAACCCCAGCCCCAGTCCCAACCTCAGCAGCAGCTCAACGGTGAGTCCAGGCGGAGGCGCTGCAGCCCATCCCAACCTGCAGACACAGAGGCCTCCACCACCTCTAGTAGCATGAGCCAGCCTGCAGGGACCGCCTCATCCACCCCTGGATCTACGCCCATGGAGACGGGTTCAGGTGTACCCGGGGAGAAGGTGGACCTGCGCGACCCTGAAGCAGAGCACCAGAAGGAGCTGGACGGCGTCTACAACCTTTTCTTCGTCAACAACAACTGGTATTTCTTCCTGCGGCTGCACCAGACCCTGTGTTCGCGGCTGCTGCGGGTTTACCGACAGGCGGAGCGCCAGCTGCTGGAGCACCGAGCTGAGCAGAGCAGGGAGAGGCTGCTGATGGCGGAGGGAAGGAGAGAAAAAGCATGTGACCTCGCCATGGAGCTCCGCCTCAAACAGCCCAGTAAGTTCAGCTTCACTTTATGCAAATCCTAGAACGTAAAGTATTTAATCTTGAGTTTGTTCAACCAGCTGCCACATCTGACTCAACATGGACAAATGAGCTCAGTGTAGGAGGTTGTGTTTTGTTTTACATCCTTGAACTATGATCAAGAGCTGTAATATATGCATTACCTCATCAGGGAGATGAGTTAATTACTTTTAATTAATGAGCACTGAATCAGAAAGTGAATTTAAATCTGTTTCTCATGTCAGTTCACCTAAATTATTCCAGGATTCACAGTGTTGAGTCATAGTCACACATCATGATGGAGAGAAAGGCTTGTTTGAAAATGATTCCAGATGTGTCAAAAGACAGCAGCTATTCTTTTCTTTGCCTTGCCAGCATTTGAAGTGGCATTATGTTGAAGAGTGAAAAACAGCTAGGAACAAAATAAGAACATATTTTTATTTGTCTTACCCTGGTTATAAGCATAGTTTAGTATTATGTGATATTCTGACTCAGTTAAGCTGGTGTCACACAACATCTGTTTTTGGTGTCCTGAAGTGATTTGCAAAATTTGTATCAAGGCCATTTTGAAAAACAATTGTGTGTTGTATAAAGCCTGATCCATTTTGTTTATTGTAACCACATGAGCTGTCATAGCAACAGCAAATGTTATAATGCAGTGTAAAGCCTTTCAAGCAGGTGAACTGCAGAGTAGGGCTGCGACTAATGATTATGTTAATCAATTAATCGTTCAAAGTTAAAGTTAATGTTTTTTTTCACTTGCCTGGTCGGACAAGAGGGTCAGAAATGTGACATTTTGTCACGAGATGAGAAGGAAGTGAGATGGCTCAAGTTAATTTATTTATAGAGCATATTTAAAAACAACAAAACACAGTGGTAAAACAACAATACAATATATAAGGAGGCTCACTCCTGTGCTACTTCCATCATCAGCTCAGAAAAAAAGTTGAGAGTTGCTAGATTTACTAGCTCGATGTGGCATTTTACTTGCCGTGGGCAATCCTTATTGTTGAGCCCTGAAAATAGTGACAAATACCAACCCAAAAAACCTTTCAGCAAAATGTGACCTCATTAAAATTAAATGTATTACACTGTAAAACTAAGAACAATCTGTGAATTCTAACATTTGAGAACCTGTAACCATCAAATGTTTGGTATTTTAGCTTGAAAAATGACTTTAACGATAAATAATGATCAAAACAGATGTTGATTGATTTTTCTTTCAGTGGATTAATTGACTGCAGAGCACATAAGCATATCAGGCAACAGTTTCAACTAATGATATCCACACTGACCCCATTTGAATTCTATTATTTTATTCATGTTAGAGGTGCACAGATCAACACTCACATTGTACTGACTGTGCTGTTACAACACATGTAACATCCCTTTCTTCCACAGGTGAGGTAGAGTTGGAGGAGTACTACCCAGCCTTCCTGGATATGGTGCGCAGCCTGCTGGATGGCAACCTGGACTCCACACAGTACGAAGACACACTGAGAGAGATGTTCACCATCCACGCCTACATCGGCTTCACCATCGACAAGGTCATCCACAACATCATTCGGCAGGTAAGCAGAGTCGGCTGTCAGGTTGATCACTCGTATTGAACAATGAAGACATTTACAACAGTTAACAATTCTAATCCCCATTTTTCTTTGACTTCAGCTGCAGCACCTAGTGAGCGACGAGGTGTGTCTGCAGGTGGTTGATGTCTACCTGGCTGAGAGGAAGAGGGGAGCGGCGGGGGGGAACCTGTCCTCGCAGTGTGTCAGAGCAGCCTGGGAGACCAGCTACCAGTGGAAAGCTGAGAGAGTCATGGCTGAGGAGAACTGCTTCAAGGTGAGCACAGAGTCCTGGTGAATTTAGTTCTGAATCACATATTTGGCCCTGACACTTCGCTGTTGTTTGAGGCAGTGAAACGATTTTCTATCATCAACTTCCATTTTCGCCGCAGTTGAAGTATGATGTTCACAATTTTTTTAGTAATTTTAGAGGATAGTAAAAGAAATCTCAACACTAAATGTACCCTGAAAAGCAAAGCACATCACTAATAGTTATTTTTATAATGGAGAGTTTTAATCAGAGAGCTGCTTCCTGCTTTACTAAAAGTTAATGATTTTCTTTCGGAACACTTTATCTGAATTTATCTGATGTTTAGACAGTAGTCACTGTAGTTCTCCGACAAGCTTGTGAAACTGCAGTAACGTGAGCTGCAGAGTGCAAAACTGCGGTACCGCCAGTCCGACTTCGGTTGCTCCTAAAGTAGGGTTATTATGGTATGGGTGGCCTCTGATCGTGGCAAACGGCGTTACCACAGTTTTGCACTTGGCAGCACAGTTACCGCAGTCTTGGAAAGGGAGGAGTGAGTGCAACCACACCACTAGATGCCGCCAAATCCTACACAATGTACATTTTTAAAAGTGGAGTCTGCAGTTCTGGAGAAAGATTGTTGATATTTGAACTCAACACCCAAACAAATACACCCCTCCCCTCCTCAGTGCTCATTCAGGATGTTAGCAGGTGCCAGATTTACTGTCCCTCTCACTCCCACTGCCTTTCTGTTTATACATCCATGACCTTTCCCCTGTCCAGGCTGGAAAAGTGTTTTTTGCAGCTTGGCCTGAGCCACTTTGTTTGTTTCCCCCATTTACAGAGCCAGGTCTGTGTGTGAACACTGCATTTATTTTCCAGCGCACACACAGAACAGACAGCTAGCGGACAGTGAGGAGATATTCACTGAATTTGACCAAGTGTATTGGATTAGAATCACAGACTCCACCTTTTAATTTGGACATGGAAGTGACGCTGCTTATATACAGCCAGTTGCCTTCTTCAGAGATTTGAACAGCTTTAATCTACTGGTTTTATTCAGCTGCTATAAACAGATTGGAGTTGGTTAACTGATGTTTCTTTGCATTCTGTGTCATCAGGTGATGTTTCTCCAAAACAAGGGTCATGTGACGATGACTATTGAGCTGCTGGACACTGAGGAGGCCCAGGCTGATGACCCGTTAGATGTACAGGTAAACACACATTTACAAAACAAACTGATACAGACACTTTGAAATAAATGATATAGTTATACTTTTATTAATCTTAATAAATGAAATTGTTGTACAGTTATTAATTGCTGTCTTCTCCCTCAGTGCCTGTCGAGCTACATGGAGCAGTTTGTAGGAACTGAGTCCAGTCTGTGTTCTCAAGCAGACGGCTACTTCTTCAAACCTGTATTTCTGCCCAGGTATAACACATAAACATGTTTGGAGGTTTAGACTTCACCAGACCACTTCTCGTTTTAAGCTGTGCACATACAAATCCCCATCTTGTATAGATAATAAAGCCTGATCAGCTTATAATCACTCAGTCCATGCACTTGCAACAGATGCTTTGGGGCCTCTTACTGCTCTTACTCTTACTGTCCACCAGGTGTGCATTAGACAGTAATTAATTTGATAATTTGAATTTGCCACCAAAAGACCAGAGTTAAATCAACATATTTCTGATCCATCAGCACAACATTTTACCTGAAGGTTAGTTTTTGTTTTGTGAGACTTACAATAAATTGAATCGGTCTTCTAATCTACCTGCATGTCAGTGTACAGTTTAAGCATTTTAACAATGCTGGAAAAAACATCTGCTTTAAATGGAACTTGCACAATACAAGTGGTCTGTTAAAAACAATCTTTGTAATATTTTCTGTTGTACCACATTGATTTGGTATTAAAGCTAATTAAGAAAGGCCTCTGTTTACAATGCAGTCAGAATATCATGCACAGGTAGAGCTGCCTTGCACATCTATGTAGAGTATGTCAATTTGAAGTCCTTATTTTAAGATGTCGAGGTTTAGTTGCCCACCTTTGCCTCATTTTGAGCTGGTAAAAATCCTGTTACAATTTTGATTGCGGGAAAAGTAAAGTTTCTGTTCAAACATTAAGTCTGACTTTAGTGTGATATTGTTGTCATCCCCGATAACATTTGTAAAAATGAACAGGGTCTAAATGATATGTAATTCAGTTAGTCCTCACAAAAGGTCATGCATGTTGTAATCTGATGATCAGCATGCTAATACATGGGTCTCTTCTTGTAGGAACCTGCGTCGTTTCCGTCGCTGGCAGGTGCGGCAGGTGGAGGCGATGCGCTGCAGGAGAGAGTGGCACCGCCAGCTGGGCGTGGAGAACGCCGGGAGTCTGGACTGCCGATTTAAACTCAACACTCACAAGATGGTGTTTGTCATGAACTCTGAGGATTACATGTACCGCAGAGGAGCGCTGGTCAAGGCCAGGAAGGTAGGCTGGAGTCTGCATTTAATTTCAGTCCTGTTGTTTCCTGTTGTGTGGCGCCATGTGAAGAGTTTGAGATGTGATGTGGAGAATCTGGGTGACAGTGCGTGTCGGGAAACTCAAAACTCGCTCGTACATTTTCTGCTTGTTAAATCCTGTTTGGTGTCTGACAGTTTTTTCCTCTTCCTCCACAGTCGCAGCACAGAGTGGCAGCGAGCCAGCATGAACGCTTTGACAAGTGGCACCAGGGCTGGCTGGCCAATCACGTTACGGCTTCGGCTGAACGCTCGGTGCAGAACTGGCTACTGGGCGAGGAGGAAGAGGACATGATCCCCTGCAAGACTACCTGCCTGTCGACTGAGGTGAAGGGGCAAGCGGTGAACAGATACAAAGTTCATTACAGCGGTAGCAAAGCCCCAGCCTCCCCGTAGAGGCCTGCATAGAGATGGACATACAGTACACACACACACAGAGGTAAGTGCATGGACGTACAGGACATTCATACACTAAACACAGACATAAACAGCTGCAGTCCCACTTCTCCACCTTCCTCCACAACATGTCCACTCATTCACTTTCACTGATGGATGAAGAAACACAGTGCAGACTCTGGACTGTTAACACCAGTGCACAGTGAGTCAGTGAATGAGTGCACAGTGAGAGGAGCGATAACGTTGAGAGGAAAAGGACCAACACAGACAGTGTAGTAATCAATGAGAGTGAGCTCGGCCCTGATCGGTGGGACGAGTCGGACACGACGGCACAAACGGAGCTCATAATCATCATCGTTCTAGCTTCTCTGGTGGCACTAAATGTTGACGGACACGGAGACGGTTGATCAGGGGCGAGAAGTTAGAAGATCATGAAATTTGTTTCAGAAATGTGAATGTCTGTTATTTTTCTTCTTTTTCTTTTTTTTAAGTCAAGTGTAGTTTTTAGCTTCTAAAGCCAGAGAGCCTTCTGTTTGTTGGTTGGTTGGTTTATGCGTGTTTATATGGAGAGATAATGGTAAACGTGTGTATGTATGTGTATCCTGCTCTCTTCATTTTGTCTGTTTGTAAGCCCAGTACAGGCTCTACAACTCTAGTAATTGCATTATTACTGTATGTGCATATATATATATATAACAGGGATCCTGTATTTTTATATATGCATCTACATGAGTTGATTGATACATCTTAAGATCATGTGGTTCTTTACAGTGTTTGCTGTCAGCCAACTCTTGATGTTTTGCATTTAGTTTTTTTTCCCTTTTTTGTGTTGTAGCTAAACAAGTTATCACCAAGGCAACAATGAGTCCTTAAAATTAATTGGTTTAATATGGAGGAAGCAGTCAAATTATGTATCATATTTATGATACTAAATGTTTACTTTGTATTGTCTTTTTTTTGCATACTGACATTGAAAATAAAAGCAAAATATCAGTGTTAAAATAGAATGTATAACATTTATCCTGTATCAGTTATCATAAAATAAACAACCTAGTTGTGACCTTCTTAGATGTTGACTGGCAGGTTGTTTGTTACGTTGTCATGCCCCTCAGCGGCTGATACCGCGGCACAAGTCCCCTTTTTTGGCTCGGTCAGAAACAAAGCGGCCGTATTTCACGGATGAGAACGGGTTGTGTGCAGTCGTGGTCGTGTTTATTTGTGCTTTAGAACGTAACCGGCGTGAAACAATCAGGAAATAACGTTTTATTTCTCTGATTCACGGCTTTGTTCTCACGAACGCCGCTCCCTCTCTTCATTCACTGTATAGCTTGCTCCACCATCGCTGCTATCTCGCTTCTCTCTACCTCTACCTCTCTCTCTCTCTCTACCTCTCTCTACCTCTACCTACCTCTCTCTCTACCTACACCTCTCTCTCTCTCTACCTACACCTCTCTCTCTACCTCTCTCTATCTCTTTCTACCTCTACCGCTGCCTCTACCTCTCTCTCTCTCTTTCTCTACATCTCTCTATACCTCTACCTCTCTCTCTACTTGTACCTCTCTCTCTCTCTCTCTCTCTCTACTTCTACCTCTCTCTTGCTCTCTTTCTCTCTCTCTACCTCTCTCTCTTTCTCTATCTCTACTTTTCTCTCTCTCTCTCTCTGCCTCTTTCTCTCTCTCTCTCTCTCTCTGCTGTGTGTTTACAAACATCAACCGGCACTTGTTACATATTAAACCTTTAACGTACAATAATAATACGTTGATAAAACATAGAAACTAGAGCCTTTAAAATGACAAGAGTTGAAAGGACACATCTCTGACAGTATCAATAACAACTAAATTAGAGCTGACGCAATTTATTGATTTGTCGATCGGCAGAAAATTAATCTGCAACCATTTTGATAAGGTATTAATCATTTAATTTACTTTTAAAGCAGAAAGGAAGAGATATTTGCTTGTTGGTTTTCTATATACTCATTGTAAACTAAATATCTTTCGGGTTTTGGAAATTTGATTTATTGAGGCAAACAATCTTCTGAGGGTGTTGTGTAATGCTGTTTTTAAGGTCAAGAATGGTCTTTCGGTCAATCAGACACGCTTGTTTGAGGGTTTGTTTGATGATTTGTTTCAAAGTTAAATTATGTTCTCCTTTGATTTTAGAGGGTGCTTCCTTTCTGCCAAGAATCAAGATTGTCGGGCTTCTCAAGATGATTCATTCATCCTTACTGGCACAAAGTCAAGACTCGGTCACTGAAAATAGCATCAAATCACTAATCCCTAATGTTAAAAAAACATCATATTATATGCCTTAAATTGTCATTAAAGAAGTCATAGTATGGTCATAAAAAGTCATAATTTAGTATGTCATTAAAAAGTCATAATTTTTATGACATACTATACTATGACTTTTTAAAAACATTTTCGAAATACTATGCTATGATTTTTTGTCGACATACTATGCTATGACTTTTCAACATATTTCACTGACTTTTATTTTTTTCAACATATGATTCTTTTTCTTTTTTCGACATAGTATACTATGCCTTTTTATGCCTTTTTCAACATGCTATACCATGAATTTTTTTTGACATGATATTTTATGACTTTTTGTTCGACATGCTATACTATTGACTTTTTTTGCATTTTTTCCGATAAACTACACTGACTTTTTTCGATGCACTGTACTGATTTTTTTTAAAGATTTGACATAGTATATTATGACTTTTTTTCAACATACTATATTATGACTTTTTTAACAAATTATACTATGACTTTTTTAAGACTGTTTTGGACATACTATACTATGACTTTTTTTGACATACTATACTATGCCTTTTTTTTTTTTTTAATTTGACATACTATACTATTACTATTTTTTCGACATACTTAACTATGACTTTTTTTTTCTTTCAACATACTATACTATGACTTTTATTTTTTTCTAAATACTATACTATGACTTTTTTTCGACATACTATACTATGACTTTTTTTGACATACTATACTATGATTTTTTTTTAACATACTATGAATATTTTTTTGACATACTACACTATACATTTTTGGAATTTTTTCTACATAGAATTCTGTGACTAACATTTTTTGGACATACTATACTATGACTTTTTTTCATAAAAAATTTTCAACATACTATAACATGACGTTTTTACATGAAATGTTTTGACATACTATACTATGACTTTTTTTTCACGATTTTTTTTCGACATACTATACGACTTTTTTTCATGAAATTTTTCGACATACTGTAATATGAACTTTATATTTTTTACATATACAATATTGTGCCTTTTTTTTTAAAATGTCGACATACTAAACTATGACTTATTTTTTTTCCCGACATACTATAGTAAGACTGTTTTTATTTTTTACACATACTATAGTATGACCTTTATATTTTTTACACATACTATAATATGACTTTTTTGGACATACTATACCATGACTTTTTTTCATGAAATGTTTTGATGTACTATACTATGACTTTTTTTCATAATTTTTTGGACATACTATACTATGACTTATTTCATAACATTTTTCGTCATCTTATATGACTTTTTCATGATTTTTTTTCAACATACTATATATTGACTTTTTTTCATAATTGTTTGGACATACTATACTATGACTTTTTTTCATAACATTTTTCTTCATCCTATACTATGACTTTTTTTCATGACATTTTTCAACATACTACAACATGACTTTTTTTCATGAAATTTTTTTGACGTACTATAATATGAATTTTTTTCATCATTTTTTGGACATACTATACTATGACTTATTTCATGAAATTTTTCGACATAGTATACTATGACCTTTTTTTCATGAAATTTTTCAACATACTATGTTTTTTTTACATAATATACTATGACCTTTTTTCATAACATTTTTCGTCATCCTATATAATATGATTTTTTTTCATGATTTGTTTTCGACATACTATATATTGACTTTTTTATGAAATTTTTGACATAGTATAAGGTTGCTTTTTTTTAATAACGTCCAAACTCCGCAGCTTTGGGGACAGAGCATTCTCCAGGGCAGCTCCCAAGCTCTGGAACTCACTCCCCAATCTCATCAGAGACTCTGATTCCCTCACCACATTCCAGTCCCGCCTCAAAACACATCTTTTTTCATCTGCTTACCCGTAGCCCCCTCCTTCCCCCTACCCATCAGTCCGTGTGTCTGGATGTGATTGTGCCTGTGTATGTCGCTTTTTGTCGTTCGTCTCCTGTCTGTCTGTCTCACACCGTTTTCCCCCCCGACTATGTTAAAGCGTCTTTGAGAATATTATAAAGCGCTATATAAATCTAATATATTATTATTATTATTATTAATAAACACATGACTTCTTATGTTTTGACATACTATACTATCACTTGTTTTCAAAATATCTTTCAACATACTATACTATGACCTTTTTTTCATGAAATTTTTCAACATACTATGTTTTTTTTTTGGACATAATATACTATGACCTTTTTTCATAAAATTTTTCGTCATCCTATATAATATGATTTTTTTCATGATTTCTTTTCAACATACTATATATTGACTTTTTTCATAATTGTTTATGACCTTTTTTTATGAAATTTTTGACATAGTATAAGGTTGCTTTTTTTAAATAAACACGACTTTTTTTCTTATGTTTTGACATACTATACTATCACTTGTTTTCAAAATATCTTTCAACATACTATAACATGACTTTTTTTCATGAATTTTTTTCGATATATTATACTATGACTTTTTTCATAATTTTTTCGACATACTATACTATGATATGTTTTTCATAACGTTTTTGACATACTATACTGACTTTTAAAAAAAAAATTCGACATACTATACTATGACATTTTTTTCATGCAATTTTTTGACATACTATAACATGACTTTTTTTCATGAAATTTTTCATCATACTTTAACATGACCTTTTTACATGAAATGTTTTGACATACTGTAATATGATTTTTTTCATAACATTTTCCTACATACTATTCTATGACTTTTTTTCATAATTTTTCGACATACTATAATGTTTTTTTTCCTGACATTTTTCAACATACTACTCTATGACTATTTTCACAAAATTTTTCAGCAGACTATACTATGACTTTTTTTTCATCATTTTTTGGACATACTGACCTTTTTTTCATGAAATTTTTCGACAGTATCATATGACTTTTTTTTCATAAACACAATGACTTTCTTTCTTGAAATTTTTGACAAACTATACTATGACTTTTTTTAATATTTTTTTTGGACATACTAAACTATGACTTGTTTTCATAAAATCTTTCGACATACAATAACATGACCTTTTTTTATGAAATTTTTCGACATACTATACTATGATTTTTTTATATTTTTTTGGACATACTATACTATGACTTGTTTTCATAAAATCTTTCAACATACTATAACATGACCCTTTTCCTGAAATGTATTGACATACTATAATATGATTTTTTTTCATACATTTTTTTGACATACTATACTATGACTTTTTTAACATACTACACTAATAATTTGTTTGGACATACTACATTAATGTTTTTTTTCGACATACTATACAATTACTTTTTCTTCCTCTTTCTCGACATGATTTTTTTTGCATTTTTCTGACAAACTACACTATGACTTTTTTTTTTCAACATACTATACTATGACTGTTTTTCGACATACTATACTGATTTGCATCGGTAAGAAATACAGTTTTCATTACCATCAATATATGTTCATCATATTTAGCCTAGTGCTTATTAAGGGGGTGAATGACTAGCTAATCTACTTCAAAGTGCACTGCAAAATACTGATATTAAGAACAAAAAAGAAGCAATCAGAAGAGGAAACCAAAACACCCCAACAACCACAGCAAACAATTGTGAGCTGGAGGAATATGCTGCATGCATACCTGTTAATGTGCATGTACCCCACAAGCCCCAATAAAGGGGGAGATAATCACTCAGCAAAGCTTCTTGTTTACCACCAAGGTTGGAGACATCCGTGACACCTAAAACTAGAATATGTGAGAAACTGATGAGACTGGGAAGTAAACTTTGATAGTAAAAGAGTGAAAAAAAGAGTCAAGAGGCAGAGTGAGCTTTAAAAATAATCGTGGTTTATAAAACCCAGATATGACAGGATCACCAAAGTGTATACAGAAATACAAATACCATCAGGAAAACCATCATAGAACGGTGTTATACACTCGACATGTACAAACTACAGTGTAAAAGGGACTCGGGGGAGGATGGTTCAGACAATTTCCTTTCTTTATGTCTCTTAAAATCACATTTAGCCACAATGTATTTATTCTATTCACTTTTTTTTGTATCTTATCAAAGTAGAACATCCATCTACCAAACTACAGGTACTATCACGTTCAGCTAGATTAGAGAAAGGGTACGAACAACATCAAGAGAGAGGGAGGGAGGGAGGGGTGGACACATATCAAGCACTTTAACATAACGGGGGTTTTCAGCAAGCAGTGGAAACAAAATCACCCATGAGAAAAATTGGATGTCAGGGCTGAGGACCATCTCATCAAACACAAACTGTACAAAATAACCCTGTTTTGGTTTTTGTCACTGGGTTACACACACTGAACATCTGTGAACAGACAGTGGCCACGAAAACAGAAGCACCTTAAAGAAATGCTTCAAATAAAGATCCTGGATCTGTTCATGAGATAATTCAAGAGAAGCTCAGGCAGATCTGGGATCAGTTTAACAGTTTCTTGTCATGGTGTGGGTCCTCTCGGTTCCTGTGCCCTGCAGTATGTCAAAGTGCTTCTGTCAGCAGGGCAGTTTATGACAACAGATGTAACGTCCACAATATTTTCATGCACATTCACAAATGTACAAACAGTATTACAGCTTCAGGACACAGTAATCTGCCCCTCACATCTCATCCATAAGCACTGAAATAAGAAGGAATCACCAACGAGATACAACCAATCACATTCTCCAGTTCTATGGATTTTCTTTTCTAATTTTATACAAACACATTGTCAACAGATTTACATATGAAAAGGAGTGCAGGATCTTGACCAATCAAGAAAAAAAGAGCTCCTCATCACCTAAAAAATACTGCTTGTCTTGGAGCAAAAATGGCAACGTATGAAATCAATCATTGTCACAGTAGCTACAATGATTGCTAATATACACATCATATCAAATAAATTAAGACCTATGTACAATGTAAAACTAAAGCAGCATGCAGGCAAGACAACAGAGCCTTTTTACAAAACTATCTGCTGTAGAAGTTGTGCTCTCCAACACAAGAGAGAGGCAATGTGGGCAGTGTGAATGTGTGTGTCCCGCTTTATGCCTGTATACAGTTATGGTGTGTGTCCAGTGTAATTAAATAGATCAGGAAGCTACCCATCTCCTACATTCTAACATATATATTGTTTTAAACTTTCTAGTTCACATTAAGCTCATTGCACATAGATGCTTCTCAATCTTTAGCCGCTACGGGAAAAAACAGAAGTAGAAGAAACTTTCTGTTAACACATTTGTCTCGTAGCTCTCTGGGCTTCGTCTCATGACTGGCTGGTGGTGACGCAGTGTAGCCACAGGGAGGAACAGCAGAGCAGAGTGAGGGGGTCAAACAGGAAGAGAAGGTGAAACACACAAACCAGCATTGCGATTAGCATTCTTTCTCTGAAAGCCAGGGAGTCCTTCAACGGCAGAAGTGGCACTTTAAAATGATAACCAACAGTTCTTTAAGTGTGAGCTGCTGAGTAGCATGTTGCTGCTGTAGAGTAGGCTGCAGTTACAGGACCACATGTCTAGGACCCTAGCCTACTGTCTTCATTGTAAATGCTTGTTTAATACTCATTGTTTTACCATTTTAATTAAGTTCTGTTCTCCGCTGTACAAACAGGGAAGAAGTTTGCAAAGGTTAAGTTACCTAACAAACGTAATGTTACTTATTTTAACCCTAACCATGACCTAGTTTTGTTGCCTGAACCTCAATTATTTCCATGGTGGAAATAATAACACGTAATGCGGTTGTGGTCATTTACACGTAGGCTAATTCTGTGAGACCACGTTGCAGCGGACAGAAAGCAGTACTTGGGTGAAACAAAACTAGGGTCCCTTGAAATGTGGTCCTGAAACTGCAGCCTTCTCTACTGCAGGAACATAATACTGGAGTTTGAAAATACGCCGAAGGGGTCAAATAGTGGATGTTAGATTTACAGCACATTTGTCCTAGTTGTTACTAACGTTCCTTATCTGAGATTAGAAGATTACATTTGATATAACAAATCACAACACTTGAAATAATTTTTTTAAAAAGTGCTAAAATGAACGAGGCAACATTGAACATTAGAGACAAACAAACAATCATAATATCTGGATCGTTGAATGTGGTGAAACCTGACTGATTCAGAACTGGACAGGAGTTGTGAAACATGTCACAGCTCACAAGTATTTACTGTTAAAGAGCCCTGAAAGAGCTTTTTCAGTGTTGCCAGATTTGACTGCCACCAATCGTCGCCCAATCGTCATAAAATTATCTTCATTTCAGATGTTGGATGAGGTTTTATGAGTAAAGATGAATAGTTTAGGGGTTATAGCGCAAGTGTCTGTTGGATGAAACCTATATGGTACAAAAAGTAACCCAAATTATCAACAGCTGCCCAAAAACATTTTTATACACACAAAAGGAGCAGTGTGTAGGATCTGGTGGCATCTAGTGGTGAGGTTGCAGATTGTAAACAACTGAAACTTTGCCCGTGTGCCAAGCGTGTAGGAGATCTACGGTGGCCAACGCAAAAAAACGTGAAAACACGAAAGGCCTTATCTAGAGCCGGTGTTCCATTTCTGTCCATAGATCCCGCTAAATGTTACACACTGTTTGTTCCTTTAACTAAACAGTAGCTCAATTGGGTACAAAACTGCCCAATCTGGCAACACTGAGCTTTTGTCAGAGAGATCAAGATTTCTGGTGACCATATGAAGTGTGTCGCAATATACCAGTGGTTCTCAAACCTCTTCATCACTTTGAAAGGCAAAAAAAAAATACATTCATGTTGGGAAAATTATTAACAAAATAAGCCAATTTGAATTTCATTGCAATAACATTATGTTGAACATGGCAGACACAAAGGCTTTCAACATGGGAGCAAGATTAACCTTTTAATTTTTTGTAGAGCTGCAACGATTAATTAGTTGTCAACTAATAAATTGATCGCCAACTATTTTAATAATCAATTAATCGGCCAAATTAATTTTGTAAGAAAAAAAAAAAAAAAAGGAGAACTTCTCTGATTCCAGCTTCTTAAATGTGAATATTTTCTGGTTTTGTTACTCCTGTATGACAGAATATATAAAACTGAATATCTTTGAATTGTGGACAAAACAAGACATTTGAGGACGTCATCTTGGGCTTTGGGAAACACTGATCGACATTTTTCACCATTTTCTGACATTTTATAGACCAAACAGCTAATCGATTAATCGAGAAAACAATCAACCGATTAATCAACAATGAAAATAACCGTTAGTTGCAGCCCTAATATTTAGTTTTTGACTGTGTTGAGAGCTCAATTATTTAGTTATTGTAAGATTCATTTTAAAAAGCGCTCCACATTTTCCCGCCTGGTCCCTCTTCCAGTTTGAGAACCTCTGGCATATACACTTTGACTCATTAACAATTCAACTGAACATTTGAAGTGGTATATCACATCACTGCTGACATACTTCTACTCATATTACTGGGATTTCCAACAAGACAAAACCTACCTCCTAAAACAAAATGTGTACTTTTGTAAAAGAACACAGCAATCTTTGTGCAGGCTGGATGGACACATTCATACAAATAAAGCTTTGGTAGTTAATGCAAAGAATAGCAATGTACATACATTTACTGTATCTAATAGGGCACTTTAAGATGACATACACGATGATTCACAGGTCGGTTTTTGCACTAATTTGAGGTCGGGGATAAATCGAGGTCTAACTATGAGCTTATTAAAAACATGGCACAAGTCTAACCAAGAAAAACATTCCAAAATTTATAAAATACATCAACGTCAATCAACGTGTGGATGCTCAAAGTAGTCTCACTAGTATAAACAACACATGTAGAAGTACTAAACAAGTACAACAGAGTAATAATGCACATCAAAATATATTAAATATATTACAAAGCAACTTCACAAACGAGAAATGTTTGAATCGAAACATCCCTTTTGGCGTACAAGTAGTTTTTTGTTTTTTTCTCTCCATGTTTTGTGTATTAAATGCACTTTTCCTGCAAGTGCCTCCAGGTTGTGTTTTTACACGGACGTTAATAAAAACTCAACAAAAAAGAGTAAAAGAAGATGGAGTATAAAAAGAATCAACAAGTTGAAACCAGTTGATTTGTTTTGATATGCTGTATTGTGTGTTGAGTCCTTCCTCAGGTTTCTATTGATTAATATTAAG
This sequence comes from Sebastes fasciatus, assembly GCF_043250625.1. Taxonomy (NCBI): domain Eukaryota; kingdom Metazoa; phylum Chordata; class Actinopteri; order Perciformes; family Sebastidae; genus Sebastes; species Sebastes fasciatus. The sequence continues at coordinate 16,471,002 of NC_133799.1, forward strand.
TCTTTTGATTGGCTTGTTTTCTCCCTGTTGATCCTAGTGTAGTTAAAAAGGATTGTAAACAGTCATCTATGCAGCGTCTCCACAATAAATCCAGAAAAAGTAAAGAGTAATCTAGAGAAACACAAATATCTCAAAGTAAACAACACATACTAAAAAAGTCCTTTAAAAAAAGAAAGAAGAGAATAGTCCCAGGACAGTGCGGTCTGTGTTTCCACCTATGTGCAGAAGATTTCCCTTGACGTCTGTCCACCTGTCGGTCTGCCTGTGTGGCATCAGCTCTCTCCTCAATTGTAGCTATTACACTATGTTTGTGCTTCAGCAGGTTTATCTCAATGTGTGTTTCTACATTAAAGTGTGTATCGTGTGTGTTTTTCTATACTTATAAAGACCAAATACACTCACAGGGATGTAGGGATGAGGTAAATTGTCCAAAGTGAGGTCCTTGCTGCTTACAGGTTTAGATTTAGAGGTGTAGGTAAGGGTCACTACTCTTATCACTATGAGGGAGAAGGGTTGAGGTTAGGCGTTATAGTGAATGAGGTCCTTATAAGTATAGTATGTCTGTGTTTGTGTGTGAGTACTTGCTGACGTTTTGGACTCAGCTGAAGGCCTCGTCATCCGTGTCTTCGATTAGCACCTTTGTGTCCTTTTTCGATCTGGAAGAGGGTTGAAAAATTATAATCTTGCATTTCATGTTATCATTTCAACAGTCATGTTAATGTTGTTTTATGTTTTACTTTTAATTTTCAGTGATAGTTGCATCTTGAACCAAGTCGTCATACAACTGTTGTCTTTTGAGGTGTGATTTAATTTGGGTGTTTACAGTGGTTCCCAGCCTTTTTCCTCAAGGGACCCCTTTTCTATCATTGAGTAAACTGACGACCCCTGACTAAGTGACATATTATATGGATATTTCATATTATATTCAATGCATAACAATAAGAGTACAGAACAACTGATAAACTGTACAGTTAACCCAAATAGCGAATGCAGTAACTGCAGGAAGTTTGTGTAAAACAAGAGATTTGAATGCATTTTGAGCATATTATTTCCTGTGAATATTACATCAGAGACGACATTTCCTGTTATTTTTTAGGAACTTTTAATACAATTCTTTATCCGTTTTTTTTTTATTTTGTTTTTACTTCTTAACAATAATACACATAGGCTTCACATAGGCTTCTTTTTTGACAGATTCAGTGTTTTCTTCTCCCTGACGCTTGGCCATTGTTCTGTCAGCTCTGGTTGTTTTAACTGCGTACTTTTCTAATGCAAGACGAGGCTGTTTAGCAGAGAGGGAAGACTCTGTGGATATAACTTGTGTTCAGGTCTTCACCGTGTCCTTACCCTGTTTATATCTTAAATAATAATCCAAACTTTAAAAATAACAATTTCATTGGGTTTTCTTCACGGTGTAAAAAAGGCCATGCCTCTGCGCCTGCCTTCTCCCATTATCTCCTGTTCGTGAGCATGCGCTGTACATGTGTCACCAGTGTGAATGTCTCCTCCTCCAATCACCTGTGCCCGATCATGCGCTGGGCATGTGTCACCAGTGTGCCTGCACTGAACAGGCTCCCCAATACAGCACGGCAGAGTAAAACACAGTTAAGGAGAGGACAGTTGGACTTTTGGACATTCCTTTTTTCGTGTGCGTCCATGCAAAATGTGAGTTGTGTTATGTTTAATGTATTTATATTAGACTGGCATAATAATAATTAGTAAATCTGTATTTAAGCCTTTTTCTTTGTAAAATGCCTGTGGTATTTTAGGCTCACTTTTTGTTGCTAATGTTTATACACTAGTAATTCTAATCACTCTGTACTGTTGTGTTTTTGTTGTTACAGACCACACAGAAACCATTGTTTTGTTTACTTTATCTGCTGATATAAACAGCCATTACCATACACTTGGACTGCATCTCTTATTCATCTAAAATCACACCTGAGCACTAAATAGTGTCCTGACCCGACACCCTGAAGCGTTTGCTGCCACACTTACGGATTTCTAATAACACACACATTCTATCATACACACGGAAATGAATGAAATGCTGAGATATAGGCCAACTGTAGATTTTTCTAAAAAGTTGTCTTGCACCCCTTAAAATCAAGAAGGCCTCTGGACCCTCCGCAAAGCCTTGGCGACCCCTATAGGGGTCAGGACCCCCAGTTTGGGAACCAGTGGTCTATGATACCTTTCATCTAATATATGGAGCAACACCATTAGCATAGCTACAAAATGTATACATTGTTTTCTCATATGATCACATTTTCTAGTGTTCTTTAGTTCTTGTTTTCTATATTTCTTAAAGTCAGACATTGAACATCTGTCTCCATGTTTATAAATGGGTGGTGGACTGTGAAAACACCAATGTATACAAGTCCAAGACTTCGTGTTTTTATCCCTGACAAAGTCTGATGTATTGTATTTTATAAATATATATCATAATGTTGTCAGAAAACTATACCGAACCAAAAAAAGAGATTGTTAGCACATGTATCTAGTTAGGTATCTAGTCTGGCAACAAAGATGAGAAATGTCAAATCTCTTCAAAGTATTTAGTTGTTTAATATCAGTAGATTTTTTTGTCTACAGTAATTTGTACTTTTTTTACCTCTGTGTTTATAAATGATACTAAAATAAAAATGTGCATGAGCCTGATGTCAAGTGTCCGTGTTGTTTCTTACAATGAGGAGGACAGTAGAGGGCGTCGGAGCGACAGGCTGTAGGATCTCTTCCAGGTCTTCTTGCCTGAACGGTTCCGGACACCATCGTCCTGGTCCATCATCTGCTCCAGCAGCGTCTGGTCATCAGCGTTGAGTGGCGCCACGGAGATATCCCTCACAGCACGAAACTCACCACAGTTATTCAGGTGCTCGTTCTCCAGACGGAAGAAGTTCCAGACAAAACGCCTGCACAGAGAGAAATAGGGTGAGTAAAGAGGGTGAGTAGGACGAACCTGACGCAAGAGGTGAAACTGTATTAGAAATCAGTGTGGGGGCTGGAAGAGCACCATGTGTTTTTAGGTGTGTGTATGTAAAGTTGTAATTGAGACCCACCTGAAGACCTCGAGGGGAGCCAGCACGGTGGCTACGATGTCGCCCACAGAGTGGATCTTGGTTGTTGCGGTCAGAGAGATCTGGATCGTCCAGGCAAAACGCAGGATCACATCTTCTATAATGGCACAGTAGTAGTAGGCCTGGACGCAGACGAGACAGGGTTAGGGTAACTGTGTGTGTACATGTATGTGTGTCATGTACATGAGATTCCTATCACACTCTACCTTGTGTGGGTAAACAATTTCTTCTCTGAGGAAGGTGTTTTCTCCGGCTCCGCGGTCAAACAGACCCCAGTCCATGTACAGATCCCAGATCAGTGTGTACAGGGAGCTGATGGTGGAGCACACGATCAGCATGTAGAAGAACATGTCGGCGTCCGTGTGTCCTTGCTCTGGAATAAACACACAAACACAACTGATTGCACATAACACAATTTAAAGAAGTTTCTTCTCAAACATCTTTTCAAAGATCTGGCATAAAAGGAACTGTGTTTATTTTTTAAATGATGGTTTACACCTTACTCCTGCGAGTCAACTTTTGCTACAACTCTTTGACCACTAGAGGGAGCCCTCTCGTCATGAATACACTTGCAATGATTACAGTTTTTCTCAATTGTTTACACACAAATACTGGTACTTGACACACAATGACCACAACATGTAACTCATGCACCAACCCCCTGAACCAATTCTGCTAAACTACAAGCACAATTCCTGCTTTACACTCAAATTGCAGTTCTAAAACACACTTTTTTCAGAACACTACACACAATTCTCTGCATTTGGCACAATTTTCATGAAGAAAATCTCGTTTTCACAAGAAACACACTGTCATTCAAAATTCTAAAGTCAATTGCCCTACTATGCACACTGACTCATCACATGGGCAAACACCTGTCACACAGTGTTACAATTAGCAATCAGTTGATGCTTTTCATGGCTGGATTCGACATGCTAAGCGATATTTCCCCCGCTGCTTGGCCAGGGAAAACATTGCTTGTGATGTGGATGAGGTGCTGTGGCCAGACCGAAACAGAAGAGAGGATGCAGCATAGTTTTTTTTACTGTAACTGTATACAGTAAATTCTTCTGTTGTTTTGTATGTAGACCACTGTATGTGCAACTTTGTGTTGGTTGGGATGTACACTGTGTACATAGTTTTTGTGGGGAAAATAAAATATATTTGTTACCGTGTATTTGTGTGTTCTGAGTATAAAAACAATATTCTAAAATATTTTACAACACACTTATGTATGTACTGTCTGTAGTAAGTGTAACACTGAACAAAAAAAAGGCCTAAGTCATTATGATGAATGGAGAAGAAGTGTTTTCCATTCATCATAGTGTTTTACATTGAGCACATCAGTGTTCAACTGGTTCTTATAAATGTCTATTCATATGATGGTTTGTGTGTGTCATTTGAAAACAAAATACCATTTTGAGAAGAAATAACATTGTTTTGAATGTAAAGTTTAATTTTGCAGGAGAATTGAGGGGTTTTGCCCATTGTGTGTGTGTTTTTTGATTTGTGTGTAGAGTTCTGAGAGTATGAGGCATGCTTTCAGAAAATGTGTGTAAACAATCGAGAAAAACTGTAATAGTCATCCACAGGCTATCGAGAAAAACTGTAATAGTCATCCACAGGCTATTACAGTTTTTCTCGATTGTTTACACACATTTTCTGAAAGCATGCCTCATACTCTCAGAACTCTACACACAAATCAAAAAACACACACACAATGGGCAAAACCCCTCAATTCTCCTGCAAAATTAAACTTTACATTCAAAACAATGTTATTTCTTCTCAAAATGGTATTTTGTTTTCAAATGACACACACAAACCATCATATGAATAGACATTTATAAGAACCAGTTGAACACTGATGTGCTCAATGTAAAACACTGTGTGACAGGTGTTTGCCCATGTGATGAGTCAGTGTGCATAGTAGGGCAATTGACTTTAGAATTTTGAATGACAGTGTGTTCCTTGTGAAAACGAGATTTTCTTCATGAAAATTGTGCCAAATGCAGAGAATTGTGTGTAGTGTTCTGAAAAAAGTGTGTTTTAGAACTGCAATTTGAGTGTAAAGCAGGAATTGTGCTTGTAGTTTAGCAGAATTGGTTCAGGGGGTTGGTGCATGAGTTACATGTTGTGGTCATTGTGTGTCAAGTACCAGTATTTGTGTGTAAACAATTGAGAAAAACTGTAAGTTTAATTTCCACTTACATCATACTATTTTCCACCTAATGGAAGATGACCAAACATCAAATTACACACTGTCAGCTTGCTGCCCGACTGCTGCCTCTGTATGGAGGAGAGGTTATTACTACAGTTACATACAGTAACTGAAATCATGTTGATTCAACCTCATAATTTCTGAATGTAAAAACACATTTACAGTAAGTGTGTATTTTTCTGAGGTAAGGCCATTTTGTATTAAACTGGGCATCATCTATTGTACTGTAGGTTCACATGTGTGTGTGTGTGTGTGTGTGTGTGTGTGTGTGCTTATCCCAAGACTGTGTGTGTGTCTAGGGCTGCAACTAATGATTATTTTCATTGCCAATTAACCTGTTGATTACTCAAACTGATTAATCGATTATCAGAATAGTTGGCGATTAATTTAAAAGCTGACAACTAATCGATTAATTGTTGCAGCTCTGTGTGTGATAACTTGTGTCAACCATCAACAAAGGAGACTGATGTAATATGTGGAGATATTTACATCCACATACTGTTTGATTCAACATCTGTTTCAGCTACAGGTATTCATATGATTTAACCTGTAATTGTACTGTTTTATGAACTAGAGGTTTGTTTTTCTCTTAGTGTCCCAGTGCTGTGAAAGCATGTAGAGAAGAATAAATGTCAGTTACATCCTTCTGTCCCACACATTGTGTCCTGCTTCTATTATGCAAACAAAGAAGCACTTCATTGACTGAGTAAACGTTTACTTTTTTTAGGTCATGTCTAGAAGGTAACCTGCAAATTGCAAAAACTCTTGCGGACTCGCCACCTGATGACGTATCCTAACCTTAACCATTCGAGGTCAATGCCTAACAACCATCTTGCCAGAGAGAGTTGCGCAGTCTGTGTGTTACCTCCTAGACACAACCCTTTTTTCACTGCAGCAGCATGAAAATATATTTTTTTCAATTTCACATTTGTGTTCAGCTGTTAAGTTATTGATTAATAACTATAAGATGAATTACAAGTCTGTTCTAACTTCTTCAAGTAACATCTGCTTTTGACGTCATAAGACTGCTCAAAATAGCATCCCGTTTGCTGCACTTCCATCCTAAACAGGTTTAATCATTTGTTGACAAAGTATTATAGTGGCTGACTGTGACAAATGCATGTTGGCTGTAATGATAATAATTATTATTAATGGTCGACCTGCCCACAGCTGATGAGTATTTAACAAGTTCTAAGTTAGTTTACAGTTGTTTGATGGACTGTGTAATGTCAGAGTGTGATTATCTGGGCTCAGCAGTCTGTGTGTGTGTGTGCAGGATGTGAGTTGCTTGTTCCTCACTGGGCGTTGATATATAAATCAGCACCCAGTGGCCTAACACAGTGACTCACACAGACAGAGACAGCAGCCACCAGACAGAGACCAGGCCTGCTCCCATTTGTCATAGTCACTGCTTCTCCCTGCTACCCGCCAAAGAGACGCCGGGGAGCAGAGCGGGGACGTTTGTAACGGAGAGTTACTGCTGCGCTGCTCTGTTAACGGCTGCGTCCATTGTGCTGTTTGCTCCCTCGGCTGAGCGATGGGTTGGAAGTAGTCCCTACGGCCACACTGAGATTTCCCAGCTGTAGATTAAACTTAGTCCTGGACAATAGACTCTTTTCACTGGAGAATTTCCACTGATGTGATTTCCTCAGCTTGTAAAGTGTCGACGTATTTAACCCTTCAGTTTCTGTTAGGGCTGATGTGTCTTCCACCAGGCTGGTTAGCCACTGGACCATTGAAAGGTTAAGCATGTTGAGATGGACATTGATTGGATGCTCAGTAAGGGCTAACGGTGGTCATTGGCTCTTGTCACACACACTCAATTGCTATTACTCTGTCACACACACACACACACACACACACACACACACACACACACACACACACACACACACACACACACACACACACACACACACACACACAGACACAGTCACTATTGTTGTTCACAGCCCTTCATGAGGTTAAGCACTATTAAATGCAGAGCACTGCAGCAGACTCATTTTATGCAACAGGCTCAGTTCCTGCTCATGAAAACAACATCACACCAGGAACAATCAGCCTCTGCTATTTAAGAGTGATTTCTCATCTGTTGTCACGGCAACCCAATCCGTCAACAAGGTAATTAAGAATCCTGCACCTGGAGACCACTCGACAACAGACCGCATCCAACCAAATATATGAATTCCAGGACTTTCAATCAGAGAGTTTCATCTTTAAAAAATATCTGCAGATATTAGGCCTCATGCAGGAACCACTCATACAAACTGATTTGTTTTTATGAAGCACGTACGAGTCATTTAAGATAATTTGTGGCACCAATTTTCTCTTTGGTACAAACAAAATTCACGAGTGTTGTTCCAGTCATACACAGTCTGGTTCTCTACACGGGGCAAAAAACACTTGCTTGACTTAAGAACCATAACTTAAATCTGAATGATTTTGAGTTAATATATGGTACAAAAATTAACTAAAATTAAATATCTAAATAAACTTAATGCTAAATTAATATTAGATGGGGGGGACTTAAAGTAAAGTGTTTCCATATTTCCTAACTGTTTGTGGTCCTCTAATATAGTGTTTCCCAAAGTTATTTTCTGGGGACACACTTTTTTAAAAAGGACACCATCACAACCCAATTTACAATAAACCTCATCTATAAATCACGAGAAGAGCAAATTTGTGCGTAAATGAACGTTCCTGACAATTTTTACTGCCGCATCACGTCATATTATCTTGAATAAATACGTTTGATAAATCACAACTTCGTTTTATGCATGTTTTTGAAAAAAAAAAAAAATACACATGTTAACTACTAAATGAGATGTATAATAAATAATAAATGAGATCAAATAAATGCATTTAGGTGGAGTTAACAGGCTCTCGTTTTTTTCCTCTCGTCAGTAAATCAAACAGAATGTACACTAGCCTTTCATATTAGATCCAATGTTATAAGTAGGCTACAATTATCAGAACAATACGAACATTCAGGCTCCCTCATGTGGATCAAAGGTGTACTGCAGATATAAATGTTAAATAAACTACTACTACTGACTATGGATAAAATTCTGCAAATGTATTTGGCGACCCCAACAAAATCTCCTGTGACCCACCTGTGGGTCCCGACCCAGTCTGTGACTGCTCTAATACCACTACTGAGTTGATAAAATTATCAGGCTATGTTTTTGACCGAGGACTTTCAACAGCAGGAGCAGTTTCCACACCGTGAAGTTGTTCTTACTCTTTGGTGAAATTTTTGTGTTATCAACAGGTAACCTTATATCAACATTTTAGGGGCGTAGATTATGCTAATGATCTGTTGAACATGGCATGCACCTCCTGATGAACAGGTGGCGTTCAACCTGCTGAAACAAGGGATGTACGACAAGTTGGTGCAGTTAAGAGAGCAAACCTCACAGAGAAAAGTAAACAAGTTTTAGGATAAGAATACAAAAACATGTTCTTGAGGCCCATTGTTGACATACACAGAGGATTCCCCTTCATCCCATGGTTAACTCCATGGTGTCTGGCTCCTGATGTAAATATATTAACTGTAGCAGGAGTCTGTTTGGCCCTTAGCAGGTAGCAGAGGTGAATTAGAGTTCAAGCAGGCAGAGAGAGGAATTTGACTCAGAGCCGTGTCTTTTATCTTCATTGGTTAACGTGTGTGTTTGACTGAGAGGGTGTGTGTGTGTGTGTGTGTGTGTGTGTGTGTGTGTGTGTGTGTGTGTGTGTGTGCTGCAATTCCTCTCCAGATAATGAACGAGGGGTCAGAACATGAAATGAAGTTATAAAAGCTGTCAGCTCTGGGCTCATCTTTATTCCAGCCGAGTCCAGCAGACATGTGTTCAGCCCTGGGCTGGTAATTACACTCTCCTCTCCTCTCCTCTCCTCTCCTCTCCTCTCCTCTCCCTCTCCTCTCCTCCTCTCCTCTCCTCTCCTCTCCTCTCCTCTCCTCTCCTCTCCTCTCCTCTCCTCTCCTCTCCTCTCCTCTCCTCTCCTCTCCTCTCCTCTCCTCTCCTCTCCTCTCCTCCTCTCCTCTCCTCTCCTCTCCTCCCCTCCCCCTCCTCTCCTCTCTCATTATTCCTGTTTTGATATCTATTAAATCTGTGAATCACCATCCCTGTCATGTCGATCTTTCTCACCTACCTCTGGTCTTGTTTTCTCTGTTACTTCTGTCCTCTCTCCATCTAACCTTTCAGTTTTACCTCCCCCTCTGTGCTCCATCAGCTCTAAATTTTCTGATCTTTACCTGCAGTTTGACTTGATTTATTTTCACCACCACGGTCAGTCTCTCACAGAGACCAGCAGGACTAATGTTCCTCTTTGGTCCTGGTTATTTGAGCTGGTTTTTTGATGTTGAAATCACAGACGGAGGTCTTTAAAACCACCTGTGCATTGACAGGACACACACCTCTACATTTCTTCTACTTCTTAACCTGTGCATCTATTTCCCTCGCCAAACAACATTTCTCTGTCTAGCAGAGGCTTGTGCTATTCTTGCCCACCATGCAACATCCTGTTCTCCTTCCTTTGCCTGTCCGTGAGATAAATCCCACGGGTATAAATTAGCATTAGGCCTGTAACTCCCCCGCATCTAAAACAGCAATAAGTCTCAAGCCAATGTACATAAAGCTGAGCCCGTATTGATCCTGAGTAAAGTATCTGCTTTATTATCAGGCCTCACACGGTATCTGACAGGGTTTGGGAATTCTGCCTAAACCAGGAAATCCTCCATCATCTCCGGTTACAGGCCTCTGAGCATCTGCTGAGATTACAGTTTCATGACAGTGTCCAATCACTTCACCACAGCACTGAGCTGAACGTTTCTCTGAGGGGAGAAATCTGCTTCGTTGGCTGCGCCACATCAGAAATTATTCAACCCTCGGATCCCACGTCCACACAACACAGCGAAAAAAAGTTTCTTTCTAAAAACGGCATCACAGTTTGCCACATGTACACCAGAGGAGACTGTACCTCATCATTTCACAGATTTAGATTTGCAAATGGAAGAACTAGATACCACTCAGTCCTCTACAGAGAAGCCCATGATTTATTTGTTGCATTTAAGTATTTTACTTTCCCGGAGCTGAATGTGTGCAGTTCCAGGAACAATGGTGAGACGGTGAGGTCACACAGTAACCATCAGGGCTGTGATCAGGTTAGTAATGAAGGTGACACATCCACAGACCGACACTGGGAGCTCTGCCAGATAGCGACTGACACCCCAGCCACCTTTTACAGCTGGACCCAGCGGTGTGAACACGACACCACCCTGCTGTCTGCTCTGGCGGATGCTGGGTAATGCAGGAAGACTGCCATCACCTGTCCTGCCTAAACTAAGACTACAGTAGAGGCTTTTTACAAACAGGTACTTTGTACTTTTATTGCTCTGGTGGCTGTTTGCTCATCATTTCCATATTTGGATGCAGGATATTCTGACCCATATTTGTTCATCAAGGGCTTTAAAATTTACCAGAGCAATAATTCCAGCAGCGGATACATCAAATATCTCCACAACAGGCAATTTCCTCAACCATCCATTCACCATCCGTGTGTGTCAGGCTCCTTCGCTTAACCAGCGATTGGTCTCAGCCTCCATTATCGTGCAGGATGAAAGTCAGCTTCATACAGAATAACACATGAAGAGAGGCCATTAGTCTACAGGCTTCAGACCAGAGGAGGAAGGAGGATATGGTTTAATGGACGCCTCTCCTACCGAGCTGTAAGAGAAAAAAAAGGTCTGTCCGTCTGTCTGTCTGTCTCCGTCTCTTCCTGGTTCATTCAATATCAGATCACTGGCGGTCGGCTTAGGAGGCAAGCGTATTGATTTGCATTCATATCGTAAAAGAATAAAGTCAAGCTGGGAAATAACATTTAGCTGTTTGAAAGGTTGAAGATGAAGTTTCACAGCTGGCATTTTGCTGGAAAATAAATATATAAATTGGCATCTGAGAAGAGTTTAAATACACGAGCGGCAGAAGAAAAAAATGCTTTCAAACGAGCCGCATGGACAAATATCTGTGATGGAGAACTGAAATACAAAGAACGCTTTTATTGCCTGGGTGCTGTGTCTTTGAACATGAGCTCCTTTGTGATATGGCTTCTGAATCCGAATAATTGCAGGCTAATTGTGAAGCTGTCAGAGGGAGCGAGTGACTTGACTTTTAATGGTAACCACTCTCTTTTTGCTTTCCAATCTTGTTTCTGGTAGATTTCAAATGGGAGTATTTCTCTTTCTTTCTCCTTTTCTCTGGTCTGTCTCTTCTTTTTCTCTGGCCTCATGCCCACATATTGAAAGCCATATTGTGAGAGCAGAACCTTGTTTATCCGTGGCTGTGTTTGACAAACCTTTCCCATTTCCATTATAAAGCTCTAGGCACTGACAAGGAAACCAAGGCCAACTTCTAGCATTAGCACTCAAGGTCACCTCTGCTCTCTCAGCACACACGACTCAATTCAAAGGCTTGAGAAGCCGGTGTGTTGTTGACATGCTCCTGTATCAGCAACACACAAATATTGTTGCTCTTCTAGGCTCCTCTGTGATTCTGAGCTGAATTTTACAGCATTGTAAGTGACAGAAGACGCATTTCTATAAGGGCTGTCAAAGAATGACGCAGATGAATAACGCTCCAAACTTGCGCTAAATTTTGGCGAGGACAAACTGGCATGGCCATTTTCAAAGGGGTCCCTTGACCTCTGACCTCAAGATATGTGAATGAAAATGGGTTCTATGGGTACCCAGGAGTCTCCCCTTTACAGACATGCCCACTTTATGATAATCACATGCAGTTTGGGGCAAGTCATAGTCAAGTCAGCACACTGACACACTGACAATTGTTGTTGCCCGTTGGGCTTGAGTTTGTCATGTTATGATTGGAGCATATTGTTTTATGCTAAATGCAGTACCTGTGAGGGTTTCTGGACAATATTTGTCATTGTTTTGTGTTGTAAATTGATTTCCAATAATAAATATATACATACATTTGCATAAAGTAAGCATATTTTCCCACTCCCATGTTGATATGAGTATTAAATACTTGACAAACCTCCCATTGTACATTTTGAACTGATAAAAAAATTTGCAATTAATCGCGATTAACTATGGACAATCATGCGATTAATTGCGATTAAATATTTTAATCAATTGACAGTCCTAATTTTTACATCACCATGTTTACTTAGCTCAGGTCAAACCTACTACCTGGGGTACATGACACATAAAAAACATATTTGAGTGTAGATATAAGTGTGTGTCCTGTGTTCTTACCTCTGTGTGTGGCGTAGAGCGCGGCAAAGGTGACGACAAAGAAGGTGGTAGAATATTTCCCAGCATTCACCAGGTGAGGGAAGGCCCTTTTGGTGTCACGGTAACGCCTCAGGCATTGGATGAAGCGGAACCAGGCGGGCAGACACTGGATGATGGCTCGCAGACCGTACGAGTAGCTGTGGCACACGTGGTTATCAGTGTCTAGAAGAGAATAAAACAGTACATGATTTTGTTATAATTTCTGTCTTTTCTCTAACATAAAGTCCTCCACACATTCCCTTTCCCCCAGGGAAGCTCATCGTTATGAGTCACATGGCGACCTCTGTGTGGCCAAACATTTCCCATCCATTAGCTCCGTGTTAATTGGCCGCGTGGAGGCCGAAGTGTCACTGTTGGTGGAGTGAACGGAGAGCAATTAAAACCACATCACATTTCCTGACACGACACCTCAATGATCTGGCACGCTGTCAACTTATTCCGAAACATTTACAACAAAAAGATTTGTGTCTTTATCTCCATATAATAATGCGACGTAGCAGGTGAGGAATAAACACTATAATTAAAAATAAAGTAGTGCACATATTCAAATATCTATACCATCAATCTGTAATGTTTAGTGCATTCAAGAATTTCTTTTTGTTTAAGCATTGCAGTTTACTGTATGTTTTTGGTGTTTCCACAATCCACAGGCCTCATCTATGCACATATCTACTTCAGTTAGTGTATTTTCCTTAAAATTTCCCAGAGTGCTTTTCAACAACCCCCTGCAAACAGCACATGGGAGAAGTTTACCTTCATGGCTTTTTTGCCAGAAATCTCCTAAGGTTTAGGCAACAAACCTACTTGGTTAGGTTTAGGAAAAGAGTGGTTTGGGTTCAAATAAAACCTTTCTGGCAGAAACTTCTCCCATGTGCCTGAGAACAGGTATGAACCCTGAATACAGTTGTTTCTACATATACAGTATGTAAATACATCAAAGTCCATTTCCCAGTAGATAAGGAACAAAATAATATTTACTCAAGACTACAAACATTGTTAAGGTTGAACTGCATTATTTTTTTTTTGGGGGGCATTTTCCATTTTTATGACAGGACAGTGGATAGAGTCGTGAAAGGGGGGAGAGAGAGAGTGGATGCGGAAAGGGCCACAGGCTGGATTCGAACCCGGGCCACCGCGGTTCAGGACCAAGCCTTAATACATGGACGCCCGCTCTACCAACTGAGCTAACCCAGGCGCCCTGAACTGCATTATTGTCGAGTGAGGCTGCTGTTGACGTATTTCTGCCGATTCTTGAGGGACGTTGGGGAAACAATGAGTCTTGAAAGAGGGACCTTTTCTCTGATGATTCGGGGCTGATACCAAAACCTTCTCTTTAATGTTTCATGAAATGCATCTATTATTGTGGTAACATGATATTGGTCATGTATGGCTACTTATACTTATATAGAAATTAGACATTCGGAGATATTTTCATTGCTTTACCTTGCCGTCACACAGCCCTTTCTGACGGGGAACTGAAGCCATCTATGCTCTCGCCAAACCCACCAGACTTCATTGGAAAAAAATAATAATTTGACCTCGCAGAACACAGGAGTTGCTGGTCTACTAACCAAAGTCACACAATAACACAAAAAAAACTAACCAATCGAGTCAGCGGTAGACCAGCAACCCCTGTGTTCTTGGAAGTCAAATTACAGTTTCTTTCAATGAAGTCTGGTTGCTTTGGTGAGAGCATTGATAATGGCTACAGTTCCTCGTCGGAAAACTTAGACTGTATTGCTGTCTCACGGCAAGGTAAACCAGCTAAAATATTCTAAATGTAGCGTACACTTGAACTGATATTGATTTTTTTAGGTAGGCCTTTCTTTTAGGGGGCTTAAATGTGTTTTGCTGACGGCCTCGTCCACAGCAGTAAATTGCTTTGGTTCTGTGCAGTAACTCCTGTCTGTTTCTCCAAACTGGGGGCGTGCTGACCGTCATCTACTGTAGGTAATACACTGACTATGGATAAGTACCTCATACAACCCCACTTAGAAAACACCCAAACTATCCCTTTAACCCTTCCCTCCCTGGCTCCTGCTATGTTTCACCTGTTCACAGACAGAGGTACAGAGGACGTAAAGTTTAAAATTAAGCCATTCTGAACATGGATTCATGTCTCACCTTTAAACTTTGGCAGCAGGCCCTTGCTGTTGCTCCACTGCAGCTCAAAGATGTAGTAGCAGATGAGATACTCCAGGTCCATCAGAACAACCACCAGAGAGTTGAGCTGATCAGCCAGCCAGAAGTCTGCAAACTCCACCCGGTGAAACGGTGCTGTGAACACGCGAAACTGGAAACAGACGAGAGAGGAAAGAAGGAAAGTGATTTCTTAATGTTAAGCTATTATCTTATAATAACATTTATTCTAATCTCAATGAGATAACATACACTGAAACATTAGTATAAACCAGGAACAGTGTACAAAACCGTAAAAAAGAAATACATAGGCATCCTTTATTTATAGAAAACACCTTGGCTGACCTCACTGCTACAGTGAATTCTGATTGTGTGTTTGCACTTTCAACTCTGGGACTGAATTAGTCAACGATTAATTAGTGTGCAATTGTCACAGTTCATCAGTAGAGAAGTGAGAAGCAGGAAACAACCTCTATCAATGGTCTGTAACACATGAAGGGATCAAGCCTCCAGTCTACCTTATCAGCACACCACAGGACAACCTAATGAGTCACGCTGTGTGTCTGTGTGCATGCATCTGTTCATTTGGGTGTCACTACTCGCTGGTGTACGTCAACACAAACACATGAAGCGGCTGGCAGTGATTTGTGGCGCGCGTTGGCTTCTATGGGCATGTTATTTGGGATATGACGTTTGGCAGGAGCTCGGTTATTGACCGCGCTTTGTAAAACGATCCAACGCTGCTCAACTCTTTCCATTTACCCCCCCAGGCCACATCTGACATTCAGGAGTGACTGTATGCTTCTCACCATGTACACTTTAATAAAAAAAAAACACACACACACACACACACTCTCCCGCCACTGAAAATGTCAAGGAACATTGATCTTTTTCTTTTACACGTATCAGCTCATTACATATTTCTCTTAACCTGTCAATCAAAGTCTGTATTGATCGAGTGGCCATCTCACCTGTACCCGCTCTATCTGTGTGGATGTCTCAAGACTAAGCCTTCTGCAGTGATGTGGTTAGGTTTTCATTTCTTGAGCAAACACTAGTAATCCAGGTGCTAGATCTGCAGTTTGTCCTATAATGAAATCTTTGTCCTCTGTCTGGTGTTTATTGTCAGAGGAAACTAACACATCTGACATGGAAACATTTTAGAGCACTGCAACAAACAACAGATTGTTTGTTCAAATACAACTACAATTTCTCCTGAAACATCCTTAATCACTTATTGTGTATTCCATGAGGCAACAAGTATGACAACCATGAAAAACAGCTCATATCTGTGTAGGTTGTTATGATTACTGAGGACCAATCAAGACTGAGGCTGACAGTGATTATGGAGCCACATCAGTGGAGGAGGGCTGAAGGAGTGATGCTGAGGAAGGAAAAGGACAAGAATATGAGGAGGGGGTCTGCTGCTGCTGCTGGGGGAGAGGCAGGGAGGGAGGAGGAAGAGGAGGAAGAGGAAGAGGGACAGAGGAGCTCAGGGCATCAGCATACTGATAGATCTATGCCTGTAATGATTGCACAGTCACAACCCTCCACCTCCCCTGGGACGAGGCTGCATTCTATTATCCCTCAACCCTCTGCCCTCTGTCTCGATGCACCCCCCTCTACACGCACACTCATACACACGCACACAATCACTCACCCCCCATCCTCCCTCCTGCAGCCATGTAGCTCGGCTTAGACAAAGAACAGTGTCATATAGAGGGTTTTGTAAACATGAGGCTTGAGATAGATATCTGAATTGTACATGAAGTCATTGTGTGGGATAGAGATACACATGCACGCACGCGCGCACGCACGCACGCACGCACGCACGCACGCACGCACGCACACACATTCAAATTGTGTCAGCAACACGGTAGCAAGATAGCTCCCAGAAAGCAATAGGAGACAAATAGCTCCCACAATCCCGTTTTTTAATTGTTTTCTCGGGCCTCAGTGACCAAGTTTCAGTAACCTGTCATCCCAACGCAGTCAAAACAGATCTCCAGTCCCTTAAACTTAAGATAACAATGATTTTTGTATTACTTGTATGGCAGACAGTTTGTAGGAGATTCTCCAAAAAGCACAAATACAATTTTGCATTATATGCCACCATAACTAGAATTACTGCCTTGTTGTTGTATGCCTCCGCCAAAAAGTCTCATTGTAGTTTACAGCCATGTATGTCCAAAATGTCATTGCTACATCCCTTATCCTGTTCAACATGTGTGTGAAATTGTCATAATGAGCATATGAATTCTTAAGCTATGGCCAAAAACGTGTTTTGTGAGGTCACAGTGACCTTTGGCCACCAAAATCGAATCAGTTCGTCCTTGAGTTCAAGTGGTCGTTTGAGTCAAATTTGAAGAAATTCCCTAAAGGCGTTCCTGAGATATGAGTCTGGGATGGACGTGAGGTCACAGTGACCTTGACCTTTGACCACCAAAATCTAATCAATTCATCCTTGAGTTCATGTGGACAATTGTGCCAAATTTGAAGAAATTCCCTCAAGGCGTTCCTGAGATATTGCGGTCACGAGAATGGGACGTATGGACAGCCAGAAGGCATAAAAAGTGATGGCGACATGTTTTGGAATACTGTATACATTTGCATAATTATATATAGTTATATTATATATAGTTTTATATAATATTTGGTGAAGTTTTCTGTCAGTATTTTGGGTGATTAAAGTTTGTAAATATGATTTTGGTTAAGGTAAAATGGCAAAGTAAAGTGAAATAGCTGGTTCATCAGGATAAACTTTTGGTTTTGTCTTAAAGTACAAATGTTCTGAAATTTTGCAGAGTACATTTATCAAAATAACCACCATTCTCTTTAATACAAATAACTACAAATTTCACATTAAACCTGGCTCTTGCACTCTGTGCTGCAATTCAAGATTCTGCTGTGTCAATACCATATTCAATCCTCAGCCCACATTCTGAGCCGGTATCTCACATCGTCCCATCTTGTTTGCATTTGGTTCATTTTGTTATGGCGGTCTTCTAAAGTGTTACTTACTGCTGGCTCACAGTTGTCAATATTTGTCTTTGTGCATCCATGAACTTTGTCTGTTTGGCTCATTTATCCAGTTTGAATTACATCCTTCTTATAAAACACCACCAAAGCTCAAATGTCAGCAATGTAATTCTTTCAAAATAAAGTACCAGAGGTGTAAAAGAAATGCTCCAATAAACAAATGAGTGGACTGACCAGCAGCTTGAGGAGCCAGAATCGTGATTTGTAGTAGCAGGTCTTGAAGGGGTTGAGGAGGAAGAGCACCATGAAGCCATAAAGGATGAGCGGGTTGATCTGCATGGGGATGTAGGTGTACTCTGAGTAGAGACAGGAGAGGATGCTGAGACACCACAAAACACCCAGGAAACCAGCAATCTGCAGCACACAGGGGAGATACAAAAGAGACTGGCATTAAAAGAAAGCATTTTTGACACATAATTACAATTAATCTGAATAATTCTGTGCAAATTATGTTGTGTTTTGTTATTCCAGAGTATAAATAAAACCCTGTGGACATTAGGTATGTACTGTTTCTGCTGAATTAAATAAATAGTAATGTATTCCTTGAATGTGGATTACCCTGATGACTAATCAACCCCATTCAATCTTTTTGCATGTTTTAAAAATGCATGATCACTCACATCAATCTGAAAACAAAGATGTTTCTTCATTACAGAGAAAAAGATTATTTTTCTCATTAAGAAACAGAAATAATCGTTTCCATTTGTTTCCCCATTCTGACCTCAAACAGGTGTTGGTGTGAGAGGTTGTTTCGGGGGTTTATCTCGAAGATGAGGACGTGGTTGACTCCGGCCTGTCTCCATCCGTAAGTGTTGATACCCAACAGGAAGAGGAACTGGATCAGCAGGAAACCACCCCGATAGATCCGCACCAGTGGCCACACGTTCTCCAAGCGGATGAACACAGCACCTGATAAAAACATAGTGGATTTTTTTCAGATTTTTAAAGATAAAATATAAAACCTTTGACTGTCTGCTTGATAACAAATCTGAAGCGAAAACAACCATGAAAATCTGCCAATCATGCGCACTATTAATCTTAAGCAATCTACTAAAACTGCCAGTTATCTTACAGCGACACATTACAAATTGTGCAGGACTCAACAGGATATGAAAAATGTATGAATCCGGATGTAAATGTGACTTACCAGTGAGAACAAAGGCGATGGCAAGAATGATAAAGAAGCCGCAGTAGAGTCCCACACGAAAGGTTGTCCAGGCCAAAGCAGGCTGAACCAGGCAGACAAGAATACAGAAAGGAAATTATTAAAATGTTCATAATATTAATTAAATGTCTTATTGATAACATTTTTATTTAGATGAATATTAAAAAAAAAAAAAAAAGGTGTGTCTTTTCCTGAAAATTTTTATTGTGATTGTGAGTTAATTATTCCAAAATTAATGTTTTCTTCTCTCTGTGGAAAATATCTGATGTTTGGTTCCCACTTGTGAGCCAATAGTAAAATGACGCCGGTACCACGTGATATCTCTGGGTCTTGAGTTTGTGAGGAAAAAAACTGATAAATTGCTGAGATTGACGGTATGTGCCTGGCAACAACTTGTTGTGAAGTGAATGCAATGAAATGGGGGAGGGAGAATGCAACATCTAGTGGCTGAATGTTATCAATTGTACCTTTAATAAGACACCTAACTGCTGTATTATATACAGTATATACATATTAATAAGCTCACAGATACTGTTAATGTATATAGATTCCAATAATTTTCTATGCAACTAAAACTTATTGAATGTGTCTCCAGGTAAAGCTCTGATTCCTTTTACATGCTTGAATATATTTATTATACACGTAGCTGCAAGGGAAATGGAGAGATCAATAGTCACATAGCACAATTCAAGTCAGACATGACAGTAATTAATGCATTAATAACAGTAGATATAACATAGGGGGGTAAAGTGCCACTAGCCTCGATTATTTCTGAAAGATATCCTGTTCAACAATGGAAAGGCACTTATAAAATCAATACTAAAGGCTCTCATGGTTTCTCTCTGTTTGTTTCTTCCCATCTTCCTCCCGCTCTCCATTTCCCTCATAACAAACCTCTCACCTTTTGTTTTTAACCTTTATTCATCTTAACCAACATTACAGTAAAATGACTGCAAAGATTATTCTTGCTGGGATATTCTCAGGCACAGACACCACATTTGTATCCAGGTCATTTATTACTGTAGCGTAGGGGGTTATTTCTTTGGGGGGGACTTATGAGACTGAAAAATATGACACTCATTTATTTTGTCTATTGTTTTAGTTATTTTAGTTTGCAGCCTCCCTGCCTAATTTGAAAATAAATCAAACGACACAAACTGAAGATGAAAAATGGTTGATATTATTGAACTGCCACTCTTCTGCATTTTTAAAAAGGCATTAGTTTGCTTGAGAGGTAACAAGTCCAAATGTTTGAGATAGGGCTGTTGCAATAACCGTACAATTGCAATACCGCAATATTGACATGCCAACCGCAGGATGTTCACGTTATTCTTTTTTCAATTCTTTGCAATGGGAATGTCGCATTTTTACACTTACGCTACAAACGTCAGCAGCGTGACGAGGTGCTGAGCGTCTATGCTGCACTGAACGCGGCATATTTGGTGTTTTTTTTCTGGCTGCCGAGAGTTGAAAATTGTTCACCTTTGGGTAAAACTCCACAAAGACCAACCGTCACATCCTACATGTAGGCTACATGTGTTGCACAACAACAATGGAGGAGAAATTAATAAACATAGACCGACGGGACCGTCCTTTCTCCTGACGTGCTTCAGTCTTCCCTTCATCCAGAGCAAGTACTATACCGTGTGCCAATATTTTGATATTCTGTATCATAGCAACCAGACGCAACTAAAGTGCAGCTGAAAAAAACGCTGCACCTCATTGCCCAACTGTGTTCTGCATTAACAATTAACAAGTATTTAATTTGTTTTAAAAATGTCATCTTTGTCATGTAAAAAGCAACAATACACCTAATAATAGCCTAACAATAAATCTTATCTATACAGCACTAAAATCAGGCTAAAAAAATTAATTTGCAAAACAAGTTGCAATAATACTGCATATTGCGCTGTTGAGCCAATCATTCAGGAGAAATTCCTTGGTGATAATAATGACAACCCTAGTTTGAGAGGCACAAATTAGGCTCCTATCATGAAGTGATTTCCAGTGTAACCAGTTGTACTTCTGACCTGAGCTGCCCCCAGTGGAGGAACTCTCAACCTCTTCATGGCCTTCTGACGATCTCCTCCCTCCAGCTCTGTGGTGACGATGGTCTATACAGATACACACAAACAACAAACAATGATTACATTTTTGAATTACAGTGTGCATGTGTGTGTTTGTGTATATGCGAGCAGGCACCTCTGTCTCGGAGATGAGCTGTGTGATCTTCTTGCAGGTGTAGAAAGGGGCCACCTCCACGTGAGCCACACGCCAGTCGGCCCCGCGAGGAGTATCCAGGATCTTGTCATGCTTCTTCAGGATTTTACGGAAACCAGTGAAGTTCAGGTTCTGTGGACGGCAACGAGGAGACAACGGTTACATACCAAACAGATTGGAGGGTTTATCTATAAAAAAAAAAAAAATGCTGCAGGAAACATGAGGTGCCAAAACACACATTTATTTATATGCTAATGTTAGCGCTTATTTCTCTAAAGATTGCTTCCTTCCTTATTTATAGTACAGAACTTTTGAATGCAGGTGTGTCTGCGTAATGATACCTACCTGGTAGTTCTGAAGCAGGATGAGGCTGAGGTAGAACTCGCTGAAGGCTAGCTTCAGGTCCTTGATGTTGTGATGTTTGCAGCGCTCCTCCTGCGACAGGTGGAACATCGTCTTGCGCCTCCGCAGGCCGGGCGGAGCGTTGCTCTCGCGCTGAGCGTCCAATGAAGACTGCAGCTCATTTTGCAGCGTGGCAGAACGTCTCTGGGCTTCAGCAAGCTTTTCTACAGATGGGAAGACAAGAACATCATTTAAAAGAGGCTTTCATATGGCCTTTGATTGCTTATTATTGTGGTGCTTACACTGCACCACATTCATGTATTTTCTAATGCACATATCCACATGTGGAAGTTTTGCAGAACAACTGAACCCACTAGTCTTACTCAGTAGTTATATTCTATGTAATCTGACCTGATAACTTCATTCCGTGTCCTGTTCTACTATGTGTTGTTGGTTTTGATGAATTAAAGTCAATTTGATTCACTGCCTTAAAAGTACACAAAACATAACAAAAATGAGGGTTATTAATTAATTAGATTATATTCGTACTAGTTCAATAGCTTAATTGTAAAGCTAATGTAGTTTGCTTACTTCTTGTTTTGAGAGTCATGCATACCCCTGCTGTGACTTCCAAGTTCTTTCAGCTGGTGTGGAAACCATTAAATAAACAGACCTGGAGTTACAATAAGAACACTGATATCTACTTGCAGTGTTGTTTGTGACAGCAGTCTGATAACACACCAAAAGTGATTTGGTTTCAAGCATACTGCCAGCCTGAGCTGAGGCACCCATAGCTGCTCCTCTCGGTCCTAAACTGGGGAAAAGCAGCAGTGATGATGTGGGCTCACAGGTGACTTTCATGCTTTGTTGCTTCAACAACACACCCACCCACACATTCTCCAGATATCACACACATCCTCAAAGGGAATGCTTCTTTGACATCTAAATTCACAGTAATCCCTCTACTCGACTTGTACAGTCTGTCACAGCAATGCCTGGATGAACACATGACAACAGCAGGAGGCGTGGGAAAGTCAAGACCTGGGATAAGGAGCTTTAGATTATATCTGAGGATTGCAGTGGCACTTCACAACAGAGGACATGGCTGGACAGTTCATGTGTGTGGGGCTAATGGACCTTAAACAGACAGGTGTTGGTGGTTCAGGTTTCCACTGGTATGGGCTTTAGTGGAGGAGTTCAAAGAGCCTGTTGTTCCTCCTCCGCTTTCAAGATGAGAGGATATTCTATTAAAACAGCAAAAATATGTTTTTGATGTGCGTTTAACCCATCAAAATGAAAGTGTTGCCCAACAGGATGGATTTCGGCGCAATGCAGCAGAATGGCTTTGAGAGGTCAGGGACCCCTTTCAGAGGGTGATACAGAGGGAAAGAGCGATGTGGAGGAAAGTGTCTTATGTAAAGTCAGCACACGATTTATCTCCATCCATCCGCCGGCTCTCTTTCTCACAACCTATCCAGCTTTTTCAAACTGCTACACACTATACACACACAGTAACTGGCATGAGATAAAGCTGTGTGTGGAGGATCAACAAGACGCCCAAGAGCAGGAAGGAGACGCTGATGTTTTCATACACAACATTTAACCGACTTCCCAGCTTCGGTCTGCTGAAGAGAGGGTGACTCACTGACTGTTATACTGATGTGATTTGACTCTGTCAGCAGACTTACACATGTCACATGCAGCTCTGAGAACATCTGAAATGACAACTAAGTGTTTGTTTTGTTCTATTTCTTATTTTGTTTTATTCATATAGACAGACACGAACATAAAAAATCAAAAGCCTCGCAACTCTGATGACTATTTTGATGTTGGATTAGCAAAAAGGTTTTATAGAGTGCTGTAGGGAGAACATATTTTTGTAAGCCAGTCCGGAAGTTATCATCACAGCGGTTCCCTCGACAAAAAGCCGATGGGATTTTTCCATCGGATTTTGGATTATTGCAGAAAATAAACTCTGTGGCAAAACAAACATTTATGATACTTGCACGTTTTGTTCAGCAAGATAATCTCCACGAATGAACACCACTTTTATGATTTTTGAAGCGTGAATGCAATCGCCAGAAGTAAAAAAATCCTAACATTAGGATATATACACAACCACACCACGGTTGCATAAGCGTGAGTATACACAACAAGGATGTTAAGGCAAACGAGTCGGTGTGATGACGTTTAGAAGTCTCATTTGGCCACTTGTTAGCAACCGCCTTTTCAAAGACACGTAAAAGCTTCAAAATTCACAAGTGGGGTATTTATTGATGTATTTTATGCCGTAGAACAAAACATTAAAACCTCTTAAGCTTGTGTTAACCACAGACCTTATTTCAGGCATCTAAATAAAAACCCATTTTAAAAAAAAAACCCATTGACTTCCAGACGAGGGAACCGGAAGTGCTAAATGCTAACTTTAGGTTTTAGGACTCATTCCTGCAGCACTCTATTTGACATCGTATTAGCGAACCCTCATCTATTCATATATAATATAGTTATAAGCAGATATAAGTGTATATTTAATGTATTTTACAACAACTATGATTCGTCTTGTGGGCATCCATAAGGTGAGGCTGCTGTATAAACAGATAATGAATGACTGCCATGAATTGCTGACAAATACTGTCCATTAATAAACACTTAAAATGTCCTTATATGTTTACAAATACATTATAGTATAGTTTATGTTTATATACCGCTAAATATAATGTTCTGTCCTATGCAGAGGAACTATTGTGTCATTATCTGCAGCAGAAAATGGATCAGGATAATATAAGACAAGTTAACAAGACATGTCCTCTAGAGCAGCTAACAGTAAGCTTATGGCATATGACACTAATCAAGACGTACACAAAGAAAACAACAATTTGAGGATCAAAGTTTCTTCAGTAAATCAACCTCCTGCCAACAAAATCTGCAATGATTTACAGTATATCTTGTTAGTTGCTGCTCTTGCCATCCATCTGCCAGTTATGTCCCATCATTATGAGCTGGAACAATCTTGCCATTCAACCTCGGCCTTCAGCCGACCTGTAGTATCCCAAACAGCCTCTAGAGGAAGTACTATCTGTCTTCAGATACCTCCCACTTCCCCCTGAGCTGAAGTTTGAGACCAGAAGGCAACGTCCTGGTACCAGAATACCAGAAATATATTATGGCCTCCGTCTCAGGTTACTGCACACGGTACACACATACTCCCCTTCTCCCTGAAATATACACAGGCAGGCCTGCTCGCCTGAACACAACAACCACTGGCTACTTCAATCAAATGACCAAGATTAGACGCATTTGGCACTGAAACAAGCAGCTTAGCACAGAGGAAGTAAAATATGCAAAACATTGTGCACCAACTAAAATATCTAAAACAATGATACGTGATGGCAGCTGATACATATACCCGTCTTTACATCATGGTTTATAAGATATTACACAACATGTGAAACTGGTGAGTCAATAACAAGTTAATGTAAGATGCGATCCAGAGTTTATTTGACGATGAAGAAGGCATTGTTGCAGAGCAGAACGGTGGTGATATTGCTTCATATTGGTACAGATGATTCATTAACAAAGTCAATTCAACATTTCCTCTAACTACCAGCCCAATAATCACACTTAAACTGTTATTTGATCTGAAACTGCTTTCCTAATTTGACTTTGATTTCACACACACTAAGCATCAATCATTGATGTAAATGAAGTTAAATAAGTACCTGAGTAGAAAGTGTTGATTTTCAGGAGCTCCTTCTCGCAGGTCTGGAAAAACCTCTCCTCAAACTTGGCGTAGTATCTCTTCACTGTGTCTTCATCTGTGACTGGAGAAAAATAAGAAGAGAGACAAAAAATGGTAATTAGCTGCTTGCTGAAGGCCACAAGTTTGTAAATATATACAGCAGCACTGTTGCACTTTTATAATCTCGACCCACGGAAGGGTTTTTGATTATGTTGCTCATTTTTTGTGATTCACATTTGAACAGTTACACATGCTCACAACTCATAGCTGATAAGCAATGACAAAGCGCAGTATTTATTGTGCTGAGCAGCACTGAAAGATGAAGCCATGTCTAAACTTTCTCTAAAAGATGGTAACAAGAACAGTGAAAATACAGCAGAACACGTAACTGGAGGACCAAAGCAAAAGTGATGAGGTTATAGACTCCAAAATTACCCACATGTACCCAATTGATCTCGCACGTTTCTCCAAAAGTTGAATCTGTTTCTACTTTTCCCCCGCTGGCCGTTTTTTTCAGCACCCCAGATCCGGTGTAAAATGCAGCCTGAGTCTTCTCAAAATATTGGCTTACTGTCAAAGAAAAATGCATCTAGGTAAATTTACTGTAGCTTAGTGCAGAACTAAATTCAATTTTCAATCGTGAGTGAAAGCCTTTGCCTTACTGCTAAATACCTGAAATAACTTACATGTAGTTAAATTGGTAGTTGAATGGGAAAAGTCATCATCTGTGTGAGTGAAGGAGTAGCTTGTTACAGTATTCAAGTGTTTAAATCCATAACTATACAATAAAAACTTTTAAAAAAAACAACTTTACTACCAAAAACAAATCTCATAACTTAAATGAAGTTGCCTATTATCAGATAACACTGTCAGCAATTACTACAGTGAACTACAGGGATACACAGCTGCTTATTTTGGTGTCTATGTTTTCATGACCTACTAGGTATCCAACTCAGCCAAGCCTCCAAAAACCCATCCCTGTAGTTTTGTCTGTACTGAGACATCCATACAGAGTTATAATTCAATCAACAGCTTCCTTCCGTCTCACTTCAGTCTGACAAAACCCTGCATGTCTTTTTCAGGACCGGCCAATTCAATCAGCATTGATGCTCTGTCTCAAATAATCCTCTTCCTCATTCACAACAGGTTACCTGACACCTGACAGAGTTTAAAACGTGGCCTTTGGCCAGTTACCTGCCAAGCCCAAATACACACACACACATGATGAATCTGTGTCATGTTCACACATATACTAAACAGTTAAAAACAGTGTCTCTTTACCCGTATGAATCTTAACCTTACATTAGGCCAAAGCAACAACAAGATGTGACAACCAGATCTGATAGATTAGTTTCCCATCATTTACTTATTAAATATCAAACAATAATTCATCTACCGCGTGCTTCACATATTCTTTCCATAAACAGTTGACCTTCTCATCACTCAGACGGTGTGTCACCGGTATCTAAATGTCAAACAAAGACCTTCATTCCAAGTAGAATAAAGAAATATGTGGGTTTAGTTGGATCAAGGAGATGTAGACTCGGACCCAATAGTGATACCACATCGTAAACATTTGCTATTCTATAAAGTGAGGCTTGGCTGCAACTGGTAGATGGAGAGGCTTTCTATTCAACACAATAATAAGAAAGAGACGCCCCAGGCAGCAGCCTGTCAATACCACTGCTCTAGTCACACACAAACACTCGCACAGATCTGCAGCAGGGTCGTACAAGCCTGTGATGAAAAGGTGAAAAAATGTTCAACAGCAGCTTTAAAGTCCAACAGCTTTACAAGGAAAATAAATGAGAAACTGCCTCTACACCCGTGAAGATAATCAATTATAAGTTAATTAAACCACGGTGAAAACACTCTACAGCCCAAAGTATACTGTACAAGGACAAAGCCTGGGGAGCATAAGGAAAATTTCCTACAGATGTTATGAGACCTGCTGCATAATACCCTTCACTCTATGTTAGCCAGAGTATGAGTTTATCAAAGTAGAGCTCATTAAACATCCAAAACAAGATCATTACAGTAAAGGCAACTGAAAAATGGGACAGCATTATAGTAGTAGTTTGTAAACAAGAACAAACTTCCACTTAGCATCAACAGTGACTTCTAATAGAGAGAGAACAAGGAAACTCTTGTAGTACACGGATAATGGCAGAGAGTCAGTGATAAGAAGGGGCAAGGAGAGGAAAAAATAAAAAAGATGTATTTACCATACTACATAGAGTGCAAGAGAAGAGGATAAGAATGAAGGAGGGAGATGAAAGGAGGAGGAGAAGATGAAGCTGCCGCAAGAGGAGGTGAAAGAAATGTATGTTACTGACAATAAAGAGAGAGAGAGAGACAGAAAAGGAAGCAGATGGTTTCCAATCTGCCTCACACTTCTACACAATTGCACAGTTCAGCTGCAGTCACAACTCTTTGAGCCCTACATGATGCAGAGCTCAGCCACCTCAGCAGCTGCCAGCTGACGGGCCGCTGCAGACGAGTGGATGGATGACTGTTTGGATAGACGGATGCATGCTTGAATTGCTGACCGATCGGCTGGCTAGCAGGTTAGCTGAATGACTGAGAGCCTGGCCAGTCAGTGTGCAATGACAGAATGACTAATGGTCCAACATGCTCCTTTAGTTAGACCTGCAGGCAAGCAGCAGACTGAGCTGCGCTGTAATTCAAAGTAAAAGGTTACACAGCTAATGAACACTTTGTATGAAAGAGCACTGAAGGATGGAGACGCAGAGTAACAGGAGGGAAAAGACGAGGAGCAGCTAGTGAACTGTGGATCATATAACATTTATGGTATGTTTCCTATACATCAAAAATTAGGTTTAAAATAAATCGAATACGTCCAAGAAATTATTGTCGATTAGGCAACAATTTAAAAACCTTCATCTAAATCAGTGGGCAACTCCGGGATCTGAAAAGTGAAGCCAATGCTGAAGTGCCTTAAACTTGCATTCTTTCTAATGGCCAGCAGGGGGCGACTCCTCTGGATGCAAAAAGAAGTCAGATTGTATAGAAGTCTATGAGAAAATACTTTTCACTTGATTTGTTACCTCAGTACACATATTAAACATGAGTTTATGGTCTCAATCACTAGTTTCAAGTCTTCTTCAAGACAGCATGATGTTCATTATAGTCCCATTTAGAGTCAAATAGACCATAAAGCATAATGCTTTAGTGCGTGGCTACATTGTCTGCCTGTGTCTTCGTCTTACAACTTTAACCTTTTCACAGTGTGTTTTCAGTTCATAAAAGTTAAATATAACATTTGTGGTTCGGTTGTACTTAGCTCCACCCTCTCGTACCACTTCTGATTGCAAAAACCCAAGATGCCGATGGACAAAAACCAAGATGGCAACAACCGAAATGCCAAACTCGAGGTTTGAAACGGCAGTCCACAAACCAATGGGTAACGTCACGGTGACTACGTCCACTTCTTATATACAGTCTATGATCTTAATAAGGACTTCTGGGATTCTCTTCCAAAGGGCAGCATCTTAAACTGTGGTGTACCATTTAAACTGTTGAAACAATCTGGACCACCTGATGTCACTTAATCAGGAAAAAAAATTAAATCATTTTAACATTTCTTTTTGGAATTGCCATGTGGAATTTGATCCCAAGCCTCCATGTGAGGTCAGGACATGTAAATTGCCTTTTATCAAGAAACATCTCTGTTTTTTACTGTTTTCTAAAATCATTAAAAATCGTCAGTAAAATACATTTACAGAAATGTTTTGGAAGAATAAATGTGTATATATTTTGTGAAACTACCTTCTTACTCACTTGGATGCTGACTAACAGATTGAGCGTGTTGGTGGATGAAAGTGTAGCTGTGAAAGCACTTTGCAGGTATGGAAGGGGTTATGAAATGGCCATGCACCGCCATTCTCTTTGTTTCCTGCTGACCTTGTGCACTACTGAACACATCAGTGGAGGAGTGTATGTGAATTTCCACATATCAGCACATGCACATATCTCTTTTTGTTCATGCATTTATGTGCGTGAGGCGTGTGAAGTGTAAGAAGAAAGGCCACAGTCAGAGCCAGTTCATCTTCACAGCTGTGTTTTACTGAAGCTTTACCAACAGACTCTCTGCTAACATCATCCATTTTATCATCCATGTCCCCTCAACCTGCCACACACTTTACCTTCAAAGAGCATTAACTCAAATGAGCATCATCAACATCTAATTACATAGTCTCAACTCTTTACCTGCCTCCAAAG
Organism: Sebastes fasciatus; assembly: GCF_043250625.1. Taxonomy (NCBI): domain Eukaryota; kingdom Metazoa; phylum Chordata; class Actinopteri; order Perciformes; family Sebastidae; genus Sebastes; species Sebastes fasciatus. The sequence continues at coordinate 16,500,492 of NC_133799.1, forward strand.
ATGAACAGTATAAATGCAATGAAACCTAATTAGAAAAACATTCTGAATTCATGCAGCTACTATGGCATTCACTGTATCTTTAATTTAATCTATGGTGTCAGTGTCCATGTAAATCTGACAGCTTCTCTTTCAGCTACACAGTATGGGTTCTCATTATCACACATCTGTGTGGATGATAATAGAGATGGCTTTCTAGAGTCCAACAGCGCTCACCAGAGGGATTTGAAGATTGATAAAAGTTTGGACTTCATGGGAAAGGAAGAGCTTTAACAGTGACAGGATAGAAAAGCTTTAGTATTCTTCTAAATCTACAAGTAAATTCAGCCCAAAGAATACATGCAAATGTGAAAAAAATGAAAATGAAAGTTAATATTAACATTTTTATTGCCTAAAATGTCTTATTCAGCGTTCGCTTGTACTTAGCTTCACTCCCTCACGTGTCACTTCTGGTTGCAAAAAAACACAATGCCGATGGACAAAAAACAACATGACAACAGCCAAAAGCCAAACTCGAGGCTTCAAAATGGCAGTCCACCAACCAATAGGTGACGTCACGGTGACTACATCCACTTCTTATATACAGTCTACGATAACATCACATTTCAAGATTAATTCTCTCTGTTTTTTTGCCCAGATGAACAACTCCACTGTTAGTGTCCTCCTCAAGGTCTCCAGAGAGATCGCTGCCTCTACGCTACATACAGACACCAGGACACAGAGGGCCCTTCCAACCTTTTTCCTCCTTTCCTGACATGTTAAAAGGTCTCCTGCAGTCCTGGTTTCCCTGGCATCCAGGATGAGGGAAGCAATAATGCTTCCTTCATCAGCAAATAAACTCTGGACCTTAAACAGAGTCGTGTGTGTGTGTGTGTGTGTGTGTGTGTGTGTGTGTGTGTGTGTGTGTGTGTGTGTGTGTGTGTGTGTGTGTGTGTGTGTGTGTGTGTGCGTGTGTCTGTGTGTTAGGCCAAGCCAAAGAGATGATGATGGAGCGCCTAGGTAGGGAATAATGGTTCTGTCCCTGTAGGGCTGTGCGGTGATATATACTCCTGCTTTGTGTGTGTGTGTGTGTGTGTGTGTGTGTCTTTAAACTGTGTGTCTTGGACTTCAGCACTGACGCTTCAAGTGTCAAAAATAAACGCTATTCCCCTCTGCCTCCAGAGAACTAAATAGACCTGTGTGTACAGTACTTGTGAGGACATTCGGTAACTGTGATGTTTATGTACCTGTCCAACCAGGGCTGAGAATTAACAGCAGCTGAAAAACTGCATTTGGGTCAAGGCGACATAAATACTATGTATTGAAGATCTAATTTATTTAAAGCTACAGAAAAATCAATATGCGGTTTGATTAGATTTAGGGACATTTAATGACTCTAAATCACGGTAAGAGCCAGCAGCGGTGAGGTCTACATTTCGTTTTCTCACCCCCAAACTACATGTAGTTATTCGATCAACAGTTTTATTTAGCATTTTAAGATATTATACAAAACAGACATTCAAAAGACAACAATACATAAACAAAAAATCAAAAGAGACAAACAAATTGCACGGGAAGTGGGTGTGTGTGCAAGGACGACACCCTAAGCTTGCAACAGTTTTCCTTTTTTTGTAGGCTGTACATTATTTATACAATACAGCTGCAATGATTAGTCAACTATTTGATTAGTCGGTCGACAGAAAAATAAACAGCAACCATCTTGACATGCAGAAATGGCAGAAAATGCTGTTTTCAGCCTCTCAAATATGGACATTTCCTGCTTTTCTGTTTTATATCCTATTAAACTGAATATCTTTGGGTTTTGGATTGACAAAACAAGTCATTTAAAGACATCGCCTTGGACTTAGTGAGCCTGGGATGGATATCTTTCTATTTTCTAACATTTTACTGTATAGATCAGACGATTAATCTAGAAAACAATCGGCAGATCAATCAATTATGAAAACAATCACCAGTTGCAGCCCTATTATACAATCCTTCTCAGGTGGGAGCAAGAAGCTAAGGTATAAAAGCTGGTTTGAGAGTACCTCGCGCCCAAACTAGTTGATTAATCAATTATTTTATCAATCTGGTGCTGGTTACAGCTTTAAAGACAAAACATGATAATTTACAGATTTTGTCCATTTTGAGATGATTAAATGTGATTTGTCTTTAATTATACATTAGTTAATAATTGTAGATTAATCAACAATGACAGCCAAATCTAATTTTCCAATAAAATGTAAAGCATGATAAAGCTTGATATTGCATATTTTGTCTGACAATTGGTTAAAAAAAAAAAAAAAAATTATGAGAATGTTTAAAATTAAACCAGCAAATGTTTAGCATTTTCACTCAATAAATGAAATGTTGATCAGTTCTGTGTCAACCAATCCATTAATCAGCACAGCCATAAAACCTGAGCATTTCTCTTCTGTTTCAGCATCATCAGCACCAACAACTAAACCGCTGGACTGTCTAAACAAGCAGGAGATGCAGGGGTCTCATCACTAGTGTATCAAGGGTACCAAGAGGTTTTGCACTCAAGATAACGAGACATACTTGGGCACAACATGCTATGAGAAGAGTAGATCCAGTGCAGTATAGTGCGCTCATTCACTGTTTTCACTTTTTCAGACAAAGAATTGTGCTGGTAGCTAGAAAAACAACTCTTGACCTACAGTATTCCCAGGGCACCTTGTAGAAGGCAGCCCCCCTCTCTCTGCTAACCCCTTCTTCTGTAGATTGTATAAATAAATGATGAGACAGCTTCCCCAGAACCCGACTACTCTAACCCCCCGAAACCCTTCACACACACACACTCACACATACACACATACACACCCCACCCCCAACTTCTTATATTCCCATACAGGCATTCTGCGACGCGACCTCATAAAACCAGAACATAAATCCTTCAAGGAGACCCTCCAATTTGCTGACAGTGAGAGAAAACAACAACCGACACAAACATGTACATATAACTCTGTATCACCTACTTCACAACTCAGAACTGCTTTTGGTTTATCGGAAGTTTGTCGTTATAATACTTTTATCCTATTATTATTCTTCTCTATCACCTGTTTCATGCTGAAAATCTGTTGCCGTTATGTTGGGAGGGGAGTTCAGATATGATCTGTCATTACACTGGAGAGAGGAGAGAGGACACATTATCCATCTCTTCACTATCCTTTAAAACAAACAGGCTCACACAAGTAGAAACAAGCCCTCACACTCAGAGACACACACAAATTCTGTGTCCCTATTTTCAAGCTCCGTTTATCTCATTTAATGACACCTCACTGCGGGATATAAACTATGTTCGGATAGCATTACAGTCGGGGGAGCTGAGGAGACCATTACATTATGATTGTCGCTGTATTAGTCTCGCTTATCTCTTCCCTCCAAGCACACAGGTGTAAATCACAAATGAAGGGAAAGACAAACTGAGCTATAAAAGAGAATAGGATTGTGCTAATATTAATCTAGAGAGAGAAAAGTGTGCGAGCGCATAAAAACAACTTCCTCTAGTGCCAGGCTTTAAGGAAGGAAACACTACACTAAAACCAGCCAGATAACCCCCCCCCCTCCATTCCTCCATCTCGCCTTTTTTTCCCACTTATTCCCATTCGGCCCTCCAGCCACAATTAATTCTACCAATCATCTCTCTCATCGAGGCCAAGGGAGCATTAAGAATGCACACTCACTGGGCTAGACTGCCAGCCAGGGACGACCGGAGGCAGGATGAGGAACTACCGTAGCTCCAAATCCATTGTGTACTATTTATACTGCCAGACTGCAAGCTAAGCAGCTCCAAAAAAATACTACACCGGCGTAGAGTAGTGAAAATGATATGGAGAGAATCACACATTCAACACATTCTGAGAAGTGTTAATATATCAGTCTCGTGCTTTTGTGTGTGTGTGAGGCACATGTGATGGTTTTATTACCAGCAGCCAAGTCAATACATCATGAGAGGGAGAGAGTAAAATCAAGAGGCCAGATGGGGTGTGAGATGATCCAGGGAACTAGACGCATAACACACAACACCCCAAAAACACTGGAGAATAGTATAGAGAGTCAAACTGAGGGAGATAGAGAAAAAATAGAAATAGAAAGTGGGAGAAATACAGGAGAGAAGCAATATAAGGAGAGATAAAGAGAGAATATAAGGAGCAATAAAGACAGAAAGCTGGAATGGATGAAAAATAGGTGTTGCATGACAACTCCAAAAACAGTGTTTAAAAGAAAACATATGCTCTCTGCGTAGGTTTAATAGTTAAACATCTTTAAGAGCTTATTACTGAATGGAGAATACAGTCGAAATGCGATTTTGCTAGATGGAACTACTGTAATTACTGCTGCATATGATACTGAATTACTGCAATGTACTGTATATCAATTTCTGAATGGAAACAAATGTGCTTAAATGGCCAGACAACAAGACATTCAACTTCCTGGTAAGACAGCCCGTTCTCATTCCAAAGGCATTAAATAGCGAGGCTTTGTCACGGCCCTCGGTGTTCGGTACCGCCACACAAGGCACCCCTTTTAGCGCAGGTATGAGATGCACTGGGCGTTCCATTATCTACAATGTAAACCCATCTGCAGCAACAGTAAATACTCAGAGAAAGTGCACCAGGAGTGTGGTGACGTAGTTTAAAGAGCGAAAAGACACACACCGGGCTGGCGGATGGTTCCAACAAATTACAAGGCTTTAATCCAGGAGACTGCTGTTCATGTCCTGTACATCACGTTACAATCAGCTGTTCGTTCGTGTCCCATGTTCACAACATTCACTCTACAAATGTAGTAGCTTTAAGCTCAACCGTGTAGTTCTTTCCTAAACCTAACTATAGTGGTTTTGTTGCCTGATCCTAAAGTGACGCCAAGGGGCTTGACAAAGCGGCGGTATGTGATGAGTTGGGTAAGAAGATTCTTGAACATTTGTGATACACTATTTTAAGTCACCACTAATTAAAAATAAATACAAACACTATACAGCACTTGCTTGGTAAACTGATTACATGACATGAAGAAAGTAAGTATGAGAATTAGAAATGTGTTAAAGGTGGAACAAGTATACTAGACAACTCATTGTTACTGTGCACTATTTTGTCATACGTCATGTTGTTTTGTTGTACTAGTTACGTGATTTTTCTGATTGAAAGAATCCAATGGATTCCCAGTATATGAGAAAACATTGCGGCATGCTTTGAAAACGCAGTGATGTAGAGTACTGGGCTGAAGATCTGTCCAAGGTACTGAACTCACACCACACACGGGCTGCAATAGGCATTTTTCACAGATGACATTTTGACATGTCCCAGTAGGAAAAGCACAGCTGTAAATAATACAAATGTACAAAGCTCAATTCCTTTTAGCTGCTTCAGTTTCAGGGTCCTGGTATTGGGCATGTTGGCTCACTGTCATGATTTACTGGGACACTTGAAGAGAACAGAGCCATTTTTAGTTATAAATGTAGTGGGAATTTCTGTAATAAATAAAGTCTTCTGAGTTGTATTACCTCATTTGCAAACAGACACAGTCAACCTTCAACAATGTCTCAAGATGAGTGCATGCCTACTCCTAACAGACAGATATTTACACAAAATATTGTGTGGTCACTGTGATTGTAATCCATCATCTCTAATCAAACACTCTACAGCTGGGTCTTAATACAGGGAGTTGTCCTTGATGGTACTGTATGCCTCAAAACAACTTCCCAAGCTAGACCGTCCACTCAGTCAAGGTTAAGGTGTTATCTCTAAAAGCATATGGTCATCAGTGATAAGACAGGATAAACATCAGTTCAAACAAAGGACATGCCTTCAAACAGTACTTTTCTACTGCAGAATGAGTAAAAATCTTATTTTACTGTACTTTTCCTACTATGTTGTTAAAAACAATGCTTGGTGTATTTAATATGGAGTCAGTACGGCAGTTAACGTGGAAGCTCAAGGTATGTGTGTGTAAATGTCTAACAAAATTAGGTATGAGAAAAGCTTGTTTCAGCTCCTTTGTCCAGAAACAGAAAATTACTTTTACCTAAATTAAAGTACCTATATGGCCAAGTACTGTAGGTATAAAAGATGAAGAAAACTTTTCACTGTGTAGCAATTACTTAAGTGACTCCTTAAACAAGACATATATGTTGAGGCAGCGGGCTGATGCAAGTACACTAACAGGCAAAGTTTCTGAGAACCACATGAAGTGGGTCATGTTTGTTGTTACACAGGCTTATTGTTTTGTCCATAACATTTCCCATAAAACAGAATAAAAGAAACAGCGTGTGTATGTGCATGCCTACTAAACTGCTTATAAATGTATGAGAGAACTTTTTACTGTGTAAAATCTGCCCTGTCAGTTACTCTTGCCTTTTCTCAGCATGTTTGTATTAAAGCCCTGATAGTTCCCGTATCCCTTATAAGCCCACATGTACTGTATACATCCCAGATGACTGCAGAACAGAAACACACACATTTGGGGCAGCACAACACAGGAACAAAAAGAATTGTGGTGACTCAATTTGGAGTTCAATGGACGGCTAAATGGGCATGGTTGAAAGCACAGAGGACGTTAAAAGGGAATAAGGGAGACGAGGGAAGAAGTTAGATGAGGTGGAATTGGACAGAGAGGAGAAGTAAGACACAAATTCTTCCAATCAAACAAACAGGAAGTCCACAGAAAGCAGTATTATTGACCAGGGGGCTGATGGGAAAGTTAATTACTCCTGCTCTTTAGTCTTCAGAGGGCAATACTTCTCCCTCCCTTCTTCCAGCCTCTTCTTATTTAACTAAGCTGCTGCTGTGAAGTGTTATCTCAGATAGTCAGAGCCAGGGAACGTTTGGCCCAGACCTCTCTCTCTCTCTCTCTCTCTCTCCTCCCAGCACCACGCAGGGCCTTGAAGATCAGGATAGTCTCTCAGAGAGTCGCGCTGCATCTCTCTATAGGTAGATAGAGCCCGAAGGAAAAGGCAAACTGATAACAGCGTGAATTAAAAGCCGCCTGATTCATCTCATCGGGAGAAATGTTCGCCTGAACTTTTCAGCTTCACTCACGTCTCACAAACTTTGTCAGACATCTTAAGCCCTTTGAGATCCAGAATATTTTGAGTCTGTCAACGACATCCGCTATGGGGATATTATAAACTAAAATACCGTACATTAAGCCTGTGGTCTGAGCTGCACTGTCTAGTCTGAACAAACTTTGTTTTGATTAGCATGTGTTATATTTCTCATTCAATGCTAGCTTTTTAATGGGATATTTATTGCCAATATCACGTTTCTACAGACACTCTGGCAGCTTTCCTATAGAGGATGTGGACAAGTATCAATGTCTCAGTATGCAAACTCACGCACTGCACAGATCCCTTATTAAACATGAAATGAAGCAAATCTAATCTTAAGAGATCAGGTCTGATTTCATGGAGCCTGTACGGTGAGTGTAAGATGCCTCCGCTGAGAGTCTCCAGTATAGAGTTATACATTTTAACTTAAAATGTAGGCCAACGTGTGTATCATTTAATTCAAAACATGGTATAGTGTGTACCATTATATTCCCCCTGTTGTTTGAAAAGCAGTACATCAACAGCAGCCAATTATTTCTTATTTCTGAAGTTTCATTTTTATCTATCAACTAGTGTCGTCACGATACTAGAATTTCTAACTGCAATACAATACCTTGAAAAATAACGGTATTAGATACCATTTTCGATACTGCAGGGGAAAATTGACACAACATTGAGGGCATAAAATTTAGATTTTTTAAAAAAGATAAATAGCATTGCATGTGTGTGTCAACTCGCTGTTGGAAAAAACAAAGAGCAGAAAGCGTAGCTGGTACCTGTGTATTGATACTGTGGAAAATGAGTATTGAAACCGCTTCAAATATTCAGTATCTATATGTATTAATACTTCGATATGTTTGACAACACTACCATCAACTCTCTGCAAGACTGCAAGTCTTTGTTGTCAGGTACCAAATATAAAATGTAAAATACAACAAATGATCTGAATGAATCGGTACCTTATACAGAACATCCAGCCACAGCAGAATTAATACTGGACATTAATACTGGACTGCTGAATCATTTTATGAAAGTGACTTAAACTCTCACTGTAACACCAAACACAGATCAGCATGACGGAGAAACACATACACACATCAGACACAGCGGCCCTTCTGGTAGTTCCCACCACAACCTACAACCTGCCTGTGTTTTTTCTTGGATTTCCTCCATCATCTACCATTATGGAACCAGTATCTTACTCTGGTTACCTGAAGCCTCAAGTGCACTACACATGAAGTACATCCATGTGTTTATGGATTAGAGGATGTCGCCACTTTGATAGTCATCTCCTCTCATCTCCTGCCTGCACTTTAGGATGCCTGTCGATAAGATTCAGAAAAATGTAGAGTAAATCCGTTATGTAAGCACGCCGCTGTCCAGCCTAGTGAAGTAAGCGCATTGTAGGTTTCTGTAGGTTCTTGGCATACTATTGAGGTTGGATTTATTCCTACAGACACCAGTGCTGCGTCCAAAATCATAGTATGCAGTATAAGCGACTACTGGACGCCAGTAAAACGTCTGCCTAAAAAGTGCCGTACGAAAGTAAAACAAAATTATTCTATTCTATTCTATATTCTACCGAAATGGCCTGTGTTGAACATTGAAATATTATAAATATAACAAGCGTTTTCAGTCCAAAATGGCGGCAGCGGCAAAGCGTCTCTTTGCTTCTATACTCTTTGATCCAGCGTTTGCACACTGTAATATTTCACCGTAAATAGTATGCAATTCGAGTACTATTGGTTACATAATAAGGTTTCAGACATACTAAAAAAATCTCACATACTGTTTTAGCATAGTAAATAGCAAGTTAGTATGGAATTTCGGGGTTAACCTAGGATGGCACTGCAAGAACTTCATAGTGCACACACGCTTACATATGTATGAGCCCGCTGACTGGACAATACAGTATGGCAGCACAGAGCTCGGGGAGGCAACAAACCAGGTTGCTCTTAGAAAATCATTCACTGATTCACTGAGCTGGAAAAATGAATATTATATGAAGCAAAACCTAATCAAGAAATTAGGGGAGGTGTGGAAGAGGAAGAAAAGAGTGGAGGAAGGAGATGAGGAGTACCGTAGGAAGAGGAGTAGGATAAATGAGGGAGACACAAGGGAGGCTGGTGGTCTGGTGAGGGATGGAGGGCACTAGGTCTCATCAGCATAGTGTGAATTCACAGCACATGCCCAGTGCCTGAGGGGAATTTGTCTATTTGTGTGACTGTGTGTGTGAGACTGTTTCTGTAAGCATGCATCTTCTACTGTATTGTATGGTTTTGTATTGTAAACTACTTTATTCCAGTGGTTGTTTAACTTAATCTTGAGCGAGGAAAGGGGTCAAGTCCTTATCTACGACTTAATGACCATTAAGTACAGATAAAGATAAAGAGTTCTTAAATTTTGTCTTGCTCCACAGCTTTTTCTCTCCACAGTATCACCTATGGAGAATCAAAGTAGAGAAAAGTAAATAAAATGCATTTTCTGATCTCTGTGAATAGATACAGTAGAGAGTCTCCAATCTCTTCTCAAGATCGTAAACTAACAGCTTAACCCCATTAGTCAGGGTTGGTCTACATGGTCATGGCTCATTAAGATAACAATAAGGTTTATGTTCTGCTCTCAGCGTTACGCAAACATGACTGATATTAATCATCATCTAGTCTGTGGGGAAAAAGGAGAATCAGACATGCTTTACTTTGCTGCTGATGTCTCTTTTTACCGCTCTGCTGAAGAGGAAGGGAAGACTGGACCTGCTAATCTCTTGTTTTAGTGACTCTCTCTCTCTCTCTTCATCACTTCTTCCTCAGCTGTTTTTGAGGCAGAATACATGTTTACTTCCTCTCTCACCTCTCTCTAGTCCCTACCCATCTTTCCTCTTCACTGAGCATGTTCAGTTGATCCATATGCAACCAAGTGGAAGGAATAAGGGCGGCATCCTAGACTCACTGCATTCATACGGAAAATATCAGGGCCACGTCTGTACTGGGAGGCCACAGAGGAAACCATCAGGGTCCTGCTTGCAGCTGCATTGCGCTACATGTAGCAGTAACGTACTGTCAGAAGGAGGGGTTGTAAAAATCAAAGAATTTTGTGGATCATCTTTTTTTCTTACTTTTCAGCACCTGAATAAGATGATGGAGCAATGCTACGGCCATTTTACATTTCAACATATATTAAACTATAGATACTATCACAACACCTGGGTGACGATTCAATATGTATGTATGTATGTATGTATAAGTATTGCGATTCTACAAATATTGCAATTCTATATTACGATTTATGCAATTTTTGTTAACGTTTTTTAACACTAAACCATGGGAAAAAGTTAAATCAGACACTTCAAGGGACTTTTACTTTGGAAAATCTCTAAATTGATCGAGTGAAAATGTTAGATTTTCAGCATATTTATAGTCAGGGATGTCCTGAAGTCAAATATATCAGTCATTGTCAGGAATTATGAAGCAATTTGTTTTTATAGCACCGCAGGCAGTCAGAAATGTAGCTATTTTAAGGTACAAATATGGGACTTTTACTTGGGAACATGTTTTGTCTCACTTTGTTTCTCTATTTATGCACAGTTTACTTGGTGACAAGTGGCATTCAATATTAAAGCCTGAACAAGCATGCAATTTCAACAGCAGAGCAGAGTTGCTGTCCTGTAGGTTTTGCATGATGTTACATCATCTACATCAGCTCCATTGTAATCTTGGCCTGCTCCATTGGCCTGCTGTTACGTGGGAAACACACACACACACACACACACACACACACACACAGCATGCCGCAAGACAGAGGAGTTCTCTGGTCAATCTGAATGATAAAATGTTAGATAAGATTGGTAATAATATGTGAAGAATTGAACAGATTGAGGCACTTGCATTAAAAGTGGAAAATTAAAGTTTGTTGAAAGAACAAAGAAGAAAGGCACTTTATCAATCCCCGAGGGGAAATTCAAATTTTTCACTTTGTTATAATTACATAGTACATAGTACACACAGGCCCGAAATACACACACATGCACAAACAGGACCTATATACATGCATTAATGGAGGGATGTCAGAGCGAGGGGGCTGCCCCTGACAGTCGCCCCAAGCAGTTGGGGCTTTAGTGCCTTGCTCAAGGGCACCTCGGCAGTGCCCAAGAGGCAAACTTGCATCTCTCCAGCGAACAGTTCACACTCAGTACTTGGTCCATGCGGGGACTTGAACCAGCGACCCTCCAGTTCCCAAGCCAAGTCTCTATGGACTGGGGTAACGATTCAATATATTGCGATGTATTGCGATACTGTTAGCAAGACAATATATTGCAATTTTTTTTAAATTAAATTTAAGGAAAACGGTCATAGTATAAAGAACACACCAGAAATGCACCATTTTAGAATAGGCAAAAACAACAAATGTATACTGCATGAAAAAAACTACATATTTTTTGCCCCAAACTACATGTGATTCTCATAAAGTGGGCATGTCTGTAAAGGGGAAACTCGTGGGTACCCATAGAACCCATTTTCATTCACATATCTAGAGGTCAGAGACCAAGGGACCCCTGTGAAAATCGACATGCCAGTTTTTCCTCGCCAAAGTTTAGCGTGCGATTGGAGCGTTCCTTCCTGACAAGCTAGCATGACATGGTTGGTACCAATGGATTCCTTAGGTTTTTCTAGTTTCATATGATTCCAGTATCTTCACTCTAGCTTTAAAACAAGAATAATGGTTAAGCCGACGGCAGGCTGTTGGATTTTTAAGAGGTTAATAAAAAAAGCAATACAGTGTTTTGGAGAATTGATACAGTATCACACAACATAATATCGCGATACTCATGTGTATCGATATTTTCTTACAGCCCTAGAAAACAGACTGATGCTCGCTGCCACCTGACTTGACACTGCTGATGGATGGAAGAAGGAAATGAACTGTCTAGCACCCATAATACACTGGAGGACCAGGGCAGACTTAATGAGAAGGGCAGACTCTCCCCAGTAATACAATACAGCCGACAAAAAATATGGCATCAATATAAATAAAAGCTTAGGACAAAAGCAGTGATTGACAAAAAAGACATAATTTGGTAAGTTATCAGAAAACAAGAAAAGTAACTGCTGGTTGACCTTGAAATTTAAATGAATATTTAGGGAAATCATATGCTGATTATAGTACCTGCAGTGTAAAATAGTAAAGAAAATCTTTTATTCAAACATTGGACCTGAAGCCAAAATGGCCCTTTGGAGCAGAGTTGCTTTTTGACGGCTATAATAACACAGCCACTTGGTTGGAAGAAAATTGCTCTTCCATTTCAGCGTCTAGGTGTGTGTGTGTGTGTGTGTGTGTGTGTGCACTTTAAATGCACCTACTTGCATGTGTTTGAGTATGTGTGTGTGTGTGTGTGTGTCCTGTCCCATTTTGGAGAGCTGGTTGGCTGGGAGTGACATTGTCATTATCGACATCTCTCCCCGCTCCCCTGGATCCTGTAGCCATTAGCAACCAACTCCGGGAGTTGGCCTCTCCTCTGCTGCAGCCAATTGCTTTCACATCACTGTGAGACTGTGTGCGTGCATGCGAATGAGCAGGTGTTCTTTTGCGTTTATGCGTGTGTAATATGCACTCATGTCTGGATATGGCTCTATGATAGCAACATGATTGAGTGCGTCGGTGTTGATTATTTGATAAAATGCAGCCTCACTGTTACTCATTTATTCCCAATTTATTTCTGTGTTAACACAAATGTTCCAGGACAGCATTTAATCTCTACAGCGACAGAACAACAGAAGGAAACACTCACACACATTTCATACCAGGCATGCTGAACAGAAAATTGCACAGCAGAAGGAAGCGGTCAGCGTAAAATAATCAATAGGTGTTGATTAGGCCTACTCAGTACCTTTGTATTGCATGGCAAGCAAAGGCCCTTTTTCTGTGTGCCTAGAAATCAATAGTCTGATTAGGCCGCGCTGCATATCTCACTGAGCAGAGGAAAAGAGCAGTACACACCAACTGACTGTGAAATGAGACTGAAAAAGCAGCAGTCCATGATAGATGGCCAAATAAAACAATATTGCAGGCCCAGTTTCCCAGAACACAAATTAAGCTGAACGCATGTACATAAAAAACATCAGAAGAGAGCGTTTTAGTTGTAGATGGGGCATCTTTATGATTACTTCCTGTTCAAAGCATCTAACAGGAAAAGATAAGCAGCACTGAACATGTATGATTTGTCTTTATAATGGAGTTACATTCAAAGCTCTGTGCTCTCTAGCACAGCCATTACACATTAAGGGGAATGAAATGCTTTGCTCAAAAGCACCTCAGAAACAGCTGAGAGAGGACTCACTTCTCCTGTCTAGTCTCCCACAGACAGACAACGGGTTTGGCAATATTCTAACCTTTAGGCTGACACTGACCCTTTACACAGCGGATTCAACACTCCAGGCACTCATTGGCACAGTAACATGAAAACCCTTTTATACTGAAGGCCCCGCTGGGAGTGTGTGCGTATAAAAAAAAACTCCTCTCCTTCCCGGTCGGCCTGAATCTTTGGCTGTGTTTTAGGAAATATCACAGATGTGGGAGGAAGATAAAAATATTAGATTGTGTTTGCATCAGCTGACTAAACATTGTCACAGCTTTATAAAACTACTATACAATAAATCTAATTAAGATGTTAAAGGTGGAAACCAACACTTTATCCATTAAGAAAGCAACACAAAATGTCTTCTGAAGACAACACATCAGACTTAAGAGACTCTATTTTTAGAGTTGAGTAGTTGATGTTCACAGATAATGACTGAACCCTCTAATACTGTAGGAATGCAGCTTGTATGTTGAGACAGATTTGCTTTTTCAGTGCCACAGGTTAAATGGCGAAAAATACACCAATATAAAGCACATTTGTTCATTGCAAATTTGATGTATAGAGACAAATATGCAGTACTTATCAAGTATGCTAATAAGTCTTTGTCTCTGTTACCATGGGAGCTAGTCATGTGACAAACCACAGGGGTGTGTCCACGGATCTAAGAATACCTGTGAGAAGCTTGTGTGGGTGGGTGGGGGAGAGGGAGATCATATATTATAGCTACATTACTAGCTGGCGGGTGAGTTTAATCAGGCCAGTAATAAAAGCAGGGTGGGCTGATGGAGGAGAGTCCTCTGGGATTCGCAGCTCTTTGTGTCTCTCAAACCCCTCTGGACCAGGACAACCTCTCCCTCTCACCCCCACACCACCCATCTCCCCGCCCCCTATTCCTATTCCCCTTATCTTATCTCTCCTCCCTTCTTTGTCCTTCAGCTGTTTATTCCTATATTCATATTTAAGAAGCAGCAAAAAGGGGTCAAACCTGTGTGTCAAGTGCCACTGACCCCGATAGCAGAACCAAAGACCTTCAAACAAACCATCCCCCTTTGTGGACACACACCTGTACCCGGCTCCTAAGCAGCTAAGCGGCCCTCCTTTTGTTACCGAGCAGCCCCCCCAGCAGATGATGGATGTGACAGAGAAGGCCCTTGTGGCGGCTGGGAGCCCCAGCCTACTGATGGCTTATTCATTACAGCAGGCCTCAACTGTCCTTTAAGGACCCTAAAATGCCACAGAGCAGAGCTGTGCTCAACGCAAACACCTTTATTGTGATGGATGAGGCAGGATCAGCCCGCGTGGATCTACAGGTATCAACCCTGCTGCTGGCTGTGTAGCAGGGTTACAGAATCTGACCTTTGTAAATGTAGCCTTTAACTAGTGATCTTACACGACTGGAGGCAATTAATTACACTGAGTTAATTAATTACAGTTTGACATTGCTCTACCCACCAACTGTAGTTATAGCAGTCTAATGTTACTAGTGATAATTATAGAATCACTCCCAAAAAAAAGAAAATATACGGCCACTGAAACAAACACTGAATACACAAAATACTGACTGCTCTGTATTGCCTTGCCCTTCAATTTAAACAGTACATAATGGAACATTAATTTTTTTACTTTTATCTATATTTTTCCATAATTTCCAGTGTGTTTTTTAAAATGTATGCATGGAGAGTGTTTTTTTAAAATGTATACATGGTTGTATGTAAGTGTATGGTTGTATTTGTAAATGCGTATACATGAGTATGTCTGGGCGTATGTGTGTATGAATAAATGTATAGTTTCTATTTTTTATCAATTGTCAACTGTGAGCATGAATGCAAATAAACTCAAACTCAAATCATACCTGATGATTATTTACATTGTGAAATCAGTATCATCAAATGGATTTTATACTGTATAGCTTTCGTTTTTTTACACATACATTCTAAAGAGGACCGGCACATTGAACAAACAATGTATTTGATCTATTTTATTTTTTAGATTTGCTGAGAAAGTGTTTTGACTATTGATGAAAAGAAATTAACTGAATCTCAGAAATAATGGCACATTTACATTTATAAATATGACCTGATGATGTGTCTGCTGTTGTGGTGACTGGAGCAGACAGCATGTTCTTCTTTCTATTTGTTCACTAATAGGAAGGTTAATAGTTTCAAATGTCTGTTAATATTTCACAGAGCAAAGCTACAGTGGTCACTGCTGCACGGCCTCATTTGCTTTTAGCCACTCATCATGCTGCGTCTGGTTGTGCAACATATTCTGCATTTCTGAAGCTTCAAGTGTGTGTGTGTGTGTGTGTGTGTGTGTGTGTGTGTGTGTGTGTGTGTGTGTGTGTGTGTACCTAAAGCTCTGAGCTATTTCAAACAGCAATTATGTGAAGGTTATCACAATGACCCAAAATAATAATAATAATTTGTAGAAAACACCATCAAAGCAACACAGAGTCCTCACATACACACAGACGGATCATGGTTATTCTCTAACTGACAAATGTTCACACACCCTGCTCTTGTGTGCCAAGGCCAGGAAACTTTAATCCAATTCAACATCTTTGCCTGTATGGTGCTTCAGGCAAAGACAGACTTCAGGCAATAAGCACTTGTAACTTTATCTGAGGGCAAGTTCAGTCTGAATTATATTAGTCTCCTTACCAGACAGTTCCTACATAACACTTCCCTCAGCTGTCGGTCTAGTCTACCCATGAACCATCCTGCAAAGGAGCCCAAACTGCTGCAATCCTTCCTCTGTATCAACATTAGCAGTGACAGTGCAAAGGTCCTCTGTGGGCTGGCAGGAGTGATTACAGCTGAGGGGACTTTGGCCTCGGGGCCAGCAGGAGATGGATAGAGGCCAGAAAACAAAGCAAGTGGCAAACAAGGTGTCTGCTGAGAGAAGGACAATACAATGCTGAGAAAGAGAAAACACAGCGGGAGATTCAAGTCGATTTATCAACCAATAGATGAAGGTCATTTCTCCCTTAAATGACATCTGACATTCTACAATCAAAGAATAAACTATTAGCTACAAAAACCAAGCATCTACACATTTACATGTATTTACCACTAAAAGCATCTCTTTCATGTGCAATCACAGCAAATCACCACAGCGCTTTGTTTTTGAAGTGACATGCTCTTCCTTGTGTCTCCATCCACTTCTCATCTCATCTCATTCTTCTTCTGTTCAGCTCATGGAGGAGGAGGAGGAGGAGGGTTTAGCCCCTCCTCTGAAATTCCTAATGAGGCTCTGTGTGTGTGTGTGTGTGTGTGTGCGTATGTGTGTGTACATTACTGAATGCACTGGCCCTGTAATGGGCGCCTCATTGTATTACCATGGATACAGCTGGATGTCAATGTAGAGAATCCTATTATGTCCCGTTTGTCCCTCTGGAAAATCCTTAACAAGGAAATCCTTGGGCCGATTTCATGTCTAATTACGCACATGACCAGAAGATGAGAGTACAGTCCCCTCACTCATTGTAGTAATTTGTGAATGTTCAACCTTAGACCTGACAAGTAAGCAAACATTCTCAGACTGATACGAACACTTATTTTCATTATTAATCTGGTGATTTTTATTAATAATTAGCTTATAAAACCCATTGCCTAAGGCAACATCTTCAAATGGATTGTTTTATCCAACCAACAGTTAAAAAACCTGAAGATATTCAATTTACAATAATAGTAAACAGATAAAAGCAACAAATTAGGGCTGTTAATCGATTAAAATATTGATTGCGATTAATTGCATGATTGTCCATGATTAATAGCAATTAATCGCACATTTTTTTATCTGTTCAAAATGTTCCTTAAAGGGAGATTTGTCAAGTATTTAATACTCTTATCAACATGGGAGTGGGCAAATATGCTTGCTTTATGCAAATGTATGTATATATTTATTATCGGAAATCAATCAAAAGCACAAAACGATGAAAAATATTGTCCAGAAACCCTCACAGGTACTGCATTTAGCAAACAAATGTGCTCAAATCATAACATGGCAAATTCAAGCCCAACGGGCAACAACAGCTGTCAGTGTGTTGATTTGACTATGACTTGCCCCAAACTGCATGTGATTATCATAAAGTCGGCATGTTTGTAAAAGGGAGACTCGTGGGTACCCATAGAACCCATTTTCAAGTCAAGGGACCTTTTGAAAATGGCCATGCCAGTTTTTCCTTGTCAGAATTTAGCATAAGTTTGGAGTGTTATTAAGCCTCCTTTGCGACACGTAAGTATGACATGGTTGGTACCGATGAATTCTTGAGGTTTTCCAGTTTCATATGATGTCAGTATCTCCACTCCAGCTTTAAAAAAATGCAAGTCGCGTTATAGAAAGTAGTGGCGTTAAAACAAATTTGCGATAACCTGTTATTATCACGTTAACTTTGACGGCCCTACAACAAATCCTCACCTTTAAGAAGCTAGAACCAGCCAATGTTAGGCATTATGTGCCTGTTAAATTACCTAAACGATTAATTAATTGTCAAAAGAGTTGGCAATCATTTTTCTGTTGCTCAACTAATTGATTAATCGACTTAAAAAAACATTTCCCAACATAAAAACATCTTTCTTCACTTTGTAATCGCAGGAAGCCCTGGGGTGTGTTCCAAGACAATGTGTATTGTGTGACACACCTCGAGCTCCCACAGTGGCCTGTCTATAGTGACCTTTATCAACTGGGACCTCTGCGGCTGATATTGTGGTTATTAGTATTCTAATGTGATTCTAAAGCCAGTCAGATGGACACCAGGGACAAAATTGATCTTACTCTGCAACGGAGTGTCACGGTGTGTGTGTTTGTGTGTGTGTGTGTGTGTGTGTGTGTGTGTGTGTGTGTGTGTGTGTGTGTGTGTGTGTGTGTGCACGCATCTCCAATTTACAAGCAGCAACAGCAGCAGCAGCACTCTCCGGTGTTCAGACTGCTAATGTGAACATGATGGGCCAGTCACACAATGAATGGCAACAACACACGAGGTGAAAGGTCAAATTGCTACTGATGAAATGTTCGTATTTGTGCCGTTGTGCACCTACTGTGGGGGACCTACACGCACAGAAGACCTCAGACAGACACAAACAGAGATACACACACACACACACACACTCCTTCCTCATCCAACAGAGGGTAGATGAAAGAGCCTGTAGCTGTGGTTGGAGGATGGGAGATGAGGAGGGAGTGGATGGGAGGATGCTGGGTGGGTGAGTGAGTGAGAGGGGGTGTAGGGAGCGTGGGCGACTGACAGACAGACAACAAAAGACCAGCACTGCCCCAAAGTTCAAAAGAGCCCTTTCAACCAAGCATCAACCCATGTGCATACAAACACACATGCATACGGCAACAGTCAGGGTCCCACTGAATCCTCCTTCATCCACTAGTAGAACTGTATTTTCACACACTGTTTGTGGGTTTATTTGTGCAATAAAACAGAGCTCTAATGGTAACATTTAACTGAGTACATATGTGTGTGTTTATAAATGGTCAATACCCCTCTGTATTGAGTAATCAGGGGACACTACGACTCAATGGCCACATGCTCAATGATGCTTTGCCTGTCCAAGGACTCTTGAAGACGGTATAGACATTTTTTCAACAAGGCACACACAGACACAAAAATACACACATTAATGCTAGGGCTGCACGATTTAGAAAAAATTGATAATTGCGATTATTTTGACTGATATTGCAATTGCGATATGATTTGTGATATTAGAAGGAATGATCATTTTTACATCATTATTCTTGTTTTCATTGAAAAACATGTTAAAATGATTATGGTGTGAGTTTTGCGGGGATCTGTACCAAACGATGATGCTTTCTTTAGTCTGTAGAATATGATGTGTAGGCCAGGACATCTCTGCAGAATGATATTCTGACATACATTTCACCTTTAACAAATATTGTGCCTCCTGCGATTTGAAAATTGCAGTGGGCCATATTACGATTCGATAACATTTCGATTAATTGTGCAGCCCTAATTAATGCAGAGACACAAGCGCTCCAACACACAAAAGCAAACATCCTCACTATCTATTCCTCCTTGCTCTTTGTCTGAGAGGAGGACTTAAGTATTCTTCAACTCTATAATTTAGATGTGGGTCACTACAATATTTAAAGCAACTTTTGTCATCTGTTAATAACATACAGTTGTTCACACACAACCTACATGGTAGTTATCTTAAAAACAAAGGAGTTAGTCATTGGAAAAACAACAAACTACACTGGAGAATGAAAATGACCTTCAGACCAGTTTGCCAGAAAGCTGCTGAGTCAAGAAAATAGGCATTTCCACACAATATTAAAGATAAAGACTCTCTTTAAAAACACCACTGCTGGAATAGCAGAGCTCCGCAGGTGACATCGGCTTTGTGGTCTTAGCTGCAGCATCACTCCCTATGGAGATCAATCATCTCTAATGTACATTCCCCACTCCATTTCATCTATACAAGCAACATCTACTTCTGAGAGTACACACACACACTCACACACAGACAGAAACTCTCCATTTACTTTGTCATAAGATGCAATTCTTATACATTATTTTTCCTCCCTCAATGATAGCAGCTTCTAGAGCTACAACAATTAATTGATTAATCGATTTGTCATCAACTATTAAATCAATCACCAACTATATCGATAATAGATTAATCGGTTTGTGTAATTAAAAAAAAAAAAAAAAGTTAAAATTCTCTGAATCCAGCTTCTTAAATGTGAATATTTTCTGGTTTCTTTACCCCTCTATGACAGTAAACTGAATATCTTTGTTTTGTGGACAAAACAAGACATTTGAGGACGTCATCTTGGGCAGTTAACTATTTAGTTTTAATCCAAGACAATACAGTAAGGTGTACATTACACACTGTGCAGTTCAATTTGGTTTTGATTCAGAAAGTGGTGACGCTACAGAGACAACCAGGAGAAGAATGACAACACAACACATTGACAGGCCAAGATCCAAGCCTTAGCTCTCCAGAGGGACACATTAAGCCTCGTAACCGCAGTAGAGCTCGTGCCAAAGACAAATTCTGCTGCAACAGTGCTGGCGTAGCTGTGGCAGCCCCTGAGAGTCTGTCTCTTAGGGACAGTGTTGTTATTGAAAGCGAGAACAAGAGTTCTCTCAAAATGCACACATGCACATGCACGGACAGCCATAACTAAAGCACCGCTAACAGGATTTTGTAAACAACACAGTTCGCTTGTAAACAGATGATATGGGAGAGCAGAGGGTGACTATGAATAAAAAACATGCATAAATGAGTTAAATTTGTCGCTCTATGAAAGCTTACGCAATATGCTGCAAGCACACCTAAAGTTTTGTGTGACTTAAGAGAGTCAACAGAAGAAATGTTACGTATCCTTAAGATAAATCTGCAAAACACAAATACAAATAGCTCAGGATAAAGTAGTAGTAGTCAGATTAGATTTAAGGGCTGGGACATAATCAGTCTTTGGACAAAAAAAAGTAAATATACAAATATAGATTTATTTCCAGTAGTAGACTATGTCTTTACTATTATATGTGCACTAGAATTAAGCATTCACTTCATTGTGTTGTCTTTTAACAGTCAAATAGTTCTGCTGTCTGCTCATAGACAATATTTCAGATTTTTGCGAGCTAAAACTTTGAGACAAATAGTTAGATATGTTACATCTAGAGTTGATACCGGTATCGGAAATGCGTCTGATACTGCCTAAAATTTCCACAGTGACGACAGAAAATGATAATAAGTCATAAGTGTCTGAATCACTAATTCTTAATTAAATTCTCACAAAAGAGAATTATTGAGTATCTACTAGTAATAGTTAATAAACAAGGGAGTGACTGTGGACACAGCTATGGTCTCCATCTCTTTCTTTGTACATACGTCTCTCCAGATCTATCTGTATATCTAACACTGTACATCTATCCATTTATCTACTTACTTTTCTCCAAAAATGATGTATGAAAAAGAGAACAAAGGGTAGAATAAGAGGCGTGCAGTGATGCAACAATGCAGGATGGGTTGTTAACTACAGAATTTAAGAGCTGAAAGCATCGGGCCGAGAGCTTTTCAGCTGGCTATGTTTAATCTGCAAAAACACTTTGGTTGGACAGAATTTACATAATTGTTGCACTTATCGCACCATCACTGACGAAGTGAGAGGTACCCCGCCCAGTGCGAGAACAGTCGTCAAGGCAACAGAGGCGAGGGTTCAACAGGAGCATGTCACTGGCCTTGAGAGATAATCAGGGAGGAAGGTGCTGAGGTAGCGGAGGTGACGTTAACACCGGGAGCTGACTGGAAGTCATTTAGTCATGACTGTAAAGAGTACATTGCAGTGCAGGTAGGCGAGGTCAGTTCAAATAATCTCACAGACAGAAATACACATAGATCCTCGATGCTTCTGCTGCACATGTCCGACTCACAGCAGGTGATAAAGTAGGTTAAGGGACATCGTAATGGACCTATTTAACTACAGTCCAGTTGTGGAGAACCATCTGTAGGTCTGTTTATGCTCCGCTGGCCACTCAACTGACCACTGAGCACATTAACTTTAATGAGTTCATCTACTTTGTGTGTCCACAGATTAATGTCTGCAGAGCTTTAACATAAATCTCTCTCTCTGTTTACTGTGGTTATTCTCAAACGTCTACCTCTCTGTATTCTCCCTTTTTATGTCTTTATCTCACTTTCACATTCTCCGCCCGCCACTGCACTTTTCTCTTAGTAATAGACATGGCTGCAAAGGTTGGAAGGCTATCTTAGGTTTCTCAAAGTGAAATACAGTGTGTATTTTTGTGCCCGTGTGTGTGCACGTCTAACACCGTGCCTGAAATATTAATCAACGGCAGAAGATGCTCACGGGATGGCAGCAATCTGTGGCCAAGCTCCCAGAGGGACGAAAACAAGCCACCTCGACTAACCGTCTACGCTGCACACACACACACACATACACACAGACCACAAGTGTCCAGGAGAATGTGCCGTCCTGTAGTCCTCTGTCTGTCCAACAAGAGAAACAAATTAGCAGGGGGTCTGCTGGGCTCAGAGTCTGGAGTGTGGCCAGAGCATGCAGTACTGAAGAAGGAACCACATAGTGCAGTAAGTGGCCAGAGGCCCAACAAGAGTACTCTTTCTACCCTACTGCTTTTGGTCTTAACAAATAGAAGTGACAAAATGATAATGTATTACACATATGAGACTATATATAGTAGGCTTGCCGCGGTTGTCGGTGTTACACTGTGTTCGGGCACACACCGATTACGTAACTTGCCCACCACCGGCGCCGTGTTATCAATGCAAAGTTGGACGGCGGACACTACAAAGTGAAAGTGAAAGTGTCAGCTCCATACGGAGTCTCAGAACAGAGTAGCAGAAGTCAGATTTCACACACACGGGATGAGAGAGAGTTGACAGACAGAGAGATGGCAGATGATTTGGTGTCAAAGTTTTGGCAATATTTATGATTTAAACCCAATGCTATAAGGGAACCATAACGTTAATGAGTCAATCACTATCTTTAGGCTGCAACACTAACAGGATAAAAATATATTATGAGAAACTGGTGTTTGAATTAATATCACAAGAATTTGAGAAAGCATTTTTTCAATTGCTTATGCAATTGCCAACATTGTACAGTCAATTTTAAGACGTACAGGTCAATACAATGACAAATGCATATAGTAATAAAGAGAAAGAAGAGATACAGTGACACAGATATAGATCCGATAGCTCAGATATAGACGGATGAAGAGATTCTCAGCAGAATCAACAGATAAACAAATTCCTCTGCAGAGCACTTATGCTGTCCGTCACTTTGCCAAGGCCACTAACACAGTGAGGGATGGCTGTATCCAGGCAACCGGGCGGCTATCATCAGCAGCCTGAATCTAACAACCATCAACCAGTCACAAGCATCAAATTCCACCTTAGCCAATCATGACTGATGTCAAGCAGCTGCTGTTCAGCAGGGATCTATTATCACAGCCAACCAGCTCAGTGAATGCCCGATTGTCTGGGTACCATCTGTGTATTTAAGAGGTTAAAACCCATCAGCACATTATATCTACCTGAGCTGAGGAAGGAAATTACAGCGAGTATGTGAACACTTGTTTCTTAATTCTTCTGTAATGAACACCAGCTCTAGGCCAGTCATTTCAACAACTAAACTACATTTCACAGAAATTAAATTAGTGAAGTTAGTTTTCTGTTTTGTTTATTTGGATCTCCATTAGCTACTCTATAAAGCAGTCACTGCTCCTCCTAAATCCATTCATTTATATATTGAGAGGTTATTACTGAACCCTCAAAATTAATTTTCTTGGTGTTGCAGTATCCAGAGGATCTTATCTGCCTCAATCTCTCCCCTCCCTCAAACTGTGGAAAATATAATTTAAAGCAACCTATCCCTGCGGAAAAAAACATGGTCTCTAAGCTGTGAAATATGAAAGAGCATGACATTGAACATATTCAATTTTTAAAAACATTACGAGATGTTGGAATATTTCCACTTTGGTCTGGTGGGACTCCGAAGTAAGCTATCTAGATCTGACAGATGAAAACACAGCTCTATTAGAGCATATTATTGCCCAGAATATTTGCTGGTTGGAGCCAGAGCGTGTGTGTATGTGTGTACCAGCATACAGAGATAGGTTGCATATGGTCTAGTTGTAATAATTTGCATCGCTGTCTCTCTCTTTCTCTCTCACACATACTCACACATAAACACACATCACCCACCTCACTTTGACAGACATAAGTTTGGGCAAGGCAATCTGTTAGCCTAACTGTAGCTGACGGCTCCTGTGATGTTTGGTTCACTCTTTGTGTTTGATCCTCCAGGTACAGAGGAAGCGAAGCCTGCAGGGACATCTCATCCGCTCATTCTCATTCTCATTCCCTCTGATCTGCTGCAAAGCTGCATAACAATACAGACATTACCAATACACAGAGCTCGGTGTACCTTCTCTGTAACTGTATTTAACAAGCTGGTGTCTTTCTCTACATTTGTTTTTTACTGCCGTTTGAAAGGACATCTGACCCAGGCTTTCAACTCTGTACTCAACTCTGATGTACATAGGAATAGCAGTGCTTTGAGCTAAATGCTAACATCAATAATAACGGGTATAACAAGGGAGAAAGTCCACTACTGCCAGGCGGGATAGGAGGTGGCAACAAACACCAAACTTTCCCCTCAGGAGACCGGTGTTCTTCTCCCACGTGAAACAGTCATTTCTTGCGTTTTCATTTTGTTTTTAAGTAAATTTAAGCCAAACCATGATTTTTTTTTATTAAACCTAAATAGGTAGTTTTGTTGCCTGAACCTAACGGAGAAAGGTTTGTTGCATTTTTGTTTTGTTTTGTTTCCATTTGCAACATTAATCACGTGTTTAAAACAGCCACCGTAATCCGGGAAAATTTTGGTTTTGCAGTTTAGGCGTATGGGAACGTAATTTTGTGGGAGACAGTGTTGGAAAATTGATATCAGTTTCATCTTACATGTGCGTACAGTACATTTCTCCAATATGGACCCATCTGTGTGTGGAGCTACTGTACTACCTGTGAGAAGGTTCATGTAAACTGAATTTGCATGAAAGAAACATGTAATATCAACAGGAACTGCAGAACATCAATGCCATAATAACAACTATCAAAATATTTAGATTCACAGCCAGCTCATTTCATTTTAGACCTTTCAACAGGTGATGTACTACTGTGAGTGCATCTGCTGGCAGTAATTCAATTTGACTTTGAGCCTGAATCAGTGGGCACCATATAACTGGGCCAAGGAACTGATTTTCAGCATTTTCAGCTGGAAAGGACATTGAGGGTCTACTCAAACAGGTGGAGGAGCTGAAGGCTCAGTTCCAAAGGGCGGAGGTACACAGTCTCTTTCAGGAGCAAAAGGTCACAGAGCTCTCCACAAACCTGGAGTCACAGGTGAATGAAAACAAGTCTCTCTGGAACCAGGTGGAATATTTGACCAACAAGCTCCACAGGTCACAGCAACAGAGAGATCTTTTCTACACAGAGAGAGCTACAAAGTGTTTCGAGGAACAAACACTTAAGCTCAAACTTGACCAACAACTGGAAGAAACAAAAATACAGTTGGCTCATCAAAGGAGCCAGGAAGAGTTGATGGTGAATAAGGAGAAGGAAATTACGAGTGAGCTCGAGAAACAGGGAGTTTTATGCCAGGAGATCCACCAGAGGTATGAAACTAAGCTCAAGGCCCGAAAAACAAAAGAGTGACAGCCTTCAGCAGCAACTTGAGACAAAAATTGAGTCTCTTGTTGAAAGGGTGTCAGAGTAGGAGGAGTAGATCCAGAGGCTGAAGGCTGAACAGGAGGCCATGCAACAGGATGTCTCTGAGAGAGAGAAGTCCTTCTGCAGAGAGTTTGAGGACCTGAAAATCAAATTCCACAAACAGACCTCAACAAAGATCGAGGAAGAGGTCAGTCAGGCCTTGCACACAGAAATGCCACAACTGATGGATGGTACTCGAGGAGCAGGAGGAAGACGAGGACTCCCTTTATACCGGATAGGCACCTGAACTCCTGGAAGAGGCCCAAGTTTCTGAAGAGAAGGCTCCAGAGAAAAAGAAGAGGCATTACCTCTGGAAAAGAACCCGCTACTACCTTGGTTTGAGGAAGAAGAAGGAGAAGCGGGAAAAATAATCCACATCCAACTAAGACTCTAATAAGTATAAAAAAATTAAAAAATTTAAAAAAGTCAATAAAATTATACTAAAATAAAAGATCTGCCAATATACCTGTATTTTTTAGTAGTGATATAATTGTGTTGTTCAGTGGTCCTTATGTGTAGTGGAATGCAATGCAGCCTCCGACCAACATTGCCACGTCACTAGGCTGTTTAAAAAAAGATATAGTGTAAACATCCATCTCCAGAGCATCAAATATCATCGTCTGTCTCTCTGCAGTCTGCTCCTCAGATAATGTGATGGGTGCACTGTGTAAAAAGCCTGCTAAGCCCTTCACATTATCTTAAACTCAGAGCCATTACATCAATTGTGTTACAAAGAGTAAACGGCATTTATAACTGTAACTGTACGTGTAGGAGCCTCGGCAAGGCGAGTGTCTGTGTGTGCGCTCTTACTGTAAGTGTGTGGCTGTGCACACGTGTGCCTCGAAGGTTTATAGATAGAAGCCGCTGGACTCATAAAAACAAGATAAGTGTTGTGTCAATAGTCCAAGCTGGGGCCATTAATCTGAGCAGAATAAGAGCCCAGGCTCCACTACTGTAACCATGGCAGACGCAGTGAAGCTGCTCTGTAGAGGTGGAGGAAATTCAGCATCCATTAACCTACAGGGCGACCACGCCATTAACAGAGCGGGTCAGAGAGGGAACGTTACAGCACACCGACAGCATGGAGTTTGCCATAACTTGTAAAACATCATCAGAGTATGTCACCTGTCTGAGACACGTCATCATATATCATATTGCTAGTTTGCATGCTATTTATATGCAGTACAGTACAGCTCCTCTTCTCAAATTCAACCAATGCAACACCTGGCATCTGAAATGTCAGGTGTCAAAGTCAAAATCCTGTATGAACAGATCACTATTATGTTCATGATTGTTGGTCACTAGATACAAAAAAAAAAACGGCATAATTAGAAGAACTGTATTAATGACACACCTAATTTGCGTAAAGTTAATGAGACGCTCTTTCATTCTCAAGAGAATTCCTCAGCTATATCATTATGCAGGTAAATATAACATCCTATTAGCCATGCTTGTTTAGGGGCTTGTGCCTTAGTCAGCTTGGTGTGGGTAAACCAAGGTGTGTGTGCGAGTGTGTGCATTTGTGTGAAGGTGTCCCTCCAGGCTGCCGTGGTATTCTCACAACAGCAGCTGCAGCCTCTCGATAAGAGTCACACTAAACAGCTTCACTTTGAGGACAAAATGAACTGAAATGCAAGGAGGAACACAGTCACACACACACACAAACACAGACCCACAGACCTACACACACACACATATTTCTGTAACATGGCAGATATTAGAAGCTAGCAGATTAGCAGACATGAAACAAGCCATTTTCCTCAGAGAGGGAGAATACATTTAGTAGAGTCTAGAAACTCTGGAAAGCTGACATTATAACCAGGAACATCTTGAATGCATCCTATAAACAGCACAGTGCATTATTATGTTAGAAGTCACAGATCCACTCAGTATATATCTCTGCATGTAATAACTTTCTATAACGTGTTTATTGCACAGTATGTGGGTGGATGCAAAGGAGGGAGTGAGAAGGACAAATGAAGGAGACGTGATCGAGGACTAGAAGCAGAGAGGTTCAACGTGGTGGCAGAGGGAATAAAAAGATGAGAAGACAGCACGAGAAAGGAAAAAGAAAGCGAATGAAAGGGGAAGGAAGTAAAGCTATGTGAGGGTTCAAAGAGCGTACAAAGTAGATATCATAGGTAGAATAAAAGACAGAGGATGAAATATGGAATCAAAACACAATACAGCAAGAAAGTGGGGATTAAAGAAAGATTGTAGAAGATCTAAAAAGTATTTGTGCACTTTTAAATGTGTCTTGTCAAAGCAAACCCAGACTCCACATATATTCCTATGAATCAACACATTAGAGTCATACATGTACTTGATGGGTTACAGCGCACCACTGACATGGCAAGATTGTATTTATAGCGCAATATTTGAACGCTAAGCCAAATATTTATCCCAACCATAACTACAGTAGAGAAAGTATTGGAAAGTAGTAATTGATGGTTTGTTTTCTCACTATTGTGATGATTATCTAAAACTAAGCAGACTTTTTACTTTGGAAATATTTCACTGACCACTAAATTCAATCACAACTGAGCTAACAATATTAATTAAGGCCAAAATGGGTATTGTTGTAGGTAAGGTTGAAAGCAATTTTGCAGCTCAACTTTCCCATTGGTGCTTCCGTTTCCATTTCCTCATTATAATACTGTAACTCTAACTTATGAATGAGCCATCAACTGCCCATTCTACCTTTGCCATCCAGGCAGAGAGGAAGGACTCCAGTACTTGATATTATTAGATTAGGAGCAATTTCCTGACTCAATGAGATTAGGAACATACTGACCTTGGAGCTTGAGAGTCATATCATTCAAATGATTTACATAAGCAGGAAGTATCCAGGTTTGTTTTTTTACAAAGCATTCATGAGCAAATTAGTATCTTTCAGTCACCAGTCGTGAGCCTTGAAAAAACAGGGGGCTACAGTGTTGGTGGCTTTAATATAAATCTTAATTATTATTCTTGATAATGTTTGTAATTTCAACTTGCTTTCAAACTATTCTTACATTTAGATTTATTGTCCCAGAGGGATATTTGTTTTCACAGCCAGTACACAGTAACAGTAACAGATATACAAATAGCAACATATACACAACACTACAAGACGAGATGCCGACATGGATGCTAACAATTGACAAGCAGACATGACAGACTGTGACGTTGCAGCAGAGTGTGTGCTGATAGAGAATGAAACCACACACTATCAAATTTAATAACAATCATCTGGATATTAATCAATCCTCCCAGTAACAGCTGCAATTATCAAACTATTACAAAATATTTTAGGCTGTCAAATGTGTTATTTGAGTTCAGATCTTGTGAGTATGGACATATTTGTAAAGTAAAGATTTCTTTAGCTGACATTGGTGCAGCTGAAATTTCGCCCTTTTGACAGACAGATAAAGTTAAAGTCCGAATCTAGGGAATGCATTATGTCAATGAGGGTCCTCACAAGTATAGATTGTTTTGGGGGTGTTTAGGAAGCATATGGGGCATGTGGCTTGTTTGCGAGCATGCCGGGTAGAATATGTATGTTGACATACAAACTGAAGAGCGTCCGTTGTGAGTGGCATTTGTGTTGTGTGTGTGTGTGTGTGTGTGTGTGTGTGAGTGTGGATATGTATGAGAGTCTGTGTGTGTCACTCAGCAGCATGGGGTGGATACCAGCTGAGTTTAAAGAGCAGCATGTAGAGAAGAGGCAGCCACTGTCTGTCAACCACCAGCCAGCACTGGGGCTCTCAATTCCCATCCATCCCCTTCATCTGGCCTCAGTACAAATAGACCACCAAATCAGAGCCGGAGATTTCTGTGGTTCCAGAGTGGTGTACGTGTGTGTGTGTGTTTCAGTGGGTGAACCATACTGACTGAGCGTCCTAAAGCCCTGCAGCAAACAGTATCTGGCTGCTATTTTTTCGGGGCAGATAAATCGACCCTTGAAGATCTGACCTGCTCCTTGTTAATCTGGGTTGTTCACACATACATAAACACACTAAACAACTCTGCTTGAGTCACTGCCAAAGCAAAACAACTTCATATTTAGAATAAATAGCACAACAAAAAGCGGCAGCAACAGAAAGTTTGCTGACTCGGAAAGGACTTAGGGCAGTCCCCTGGGTATCAGACCCCTGGAGCTCGGGTTTGCACTGGCTGAATTCAAGCTAACTGGTAACTCCTAACTGGGGGTACGTCTCCCAGAGTTGCCGTACACTATTTCCAGCGAAGCTGCTTCCCGGCAGCGGGGAGAACAAGGCGAGCGTGCAAGTCGTTTTCTCGTATCTGCCACTTTGGATTTAGTCCTCAAAACGCACACAGACAATGGACATATTATCAACGAGCCCTCTGTGTAGCTCTAATTCTTCGTTTTCTAGACTGAAGGCAAACTGGACGCTACAGTGACTCACTATTGCCTCTTGAGGTACAAGTATTACAAAGAAGTACGGGCCGGACCTTGCTGTTTGGCAGTAGATATCTCTGCAGCACAATACATTGATGTATTTGGCATAAAGTAAAAACCGTTACTTCTTCACATTCTTTTGATAATGTTAGTTTTTTTTTATGTTTTAAACTAAAATCAAAGAACGTACTGTATATTGCCAAAAGTTAAAAGTCAATTGTTTGTTCTATTGCAACATTAGCGCCCAGCAGCAAAGCCACGCTTCAGCCATTTTGGACTGAAAGCAAATACCGGACAGCAGTAAACCGTCTGCACAAAAGTAAAACTAAATTAATTCTATTATACTGTCATATTCTACCGAAACGTCCTGTGTTGAACTATAAAATATAGTAAATATAATAAGCATTTTCGGCCCAAAAAGGCAGCAGCGGCTGTTGTCACAAAAACCCCGGAGTTTTGTCTCTTTGCTAAAATTCTGGTCAGACCTTACACGTTGCACCATTAATGCGATGAGTGCTAAATGGAAACGGTTACAGAGGATGTTGTTTGAGGTGAAAATGGTATGACAACACAGGTTATTCTGTTATATGTGGTACTGTATATTGTCTGACAAGCATCTATGATACATCAGAATATGTGAGTAAATGAAGAGGAAAACAAACCCCTGACCTGACAGAAAAGCAAGAATCATCATAAAGAAAACAGATTAAAACATATTGAACAAAACGAAAGATTTTGCCATATTATTGCTGGTATATTGATAACATGTATTGAAAATATAATGGTGTTTAGAGCAGCAACAACACTCACTATTAGCAGAAATGGGACTGCTGATTGTCGGTAGTTGAAGCAATATACAGGTATAACAAGTATACACTGATAAACACATTTTTTCTTTGTATCTGTAAAAATGTTTACAATGAAAATGATCATGACTATCATCAGCACTGGAAAGCATATTCCCATTGCGGTTATGAAGTATCAAGAATAATTTTAGTTCCCTTACCCCATTTGTTTTGTTTGTGTTCTCAAGAGGTATCAGCATGCTTTCACGAGACAGTATTAAAATTCAACCTAGCACCCCAGCCCTTAGTTCTACATGTTCTACGGTTATTGTGTTTGGGTCCTGAAAGTCACAGGAACAAAACAAGGCTCAAGTGATTCTGGTCTCTTTTGTCGGTGCCATGGTAACTGTGATGGAGAAAGTTCAGCTCGGCTTTGTGTGTCCACGGAAAGGTACAGAAAACAAGGTTGCAATCTGACAGTGAAACCAACTTTGAAACATGGCGACACTCCCCACATCCCTGTGATTTTCTGCTTCCAAAACTATGACCACACCATGCATCCTAATAGAGGGTTATCACAACTGCTATAATGTTTATTCCTGGCCACATTAAAAATAAATGCTTCCGAGATCAACAATGAAGCAATTTAAGTCATTACACATATGATTCATTGTCATAAAACCCTAACAACAAATTTACAATAATCCTCTTACAAATGGCTGCTGCTCATGCCAGGGGAACAATAAGCTGTTCTCTGCTCAATTGAGCTGCATACTAATAGGGTGATTATGAGGCCTAATTATCAGATGGCACTTGTCAAGAAGAAGCCGTGTAGTTTGCCCCGAGGACAAAATGCAAAACAGAGACAAACTGTTGTTTCTACTGAAAAGCCTCTAAGGAGTGTTTCTCTCTTATAATATAGCTGGTTAGAAGTCAAGAGGACGCTTCTTTAGATGGCAGTAATGAGGCCGATGGAGTCAGAGAACATACCGTCAGGCTCAAATATATAGTAAAAATATAATGTACACACAAGACTTGACCCTAACAGTGAGTCAACCCTGCCAGCGCTGAAGTCATCGGTTATCATTAACGTACATCATGAATACATTAGTCAAATGTTGAGGAGGATATGAAATATGCATTATTCCCTGAGGCCGGCATATGGTAACAGGGATGGTTAAAAGGAATCGTTAAGAATGATAAACACTAACGGTCCTGACATGGTGACTTTAAACTGGACTACACTAGAGAGACATTGAATGAATGTGAATGTGTGTCGGGTAGGGATGCACCGATATCAGACCGGATATTGGGCCGATACTGACTCATATAGCTGGATCGGATATCGGTGTCAATGGGGCCGATCTATTAAATTAAATTCTATCTTTATATACTATATACATTATATACTGACATTTTTATTGCTGGGGGCTCAGAGCTAGCGACAGACTTGGCGAAGTTAGCGTAAATATACACGTGTGACTATGTCCGGTTTTCAAAATAAGGTGTTAGCAAATACATACATAGAAACAAGATTGATTTGATTATATTCACCAGAAGTATAAAACATTACATGCCCCTTATAGAATGAAAAGAAAATACCACTAATTTGTGAAGGAAATGTCTTTATTTGGGGATTATTAGGTTGCTGGAAAAATTGTAATAAATAATGCCTGACAATGACTGATATATTTGACTTAAAGACATCTCGGACTACATACATCGTGAAAATCTAAATTTTTACTGAATCAATTAAGATATTTTCCAAAGTAAAAGTCCCTAGAAGTGTATGATTCAACTTCTTCTCATGGTCTAGTGTAAAAAGAGCTAACAAAAATCGCAATAAATCACATTATCGAATCGCAATACTTAAAAATCGCAATACATATTGGCACCCAAGTGTCATGATAGTATTGAATCGGGAGATCGTCCCAGCCCTAGTTTACACCAGAATTGTAATTCCTGTTAATTTACAAAGTTAGGAAAGCAATGTTTAAGTCAGGCCAGATGTTTCCTTACAAACAAAAGAATGATCCCAGTCACTTCTACACAGTGAGGCATACAGCTTATTAATTAATGACTGGCATGAGATCGGTACTCGGTATCGGCCAATACCCAAAGCCCAGGTATCGCCATCCGTATCTGGACTGAAAAAGTTGGACTGGTGCATCCCTAGTGTCGGGATGGAGTTGTTTTTCAGTATCCAATCTCATCACTTGTTTCTAATAAACCATATAACCATAAAATATTCTCAATCTATTTTAATGTACCTTCTACTAAACCAACAACCTGTTTTTGGCCCTCTTGTGGCTACCAGTAAGTGACAGGACAGTTTTTGAACACCCATGAGATTCAGGAGGAAAACTCGCCATATTTCCAATCTCGCACACTGTTAATAATTCAACATTTAATATAAAAACAGACAGGCTGTCCGGAAGGGAACAATAGCTGTGAATTATTGATAGCTCTCTCTCCTCTTGTCTCTGGATTAGAAGAAGTGTAAATAAGAGGAGAAATTATATCTGGACCAATATTCTTCTGCCCCCTGAAGAACAACCCTCTGACCTCAAATGTATTAAACTTAAATTACGACTTGTTATTACTGCCATCTTTGGAAAGCACATGAAATGCGCTTTGAATCCAAATGTATTGAATAAGCAAATGAAAGAGCTTCAGCCAGGCTCTCATGTCTTTTTCTTTTCACACATCTTTTGTATGTAATAGTAACGTTTGGGAAAGGATGCTCCCCGAAGCTTTAGTTTCCTGTACTCCAATTACCACCAATGTCACCTCTCTTTTTTCTTTCATGCTTCCTTTCTCATTTTGTGTGTCATTCACAGCCCTCAATGCCCTTCTGTCTGCCTGTCCACTTCTTTGTCTTTCTTTGGGTGTGTCTGCAGAACAGTAGAGGATGATATATAGGGAGACCACAGAAAACACAAATATATGCCACTTCTGTAACCCACCATCCATACACAAACACACATACATGCACACTGCAACTGACCCCCATGGGGCAAGACTCAATTTAAAGCCTTTGCTTCTCTAGAAATGTTTTCATCAAATATCAGTTCTGAAAGAGATCCCTCTGCTGCCAGGTGTAGTGCTGAAACCTGTGATTGTGTTGACAGCTGAGAGTCAATACGGCAATATAGAGATGAGGATATAGTCTCATATGTGATCGGTATATTTCCACCAAGTTTTCGTGCCTTTCAGTGATTCCGAGCCAGGTTCTCTAGAGAGGCACACTGGTACAGTGAAGGACACAATGTCATTTGCAATGCCCTACCCACTAACACATACAGTGCAAACCCACCCACCCACATACAACCACCATGTGTCACTTGAACATGCAAATGCCCATCAAATACTACACATACATCTATAACAAATATATCATTTGACTTGTAAAAATAACACAAAGAGCTTCCCAATCCTAATGCAGAGAATTAATTTAGACATCAGAATTAAAAATCTAACATCAGAAAGTGAAACTAAACAATAGCTGTGTTTTAAGCTTTTGTAGAGCAATGATTGTTTTATCATTTCCTCACAAAATGTATACAAAAATGAAGGTTTACAGCAGTGTGGACACCGTGTAATGATTTCATTGGTTGTACTCTAATTGCAGTGCCAAAAAAAACACAGAAATAAATCAGCATATGGCCCCGCTGTCATCACCTATAGCTCACAATCACACCCACGCCCCCTGTAGCACACAGCTCCTTATGTGCCTGTGTGTGTGTGCCTGTTTGTGAGTGTCTCTGCATGCATGCATATATGTGTGTATGTGTGTGTGTGTGAGTGAGTGAATGAGTGTGTGTGTGTGTGTGTGTGTGTCTACAGTCAGTTGTATGCAAGTGCAGCAAAGAGCGGCAGTCTGAGAAGATAAAAACATCAAAACACACAGAGCAGAGACAAGGTCACATGTCTCCGTTCTTCTCTCTATGCATCCATCATCACCTCCCAGCTTTGCATTATTATTTTCTGTTACTCAGACTGCTTCAATCTTTGAATCAGGACAGATGCCATATGAGTGCACATGACAGCCAAATCTGCAAATTGCAACTCACTGCTAAGTTTTTTTTTCTCCAATTTCAGCCAAGCAATGCAGTCGATACAGAAAACTTTTCAAATTAATCCATCAAAGCAGCCTGGTGTGAATCCTTGCTAGATAAATGTCATGCGGTCAGCTATGACTGATTGGTTACACTCAGCAGAGCTCGGCTGATCTGCTGGCAGACAGCCAGAGCTGTTGATTAGGCTTCTCGTCGTCGATTAAATACAATAACTTGCCTCATAACAGAGGTTAGATTAAGGTTTGGAAGCCCTGTTAAAGCTAAACAAATATACCAAACCCTTGAGACCTCAACAGCGTATTTCTAATCAACAGAGTCAGATCTCATTACATTCACATGTTTGCGATTGTTGAGATCACTGCCGGTGCTCCATGTATATGCTCTCCAGTTGTGCACCTGGCAAACAGCCAGATCATATGATTTCTGCTTTCTGTTTATTTAACCTTTACAAGACTGTATTCTCATTGGACTAAAGGCTTGGTGGCGTCTGAGAGAACTATTTAGTGTTTATCTTAAGCATAAGTGTAAAGCTTCTGTCCATCTTTGAAGATGTAGAGATCACAGCCCGTTCCTGTCATCCTCCTTCGAGTGGCAGCATGTTCATAAGGCGTCGAGATCAGGAGATCAATGCCAAGGCCAGAACAGATGTGCACACATATGTAAATAGTCACACATACAGGGGTAGAGAGTCACAGTATTAACAAGTTGTTGACTACAGGATTCATAACCCTTTAAGGCCCTGTCCACACGTATACAGATATTTTTAAAAACAGATATTTTCCTATACGTTTTGGCATCTCGTCCACATGCAAAAAGAGTTTTGGGTCACAAAAAAAGGATATTTTTGAAAAATGCCTTCTAAAAGGTGCAGATTTTTAAAAATTCTGGTTACTTTGTATCTGTGTGTACATGTAAAACATTGTGGAAACAAAATACAAATGTATTTTGTGTGAAATGATAGAATGTGCTTTTGGGCAATTGAAGGCGAGGTTTGGAGCACTCAGAAGGGCTATGGACATAAACCTGAATGACCTCCCTTTCGTCATCTATGCATGTAAAGAGACAGTTGATGACAGCAGAGTGATGACAGGAATCCCAGCCCCCAACCAACAATAACTTATTATCGAACTGACTGTAATGAAGCTGAAGGAAAGGGAGTGAGAAGGGTGGTAACAAAATTCCTTGACCCTTAACTTGGGATCTTGATGTAAATATTAAGAAGAGTGTTTGGAGTCGTTATTGCGTTCCAGCTTGGACGGAAATATTTTGTAAAAATGAAGGTGGTGTGGACAGATTTTTTTTTTAAACGGAGGGGAAAATATCTGTATACATGTTAACAGAGCCTAAGGCTCTCATAATACATTAAAGAGCTGAGAGGGCTCCAGGACGACCTTCACTCCTTTGAGCACCTCTAACCTCTTCTTCAACCCTCTCCCTGATCGTCCCCTCCCCAAAACACACACATCATCCTCATGTCTCCTATACTTGCACCCCAGCCCCTACCACCTCTGCTTTTTTCTCTAACAACTCAAACCCCTTCACCTCATTTCACCAACACCACATTTGCAGCAGTGGAAATCTTATCCTCCCAGACTGTAAAATGCCCCAAATCTAAAAATACCATTCCTGCTGGAGCCATATCCTCATCTGAACTCCTCACCCTTTCCTAACACCACAACGGCTACAATCCAGATCCATCCTTCTCTAAACCAGTCCATACCTTTCCCTTTCTCCCCCGCTCCTCCTCCTCTCTCCTTTCCTTCATTCAGGCGAGATCTAATTCACCGATGAATAATGGATGGATAGATAGAAGACTTTCATCTATCAAGGATTTCTTTCTCTCTCTCTGTGTCTTTCTCTTGCGGGATGGCTGTAGTGCTAATGCAGGGCAACATGCATTGGAGATGAGCCCAGGGACCTCCCACTCAGTCTGTTTGTCTGTCTGCTGCCTGAAGGATCTCTAGCTCTCCGTTTCTCCTCTCTCTTTATGTTCCAGACTGGTCATTGATAATCCCATTCAATCCATTTAGTATTGTTTTCCAATTTGTTTCCTTTATTTTTTTTTCATAATCATCATATCAAACATAAAAGCAACGAATGCTGGTCATCTTTCTTCATCCCCATCTTCATCCAATTACCCATCACCTTTTCCATCGTTCATTACCTCAGTTCGATTTGTCCCTGACCTTGGGATAGCGATCCTAGGTTTGTATTGACCCTGAACCCCCTGCTTCCCTCCTCTCTAATACCCTTAGAAGCCTCATCAAAGGACCAATCTCACAATCCACTGCCACCTCCTCTCCTTTACTGCTCTGTAGGATCGAGGCTGCTTAAATCCACTCTGGAAGCTAAATCTGTTTGGATGAAGAGAAACCCATTCTTTAAGTTTGATTATGGATGTAATTGCTCGAGAAATGTCCTGTTTGAATGGCAATTAGGTGTATGATTTTTAGGGCTGTCGATTAAAATATTTAATTGTGATTAATTAAATGATTGTCCATAATTAATCACAATTAATCGCACATTATCTATCTGTTAAATGTACCTTCAAGGGAGATTTGTCAAGTATTTAATACTTTTATCAACATGGGAGTGGACAAGTATGCTTGCTTTATGCAAATGTATGTATATATTTATTATTGGAAATCAATTAACAACACAAAACAATGACAAATATTGTCCAGAAACCCTCACAGGTACTGCATTTAGAATAAAAAATATGCTCAAATCATAACATGGCAAACTCAAGCCCAACAGGCAACAACAGCTGTCAGTGTGTCAGTGTGCTGACTTGACCGTGACTTGCACCAAACTGCATGTGATTATCATAAAGTGGGCATGTCTGTAAAGGGGAGACTCGTGGGTACCCATAGAACTTATTTTCATTCACATATCTTGAGGTCAGAGGTCAAGGGACCCCTTTGAAAATGGCCATGCCAGTTTTTCCTCGGCAAAATTTAGCGCAAGTTTGGCGCATTATCGACAAGCTAGTATGGCAGGGTTGGTACCAATAGATTCTTTAGGTTTTCTAGTTTCATATGATGCCAGTATCTTCACTTTAGCTTTAAAAGCCCACTGCAACCTCCGAAAGATCAATTGCATTAAAAAATTTAGAGTTGTTAAAAAAAATTGCGTTAATGCGTTAACTTTGACAGCCCTAATCATTTTGAAAAGATCTTGATGCCATGGCAATCTATTATGGACTATTAATCTCCATGGGATAAAGACCCTCAGGCGTCTTCACTTCTCCTGGAAATATTGCTGTAATGGAACAGAGGAACAGACAATGAAAAACAGCCTCACATAATTTTTATAGACCATAAATAAGCTTTTGTCTAAAAGCAGCAACAATAGAATTTGTCTCGTCCTTACAGCTCAAAAAGATCTCACTCAGTTTGGGTCATTAGGTCCTTCTTCCTACTCACTTATAGTTTTCGTGTTTCACTGTTGCTCCATTTGATTTAGTTTGGCTTGGATTTCCTCTATATCCACTTTCTAGGTGGAACCAAGATTTAGGACAAAAAATGAACCAACCCCCATAAAAACCCACAATTAGCGCTTGGAAGCAAGCAAGAGCAGCAGCTTGTCAAAGAGCCCATCAATAATGCAAACTGGTTGGAGACCCTGGCTGCCACACGACTGTCCTGCTGAACCCTCCTGCCTGTCTACCTGTCTGTCTGCCTTTCCATCTGTCTCCCCACCATCCATTTCTTCTCTCACCTTCTGAGTGGCTGCCTGACCTCCTGCCAAGCTGCCAGCATCTGCCTGTCTTTTCTAACCACACACAGAGTTGTATGTGTTTCTCAGCCTGGGCTGCCTGGGTGTCTGTTATGCATGTTATCCTGGAGCTGCTGTGGCTGGGGGGACTCAGTGTACACATGCATGTATTCATTTATTCATCTACTGTAGAGATGCATCCAATGTTTTTCACAGTTGATACAGTATTCTAGTGTGGACACAGTATTTATTATTGTTTATCACTTGAGCAATAACACAAAGAAATCCCTGATATAAAAGCAACAAACCGATCCAGTGGCCTGTACCAAAGGTAAACAGCATTTGGAATATAAAAAGGAAAAAAAATATTTTTGCAACACTGCTTGAATAAAAAACTTCAATAATCAACGTGCCAAAGCAAGAAAATTACAGAAATCAAAATGCTATTCCAAGGAAGCGAGGACAAACTCCAAGGGGGACCAACAACAGTAATAACAGCTGCTGTTCCATCATATACGCCAGCAGAATAATAATCAGCGCTGTATTACACAAGCTTCAACTAACCTCTCATCATGTTCGCCAACAGCAGACAAAATGGCGGGCGAGCAAGCGGCATGGACAACAATGGCATATAGCATAATACGTGCTGATGATTAGTAGCTGTGATTCATGTTGCTGCTTTCATTAAGCAGATTAGGTACGATGGCTCAAACAGAAAAATATTCATTTGGAAATGGTACGAGGGATGCTTGCAGAGCTAAAAAAGCTGCAACAGTAAGCAGGTTTGCTGTTCTTGTTATTATCCAGTGATCAAAGCAATGAAGAGCCAAATGAGAATGAGACAATGTTGTCCGAAAGAAGCGTGGGAACAAAAGCCTCACAGGCCGCAGAGCAGCTGTGATGGTGCAGGTGTCTGGGATGGAAAGATGAACATCTGGTTTTTGTAGGTGCCTTGTTCTGACTTGATGAGAAACCAAGTGAAACATTAACTTCATTCAACTATATATCCATCTGGATCTATGGAGAGCTATTCTTCATGCAGGGCTGAACAATAAGGATTGCCCCATTGCCTGGGGAGAGTAAAATGCCACGTCGGGGTATTAAATATAGCAACTTGTTTGCCCAAACAGATAAAAGAATTATACACATTGTTTTTTCAGTGTATCCTTGAGTCCAAGTGGACGCTTGTGCCAAATTTGAAGAAATTCCCTCCATCTGAGAGATTGCGTTGACGAGAAGAGAATAGGACGGACATGTGGTCACAGTGATTGTGACCGTTGACCACCAAAATCTTGAAGGAATTTGCTGAAGGCGTTCCTGAGATAACGCTTTCACAAGAATGGGACGGACAGACTGACGACCTGAAAACGTAATGCCTCCCTCAACGGCTATCGCCAGTGTGAAGGCATTTTTTTAAAAAAAACATCGAACCCGGTAATGTTCTATTTTATTTTATTCCACTTTTATCTCACATAACTGTAAAATAAAGTTTGAGAGGTGGTTTCATATTGCTCTTTGAAGAAATGATGGACTCTGTTCTCTCTTTCCACTCTGATAGAAACCCTGGACCACTTCAACCAGGGTCTAAATGAACTTATTCACTTCCTGCCACTGTCGCAGGCAAGTTTTCTTTTTTGTCTGCCACTCAGAAATTTTATCTGCCACTTTTGAAATCTCTGCGCTAAATGAAGGAATAACATTTTAGATCTGATGTCATTCAATGTTCCAATATATTTTACACAAAAAACGTTAATATATATGGTAAATTACAGTGTTCGAATTACACCGTGGCTTCCGGGGTGCCCTATGTTTCTGGGGTGGGACGGTACTGTACACTGCGCTTTTTTTTCTCTCCGCCGTGGCTCCGGTCCCAAACAAACTGAAACATGATACAGCGTGTGTATGCCATTGCGTCATTGTGCATGCGTAACTGTGGGAAAGCATCAATACAGAGGAACCGATAGTCAGTTCTTAACGGGAACCGGTTCTCTTTTTCCATCCATAGCGTTTTTCCTGTCTGCCACAGTGGCGGATGGTTTGACGATTGTGCCCACCACTGCCAACAATTTACCCGCATTTGGTGGGTGGCGGGTGCCAATTTCAGACCCTGACTTCAACACAAACACAGCCTGGCCTGGGACTGGCTAGACCCCAAGCCAGAGTCACCAGGATGTGTTTAAGCACTCAACTCTCTGTACAAATGTGAGGTCTGCATGCCCAATAGCCCCATAGCATAGAGACAAACCTGCACACATGCATATGCATACAGACACGCAAATGTATGTGCATTCAAACATCACCATCTCAGCAGTTTCATGCGGAGCAAAATACAGGCACCATATTTTCATTTCAGTGTGCTGTATAATGAGATTGTCAGTTGGGTTGAATGAGACATGGATGCGATGATGACTAGTGACAAAACACATTCTGGGATCAAGGACGCTGCATCAACTAAAACATGTTTAAACATCTTACGAGGTTAAAAGTTTGAGTGTCCTTATCTCGTTCTTTAGAAGGGATAGGTTAGGACTCCTTAAATAAAAGTGGATGTCTTATTTCAACACAATAAAACACATAACTGATGGGGTTTGATAAAACAAATATTGGAGGCTACATACACTTTTTGGTGAATAGCCTACTATCACATTTCTTTTTGATGGATGTGATCAATGGTGAGCATCGCCACACAAAGAAGCACTGCAAGCATCTTATTTTCACACCACTGCTTTTATACTGTTATTGATTTGGCTGCATAAAACATGAAAAGCCCTAAAGGGATAAGACAACTGACAGCCAAGCCGCAAGACCGTAGTGAAAATAAGGTGGACGTTTCCTGAAGAAGCTTTAGCTTTACTATATTAGATAGAAAAGTAAATGATTCATGAAATGGATGAGAAATCATCCGTTCATTATGGTTGGGGTCTGATTCATTCATATCTGGCATCTAGACCTTGTGAGTCAGAAGAAAAATCCATTCTCTGGTCCCCTGAGCTGTAAGTCAATAACGTAGCACCCAATTCCTTTCCTCGGATAGTGTGTGTATGTGTGTGTGTGTGTGTGTGTGTGTGTGTTCAAGGTACTACACAAGAACCCCGCCCTTACTCCCAGTGCCATCACTGCCATCTCCCCACATCTCCCCTTACTCCAGCCCAGTACAGATACCATCACAGTAGTAGTAGACTGGCCATTGACAGAGTAGCAGAATGAAGGATACAATGAATGAATGAATGAATGAATGAGACAGCAACTGAATGACTTGCAGTGTGAAACCTCCTCCCCCTGCAGCATTAGAAAGAATCTTCATAATAAGTATAGGCACGTATGGTATGTGCAGCATGCAAACATTGCTGGAAATAGTATGATATACCCACATATACACACACACACACACACACACACACACACAGATTACCGTTAACGCTGTGTGTTTATATCCGGGGCCATTGTTCTCAGATTTCTGTAATAATCAGCAGACTAATTGAATTAAATTGTGGCATAACTCATTTTAATGGTTGGAACAGGGGGAACCAGAACCAGCTGTTCGCTCTGTTGTCTTCCTCTGGCTCTCCACTGTACAAGGACAGGCGTGTGTTAATTACAATTACACAAGGACCAATGGAGAGACGGAGGGAACGGGAACAAAGGACCTTAACGAGGGGTGAAGGGTCATGTGTAGCAGCAGAGCGACCATAATGTGCATGTGTTTCTGTGTCCATTTACAACAAGCGCTCTCATTTACTGTACATTCATCTTGTTGAAAGTAAAGGATTAATTAGAATAAAATGGTCTCAAAGAAGTGCATTTTGTGTGGTATGTGTTCCCGCAGAGGCTCTCTGTGGTGGAGGTGCTAATGTGTGTAATGTCTGTTTAAACAAAAGCCCCGCTAGCACTGCAACACATAACACAACATGAGAGACAATTATGCACTTATGGATAGATCAAACTATGAACATTACACATTCTTTTTTAATGTTGTGTAGTGACAGTCTCACAACCTGGCAACGATACATATGCAGAGGCCCTGACAGAGGCTTTGAAGTGCTGCCTGTTCAGTGTTGTGTCTATCTACTACACAGCTCTATCAGGTACTGCAGGGTGTTCAGGGAGAGAGCAGAGTGGGTGAGCAAGTGCTTATAACCCAGTAAACTGTCTCCCTCAGGCAAGGGAGACATCTTCTGAATACCAAAAATGCTGCTTTTTGTAATGAATGAGGAAGCAGACAGAGGGAGAGGGAGAGAGAGGGAGAGCAGAGAGGGAGAGCAGAGAGCACCGTTGAATCAAATCCACATAATTAGTTTTCCACTCAGGGAGCAGATTTAATAAAATAATAAAGGTTTAAAATCAGGTTTAAAATATATTGTTTCACCATCGATATCACAATGTATGAATGTGCAATGGTGGCATAAAACGTATTTCCTTTGATTAAAAAACAAGTACAATTTAGGTGCATTTAATGACATTTTTGGTTACCGGTTTCTTGAGCTTAAACGATTCCTTAATCAATAGACAAGGAACTATTTTGATCATTGATTTATAGCAAAAATGCAAACCAATCCCTAGCTATTTGTGAGGATTTGTTGCTTTCTAGTCAACTTATATAACAGTAAAATTCATATCTTTGTGTTTCGGACTGTTAGTTGGACAAAAAAAAGCAATGCAAAGCCATCACCTTGGCCTTAGGAAATTGTGATTCAATTCAATCAATGGCGAAAATAATTGGCAAATTAATCAATATTGACAATTTTTTGTTGCAGCTCTACTTGTTTCCCATGCGAGTTCTGCCTGCATGGCCCATTCAGCATATGATACATACAACACAAAAAAAATACAAAAATAAGCTAACAAGCGTTGAATATGGATTTTGGCACTCAATGAATGTGAAAGCCAAAAAAAATGCAAACAAATGCTAGATCTGCTCTTAATTAGATTTTTTTTTTAAAAAAGGTGCTAAATATCAGATTGGGAGCATCCATTGTCTCGCAATGGCTCTCAACATGTCAGTGGCGAGCAGCCAACGCTTACGATTACAACACACACAGAGGGAGGGCGACTTTATTCTCTGCTCAGGTAGACATTACTCCTCTATATCTTTACATAGCACATAGTTGTTTGTTGCTATATTAATGCTCTGGATATTGAATTTAGCACCTTTAAAAGATGATTTGAAACAACAGGGACACTGTGGCTCAGGAGACGAGTGTGTTGTTCATTAATCGCAGTGCTGGGGGTTCAATCCCTAGCTCCTCCTCGTGTCCATATGTCATGTGGTGATGTGTCCTTGAGCAATACAGCAAACCCCAAATTTCTACAAATACTCCAGCGTCTTGCACAGCTGCTATCGGTGTGCCGTGTTTGTGTAAATTGGTTGATAACAGGGAAATTGTAATGCGCTTTGTCCACTAAGGTCAAATAAAATGCTATGCTATATAAGTGCAGTCCATTTTTCCAATATCGTTTTGCCCCAGTTTAAATTCAATCAGATTTGACAGATTGGGTCCAGTGGATGTAAAGAGAAAGTGCTGCAGCAAGCTTGAAGTTTATAACACCTACTGATCTTGTTTCTCTTATGAAAAGTCAACAAAATCTCAGCCACAGGAGAGAGTACTAGACAGGGCTCAATAACTGTTTGTCAGCTTCCACTGCTGTTTTCATTATAGCCTCTCGCTTTCCCATAAAAACACCAAAAGCGACAGACAACTGTCTGATACATTCAAAGAGGTCTTCTCTCCTACAAAACAAATGCCATTGCTAATACTTCTTTCTTTGCACTTGCCTGCTTTAGTGTTTTAGTGTGTGAAAAAAAAGTGTGAAAAGCACACAAATCAATTTGATTGAGTGGGGACTGTTGAAACGTCACAACAATACCAGATGAATGACACAGTAGGCCGAACTACTGATTGATTGATCCCGTCTCCATTCATAAGAAAGCCATACTTATCTTGTGACAAGCTGACAGAGGCAGAGCAGTGACCCATGGGCACAGCTCAGACCTGCGACAGGAAACAATTTATCATCCACGTTGATCTCACCTAGCATGGCTAACAGCCTCTGGAGACAGCGCTCAAAGGAGGGACACAGCTCATATGTTATCACCGAACAAGACGTGTGTTCAATAGTAGCGTTAAATCTTCTATTTAGGAACAAGCAATAGAAAGAAACACAAACATATACAAACAAAGCCAGCATTATACATTTTACGTAATAAATCCTGAGGGTCTCCTTTCACGCCTACTGTCAAAAATAAAAACAACAAATGTTTGTC
Source organism: Sebastes fasciatus (assembly GCF_043250625.1). Classification (NCBI taxonomy): domain Eukaryota; kingdom Metazoa; phylum Chordata; class Actinopteri; order Perciformes; family Sebastidae; genus Sebastes; species Sebastes fasciatus. Next base: position 16,545,427 of record NC_133799.1, read on the forward strand.
TTTGTGCCTGAAGCTGACTCTCACACACACAGAGACAAATCTCTGTCATCCACACTGACTGTGTGTTGCGTCCTTGCTGCTCATGGATAGAATCACATCATCCTCCCATCCATATCGAGACCGCTCAGCTGGAACTGAGCTCTGGGAGTCGCAGCTCTGTGAGGGGGCATGTTGCACAACACCGAAAAATCTATCACTATACAGACACACACGCACACATTTGGGCCTGAAGCACACATGCTCATCCCTTCACAGCACGAGACGTGCAAGCGTGGCAGAGGTCAGTTTTGTGCAGTCATATTTCAGATAAAGCCATTTTTCCAGACAGTCACATAGACAGAGCTGCACATCATAAAGTACGTCTCAAGCCTGCAACTACAGAAAGTTGTTTACCTCCACAAACTGGTATCTAAAATAAAAACAAATGCTTTACATTCTTTCCTTCATCACACATCATTTGCAGCCTAATGCCAAAGGTTAATTATAGCCAATGGCCTTCCTTATCTTTGCTGTGTTGAGTAGTAACACTCAGCACTGGCGGCCACTGAACTCCACGCTGGCTACTGGTGCACTGTTATTTTAACCCAACGAGAGTCACTTCACCAAGACAGTTTAAAAGAACAGTGTGTAACATTTAGGGGGACCTTATGGCAGGAATGGAATATGATATTAATAAGTATGCTTACTTTAATGAATAATCAACTGAAAATCAGAATTGTGTTTTCACCTTAGAATGAGCCGTTTACATCTATATACAGAGCGGGTCCTCTCTTTGCAGAGCCAGCCACCATGCTTCTACAGCAGCCCAGAACGGACAAACCACTGTGTTAACGTTTCGTGCTTGGGCCAGAGTCGATAACATTACTTGCTCCGGAGTTAAGCTCCGTCACTCCACTCAGCCACCGGGAAACAAGACACGGGAAACCTCTGTTGGTCTTCTTCTGTACAAACTGCATCTTCCATCGTACATTCCCTTGATATTCTCAAAGCTAAACTAACTCTGTCTTTGGCGCCACTGCACACATTCGCCGCCACTCTTGCTCACTTGCTTCACTACTCACTTCCAAAGTACACACACACTCTCTACACGCTGGCTCTGCTATTCTCCAAATGACCTACGTTACAACTGGCTTCAGAAAGGGCCATTCACGTTTTCATGTCGGCTACCACAGTTATCCTACACGTTTGACAAGCAGAAGAGGTTGCAATCTGCAACCTCACCACTAGATGCCGCCAGATCTTACACACTGGACCTTTAATGAGTGTGAAACATCTTCTCAGCTACAGCAACATAAAAAATTTGTTCCCTTAATAAAACTTTCAACTTTGCTTCACGGCATGTTTTTCCTCATGCGGGTTAAAAAGCTATGACAGTAAGGTAAAAGGTAATGAATTTGCAATTGGCCTTGGTCTGGTTGAGTCATAGCCTGCGGAGTGAGTGGCAGCATGTAAGCAATGATTTCCAGCTATTTTTAGCACACGAAGGGCTGTTATTCTGGGGATGCCCAAACAGGCCACAGGCAGACGGCAGAGGGTACACAACTGTGTGCGTGTGTGTGTGTGTGTGTGTGTGTGTGTGTGTGTGTGTGTGTGTGTGTGTGTGTGTGTGTGTGTGTGTGTGTGTTTATCCAAACAGGTCTCCTTACCTTCTATGGACGGGGCTTGGTCCTGGGCAGCATACAGCATTTCCTTGAACGCCTGATGAAGAAAGAAGAAAAAAAATTACAGTCAGCAAACACTGACCCAAGCGACACAAAAGACAGGTCTGTACACTCATGCTCTTTTGCCAGGATGTTAAAAGTATATGTCAAGTCAGTAAAGTCCATAGAATCCATAGATACAGAGGATTAGTGTATACATGCATGGAGTAACTGTAGGGTCATTTAAAAGATTAGAGTCTGTTCCACAACAGATCAAATGAAGAAAGTGGATTTGCAGTACATACCCTAGTACAAGTAAGAAGGGATTACAGCAGACCATGAGGCATTAAACAATTATTAGCGCCATCTGCTTTTGGAGTAGCATTAAAACCATCTAAAGCCATTAGAGAGCCATTAACTAAACTCTTGTTCTCCACATGGGAAGATAACAGCAACTGCCACACAGCTGCTAACATAATGAACAAGGCACAAACATTTCAATGATCTCATTTACTCAAAGTTACACTAGTTATACAGATATTTCTAAATCTTGCAATAGCTAAAAGAACTAAGAACGTATAGGCCTGACAGTACCATATTTTGGTTGACAAATCTGACAGAGTGATTGCCATAAACAACAAAGAATTGTCCACTTGCACCCAGTTTGTGCTATCCCTCTTAAAGCCCGCGACGGTCGGCCGTTGGACAGTTTGGGGCAATCGGTGAGCGTCCGTCGGCCTAGTTTTTTCAGTGTTTCGTGCACCGTCAGCTCTAGTCTCCCCATGTTGGTAGGTTTTTCGGCCGATTCAGCATGTTGAATCGTCCGTCGGTGAGACAAATCACTCTGATTGGCTGTTCAGCTTAAGCGAGTCAGTGCACGAGAAGAGAAACGGATATGATGAAAGCAAGCAAACAAGTAAAGTCAAGACAGCGCACACAGAAGGCTCTTCCCATTTTTCATCTTCATCTTGTCTGAATACACAAATATTTTCACGTCATGGCCATCTGGAGTGAAGAAACTGAACACCAACTGATCGGCACGATTCAGAAGAAGCCACCTCTGAACGACATCACAGAGAAACTCTTTGCCAACCGAGTGGTGAAAACAGAACTCTGGCATGAGATTAGAAACCAACTTGTTAAATCAGGTTTGAATGTCTTTTCAGCCATTGAGCTCTGTAACAGAAACTGTCCGTAGTGTAAACGTATGTGCTGACTGGTCGCAGGCTGTAGTCTTTGCGGTGTGTTCTAGTGCAACTCGTCGGCCAAAACAACGGCGACGTGAGGCGACGCAACAGGCGGCCTTCGTCGCCGCTAGTTCTCTGATGTCGAGTTGGTGTGTCCCCAGCTTTAGTGTATAACGTTTAGCTTGGGTGAATGAGAGTGCTGCTGTGTTGTTGCTTTGATTTAGTTGATGTGAAACAAGTAAAGGAAAGCAGATGGCCTGACTCCACAAGACTTTACAATAAACAACAAAGACTATCCAGAATTTTAAAATGAACAATGATAGGTTCAATTTCAGATTTAACAAAAATTGTTCTTTGACAGGTGCAGAGTTTGAGACAGTGTACATCTTTCTAATTAAAAGATTGGGGAGAGAAAGAGGCAGACAGACCAACAGACAGAAACAAGGGAGAGAGAGAGAGAGAGAGAAAGAAAGAGAGAGAGAGAGAGATGGCAGTAGTGGTTAAATGAGGTTGTTTCTCTGTGATAAGAGTGATCTCGAAGATAATGGAAACTGACAGATAATTGCATGCTGGCTCATCTGAACATATCAGTGGTAATCAGAGAAAAGACTGGAACTGAATCCTGTTTCCTGACTGTCTTTATAACTAAACTGCCCCAGCAAAATAGAAAAATCTATTTAACTTTATGAAGTTTTATTAAGTACTAGTAGTATTCAGCAAACTGTCAGTAAATACAATGTGCAAATATGATGTATAGGTAAAGGAAAATTCATCCAAATCTCACAACCTGTATGTTTTTCTGTCTCATCTACTTATCATATCAAACCGCTCTCTCAGTCCAGGCTCCTATATACTGTAACCTTCTGCTTTTGTAACTTGACGATGAGAGAGCGGTGTGAGCAATCCTGTGTGTGGGTGGAAGCCACTCAGAAACTGATGTGCATTAGTAGCTAGCAACCCGGATTGTTGATACTTAAATTCCTCTGTGAATTACATGCACAATGAGCCTCCGACACTGGAGTCTAATCCAAGAGATAGACATGTCATTCCTGTGTAGCATGTTGTCTTCATACTGTCTGATAAAGATCACGGGAGACCAACTGTGCACACACACCATTGGAGCAGGGCCCAGTCCTTGCTAATCTCTGGTGAGGAAAAAGGGCCCCTCTGACTAATAGGTGGGAAATAGACATTCAGATTCAGACAGGGAGGCATTGCCATGGCGATGGCAGTGATGGGAAAGAGGGGCGGGGACACACTCTTTGGGGAATTGGGATAAACCTGCAGGCTTGGCAGTAATCAGTGGTGAAACCTGTAGACAATAACTAAGCCAAGTCTAATGGAACCATCAGTTTGAATGACCATGCATTAACGTGATGATGATGAACACTCACCAAACCAAACATGCGTGTAACACAAGTAGACTTAAGTCACCATGTCCGACTTTTCGGTGACATGTTGAGTGGACACTAACCAAAATATTTTGAGTGCTAGAAGGTCAAATCCTTCCTCTAACATACTTGAGATGGTTATTGTTGTGCTTGAGTGTGCATTATTAGTTTGAAGAGATCTCTGGCTCAACTAGAAAAGCCAATGGTGGATCACTTGAATCCCTAGCTCTGTGTCTGAGTGGATCCCTGCATGGAGAAAGAGGAGTAGAGAGGATGGGAGGATAGGATGGAGGGAGGGAGGGGGAACAGAGGGCAGGTCTGGTCGGGGACCAGATGTCCTCCCAGTGGGGGAGGAACGATGAGGTGAGGATGGAAGGAAGGAGGGAGGTATAGAAAGGGGGATTCTCAGCAGTTGCCATGCCATGCCTGTTGTATACATAATGTTCATATTGTTGAACATGCTGTTAAATCACACATTCATTATACAAAATACAGGTGATGAGAGGAATGCTGTATATTTTATGTACAATTTCCATTACGTCTGTAACAATACAAAGCTCATTGTGCTGGTTTAGACATTTAAACGACATCACTCAGATTAATTAGGGAGACACAAGGCTTCACCTTTGAACAAATAGCAATCACTCACTGAAATCACATAAGCACCTGCTTTTCGTCAACATAATGTCACTTTGCTAGTTTGAATTGTAAATGCGAGTCTCCACATGCACTCTTCTCCTCCTCCTCATCTAAGCTTACATGAGTGATTAGACTGCGGAGGTAAATGCATAAGTGGCCTTGTTCTCTCGCCCACACACACACACACACACACCTGCATCTCTAGCTCTCACTCTTTCTATATGCCGCTAATGTTCAATAACCATTAGTTACTCAATAAACATCTGAATCTAAAAGTCGCCACGCCTAATTATTGTCTGCACACATCTTAGATGCTGTAATACAAGCAAGTTTAATTCTGCACGGATAACCCTCGGGCATGTAGAGATAGTACATTTGGTTCATAAAAACAGCTTTTTATAAATGTTCGTACTTACTAACTGTTGCATTTAACCCTCTCCCTATCTATCGACCTACATCTACTGCCCTTTGTCAGAAGCCTCTGGAGTTAGCAGGACATGCTCACCTCCATACCAAACAGCTGTTTAGCATATAGGTTTATAACTACAATCCCACAGGATAAAGCAGACACCTAATTACTCTATCACTCAATTGCCTTGTCAATGCCTCAGTGTTCAAAATGAAGTGCCTTACTAACTAAAGCCTGTATTTGCTGAAACAGCCACTTTGCCGCATCTTTCTCATCTGCATAGAAACTGGCTGACCAATCTAAATAGACGGCGCACAGCTTTCCACACAATAGCGCTGTGCTCTAAAAAAAAAGGAGGAAAGTGAAAAGTGGGCAGCAGGTTAATTAATCCAACCAGCTCACAAAAGCAAGAATATCACTTCAAACCACAGTCAATTTGGATGTGAGTGCACCATAGATACAGCCAGCCTGGAAGGGTCATATTTTACTGAATGGCCTACGGGTAAAAATTACCTGTGTTGCTTGAATAATGTGTCATTTAATAGACAGACAACTGTATTACAATACAGCTGTTGTGCTGGCTGCAGTGGTCACTGCAACACATAATGCAGATTAAATACATGGGGGACTGTTGGTTATGTGTGTAATGACTGAATGTTTATCTGAATTTCTCACTGTATCTGTAATGTTCCCTTCACTGAACAGAGTCCGTGGACTGACGCCGCTTCTGTTGCACCACAGCAGCATATCAAGGCTTTGCATTTTTCAGAATGATATTAAAATTGATTTATTTTAAAGTCTGTTTTATCTCAGTAACCCACTTCACTAAAGTCAACTGACTTTGCATGTTGCTTGTAAGTTTACGTTGGTCCTTGTCTCTTGACTTGATTCAGAGGGCATGAAAGCCTTGAATAAGATGTCCATCATCTGAAGGTGTGAGCTCTCGCTCCCTATCCCGCCCACTCAGGAGGCAGTGGTGTTTACAGAGGTCAGACAAAGACTGAAGGCAGCCGCAGTCACACAAATACACACAAACCCATTCTTTCTGCAAACCCTATGTATAATTCAGATTTGAGGAAGAATACAAACTGTGTGGATAGGAGACCGGCACTGTTGTTCTACATAATTCAACAATATCTCCACATGTGACATGTTTGTATAGGCTGGGTTTTTGGGATGGTTAATAAAGGAAAACAAAAACAAATACCTCAGCTCCATATGAATCACGTAGCAATTGTTTCAATTTAAGTCTTATAGAAATAACAAGTACTAAATAAAGACTGATAAAGACAATCAATGTTTTATGCTCATAGAAATAAGTTATTCCAGTTAAGTGAAAATATCCTTTGATATAGCTATGAAGATTGTGTACAATTCCAGTAAAAAAGAAAAAGCATGCAATCATCTGCAATCAATTTTGGGAACTCCATTGATAGTTACTGGTGTAAATATATCGCTAAAATACTAAAATAGTAAAACTTTAATGTCAATTTAAGATTATTATATCTGATATAACTGAATACCAACACAAAGCTTGGATGACAGAGAAAATCTATCATCATCCATCTCAGGTCAGTGAGAGCCGAGCCAAAGACTGGAGGTGTAAAATGGCTGGTATGGCCATGCATCTGTCCCTGGGCTCACTGTGCGTCAGTCTGCACACACAAAGACCCTTCATATGCTGTGTGTGAATGTTAATAATCAATTCAAATTACATTCTACTGTAGAGTTTTCCACTACATATCTGACATCTCTGATATTTTTCCAGTTTAATTACTATAATTGAAGATGTTTTTATCACACAATGATGACAGCATATCATTCTTGTCCGGCTGGACAGATCCAAATGTCTGCTGTAGCAATCATCCAACTTAATAATAATAGTATTCAGGGCATGTTTCCAAAATAAAACCAACGCAGTGAGCTTCTGTTGAGTCTGGGATGTAGGCTGCTGAGGTTGAAGAGAACAGGGTCTTTGTCTATAATTCATAGAGCTAAATGGAATGGAGCAGCCTGTCCTGTCACTGCATGTCTGCACTAAAGCTCTTAATGTAGAGCCTGCGTGAAGTGGGGTGTGAATATGAAATACTCCTCAAGTACTGTACACCACCCAACAAAGACCATGTGTGCACACAAAGGTCTCCGTAAATCCACAGACATCAGAGACTAGACAGAATATCCTGTCAGATGAAGTATTGCAGGCTGATTCATAGAGGCAACCATTCCTGTTTAATTGTGCAAAATATTAATAACAAACTACATGGTGATATTCTAAAAAAAATACTAGGCTAAATAACTCTGGTCAAAAACAAGGAATAATCACAGAAGAATATTAGCAATTTTACAACAATGCATAATTGATGCCTGGGAGATTTCCCTTGTGTTCAGTTAGATTGCAGCAAATAATAAAAACTAAAGGAAAATCCAAAGATCAAAGTAATTGACAATAAACACAATTTTCCTTTTTTTTTTTTAAAACACACCTTTCAGTTATAAGATGAACAAACCCAAAAAAAAGGAATCAAGACATGGAACAAAAAGAATTATGTAATTGAAATTTAAAAAAATTATATTCGTTTTGCAAAGAAAAATGCATAAAAAATAAACCTACAAAAAAGCTAAAGAAATTAACTATTTATAGAATATCCTGACATATTTACTCTATGTATTGTTAAAATAAATAACAGAATTGTTTTATTTTATTTTTCCATGAAAGACATTCAATTGTTCCTATACTGTTTATTTTTAGGTGTCAAACAGCAATATTAAACAATGAATGCTCCCTGTGGATCTTAACACCCGCAGTCAATTTCCCGTCCATAAACAATAGCACACCCCTTATCTTCCCGTCGTTTATTGCTCTCAGGAGCAGGCTAAACTGAAACTGAGAACAAATTATTCAAACAGCTTTTTTCATTTTGTCATAGTTAATATTGACTCTTATCGTCCACTTTCCTCTTTCAAAATCATGCATTTTGTAGGAGTTTCTGCCATGCCTACATTCACAAGGAGTTTATTATTATATTACAAGACCAATTTCACTTTACCTCATACTGAAGATACTGCTTCCTCCACTCTGGAGTGATGTGGGACGAAAGATGCTCCGCGAATTTCATTTTGCCGGAACAACTGTCCACCTCAAACCTCCGTTAAATCCAAAAGAGCGGCTGTCCTCCTTTCCCAGTCGACGCGACTTTTGTTATTTATGTTAACTTGCTGGCTCAACATGCGGTGCGTCAAACCACCGGCTCACTCTCTCCGCTCCTCTTCTCTTCAATCCACTTCTGGCTCGTCCCGGTCAGCGCACTCCGAGCAGATCCAGTCCAACATACTATTTATTACACGGGAGGGACGGCAATGGCAGCGGTCTCTCTCTTTATTTAACAGGTGGTCAAGTTTTAACGGAGAGCCGGTAAGACTGGCTCAGTGACTTTGCTCCGTCCCTCCCTGGGCAGGTCTGAGGACATTACTATCCGCCATCGCATTGAGCCACAGCGACGTGGTTGCGTCAGCAGAGCGCGCAGTGTGGCACCGGGACCTGGTGTTGTTGGGACCTCCAGTAGTTAGTTGGCAGTGAGCTCAGGGAAACCCTCACCTTCTACACACACACATTACTCTGAGTCTGAAAAGCGTGTTGTTATTGTGTCTGCAATAAAAGAAAAAGGGGATAAAGTTAAACTTCATAATAAAAATACATTATCTGATACAAGATTGATCTAGAAGATCTGATTGAAGTCTGATTGAAGTACATTCCGTGTTTGTATCCAACCAGCTTAATAGTGCAAACTCCATTTAAAGATCACATAATGTATTATATGTAATGTATTGTTGTTGTTTTTTCTTTTTTCTTATGTGGACCTTGAGTCTGCAATAAAGTTTGAATTGAATTGAAATGAATTGAATTGAATTGATTAATGTGATTAATTTGTTTTCATCTCTTTGTCTCTCTTCTGCTAGCATTTTTTGATTAACAGTCCTATTCAAGTTATGGTTATGCAGACTTTTCGCAGAGTAGCCTGCCTATTTCTACAATTTATCTGGAAATGGGACAGTGAATTACACATAGGGTATTTGGATGCTCAGTTTAATATGCCTACAGAAGCATTTGTTTGTGCTCTGGAAAATCTGAGTTTTAAAAGAACAGGATAATAGGCTCGTTACTGAAAAAGGATCTCATTATTCTGTCCATCCATACTCCAAAGTTCCCTTCATGTATGGCAAATGCAATGAAAGGTAATAAGAGTGAGATTACAAGCATCCTAAACAAGTTGGATGGGCTATTCTGTGTGTTTGTGTATATAGATAGATAGATAGATAGATAGATAGATAGATAGATAGATAGATAGATAGATATAGAAACTTTATTGATCCCGAGGGAAATTCAAGTTTCCAGCATCACAATTCCATAGTGCAAAACATGTTAGTAAAAAGGCAGTAAAAAAGTTAGTAGTACAAAGTACAAAAAAATATACCAGATATAAAAATACAAGGAGATGAAGAAAACTGTTCAAACTGAATATAGTGCAGGGTAACAGCTGTGATACACCACTATTAAAAAAGTGAATGCAGTGCAGAAGAGACTTAAAAATGAATATAGTGCATGTAACTCCAGTAGCTTAGTCTATGAAAGTGCACTGTGTGCATTATTATCTGTCCTGCAGACCGTCCTCCTTTGTCCTTCCTGAGTCTGTGTGTTTGTGTAATACAAAGATACTCTATAGTTTTGAGTTGATCTTATGAGCGTACAGCTCAGTGTCTGTTACAGCTGATAATTCATCGTTATGCCAACAGCAGCACCTGCTGGACAAACTGCGCTGATGCATTTTTCCCAGCAATGAGTCCAAAGTAATATAACTATATTTGCCTCATGCAGGTGTCAACAAAAAGTCAAAGTTCTCGTAATTGTAGTAGAAGATAAGCAAGTTGAGCTGAATATTTCAACTGAAATTGGTCAAACTGGACTCAAATTGGACAGAAAAGTAATTAAACTTGGTCAGAAAAACCGATGCAAATATAGCCCCACCTGCGTTACTAGGCTGCAGTCACCTAGCAACCATGTAGCTAAGCTAACGTTAAGCTAACACTGCCGTACACTTAACTTAACATACGGAAAAAATGGCCATGCTGACAGCTGTATGAGATAAAATGCAAGTTTATATCTGAAGATAGTTTAACAACCAACTTTGACCAGTCCAAAGAACCAATTGGGCTACTGCTACTTTAGTTTTTAGCTAGTTACCGTAACAATTAGCACACTAGCTAGCGATACTTAACGGTAGCTGTTACCACGCCAACCGACACCATACACACAATAAACAACAAACACCCCCAAAAAGATGTTATTTTCATGCATATTTTGTTATCTACTTTAAAAACACAGTCTTACCAAAATTATCAGACTATTTCACAGAATTGTTTTTCGTTTGTTTCGTTGTTTCTAAATAGTTTTCCTTTGCTTACCTGAGGAGCGCAGACAGTAGTGATGTGTCCGCGCGAACGAGCCGGTTCTTTGAGCCGGCTCTTTTAAGTGAACGATAAGAGCCGGCTCCCGTCCGAGAGCCGTTTTTTTTATTTTTTATTTATTAATTCAAGACAGTATGACCGGATGATCTTCTACGCGAAGTCTACAGGTACAGAACAGGAGGTTCAACTTTATTAGTTGTAACCCACAGAAGACATACCACAAATGTGTATCATGATCTGCAAATATTTCACTATCCACAAACATGTATTTTTGTATTTGTGTTGTGTAAAGTCACATCCACAAAAAATACAGGGTGATTTGCAAATACGCATAACTTACTCTGTAAATACGTATTTTAAGGTTTACATGTAAAGTGATATCTACACATTTGTGCATCTATTTTGCATTTGCAGATCACTTTCTGTGCATTTGTGGGCCACGTGACATTTGTAACTTTCCTCCTGTTGGTTTACAGAATTTTTCCCAATTGGTACCGCTTTACACAACACAAATACAAAAATACATGTTTGTGGATAATGAAATATTTGCAGATCATGGTACACATTTGTGGAATGTCTTCTGTGGGTTGCAACTAATAAAGTCCAATAAAAACTTCCATAGAGGAGGAGAGAAAGAGAGAGGAGTGCGGTGCGCGAATAGCAGAAAAGATGAGTGACAGTCAGAAATGAAGCAGCATGTAAAATTATGGTATTCTGGAAATAATAAGGTTTAGTATAATTATATTGAATAATTTAAGTGATATATGTGCACACGTACTAATCATAGGTCAAAACAGCGCTAAATTTGGCTGAATTATAAAAAGGCAGAAGTGGTAAAACGAAGAGCCGTTTGGGAGCCGAAAGAGCCGGCTCCTCTTGGTGAGCTGAGCCAAATGATCTGGCTCACTAAAAAGAGCCTGAATTCCCATCACTACCATCCATGCGGGGCACAGACAGGGATGCAAGGAAGAAGAAGAAGAAGATCGAGGAGCCTGCAGACGAGAGTGACAGGAGGCGGAGCGCTCTCGAGGTTTTTCCTAGAGAGAGACGGAAGTAATTTGCGAACGCGGTAGGATTGAAAGATTTGCTGGCGGATTAGCATAAACTGTACTTTGACTGTAACATCATGTCAAAAAGTTCTGATGGAAATAATGGAAGTGAAATGGAATGGATGTTACCTAAATCTGTGAGGCAGAAAAGGGCTGCGAGAGAGAGAGCGGATAGCAAGAGAGAGAAGTTGGTCGGATGATAGTGAAGTTGTCAGAGGTAATAATAAAAAATCATGAACCAGTCACAACGATAGGCAGACGGATCAAACACAAGAAGCTGAGTGGAAAGTAATAATTGAATTCAATCAGGATGGCGGACACTACCACCCGATCAAACTTACCAGAGCGATCGAAGAGGAGATTGGGAAAATCAAAATGGCCAGGTTTTTGAACAATAAACGAGTGTTGATACATGCAAACAGCAAACAACAACAGGAAAAGATCCTCAAAATGACAACACTTAAGGGGAAAAGATGAAGGCTCATATACCTGGAGCAATGGTAAAATTGAGAGGAGTAATCTCTGGAGTCCCATTGAGTATGTCTATGGAAGATATGTTAAACATGAGATTAAAGGTGGTAAAGTAATTGATGCCATACGGATTAAGAGTAAAAGAGATGGCTCACTGAAGGAAACCCTATCGGTAGTGGTTCTGTTTGAGACATGAGTATCATGGAAAAGCAAAGGGAATGGCAAGTAAATGAAGTGGGAGTTAAAACAAGTGTGTACCTAAGGAACAGCTATAATAATTATCTCAAAATATATACAGATGGATCCAAAAATAAACAGGAGTGTGTGGGAGTTGGTATATATATTCCAGAATTTAAAATATCTATTTCCAAAAGAATTTCAAACCAGGTATCAGTATACACAGCAGAAATAGTGGCAATCATTATTGCAATGCAGTATGTTGAGGAGGTCAGACCTGACAGAGTGGTGATATGCACGGATTCAAAAGCTGTTTTGGAAAGTATACATTCAACAAAAGCTGTAAGGCAAGATCTAATCATTGAATTGTACTATAGCTGGCTAAAACTGCACAGAGGGGGTATAGATGTATTATTCTGTTGGGTTCCAGCACACGAGGGGGTGAAAGGAAATTAGTTTGCAGATAAACTAGCAAAAAGTGCACTGCAAAAAGACATTACAGCACCAGTTTTACTTGGGAAAGGAGAAGGAAAAGCTGTGATTAAAAGGAAAGGAGTGGAGATATGGCAGAAAAGATGGGAGGAGGACCAGAAAGGAAGGAGATATTTCAAAATACAAAAGTCGATCATAACAAAGACGTATAAAGAAAGGAACAGAAGAGAAGAAATCATCATAACAAGACTCAGACTGGATCACACAGGTCTTAATGGCACTGTGGCTTTAATGGGGAAAAGGAACAGTGACAAGTGTGGGGATTGTGGTGTTAAAGAAAATGTGCAGCATATCCTAATTCAATGTAAAAAGTATGAGGCTGAAAGAAAAAGACTACAGGACCAAGTCAGAGAGGAGGGACGTGATTGGGATCTGATGGGGATACTGGGAACAGAGGGTGAGGGGGTTGAAGGCACCAGGAAGGCATTATTAATGTTCTTAAGAGACACAGGATTGGTGGGTAGAATTTAGGAGTAATGTGTAAATGACATGATGTTACACACTCTTGTACAGTCCAGCTCATCCCCCCCCCCCCGACACTGACTCTCCCCCTCTGTCATACCTCTCAATATTTGCACTATCTGTTTATATCATGTTTATTTTTGTTTATAGCTTATTTTGTAAATTGTACATTTTATTCTTATTTCATTCTAACGTTTTATCTATTCTTTTGTTATTTTACTGTTTGTCTTGCACCAACAAAGCCAAAGAAAAATTCCTAGTGTATACCTCTTACACCTGGCAATAAACACCATCCTGATTCTGATTCTGATTCTGATTCTGATTCTGATTCTGAGGAGGTGGCGGTATGCACCTTAAAGTTGGTTGCGATCCGCCAGAAACCGAGAGAAGAAGAAGAAGAAGAAGAAGAAGAAGAAGAAGAAGAAGAAGAAGAAGAAGAAGAAGAAGAAGAAGAAGAAGAAGAAGAAGAAGAAGAAGAGAAGAAGAAGAAGAAGAAGAAGAAAAGAAGACGACAGGGATGCAACCGGAACCTTTCTCTTAGCGAGCAGGAAGTTTAGCCGGCGGTTTATGTGACAGTACCAGAGACGGACCAACGATAGAAACACATCCGACCTGTCACGGATTTCTTAACGATAACGGATTAAAAAGCGAAAATCTGCGCTGAAATACACAACTAATCTATTTAAGTCGGCTCCTCTCTGTTCGTCTTTACCGTTCTTCACTCGGATCTCCGGAGATCGTCGCCTCTGACGGTTCTCTAACGTTATAAACAATAACAACAACAATGGCTTCTGGGTCGCCGTCGTCCTCTCCGGACACTGCGACGGGATCAGGAACAGACCCAGCTCGGCCAGACACAGGGGAGCCTCTCGGTGGAGCCGGGTCAGACTCGGACTCGGACCTGGGTCTGGGTAAATTTGACTGCAGCGGTATGGAGATGGGGGACCGGCTGGAGGGAGAAGATCTGGAGCGGGAGTTTGAGTCAGCAGCAGACCGAATACGAGATCTGGTCCAGACGGCCAGCAGGGACCAGCTGCTCTACCTGTATGCGAGATACAAACAGGTGAGTGTCGGATTAACATGGCAGTGAGGTCAAAACACTGCTGCTGGTTTACAAAGCACTAAATGCTTTAGGGCCAAAATACATTTCTGATCTTCTGCTGTGTTATGAACCATCCAGACCTCTCAGGTCATCTGGATCAGGTCTGCTTAGTGTCCCCATAGTCAGAACTAAACATGCAGAAGCAGCGTTCAGTTTTTATGCACCAAATATCTGGAACAAGCTCCCAGAAACCTGCAGGACCAACTCCAACTCTGAGTTCTTTTAAATCAAAGCTTAAAACTTTATTGTTTGCTGCTGCCTTTTATTAAACTAGATAATGATCTTATATTCTGCACTAGAGCTTTTACTCTTGTGTGTTATAATCTATTTTAGCTTCTATCCTAGCTTTTATTTTTAGCTTGTTTTTATTTTCTAATCTTTAATGTTTTTATAACTGTTTTAATTATGTCTTAATGTTCTTTTGCACTTTGTTGCAATGTTCTTGAATGTTTATATAAAACACTTTGAATTCCCCTGTTGCTGAAATGTGCTATACAAACAAAGCTGCCTTGCCTTAACCCCCTCAAATACTGGCACCATGTGGTTTTAGATAAGAACCCCATACACTGAATGTATATACAACGTCCTTGTGTCATCACTGATTTTTGACAGATGAGGTGAGGTAGGCCCAGATACCTCTAATGTTATGTTATCATCTGATGTAATTAGATCTGGATAATACTGGATCAGAGGAATAATTCAAACTTGTTTTCTTTTCAGGCCAAAGTGGGAAAGTGCAATACAACAAAGCCTGGCTTCTTTGACTTTGAAGGACAGAGAAAATGGTATGCATGTAGCCTCAAATTGGAAGACAGTTTTCAATAAATAATGTGTACATTTGTATAAAATGTTACAGGAGAGAGCACTTAGATACATAGATAGATAGTAACTTTATTGATCCTGAGGGAAATTCAAGTTTCCAGCATCACAGTTCCATAGTGCAAAACATGTTAGTAAAAAGGCAGTAAAAAAGTTAGTAGTACAAAGTACAAAGAAATATACCAGATATAAAAATACAATGAGATGAAGAAAACTGTTAAAACTGAATATAGTGCAGAGTAACAGCTGTGATACACCACTATTAAAAAAGTGAATATAGTGCAGAAGAGACTGTTAAAAATGAATATAGTGCAGGGTAACTCCAGTAGCTTAGTCTATGAAAGTGCACTGTGTACCTGCATTCCTATACACATTTCACATGAGTAAATGTGCACCTGCTTGCATGGAGAGCTCATATTAAAGTTTCTTGTCTGTTATTTTGATGTTTTTTTCTACTCTGAAATGCTTTGTAAAACATTACGACCCATGGTACATATAATGACTGCAGGTTTATGATTTCATTACAGGCAAGCCTGGAAGCAGCTTGGAGACATGGAGGCAGATCAGGCAATGCAGGAGTACATTTCCTGTGTCAATGTGTTAGACCCTGAAGGTTGCACAAAGGTAATAAGAACAATTTCTGAGAAGTCAAAGCTGATTCCCAACACAAATATTGATTATAAACTACTGTATATTGTGTATACAACTTTGTATTGTTTTGAATCATATTATAGTGGATTCAGCAGGGTGGGAACCGGGAGGTTTAATAAAACCTCCTTAAGTGAATGATGTAAACATCACAGATGGTAAACTAGTTACAGATTTGGTGAAATGAAGTCAGATCTTGTTTGCAGCGCTCTTTTTGTCCTGCTTAAAGGTCGATGTCGGTGGAGTTTGTCACTTGTGATGATACTGAACTGAAGGTCAAATTCATCCAATCAGGTCAAAGCTCCTATGTTCAGTGAATTAGTTATACATTGCCCACCAGATAATAATAACATCTTGCTAAATGGCAAATCCTACCCACCGTCATGCTCATTAAAACTAGCCTTTAGATGTGTTTCAAATAAGTATTCGACTCAGCTCTGCAGGTAAGCTGAAAAGGATGACAAATATAGAAACATCCAATGTCATTGAAGCCCTTTTAAGATGCAGTGCAGTTGTTTGCCAGTAGAGGTCAGTGTCACAGTGTCATTCTGTCCCAGGCCTTTCAGTGGCTCTTTATTCTGGATATGAAGCATGAAAAATACATGAGAAGGTTATGTTGTCTTGCTCAATAGCTGACATTTTTGGATATGAATAATGCAAATAACTGTCAGGGTATGGCCGTTGAGATGTGCCCGTGTGTATGCCGACATAAGAGAGACAGTTTAAATCTCTACACGCTCCCGTGTCATATCATTCATTCGTGTCAGGAGAGTTGTGTTGCCATGGACAGGCTGTCCTTTGGGGCAGGAGCAGAAGCATTCAGTTACAACAACAAATGTGAACTGTCTGCTTAGCTGGGAAGAGTATTATTATTGGAACACTAACAACAAACTGTGATTTTCACATCAAAATGTGTGCTGAGTAAAAATGAATTTAAATATTAAACAAGGCAGACTGAAGTAGTTTTGCTTTGTCTACAGTACACATTAAGGGTTTGAGATGGTTGATATCAGGCCAACAATAAGGAAATTGTTTTCTGAATTTAGTCTGCATTGTTTTGGAAAAGACTGGACCATTCTGCTAAGTTTGGGGAATTTTCATGAATTATTAAACCAGATCAAATTTGATGACCTGAACCTCATATTTATTCGGTATTTGAGATCAAAATTATTACTAGAAAAAAACCCCTGAAAAACAGATTGTTGTACCACATTGCCATATATGTCAAGGTTGTGAGGCTGCAGCGTTAATATAAGTTGAAAGGTTGAATTATGTATATTTGAGGGCTGCAACTAATGATTGTTTTCATTGTAGACTAATCTGTTGATTATATTCTCGATTAATCGATTCGTTGTTTGGTCTCTAAAATGTCAGAAAATGGTGAAAAATGTCAATCAGTGTTTCTCAAAGCCCACATGACATCCTCAAATGTCTTGTTTTGTCCACAACTCAAAGATATTCAGCTTACTGTCATAGAGGAGTAAAGAAACCAGAAAATATTCACATTTAAGAAGCTGGTATCAGAGAATTTAGACTTTTTTTTTTTTAATTACTCAAACTGATTATTCGATTATCAAAATAGTTGGCGATTGATTTAAAAGCTGCCAACTAATCGATTAATCGATGCAGCTCTAGATTTATGTATATATTTTGTATACCTAGTAGTAATGGTAGTAGCCACTAACACATGTTTCTTTCCAGAAAGTAAAGAGATTTTGATGTTTAAAGTATTGAAATATTTAAAATAACTAGAAGAAACTTTATCTAGCTGGTCCCTCGTGTTGGGGTTACAAGTTGCCATAGGTTGTAATTCCCACCTGAATGGGAAGTGTGTGTGTTTCCTCTACAAGTGTAGCATACTCTCCAAACAGAGGGACAGATTCACAGTCACATAATGCTCTACAAGCACAGCCCCAGAGAGATGGAAGTAGGTTGTGTTCTCTAGAATTGAAAGGCCAAAGAATACATTTATGTGTGCCTTAAGAGGCCTGTCATGTCCTGTGTGACCTACTGTACTGTTCTTTCCATTTTCTGCTTGTCCTCTTGTTTCCCTCACTTCTTCCTTACTGCACTTTTTCCTCTTTGTTCTCCACCTCTATGCTACTTGCTTTTCCTCTATTAATCTTCCCCCCACCCTCTTGTCTTCTGTAACCCCTTCACTCTTTTATTACCCCGCTTTCTTTCCTCTCCTTCCGCATTTATGTCTCTTTAATAGCGTCACTGTCAACCACGTGTTCAATCCTGACACATTCTTTTCTCTTCGTCCGTGCTGTTGGGTAATACGCGGCACTGACTCTGCCCCCCAGCTGCACAATGCCAGCAGAGAGCCCGGCAGACAGGCCAGCAAACGCACAAATGTCCCCCTGAAAAGAAGCTGATTGTATTAGTGTTAACAAAGCGCCATAGCATGGCAGTGGCTATTCTTTTGGGGAGCACAGTCAAATGGTGTAAGTAGGAGTGCATAGACAGAGGAGAAGTGGAGAGAATAATAGCCAGAGTTTGACCTCTGTTCCTGCCTCAATTGTTGAGCAGACACTGGCTTTATATTACATTATGCTGCAGAGGAGCAGGGCCAGTGCATCAGCGAATATTCTGAGTTTCTGAAGTGAATTAGGCCATCCCCAAAAGTGCACGCACAGTTGTTTTGCTTCGCTTGTCATGTTCTCCCCACTCTCTCTATTTTCTGAAATCAGATTTGTGTGGCTTCTTTTGTGGGTTGAGGTTGGTCCAGCGAAGAATAGGGTAATAAAGTCTTGGCTGAACTGAATGTAAAACACAGAAGATTAACAAGAGTCACAAATTATATATTTTATATTGGTCTTGTGCATATTGTTGGGCATTTTATTACCTATGAGGTCATGTCTAAAAGCCCCAGAGGCTTGTTTCAAAATGACACATTTTGAACTTCATCTGTCATGCATTCGCTTTGCAAAGGCTATAGGTGGAAATCTATAGGTACAGTGAAAAGATGAACCTGACCCTTTTGTATTGCATTGAGCGCACAAAAACAATAAGGCCACCTCTGTCCATCTGGGATAGCAGCACAGGCTGCAGAACTAGATTAGGTTGGTGTTTCACACTAGCTATTATTTAACAAGAAGTAAGATTGTGACCATCATCTGTATTGAAAATGTCGTATTTCAGTTTTAACTGTATGTAAGGTGGATATTGTTTGTTAATGTGTGATTGTCTTTTATTTGACAGGAAAGACGAGGAGCAGAAAGAAGATCGGGCTTTGGAGCAGCAGTCAGCTCTCTATACCAGGAGGAGATGATCAGGTATTTACATCCAATCCAACCATACATCAGAAACTGCATGTTACATTGATTATGCAAGGAAAGCCTCTCGTAGGGTTTCCCAGACACACATTGTGCATTGTTGACTCCACACACTCTCTTTATTTAACTCTGCGTTCTTAGGTTGTGTTTTCAGAGACCCAAAGCATCTAAATGCAATCCCCCACTTCTTGATAGTGCTGGAACACACTCAGCTTTTTCCAGACTCAGTTGTGAATCACTACTCATTTAATGCTAAGGTCAACTCAATCCAAGTCTGGCTTTGTTAACTGCTGGTCCTGATGCTGTATTTGACTCTATTCAACAGACCGTAACTGCAGTCAGGGCCCGGAGACGTCATACAGTTCTGATTTATGTTAATGAAATATATTCTCCATTTACTTCTGTCTGGCAGACTTACTCAAGCTTAAAAACCTCATCTTCATTTCAATGAAAAAAGAGCTCTTTTGGAGATGAAAATGAGATGTGTGAATCCTGCAGGTCTTCCTCCTAAATGGCTGTATGTCATTAGTATGCACGGTCTCGGGAAAGAGGCGGCCAGAGTCTCCCCTTTTTAATTACGTTACGATTCGGGGGGTACTTTTGGGGGGAGGGGGGGTGATGAAGACGTGCCGGGTACAGCGGAGGGAGGCAGGTACAGCAGGTTTTCCCAGAACGATGCTCCCCTCGGTGATATCCAGTAGCAACGACGCCCCGCGGGGGAAACCAGCAAGGAGGAAGTCATTAACACGGCACGTACACACACTTATGCACACGTGTGCCACACACAAACATACAACTATACGTCGACGCGATTGCATCCGAATCCATGCATAACCTGCCGGAACTGTCACACTCACTGCTCTGCTGCATTTCAATTTCCTCTCTCTCACACACTCTCACACACACACACACACACACACACACACACACACACACACACACACACACACACACTCCATATTAAACAGCTAAGCACCTGTTAACCAGACAGAGAGTTAATTGCATTGCTCATCTCGATCTGTGTGTGGTGTGTGTGTGTGTGTGTGTGTGTAGTGTGTCTATCGACAACAGCAAAAAGCAGGATTGATTAGCAATATCCCTGGGCTACTGAGCTGATCAGTGTGTGATTGAAGAGGCTTTGAATGCTACATTTGTAATTCTCTCACCCACCTTGAAAAAGGACTCTGATAAACACCGGAGGCTTTGTTGTCCGGACACTTTGCTGGAAGCTGCCGCTGAGTTATTTGAGTTCTCATTGTTTCCCGTACTTCCGTGGAGCTCGGCCACGTTGAGAGCGTTAACCGGGGTCCTATAGGGGATGTGATGACAGCTTGTGTAGGCCCGTGTGTGTGTGTGTGTGTGTGATGGATGGTGTGGCCGTGGTGTTGATCAGCGAAGCTCAGGCCAGGTAGATGAGTGTTCTCCACCACTGTGGCCAGTTTAGCCTGATGGATGAAGGACATATCTGCCAGTACACCAGACTGGACACACACACAAGCACACAACACTCTCTCTCTCACACACACACACACACACACACACACACACAAAACCCTTGGTAACCCTGCTGTTGTGATGACAGAGTAGCCCGTGACCTTCCCAGCATGCATTGCGGTGCTGTTGATGTCACGTCGTTTATAGGACCCACATTAATCATTTGTTTGTTTATAGCCTATGTGTGTGTGTGTTACTCTCACTGTGGTATGGACTAAATACAAGGTGTTGGTTGTGTTTGTGTACATTCACATGTGAGCTTATTTTACCAATTGTGCGTATTATACAACCTCACACCACATTAGATGTGTACTCGTGCTTTATATATATGTAAGGACGTGTCATGCGCCCGTCAGGCCGGCCCTGTCCCGACCATCGACGAAAGACTGATGAGCTGGCCTATTGATTAGTTGCCGGGGAGACGGATGGCGGCCACACATCAGGGACACTCGGGGTCACCATGGCCATCAGACAAGGAAGTGGGTGTGGCCCAGCGCGGAGACTCATGAATAAACATAGTGCCGGTAATCAGGAGTATGTAAATGAATGTGCTCATACATAACCCAGCAGTGATAAAAGTGTAATGAGTTATTCATAATTCATCACAGGCTGATGAGGAGATGGCGGGAAGAGGGAGGGGAGGAAACGAGGGAGAGCCGGGAGAGATAAAGCGTGTAGATGAAAAGCTGAAGAAAGGGAAGTGCAGAGGTTCATTAAAGAACAAACAGCAGACAAAACTTTGTTTGGGTGTCCTCGCTGTAAACAATAAAATGTGTTCATTATGAATCAGAAGGGTTTATCTCCCCTAGAGGTAGCTTTAAGTTGTAGTTGATCCAGATGTGTATGGAGGGAGGGGGCAGATGTTGGAGGGCAGTGGGTCACAGTGGAACAGAGGAGCTATGCTAGTAAAGGCTTCTCTGATTCAATTGTTGTTCTTTGTATCAAACAGATACACACAGCTTATCAAGCACTTACACATTACAGATGTCTTGCTAGTGATGCTGCCAACCATTTTTTTTGTTCCTATTCGTTGCAATTTTAAGTTCTGCAAGTAGGTAAACACAGCCTCCTCCTCTTCAAGCTCAAAGAAGTCAGGATAAAGACTTTTGGAAATGCTCAGTAAACCATTTGATTAGTTGTGAATTTGAAAACAACCAAAGTCCAACAGTGACTCTGGTCGTTTTTTTTGGGTTGGCACAAACAAGGATTTCCCAAAGGAAGTTGTTTAGCAGAGGTGGTAAGGAGCCCAGATAGGGCTGCAACTAACGATTATTTTCATTGTCAATTTAATCTGTTTATTTTCTTGATAAATCGATTAGTTGTTTGGTCTATAAAATGGTGAAAAACGCGATCCGTGTTTCTCAAAGCCCAAGATGACGTCCTCAAATGTCTTGTTTTGTCCACAACTTCTTAAAAAACTACTCAAACTGATTAATCAGTTATCAAAATAGTTGTTGATTAATTTAATAGTTGACAATTTATTAATGAATTGTTGTAGTTCTATAATTAGCCCAAATAGGCTGCAACTGAAGATTATTTTAATCATCAATTAATGTGTCAGATATTGCCTCAATTAATCGTTTGGTTGATAAAAGGTAAGAAAATGGTGAAAAACACCCATCACAGTTTTCCAAATCCCAAAGTGATGTCTTCAGATGTCTTGTTTTGTCCGACGAACAATCCAAAACCCCAAAGATATTCAGTTTACAATTGTAGAAGATGAAGGAAACCTTTGGCATGTTTTTCTTTTATTCAAAAAAGGACTTGAACAGATCAATTGATTATCTAAATTATTGCCAGACTTGATATGTTGATAGAAAACTTCAATCATTAAATAAAACACAATGTTGTGTGAAATGGCCCCTCTGCTCTTTTAACCCTGAAGGTTTTCACAAAAGTTCGTCACCTTTTTCAATATGACTTTTGTGCTTGAATTTTCATAGCCAGACCTCTTTATGTTCATGCAGAGTAAGGTAACTGATCCCCTAACTATAACTGTGTTAAGGCCACGTACTCAACATAAAGCTAAACAACATCCTCAGCCCGCGGTGTCTCCTGTGTGACCGGAGCCAGGTGTGTGTTGTGGGATTTTTGAGGCCCGGTGCTGCAGAGCGAGACAGGAACTGGGGGATTTGGCCTTGGGGATGACTGACTTACTGCGTGGGAGTGGTAGAGCGGCTGGTATGCGGGGTTTCTGTCAGACAATAGAGCACCAAATTCAATTAATCTGAATGGCCGGCATTGGGTAAGAGGGGAGGGGAAGGCGTAAAGCTCTAAATGAGATTTCGCCCCTTCTCTCCCCTTCACCCACCACCACCACCGCCGCTGCACCCTGACTCCCCCCAGCACTCACTCCTGTCCCCAATGCCAGGAGGTGATTAGAGACACACAGATATAATCAGAGGTGGGATGGGATGTGTGTGTGTGTGTCGCGTGCCAGTGTTCCCGAGGGATGTGGCACGTGTGGCTGCTGCTTGTGTGTGACACAGAGAGAGTAGTTATGTGTTTTGCGTTATCTGTTGCGTCTCTGTGTTTGATGACTAAATGATCTAGTAGCGTGGTGTTTGCTTTCCTGGACGTGCACACACTTCACACATAAAGCAACTTGAATTGACACGCAAGGCAGTTAAAGGGTTACTTCACCCAAATTACAGAAAACACATTTTCTCAGTGTCCCTGTTACTCTGGATCATGGGCTATACTATACTATACTATACCATACTATACCATACTATACTATACTATACTATACTATACTATACTATACTATACTATACTATACTATACTATACTATACTATTTTTCTTTGGTAACAAAGTAGTTCCAACCGCTGCCGACCGGGTGATGTCCTCTATGTAAAATCATTGTAGATGTATATTTGAGGGGGTACACACCTAGCCTAGTGAATAATTAGTGTGGATAGATGAATTATGATTGTAAACAACAACAAAAAAAGCTTCCATCTCACCTGTATTATCTGTAAACTGGCAAGAGAGGTGGAGTGGGCAAGAGGATGGCTCCTTGCTCCTCTTTTTTTGTACATATGTGTCATTTGTATATCTGTATGTTTACGCCATCTTGAAAGGATGGCATGAAAAATAAGTAAAAAGAAAGTACTTCCAATGAGAACTGTTCATTGTGAGGTCTGGATTATTCAGAGCAACCAGGACACTGAATGTTTAAAGAAATGTTGTGTGCACTACAAACAAAATCCATTCACCGCCATTGTGTTGGTGTAGAGGCTCCTGAAATCTAAGACATATATCTCAATATCTGAGCAAGTTAAACCAAAGTCTTGTGATTGTTTAATCACAAACAATGGTCCATAAAGATACAATTGACTGAATCTTTTCTCTGTTTCTGTTTCACTCTCAGGGAAGAGGATAAGAACATCTTTGACTACTGCAGAGAAAACAACATCGACCACATCAGCAAGGCCATCATCTCCCAGAAAGTGGAAGTCAATACTAAAGACGAAGAGGTAACTACACAACGCAGTGCTTGGAGTTACAGTATGCCAACTGAAACTGTACTGTTGGCATGTGAGAGATGCTATTAATAGTGCTACTGTACATGAATGTATTGTTAGCATGACAGCACTGTAATATCATAGTCTTGGTATGTAGCAACAGGGGGCAGAGAGAATAGGATCCATCTTCAACCCCTATGTCAGGAGATCTTCACCTTGCTGAAGTGCCCTTTAGCAAGGCGCTGAGTCTGTATACCAGCCAAAGGGTTATTGTTATGTGCTCTGACCCCTGGTGCAGGAGGGCAGCTGAAAATGATCAGCGCAGTATGATGGAAAATACAGGTCACTGGGGGATGGTTCACGCAGCTCTTTTTGCAATCGTTACATAATGGTTTCAATGATCTGAACCACAAACACCTGGGAACCACTCCTCAGGCAGAGATGAGTAACAGCTATTACCATCACGAGGTGTTTTCTGGATTGACCCCGAAATCCATTCATCTGTCCCCGATTCATTATCGGCCGGGCCAAATGGCTCGCTCCCTGCCTCCCTTTCATCACGGCCGTCCTTCAGATAAGCAGGCGGCGGCCGGTGAGTTCCCAGTCAGAGAGGCCAGATGGTGGAGGGACCTCGGCAGAGAAAGCTTTGTCTGGCGTTGTTGTGCTCCTGCAGCGCAGCTCGCTCAACAGCAGAGGGCAATGGTGATGTTTCACATCAGCAAGAAGCCTGATCTGAGAGAGGCAGGAGGAGCCCCTTCCACAGTACTCACTCTGTAGGTGTGTGGCCTGATTTCCACGTGTTACATGTTTTCTAGTAGTTGCCAACAAAGCCAAATAGACTGCAAGTGTGTGGATGATTTTCAGAACACTACAGGACATGCTTGGTTAATGAACTCATCTTGTCATTCATGCAAACTCCACATTCCTCTGAGGTTGCTTAGCCTCAAAGGCTTTTGTAAACTTATAATTAACAAACAGCCGTCTAGCATCACAATTATATTCAAGCAACAATAAAACAAAGACAAAAAAATCCAGGGAACCAAAGGAATACAATTGTTTCATTGAGTCATTGAGCTAAGATTATTGTTTATAAAGTCACGTGTACTTCAAAAAATCATTATTGGGGGAAAACAGAATGGGAGTTGATCCTTTTTTTGTATGTAATTCATATAAATTGGATTATGATGATGTTTTTTTCTTAAACGTAACGAAATAATTCTGTTTCTTTTTTTTGTTTTGTTTCAATTTCATAGTGATTTTAAGCCAAACCATGATGGGTTTTCTTTTACTAAAACTAACCAAACAGTTTTTTTGCGTTTTTTTTTTTTCTGTCTCAATTTACAACATTAACCACGTGTTTAAAACGGTGACTGTAATCCGGGAGAAAATATGTTTCCCTCGACACGTAATTGAGAATGCATTTTAGTTGTATGGGAACATAATTTTTTAGGAGACAGGGTTGATAAATTTGTGATTAGTTAAAGAAGGTTACAGTTTCTAATTGAAGTCCTAATCACCTCTGGAGGGTCTGACCAGATGCACTGTTTGGATATAAATGAAATAGTTTCATTATTTATTGCTTCCCAAAAGAGAGGACACGGGTGTTGACCTCAAATAAAACCTTTTATTAACTATTCTGAAGCAAGATAAATATAATTTATTATTTTGTGTTGCATTCCTTCACTTTGGGAGATGCTAGCCCATTTATATAATTACTTTATTTGTCATTAATATGTTCTTTTTGATCGCTTTAATCATTGTTGCTCTTCCAAAATCATCCAAATGTTTGTAGTTTATAACCATTCCAATCTAATTAGACTTTTTCTATGAATGTGGTTCATTTCTAAATCAGGAACAATTACTCAAACACCAGAGTATTTGACTCTAAAGTATTAAACTTTGTATTTGTTCATTGCTGCCACCAACCAACTTGTAGGTGCGTGAGAGCCTGAATAGTCTGAATACCACTCCAAAGCAGTACTAGGAGAAGTGTGCGTCATGTGTTGGTTAAGTGAACCTGCAGTTAAGGCAAAGAAGTCTAGAGATGTTTATTATTGACCAGAATTGTGGAAATCCTCCATAAATGTTCAACAGACAACATCTGTACACATCTGTACAGAAACTGACTGTAGTCTGTTTGGTATTTAGGATTGGGAGACATTTGTATGTGTATATATGTCTCTAATGTGATTTTACCATTATATTATTTAGAGCTGCAACATTCATTTTATTAGTTGTCAACTATTAAATTAATTAGCAGCTATTTTGATAATTGATTAATTGGAGTATTTTTTAAGAAAACAAAGTCTAAATTCTCTGATTCCAGCTTCTTAAATGTGAATATTTTCTGGTTTCTTTACTCCTCTATGACAGTAAACTGAATATCTTTGAGTTGTGGACAAAACAAGACATTTGAGGACGTCATCTTGGGCTTTAAGAAACACAGATCGACATTTTTCGCCATGTTTTGGCATCTTATAGACCAAACAACCAATCGATTAATCGAGAAAAAATAATTAACAGATCAATCGACAAAGAAAATAATAGTTAGTTGCAGCCCCAACATTACTGCATGTTGGCATCTTTCAAACGTGCGACACACTTGCATCCTTTTTTGCATACTTGCCTACACTACATACTTAACGTTTCATACTAACTCAAACATGCAAAACCACAAGTGTGTATCGGGGCACAGCCAAGAAGAGAGGACAGAGAGAAGAAGACACTTACATACATTTAGAATTTTTTGACCAGGTGTGCATGTTGTGTTTCTGGTTAGAGATGTTCCTTCCTTTACCACAGTAACTGCTAATCTTTCCGTACAACAGTGTCGTCCTTTTCAAAAGAGCAGAATGGAGGCTTTTACTTATCTGCCCACTTGAGCAGAGAGTGCTTCACATTTATCACCTGTGGTTTTCCTTCCTGGATGGGACTATATCAGCCCTAATCACAACAGACCCTTCTTAATGGCCTAACTGGCTGGCCCGAACTCTGAATGTTTCTGTTAATGGTGTTTTCTCTGCTTTGAATGCTGCACTTATTCTATCTGACACATTCAATGTTTTATTAATCACTGCAACTCACCAAAAAGCCCACTTAATTTGTGTGTGTGTGCAGTATCCCATTGGAAGTAGTAAACTCCGGTCTTCAGCAGGCAGCAGAAACACCTGGAAGAGAGCAGGAAAGAGAGAGAGTGAGTGAAATAAAGAGAGAGAGCAACTTATTGGTATTCTGGCGCGGCTCATAAGTATCCATTTTAACATGCAGCCACGGTGATCAATATGATTTAAGCAACAGAATTGAACTTGGAGAGTTTGCTTTACCTAATTGGCCTCACTGAAAAATGAGCTTGCGTGGTTTTATTAGAACAAGGATCTTGGACCTAAGGAGTAGATTGTGTGTGTGTATGTATCTATGTGAGATAGGGGGTTGCTGGTCAGGGGGTTGCTCTTGTTTTGTGCACAGCGTCCCATCAATCAAGCTTTACAGACTGTGTGCAGGTTACTGCGATTTGTCCGTGAGCCCTCCTCAGTCTGTGCTTGAACCACCTTACTGCTCTTCTTTGCACACACGTTATGCACCAACACAAACAGACACACGCACACACACGCACACACACACACACACACATGTCATCACTCTGTCCAAAGATGATTATGGACCTGAGGCCCAAAGGCTCTGAGTTCTGAATGGTCGTGCATAATTTATTTTGTCTGAAAGCAAAGAAACGGATTGAAGTGGAAGTTAACTCTAAGGAGAATAATGAGGAGGAGGAGGAGGAGGAGGAGGAAGCCAATTTAAACATACCAGTGGTGGTAAATGCTGAGTTGTACTTTCAAACTTTTTTACATGCCATTTAACCCCCCCTCTTAGTCGATAAGTCGTCTAATCGGTCGTTTTGGTCTTCGTCAACTAAGATTTCTTGAGTCAATTAGTCATTTATGCTTTTTCATGCTGAATGTCTTATTTCTAATAAACATGTGTGCACATCTCTGGTAAACACAAGATTTAAAGTGGTGCTTTTGTGTGATTCTTTGTGGAGAAACTCAGTTTTACAGATCTGTCGATTTAAATCAACTTATCAATTAGTCGACAAATTCATATGAGTGTTAGACGACTAAGAATTTCTTTGGTTTAGGACAGCCCTAATTTAAAGTACGCCAGTTCCTACAGCAGTAATCATCTGATGTGTGTTTGTGTCTGCAGGGCCGGGTTCTCCTGCACTGGGCCTGTGACAGAGGACACAAGGAGCTGGTTTCTGTATTACTGCAGCACAAAGCGGACATCAACAGTCAGGTGAGCAGCATCTGTTTCTCTTTCTACGATAATTAATCAGTAAACAAATGAGAGGACGCCAAACAAGGTTCTCTTGATTGAAATTGTGGGATGACCCGGGCTGCCTCCACTTAGTCGACTAATTGGTTGTTTTGGTCTTAGTCGACCAAATTAGTCAGTTTTAGGCTTTTTTTTCATGCTGAATGATTCCAAGAAACTTTCTGAGCATATTTCTAATAAACACAAGATGTAAAGTGGTGCTTTTGTTGATTCTTTGAGGAGAAACTCAGTTTTACAGAGCTGTTGATTAAATCAACTAATCGATTACTCAACAATATTGCATGAGTGTTAATTGAATTTCTTTGGTCAAGGACAGCCCTAAGAGCGACTTTTTATAAAGTATTTAACCAGAATGTCTCATTTGAAGTTATCGGCATTAGAGAACAGTCCCGCCTCCGACTTCAGGCTGTTTTATATCCTAGTTACTGTTTTATTTTTCAGATTACATTTCTCATTTTTAACAAACATTTGTTTTGTTAGCATTCAACAGCTGCAGCTCCTACGAGTTTTGACCTGTGTTCTCCTGTATGGACTGGAAACACCAGTATTGTTTCAGCTTTTCAAAAAGATCGATGAAAGAAAGCCTCTATGGGGAAATACATTGTGGAGCAGCGACTTGCCCAGAACTGGAACGGGACTTCAGATCTCTATTACGTTATTAGATTATACCTCTATCATTGCATAAATTACTGAGCTTGAGAGCTTGAGCCAGGGACACTTATTTTAGGTGGTGGAAGAACATAAATGTTCATGCAGTGCAAAGTTTTTTCAATAACAATACTTTAATGTGATGTGATGCAACATTTGCTTGCTCCAGGACTTGAGTCTAGCGGCTCTATTTTGTTCTAGAAGTCAGTACAGAGTATGAAGATGTGTGTTTGAGTGTATAATAGATGGATTTAGGGTGTTGTATGAAAGGAAAGTCACAGGAGCCTTCTCATTCCTTCTAACACTGCTATGCACACATGTACATGTGGCAAGGCAAATAGTGACATCTCCAGCATCCCCATTGCCTGTCTCTTTTCTCTCTCCATCCCTTCCAGAAGGTCACCTTTAATTCACTTTGTGCCACAGACAAATCCCCCAGGGCTTTAGCAGACAGAGTTAGCCGGTAGCTAGCCTAGTGTTTAGCCTCGCCGAGGTTTAGCAGCATCCAGGAGGCTTTAGCTTTTGGCGGTAAGCTGGCTCAGCTGCACATCGGAGAAATTACTCCTCTTCCCTGCCCGGCGGCACGACACAATGCAGTTCACCATCGGGGCTGCACACTGAGGCTTTAACTGTAAGGCCGAATCAATTGGAAGTAATCAGGCAAATTGTTTTACGTTGCACAACCCACATAATCAGGACATTTCACAAATGACTTTCTCTTTTGTGGTCATGCATGGCCCCTTTTTGTTTCAAATGCTCGCAGCCAGGGAGGGGGGGGTGGATTTGTGGCGAACGGTTCATGAAAGACTTAACAGTGGGATAACTACGAGAACACTTCACTAATGATTTAGAGCCATATCAAGATAATAACAGCAGAGGAGGATTGATGTATAGACGGAAGCTTTTGTCCTTTTGGAAGATGTAGATGTATTTACAGTCATGTACCTATCAGTAAAATATAAATTGATATCCCAATGTGCCAAGATTTGTCAGCAGTCAAAGTACATAAATCTTTGGCCAGGTAGTGATAATGGGAGGCTTTTATAGATGGAAATAATACAACTTTTATCTTGAATAATTTGTAGTAGAGCAAACAGAGACACAATTACGTAATCTAGAGACGGGTTCCCAACCAGGGGGGTCACCTATGTTTCACAGGGGGTCCCAAGGCCTTCTTGGGTTTTAGGTTTAAGGCGTGTAATGGTGCCTTTAAATGAAACTCGTGAGCTTGTGTTTACAACATGGGAAGTTGTGTATATACTATGCTTGGTGTTCAAGTGCTTAAAGTTTCAGTAGTCAACAATTTTTTGGCATCATTGAGCAAAAAATCCATAACAACCTTTCACTATATTGTAATTCAAGTGATCTGAGGGAAAACTAGACTTCTGCACCTCCTCATGGCTCTGTTTTCAGGTTCCCGTGACGAGAGACTTTGGCCAATCAAAGGTCATTTCAGAGAGAGAGAGCGTTCCTATTGGCTGTGCTCCGGCTGGTGGGCGGTGCTTGGTATTTCCTCAACTGATCTCAACATGGCTGCCGGGTCACAAACTTTCTCATTTTACAGCTAAACAGTACACTACAAGATGTTTCTGAAGACATTTGAGTGGAGAAATAGGCATTACAGTAACAGAATATTAGTTCACATTTGATCAGCGCTGCCTAGTTTGACCGTTTGATGGGAGTTCATGAGTGATTGAGACAGCAGACTCCAGATCAGCTCCCGTTGGTTGTTTTTCCTGCGGTCTGTGAAATCCTGCAGGTGACATTAGGAGCATCGGAGGACACAGAGGAACATGATTTTTTTCAGATTACCTGTCTCATGCGCTACTGTCAGGATATAGTGACCGTTTTATAAACATAACTTTTTTTAATCATATTTGCTCCATTTCTACCCACTGCTGCTTTAAGTCATGAGAACACCGCTGCTAAGCAACGTCAATATTAACGTTACTGTCGGCGTCTAGAAGCCACAGAGGCTAACAATTTAGCAAGCTGGCAAGTGGGTAACATAATGCAGTAAACACGACAGAGGAAAAAGTTGAGGCTGTCGGGAATATCAACATTTTCCTCAGACATATAAAATTACGAAGAAAAACAATATATGACTAAAATTACAATATATTAACTTATTATGCACCGAAAAATGTACTTCCATGGCCTCCGCCATTTCTGACAACATCAACAAACACGTCTCAAGTCTTGAACTCGGGGCTTTCAGAAACTTTCCACTTACGAGGTAGAGGAGGCGAGACGAGGAGGAAGAGGGGTGTTCATATGGACTTAAGGAACGAGGTAGGGAACGACAGATCTAGAGATTTCAGGTCATTATTTAGTCCTGTTCTGCTTTATAAATGTGCCTTTTTGAGCAAATATGTTTACGCCAAGGAAGGAAAACCTAAAAATAATGTTTCAGAGGGAGCGCAGACATCCTAAATTCATGCATCAGGACCTCATCACCTGCCTGTCTCTCAGGTGTTAGAGGAAGCTGGCCATGGAGACGCCTGAGTATTAAAGACACTGGACCTCTGCAGCAGAGTTACTGGTAGCAGATTTATGAGGTGGCAAAGAGGTGGCTGAGAGAAAAATATAGTCCGCTAAATCATACCACTCTGTCGCAATGCCAAATTATCTCACTATGTAAAGCTTACAGAGCGATACGCTTCTCATTAGAACCTGCTCGAACATCCTTTTGTTTTG
This sequence comes from Sebastes fasciatus, assembly GCF_043250625.1. Classification (NCBI taxonomy): domain Eukaryota; kingdom Metazoa; phylum Chordata; class Actinopteri; order Perciformes; family Sebastidae; genus Sebastes; species Sebastes fasciatus. The sequence goes on from NC_133799.1 coordinate 16,577,297, forward strand.
TTTTACTTGGGGTTAAGTCGTCGAGGAAAGGAAAAAGGAAGAGGAGAGGGAAAAGGAAAGTTCGTTATATTAGAGAAAGATAAAAACTTGATGGAGCAGCTTTATGTGTCTGTCCTTTTCGCCCTAAGCCCCCGTCACATGAAACAAAGAGTGTTCATGAGAGGAATAGAGGAATGTTTGGGTTGTTTGCAGGCTATTAGAGCGACCAGTAATCTCTCTTGACCTCTACCAACTGCCGAGCAACCAGTAAATAAAGATCAAACATGATTTATGCTTAATTTGTTGATTAAAAAGGGGAGGGGGGACTTTCAGAGTTAAAACAAAAAGTATTATTATTTGCTTGGCAGAGGAGGAAAATCGTTTGAAATTAATCAACTGATTGTTTTAGTGAATTGTTCCCAAACCCTGGTAACCTGCATTAAAGGCTCGTTTGATAGTTAATCCTGGATCAAGGCGGGGAGGGAGGGACTACAATAGGTAGCTCTGTGCGTGTGTGTGTGTGTGTGTGTGTGTGCGCGCACGCTCTGCCACCTGCCAATTGTAGATGAGGCCCCCGGGGTCGGTGCCGTACATTAACCCCCGTCCTCGCGGTATCACTGCTCCCTCAGCTAATACATCCGGAGAAAGTGGGGCACAAACTGTGGGAAAGCCGACAGTAAAACCTCACTTAATGTAATAATGGAAATTAAGGCTTAAACACGGGACGTATAGTGTGTGTGCTAGAATGTATTTAAGAGTATTAATAAGGCCTCAGATTAAGTTTAGGACATTCCATCATATCATGAAAACAGATCCCACAGCACAGATTCATCACTAATTAGGGTTTAGTTTTGTTCAACTATAAGAAGTATAATTGTTTTAAAGACATTACAAATAAGGCAAGATAACAGGCTGCAATGTTTTATGGGCAATGACCAAAATACGTCTCTGTAGCAAAAGCTGACATTGAATGTTGCGTCTTAGTTTCTTAGTTTGATTTACTTTTTCTCCGATCAGATATAATTAATAATAATTTTGCTGTTGTCAAGATAATCTCACTACAAGGTCTGTTTAGTTGCTGTTCTGGAGCTTTCAATCAGATCACATGATCTTCTTCAGCAGATGGAGTTTGTTTGTTTGTGGATGTTTACATTTTTTTCTGCGGACATTTCCACTCTAATTAACTAGACTACATTATTATTATTTTATAGAATTAAACACAGTTGCATTCAAGACATTTTGCTAATTGTGTTAAATAGATTTAAAAAAACAAAAACATGTTTTAATCCTCAAAGAGAGGCTTCAAAAAAGGTGTTTTGATATAGTAACCGAAACCAGCTGTATTACAACCGGTAACAAAAAATGGCAATACCCAGCACAGATTACAAGTAACTGATTCAGTTAAAATGTGTTTTTACAGGTGGTGAAATAGTGGTGAATTATCATTTTTACACTTCCTTTCCCCTCGTTTCAAGTCTTTATGCTAATCTAAGCTAACCGTCTGCTGGCTATTTACCGTACAGAAGTGAGGGCGGTATCAATCTTCTCATCTAATTCTCTACAAGAAAGCATTTTCCCCACAACGTTGAACTTTTCCTTTGAGAAAAACTTAAACGACAAAAATGAAAATGGCTCAGATATTTGGTGATTGTTTGTTTCCGTTTGTGTGACTAAGAGTTGAGGATTAGGTCCTGTCATTAGTTTAAACATTTGTTTCTGTGTGTTTCCGCTGTCCCTGTGGTCATTCTCTGTCCAGACGGTGTAATCCCACACCGACACAGGTGGAAATCCCACCTGAAACCCTCCTCTAACCCTCCCGACAAGCTGTACGGTTGCCATGGAAATATGCATTTATAGAAGGGACATGCCCATTCATGGGAACTGGAGTCAAAGAGGCAGGGCTTTGGTTCGGAGGTGCTGCAGAGCTACAACAAAGGTCAGGAATGGTCCAGAGTAGATTAATACAATGTGTGGTTCACTGAGAGGGTTAGAGACAGAGAGGGGATTAGAGGAAGGACAGGTGAGATGCAGGTTAACACAACACAAACACAATAGGAAACATTGTTAAGGTTTAAAGTAGGTGATTGGAGGAAAAGGCAGTGCAGGTTTTTTGTCCATGTCTCTCATCCTTTTACTTGACTCATATCTGCTTTTTTCCCCGTCTTTCTGTCTGTCTTCATCTCTCCCCTCTCCTCATCACTCTCCCCTCCCCCCCAAAGCTCCCGTCCCCTTCACTCCATCCCTCCCACGCCTCCGCCTCTACTTTGTATTAAAACAACATGATCCATGAGGCGGGGAGGGCGACTCGCAGCACCGCTAATTCTAATTAATCCAGCGTGGTAGCACGGCCGCGGCAGGCCCCAAGCGCTCCCAGTCTATCAGATAGAAATTCATAACTTAATTGAGGTCAGAGCCTCGAGCCGGCAGAACAAAAGTCTCCAGCCAGGACCAGCTAGATCAATAGTAATAAATATCTGACTGGGCGGCCTACAATTGGTGGCTAGAGAGCACAAAACAAGTCTCATGCACACAGTCTGCATGTAGAACCTGCAGGGATATCTGTTTGTTTGTGTGTGAGGAGTTCAAGTCCGGCAGACTAGCATATCTTATTACATTTACATGTTCTTTCATTTCTTAAATGTACAGTTTTATTATTTTAATTAGATTGTAGAAAGTTATTCTCTTACTGGTATCATGTTTGTCTGCTTGTGTATAAAATAGAGCGAGGGAGCTCTGTGCATACATGATGTATGCACAGATACATGATGTGTGTATGGCTGATTTGTAGTGGCATAGTTTCTGTTAAGGTATGGATCCATTGATTTGATATTGATGTGAGTGGTGTGTGTGTGGACTCGGGCTGTTGATTTATTTATATAATGGAGTAAAACAGTGAATTAACGACTGTGTGAGATCTCAACTGATAAATGTTAACAGATCAGGGAAGAACTTTGGGAATCTTAATAATATAAAGGGATGTTTCCTCTGAATTCATGTACGTTAACCGGCCGGCCTCGCATGCCTTTTTGTGCGTTTTCATGCATGTCAGCGTACCCCACTGGCTATCTCATGGCCGCCGCTCTGCATTGCACTCTTACAGCTGATAACGCCGCCCCGACCGACTGCGCCATTGTTGAAGCACCACCCTCCGGTTCCCCCTCAGGTTAACACCGTTAGCTCTGTCTGCACTGTTGCCATCGTTACTTGTCACTGTTAGGGCTGTTAGCATTGATAGCTGCAAGCCGCCGGCTCAGTAATCTCCATGTTGAGAGCCGTGTGGAGGCAATAGAAATGCTCCCAATCTCGCCTTTAGCACCTTTAAAGGATCCGTATCATAAATGTTTGTATATGTTGTGAATTTATGTTAAAAAATGAAAAGTATTAAAAGATTAAAAACTCAAATATTGACATGTACATCAATACAGACAGACAGATACCAGTTACCTACCAGTTAGTTACAATTAGCATACCACTTAGGTGCCACTTACTGTAGTTACAGTTACCTACTAGTTACCTATGTAGCAGTTACAGTTAGTTACCAGTTAGGGCTACAACAAATCATTATTTTCAATATCGATCAATCTATCGGTTGTTTTATGGATTCATCTTTCCGCCTATAAAACATCAGGTATAATTTGCTTGATTTATCAACCAACAGTCTAAAAACTAAATATATTTAATCCACAAGTTAAAGATTCAAGATTGAAATGACGATGACTCTACTATCAAAATGTTTACACGTTTGTTTAGATTAATCGTCATAAATCACTGACAGTTTGGTAAGATGTACACAAGTTAGTACCTGTCTTGAAGAAAACCGTTGTATCTTGCTAATGAGTTCAATGATCTGGTGTTTCTATAAAATAATGCAGATGTACTTCATGGGAAATGAATGGGAAAAAATATAAAACGTCAGACTGTTGTATAAATATGGACTACAGCCAAATAATTACCAAATAGCACCAGGCTGCTCTTACTCAAAGGAAAAAGTGTGTTTCCTAAATAAGATGTTCATGGTTGTGCCAAATCCCCGGCTCACAAATCACAGAAAATATTCCATTTTAATCAAACTGAACAAATCGTAAGCATTAGCATCTGTTCATGCTCATTTTTCACGAAAAAGCATAGTAAACCTGTATCAATATTTATGACATTTCATATTGAAGTTGCAGCATTCAGCAAAAATTAAATGCTGCAACCTTTTATTGTGGATATTATGCAGCTGTGAGCATTTTAGAGCTCAGCCAGCAAACAAAGAACACTGAACCATCTCGTCTGTGTCCTCTACTGTGGTGTCAACTACTTGTGTGATAGAAACACACACACGCACGCACACACACACACACACACACACACACACACACACGGTGGTTGATTGAAATTCTATGGTGGAGGCATTATTACACGTTTGTATCCCTCCCCTTTCCCAGCACTGCCTCCTATAACTAATGGCTCAGTCAGGCCAGTCATAACAAATATCCAGCAAGATTCGTCATAATTGTGTGTGTGCGGCGCGCATGTGTGTGTGTACGTGTGTTTGTAATTGTGCAACCTATCCCCCAGAATATATAGGGTCTTTAAGAAAGGGAAGTCAGCGAGGTGGGAAAGTCAGAAGACGGAATATATCGAGGATTCGAAGAATAAAAATTGAGAATAAAATAGGGTGGAGGGAGAAATAGAGCAGGTAAACAAAGATACGAGACGGACATATACTGTTTATACCGTAGTGTGTGTCCTTTTCACCTCACTGGGTGTATTAGGACATTATCGACTATCTTACAAATCAGCATGACGTTTTTATGGCAGTATTATATGATAAGACAACAACTTTATACGTCAGGTATTCACTGAATAAGCCCAAAATAGACATTCATATCTGGTTATTTTCGCCACAGTTTCTCAACAGATTCAACTTTTTCCAGAAATGGTATCATGCTATATATTGATACCACAATATCAAATTACATATAGTAGGGCTGGGTGATATGACCAAAATCTTCTATCACACGATATGCACGATTTTGAAAAAATATCTAATTGCGATTATTTTGAATGATATTGCAATTGCGATATGGTTTGCAATATTACAGGGTATGATCATTTTTACATAATTATTCTCATTTTCATTGAAAAACATATTAAAATCCTCCTGCGGTTTGAAAATTGTAGTAGGCCATATTGTGATTTCGATCAAATTCCGATTAATTGTGCAGCCCTAATCACGATATAGGTACTTTCATATTTCAATAATGATATATATCACGATATAGCATGTTTTATGATATTTCAATAAATAAATAGTCTATATGAAATAACCACACGGTAAAGTCTATTTTTGTATACACCTGTGTGAATTAAATACTTGAAAAGTACAGAGCTTTAGTGCAAAACGAACAAAACAGTTTCAAGTGAAATTATAGGGGAAAAAATGTATGAATATTTCCTGCTATACACTGACTACTGTATATTTACATGCACGCACACAAATACAGAGTAATCAGATTAGGACAGTAGTTTATTTAACTACACTGGGGTATTCCCAGAATTCTTAGCAATTCGGAAATTCTGAGAAATTTGAGATTGTATGTGCTTATAATCATCATTTAGACCAGTAGTTCCCAAATCATTTTCCCTCAGATCCCCCCTACTTGTGTCTAAGAAAAGCTGAGGACCCCCCCATATTTTCTGACGTCATCACCCAAATTGTACAAATCCTTGAACAAAACCCTCAATTTGAACAAGGTGTTTCAGTGTATTAAATGACTGTCTTATTTTTATTAAATCAACTGTCTGTAATGAATATAACTCGCCAGCTTAACGCCAACAAACATGGATATTTCGTTAGATAAAAACATGTTGTGAATTTTGGAAATGACTACATCTGTCTTTTTCCAATAAATTTTGACTTTTGGTCTTTACAACGCTCTGGAGTTATTGGAAATGTTGGATCACACGAGTCAGAAACAATCTTACTCAGCCACGGGGCCCGGACCCCATGTTAGGAACCACTGATTTAGGCAACGTAATTGTGCATCACGATATCTCAATATATGATTTCATCACGATACAATTCCATTGAAAGATTATACATTATCATATTGAATTATCACCCAGCCCTAGAGATTTTTGTCCATATTGCCTAACCCTAGCAGAGTAGAAGCAAGACAATAGGCAGGATGACTGTGCACATGCATGTTCCTTTGCATGTGTCCACAGCTTGCAGCATATAAAAAGGTACCCATTTAGCTGGACATAGTGTCCGAGCTACAGTGAGCACCTTCACACACTCTCATGTCTCTACAACAGATTAATAGTGGACTCTGAGACACTCCCACAGTTTAGTGCACACATTAATGCAGATATTTAAAAAAGCCATTCCTTGCTTCCTCTTTATAATAGGCCCACGTGTAATTTATTGCTCCTGCATTTTCCAATGTGTGTGTGCCTTCAGTATGTACCCTTCTGTTAAAGGTAGAGGAATCCGAACACACCTTGTTATACTACACACACATAAAGGCACTACACACACACACCACTTGACGTTTTATACGCCACACTGTAAGCCGCTCTTATAGCATTCATATTTAGTACTTGCCGCACATTAGCTGGACTCGATGAAATGAAAGCTGTTGCCGCGCTGTGTTAAAAGGGGCTATCGGACATAGATACAGTTATGAATCTATAATATGAGCACTCAGAAAAGAGCCAGCGACTTGACAGTAATAGTGCGGCCTAAAGAGCCATTCCAGCAGGTAACAGTCCTCTTTGCCATCATCAGCTGTTGTTTCTTTCTTATTGGCCACTCACTGGGCCTTGCCTACACTCAACTATTTGATTTCCATCGTTCTTAACCGTCCACATAAATTGTCAGGAGCATTAAAGCTGTCCTCGACCGTTTCAGACAGAGGAGGGGGGGAGAGGAGTGAGAGAGTGAGAGCTGGATACAGACAGCGAGGGGAGGGGACGGGGGTGAGGAGAGAGAATAAACAAAGTAAGTGTTTTGCCTTCCATCAGTCTCCCGCAGTACTCAGCTTTATGAGTCCCTCACTCCAAATGCCTCAGCCGCAGCCCCCGCTGCCCGGCCAATTGATTTTCATATTACACTCTTTTATGTATTTATTTATTTCATATATTTCTTTTTAAACATCATCGATGAGACGCAGGAGGACAGACGGGGGCCTCCGGCTGATGTTAATTCCCAGTCTCAACCTCATCCTCCTCTCTGATGGCTTTAATGGAGGCTAAGGTGTCCCACGGGAACAAGCAAGCTCAGCGACACGGGGAGGGGAGGGAAGTGTTGGAGGGGGAAGAAGAGAACAGGGATTTAGAGAAAAAGAGAGGCTTCTTTTGTCTGGTGTGACAGAGAGGCTGGAAAAATCAGGCTATTGTGGGCAAAGGTATGTCCAGCCTTTTAAAGGAGCTTTTACACTCAGATCGAGCTTCAGATACTCTTATTACCCTTTGCTCCAGACACACAGGAGTTGTTTTGAGATGGACGACCTGTGCTGAAGTTAAGGTGTGTCACACTTTTAGGCCTCTTGACAACTCTGACACAATAAATATCTATAATCCCTGGCATCCTCCGGGACCCCCTGTCAGTTCTGAACATGTGAATCATTCAGGATTTCCCCCCAAACTGTGATGTTACTGATGGCAGCTATGGGCGTGAGGGAGAAGGGGGGGGGATCACCTGAAGGACACTCCCAGGAGGTGTGAAGGACGGGGAGTTTGGCGTCAGGCTAATTTGACCGTGGGTTGCAGTGCTCACACGCTGAGTGGCAAGGTTACCTCTTCCTGCTCAGAGAGGAGACCCAGATTCAATTAGGGCTGGCCCCGGTCTGCAGATCCTTTTATCACGGGAGGCCTTCCCAACACACACACACACGCACACATCTGACAGATAACACACACAGCAAATGCAGGGGAAACACAGGCCTTTACGTACAATACCTACTTACACACAATACATATGTTTGTATGATCATTTCTTGCTTCATCTAGGGATTTCAATGACGATTCTGCATGTGCATTCATTACAAGTTTTTAGCTTTATATCCTACTTTCAGGATAGCTGCTGGTTTCATGAGATGGATCCATCACAATAGACTTTTTTTCTACTTTTGCCCTTCGTCAAAATTAAGTGATCATAATGCAATTTGCTGTAGACTTTTGAAAACTCTTCCTCATTGTTGCATATGGTGATGATTTGAGAGTTAGCTGCTGTGTGATAGAAAAAAACAGATTTACAATAACATTATGAAAAGTATTGTGTGAATTTGGTGGATATTTTTGCATCCGACTTCTGCTCTATAGACCCTTTTTTGACGACGTCATGATTACGTCACAGTGTTAGCTGGAGGCAAAACAAAGGAATGACTGGAGGCAAACACAAATAACATCAGAGAAGTTGGCTAAAGTTGCATCAAAAATGTCATCTTGCTGTGTTGTTGGGTGCCAGAATCGATATTGCATGCATTTGAGATGACAAACAGTGATTCGAGGCTCTAGCGAACTAAAATATCCGCGAAGCCTTTCAGAGATGGAGAGAAAATGTTGAAAAATCAAGGTTCTGTATGTTTTGGAACATGGTAAGCAGAAAAGTCTGCAGAATTATTATAAATGTTGTAAAAAGTGCTGTAAGTTGGTTGTGTCTGGCCCGTGATGTCTGGTTCCAGATGGGACCCTCCATCTTACTCAGATCTGTGTTCTGCTTTCTGATTAATGGCACCTGCTCATCATAATGCTATCTGCTGGAATCTGCATACCAATGATCCCAGTCGCCTATCGATTCACCCCTCATCTTCCCCACACACACACCCTGGAGACTGATCCACACACACTCGCATCCCCTCTCCCTCCCCCCAACCACTGTCATTATAAAAGTCAGCAGCTGCTGCATGCATTGATCATAAATCATAATTGCTTGTCCATTTTTCCCCACTTGTTTAATGTTGCTGTCAGGGACAGTAGGGGGGAGAAAAGGGGGAGGCGGGGAGAGGAAGAGAGGATGAAAAGCCCTGAGAAGGTTTAGTGAGACAGAAAGATGAGAAAGAGAAAAAGAGGTGAAGGAAAAGTTGGAGAAAGAGGATATGATGGTGAGAAAGATTTTAATACAGCTAGTGGCCATTTGAGGAATTGCAGCGTCTACATTAGCTTTTTGTATTCAGCTATATTGGTTTCACCTTTTGAGAAACATGTTGAAAGCGTCTTTCTTTTAGTTTTTGCAGATAACCCACTGCTTCTGAAAGGGTTGTGCTGCTCACTCACAGAGAATAAAACACTCCTCTTGTATTGTGACGTAGCCTAAATGTTTGCCAATCATCTTGGCTAAGGTCTTGTGTGTTTATAGTAATTACACTAATGTCTCAAAATGACTAGCGATGATTTATCGATGTTAAATTCCAGGACCTTTAAGTAGTATTTTTTATTTCCAGACAAAACATTTGTTAGTGAACGGCAGTGATGAAGCCATTATGTGCCGATCATGTTTTGTCCATCTTAAAATGAACACCACTTAAGTTATTGTTACTGTTGAGACTGACAGCGTTCTTATTAGTAGATATTAGAAAGATAATGGACTTGATTACCCATCATATACCAAGAAGCACTGGCAGTTGGATTGGCTGGTATTAAACAACGTATCCTCATTTAACGGTTTGTATGATATCTTACGAAAAGTTATTCCTCATTTTTCATGCGTTTTACTACGAATGTCCAGCAACACGTGACGATTTCCCCCCATTACATGCATACAGTCTTTTCAAAATAAACTTCCATCTTCACAGGAAACAACTTGGTTAGGTTTAGGCAGCAAAACTACTTGAGTTAGGTTTAGGAAAATGTTGGGGTTTGGGTTAAAATAACTACGATAATGGCGTTACTTAAGTACGGAATGACAAATAAGTCAACGTTTGGGTTAAAATAACTATGGAAATGGCGTTACAGAAGTACGTAAGTTACATGACAGATAAATCAGTGTTGATTCTTGTTTCACATGGGGTATGAACACCGATCTCCTGGGCGAAAGTCCGGTGTTTTTTGACCCACCCGTCCACTCCGACCTCCTCCCTATGTGGCGTTTATCGCTCTTTATACTTTCTGGTTCACAATTACGTGGATTACATACAAATTGATTTTGTGTGATATGTACTGTACCTATTACAGTGCATTACTTTTTGTAGGTATAGCTTCGAACGGTGTATGAAACACACTCATACACACTGTGCTTTCTTCAGCCTCAGACCTAAGACAGTGACAGACCTTTAACTTCTAGCCACAATCCCTCCTCTGGCTCGGACACAGACAAACAGAATGAAAGACAGACTGAAACCTAGTTTCAAGAGGAGACGTACTCAGGGGACCTCTGTGTCCTATTTGTATCCCTGACTGAGTTGAGTATCCGCCACGGATATGCCCTTGATCCCTCCACGTAATGCTGGTGTAAACAGCTTGGGCTGAATGTTTGGAGTATTCTTGTCCCGTCGTCCGAGCTCCGTGAAGGCGGACAGATGGAGAAAACAAGTTAAACCACTTTCCAGAAATGAACACAACATCTGTGACAATCCCTTTGTGTCGCAGACAATGTTTTATTTGATCCTCGTTGGCCTCAGTCTGAGTCTGGTCGTTCCTGCCCTCTGTTAGGACAATCTGACTGAGAAAGACACACAAATGTACACACACACACGATCATCTTTCATTGGACCAATTTTGGAGCAGTTACAGTATTATTTTGATCTGTAAAGAAATACGACTGTGTGCCTATAATCTCCCTACATCCTTGATTTGCTGTATTTCTCTTTCATCCATCTTGCTTCACATCATCTGTGTGGTAGAAATGATAGATCGGTGTAAGTTAAATTCAGCAAAACTGCAATTGTACTAATAGATCAATCCCTATCCATGCTGCTCCTAAGCATATTGCTCCACCCCATTAGGGTGATACACTACACAGTGCTGGATCTCTGCTGCTGCTGCTGCTGGTATTGTGCAAGCAGCGGCTTTATTGAGCACTCTGCTGACATCCAGCCCAGCATTTCTGCACCGCAAGGGGAAACTTTGGATGACATGTAAAAGCAGGGGGTTCGGTGTGACATGCCTCCGTAATGGGATGGGAACAGGGGTGCACCAGAGAGAGGGGGGAGAGGTGGGGGTGTAACTGCAGGTATTGGGGGAGTGGTGGGATGGGGATGGGGAGGGGAGGGAGTGTCTCTTCCAGGCTGCTTCCAAAGCAAATGGAAGACAATCCAATTTCCTGTGATTCCATCAAGCCTCCGTCCTGGATGAAGGGGCATTAGGGAACACTGAGAGGACAGGCCGCTGACCCCTCACATGAACATGCAAGAAGCATGTACGCCGCGCACACACACTGGCGAAATGTTTCCTAACAAACATGCACGTTTTGCTTCAAGTCTCACTGCACTTTAAGGCATCTATATTTTGTGCTTGTGAATTATCAACCATTCATTCATACTTTTGTGTATGTGTGTGTGTGTGCTTGTTGAACTGCAGATTAGCGCTCACTGCAGATTAGGGCTTAAACCCCTTACACTTTAATTATAACTGTATGTATTTATGGGCATCAAGGTCTTTCACTTGGCCCCCGGCTGTAAACATCTGTCACTGCCCCATTGTGCCCAGTCTTTTGTGTGTGTTTGTGTGTCTGTGAAAATTAGTTAAGTATGTTTTTCCCTCCATATGGCAGAGCATGCCCGTTTTATTTTTACCGAAAATGCGCAGACAGTAAAGTTTTACCCTTCACGCAACTAGGGGTGTAAGAAAATGTTGATACACACGAGTATCGCAATATTATGTTGTACGATATTGTATCGATTCTCCAAAACGCTTTATCGATTTTTTTATTAACCTCTTAAAAATCTGACGGCATCATATGAAACTAGAAAACCTAAGGAATCCATTGATACTGTGTCATACTAGCTTGTCGAGAAGGAGGTTAAATAATGCTCCAAAGTTACGCTAAATTTTGGCGAGGAAAAACTGGCATAGCCATTTTCAAAGGGGTCCCTTGACCTCTGAAATGAATGAAAATGGGTTCTATGGGTACCCACGAGTCTCCCCTTTACTGACATGCCCACTTTATGATAATCACATGCAGTTTGGGGGTAAAACCATGTAGTTTTTTTGCATGCAGTATAATGATTTCTGGTGTGTTCTTTATACTATGACAGTTTTCCTAAAATTAAACTTGAAAAAATGCAATATATTGCCTTACTTACAATATCGCATGATACATGTCATATCGCCAGATTCTTGCCAATACACAGCCCTACACGCAACTGTATATACATTTGTCAATTCAGTTTCTCTCTCTCTCCCCCTCTACATCATCGTGAGAGACAGACATAATGTCCTCAATACATCACAGGTTGCGATTTGACTCGCAGACAGACAGCATTGTTGTCTTGGGTTAACTACGGCACGCTTTCCACGCTGGTGGCGATTTGCATCTGTGCTCTGTGATCCACCCAGAGGGAATAGAAAGCTCTAATCCAATCAGCAGGTCCCTGAAGTGCTGCCCCGGAGAGAGAGACACACACAACAATAGGATCACTCTGCACCGGGCCCAGCTAGAGAGGGAAGACAGGAACAGGACGAAGAAGGAAAGGAAAAGGATAAAGATTGAAGAGGAGACTGAATGGGAAAGAGAGAGAAAGGTGGATGTGGTAATGAAAGGAGAGAGAAGAGGAAAGAGAGGAGTGACGGTGGGCGAGGTAATGAAAGAAAAGGAGACGAGGGAGGTGTGGTTTGGAGGAAGGGAGGTCAGAAGAAGAAGAAGAGGAGGAAGAATTGGAAGAGAGTAGCAGAAGGACACAGAAGTAACCAAAAACAGGAAGGTGCACGAGAGGATCTGCTGTTGGAAGGGCAAAGGTGGAGAGACTAATGAATAATTTCGCCATAATAGTTTTAGTAATTTGGAGGTATTTCCACTGCGGTGACATTTTACGGTAAAGAAGGAAATGTCACTGCGCCTGCTGGCTTTTAATCTGTCTCTGAGCGTTGGAGACCAGCTTTGTGCGTGGCTCAACGACTGCTCTTGTTCTGGGACTGGAGGCAACAGTTTGACCATTTATCATCATTATGAGGTGCAAAGGCAGGCTGGAACAGTGATTAAGAACTGAATCTCCTGTTGATGATGCCTGTCATATATTGTGTCTTATTTTACCTGCACACACACACACACATTTCCTCATCCCTGTCCCCAATCCACAGTACGAACAAGAATTATATCTCTACCATTGACCCCTTGACCCCAAGTATCATTTTTACCGCACCCCCACAAATCCACATGCACACACAATCGCACACACACATGCACGCAAGAGACTGATTTTCTGGTCACCCTCTGACACTCCTGAGCTGTTGTGTGTCAGGGTCACATAGCCTCCATGGTTAATTAATTTAAAAGATTAAGCTGTAAATATTCAATGTATTTCTTATTGTTAACAAATCACACGAAAAGACCAAAACCAACAATGACTACTACTAACAACTTATTCCTCTGTGCCATAGACCTCCATTGTTGTCATCAAAAACACATAAATAAGCCACATTCTGTATACCATCCTGCTGCTGTAAATACTCATTAATCCGCAGCTGAAAATAGTCCCTAAAAACGACAGTGCCCAGCTGTTTTAGGAAATGACTGAGCCTTTTTTTAAGATATACTGTAGGTATTCAGCGGGGCTGAGTGCCACAGACAGTATAGGGAAGTCAGAAAGTCAGATGGACTAATGCTGCATTCATGTCATATTGTTCAGAGGCTGAGCGTCATTACAAACAGCTGCATGGAAAAAAACTGCTCACAACCGAGTTAGATATCTCCCAATTGATGTCTAAGGTCCAATATTAACACTAATAGAATCAATTCAGTTAATTGAAATGAAGCTACACTGTTTGTATCTGCTTTCACTTGTTAACAAACCACTACAGATTCGTAACACAATAACAGTGTGTCTATTTAATAATGCATGAACACTACCCAAGCAACAGGATGATGGGAGGTTTTCCTGTTCCTCCCATTCTGCCCAAACTAAATACAGCATATTGCATTGTTGTTTGGTGACAATTAGAAAAATATGGAATCACCAGCCTTAGGGGCCCTATTTAAACCATCTATGGCGCAGGTGCATTTAAGGCGTGTCCAACTCCTCTTTTGCAAGTTAAACGGCACATAATCTAGGCTCAAAGTAAGGTGCAAATGGGTTGTATTAAGTCTCTTGACTAATTATAGGTGTGTTTTGGATGTAACATGAATTAAAGGTGCAATTGCACCTGGCACGTTGCTATTTAAATGGCAGATTCAACAAATTGGAGAAGCGAGTGGTTTTCTACTGAGGAAACGGACCTGCTTGTGCGCGAAGTGAAAGCACACGAGCAGATGTGAACCTGCCCATGTAGGCACATCTTACTATCTGAATAATGCGGCCTTTAAATAACAGGAAGATACGGCGCCAGACTTTAGATCAGGTTTTTGTTGGTCAATGGTGCAATCGCTTTCTGCTGCCTCAAGATAGCAATGTGCCAACAATGCAATTGCTACTTACACAACGGCGGGCATGAAAATGACAAATGCGTTGGTCTAAAACTAGCAATGATTGTTGCACTGCACTGTGCGAGTGAGTGTAAGATAGGGCCCTTAATCTTAAAGACTGTCTAAGACCTTCCATCTAGTTTCAGTTCTGACTACAACATGTGTCGGGGAGCCGTTGACATGAGGTTGAGATGCAGAGTTGGGACCAACACTGGTCTGGGGTTTTGGAGCATAGATACGTACTGCTGGAGGCCCCTCCACTGTAATATGTTGAGTTTCAGTAGCTCATTGGTGCAGGTTGATGAGAGCTGCAAGTTGAAAGATTTGATTTGCAGGTCATGTGTTTCTCAAATCAATATCTCATCAATGTCTCATAATTCGCCTTTTGTACAATGAAAACGTGGCACCTTTTGTCCACAGCCAACCAGTAGGAGGTGATTGGTATTTTAGTAGCTGAAAGTTTTCCTGTTGACTCTTGGGGAGTTTGAGCAAAGTAATTTCTCTCATATATATTTTGTTATATGATATTATTAAGACTTGTTTTTGTCTTACAGGATAATGAAGGACAGACAGCGCTACATTATGGTAAGAAGGCCCCTCTTATTAATCTCTACAGTCCAAAATGTTGTATACTCACTTTAAATTTATATTCTTTTTCTGCTATAAAGCTTTTTGTAAGTGTATTTATGTCTGTTTTGCAAATGGTAAATATCTCATTTTAGAACTTCACATCTATCGTACACTGACATCATTATGTTTTGTGTGTGTGCACGCAGCTCTTTATATACAGCAGCTTGTTTTTCGCTCTTTGCCAACATTTGTCATCTTTCCCTCCTCTTCCTCCCACGCTCTCTCCTCCATTCCTCATCTTTATTTCCTACAGTTGTTTTTCACCCAGTTTCTCTTATTCTGTGGGTGCATGTGTGTGTGTGCGTCCTTTGGTATGCATGTGTGGATTCCTGTCTGGTTTTGTTCTGCGTGTGTGTGTGTGTGTGTAATAATCGGCAGGCCTCCCAGAGGAAATCAGCACCGGTCCTTAGACTCCCCTGACCCTCTCATGCCCCAACTCACATGTCCCTGAGGGGCGTTTCCCCCGTCCTCTGAGTGTGTGTGTGTGTGTGTGTGGCTGCACCATCTGTCCCCCGGCTCGGTGGCGTTGGCAAGTTGCATCACCCACCGGCGATCTGCACACACAAACACACTCAGCAGAGGAAGCCCCGAGGATGAGGCATAAAAAGATGACTAATAAACATAAGCGATGAACTCCGAGAGACAAATAGCAGAGAATGAAAATTCATTCCCACCTCTCTTTGCACAGGGCCACAGTGGCTGGCAAGTGATTAATTGAGGGTTTACTGCTCACCATAAATTGTTCTCCTCCTCTACGGCTCCCCCGAGGGCCGGCCACTTTTTACAGCTCAAGGCCCAGGCGAGACACCCGCCACGCGCGCACACACACACACACACACACACACACATACACATACACATACACATACACATACACATACACATACACATACACACACACACACACACACCGCTGGCTAAATAAAATACTGTTTAGAGCAACAAGAGGAGGACTGCAAGCGTGGCTGGAAAAATAAGCCAAGCTTTGTTAGTCTGAAAGATAAGTGGTTGTTATAGTGTTTGATACACACACACACCTTGTGCTATTCATAGAGCACACACACACTTGCTTACACATTCCGATGTATCATCATATCTCATGCACACACACTCCCGCCAGCCACCCCTGGGCTGGAGGTTAAAAGGCCTGGCTGTCAATCACTGTGGCTGCTGACATCAGCGATCATGGCGTAGCACAGAGTCCGCTCTTTAAGAGGAGCGAGCGATTGACACCGACAGAGAAGAGCACTCTGAACAAGAGAGGAAGAGAGAGAGGATGAGGGGGGGGCGAGGTGCCAGAGGGGCGAGAGGTGCATCGGGAAAGCAGGAACCTGCTAACTGGGTTAAGAAAGTGCAAGCCTCCCCCGCTTCCTCCCCCTCATACAGGGAGAGAGAAGACCCTTTTAGTGGGGCACAAATTGCCAATGGGGCAGAAATGAAGTGTTTGAGAGAACCACAGGTCCAGGCCGGTGTCAGTGCCGGGCCTGCAGATGGGCTTTTCATTAACTGCAGCACTGTACATACTGTGCTGGACTACATTACATAGAAGAAAAGGAATGAGGCAAATTTACTCAAACCTGGTTCACATCATCATAACAGCCTGAAATGAGCTGTAGTGATCCATCAAATTCCCAATTATGACATTTATCCAGGTAAGAATAAATGATAGTCACAGTGTAACAACACTCCTCTGCTGATTACAACTCCATTGTTCACTCGTACTCAACAGCTGTACTATCGTTCAACATACCTTTGTGTGAATAAACGGTAGAATGTATTGGAGCGGCGACATGGAGCCGGCTTTTACGGGCCCACCGAACTTTTACCCACAGTAACACTGTGCTTCACTCCACCCACACTACGTTCCGATCCGACCCGACCTGCCAACAGGTGCCTCTTATCACCTAAACACTGCCAGTGTCCTGCATCACAGGTCCAGCCGGACCAACCACCACCCAACGTCAGTTCCACCTAGCTACACCAACATCTAGACCAGGGGTCTGCAACCTGCAGCTCCGGAGCCACATGTGGCTCTTCAGCCCCTCTCGAGTGGCTCCCTGTGGATTTATAAAAATGGAAATGAAAAACTGTTTTTTTGTTTACATTTTCATTTTTATTTATCATTGTTGTAGGTCTATGGTAC
This sequence comes from Sebastes fasciatus, assembly GCF_043250625.1. Taxonomy (NCBI): domain Eukaryota; kingdom Metazoa; phylum Chordata; class Actinopteri; order Perciformes; family Sebastidae; genus Sebastes; species Sebastes fasciatus. The sequence continues at coordinate 16,594,597 of NC_133799.1, forward strand.
GACGGTACGACGGAGTTTTAGGGCCACATTGAGGAAAAAATAAATCTGAGATTTAGAGAATTAAGTCATAATATTATGAGAATAAAGTCAATATTATAAAGTAGTAATTTTACGAGTTATTATCTTTTTTTCTCGTAAAGTTATGACTTTATTCTCGTAATATTACGACTTCTCTTCTCGTAAAGTTATGACTTTATTCTTGTTATTACGACTTTTTCCCCCTCAATGTGGCCCTAATACTCCGTCGTACATTTGCACTTTGGCCCTCACTGCATTAGACTTATATACTATATACTTAGACTATAAACTGTGTTACCTTCATCACACTGATCAAATGTTTTGCGGATCCACATAAAGTGGGACACGTGGTCACCCTACTAACATCAGCATGCTAACATGCTCACAATGACAATGTTAAAGTGCAGCTGAGGTTGACAGGAATGTCATTAGTTTTGCAGGATTTGGTCATAAACCAAATTACTGGACAAAGTACTTTTGACCTGATGGTGCTAGATAAGAAGTCAGGAGCTCACCAAAGGATTCATCCTCCATCCTACCAGGATTCATCCTCTGGGAACCAAATTTCATGGCAATCCATCAAAGTGATGGACCGACCAGCAGGCCAACATAGCCATCCATACAGCCGTACAGCTGCTACATGTAGCATGGCTAAAAAGCTAAATGCTTTGCAGAAAGTTTGCATAAATGTTTGCTTTTTTTGTCCTCTTCTTCTTTTATTTCTTTTCTTAACTGTTTTCTCCTCCTTATACTGTAACTCCTCCATTATTATCCTCTCTTCTTTTCGTAGCATCGGCGTGCGAGTTCGCCGACATCGTGGAGCTCCTGCTGAACGCTGGAGCCGACCCGTCCATCAAAGACCTGGAGGGCTCTCTCCCCGAGGAGGTCACTGAATCCAGCGCCATCTCCTCTCTCCTGCGTCAGTACACGGCTCCCAAAGGCTAGATGGCCCACCCGCCACCACCCCGGTCCCCGGTCCCCGCCCCCTGTCCTCGTCTCATCCCCGCTCCACTCGTTCTCCCGTCCTCCTCATTATCATCCCTGAAGAGACTGTATTCATCCCCAGCAATTAGTCAACTCAGATTGCAACAGTTTTATTTGATTATATTTTCAAATACTTGAGGTGAGTTTGATTTTGTTAACTACAGGGTGTAAACTTTAGCCCTTCCATTTGATGAGACACATGAAATTGAAGCACACCACATTTATTTTCATTCATCTAAATACTGTTTATTGACTTTATATGCCCAGTAGGGTTGGGTGATATGGCGGTTACTGTGAATACTGGTGGGGATTTTGCTATACTTAGGTAGTTCTACCTTGAATATCTCTTGCTGTATTCGACCAATGTTGCAGATCAATGAGCAGAACAGCTTATTGGCAATATTGGAATGACAGGATTTGTGCATCATTGTGATGAAATATCTGGATTTGTCAGGTATTTAAATCACTGGACGAACCAAAAACAGACATTCCCATCCACTTATTTTATCTGTAAACGGTAAATTCATACTGTGATAAAATATTTTATACATATCACCCACTCCTACTGCCCAGGTCTGACAATCAGCCAGGCCTTTTAGTCTGGGTCAGCCCTCTCTGACCATCTGTTCACGGTTCAGTTGTTACGTTCAAGGAATGCTTTAATCATTTGTCAATCATCACATTAAAGTCTTCAACAAATACTGACTTGTTCTCTGCTTATTAGATCAGATGATAGTGTGGTATATGCTCTATTGTACTCTAACATTCATAATACAAACACACACTGTAAGCATACAGTGTATACTGCTGCCCTTGTATGAGTAAAACCTACTCTCACATCCCACCTTAGTGAGCACCACATGGAACCTAAAGCAAACATTATCCATACAGATTAAACTAACTGAGCCGAGTTAGCATTGATGTACCTTTTTAGAGCAAATGTAGTTTTTGAACCACAGATACTTTATGATAAGCTTTATCAGAATAAACATTTGTGTTAGAGTTTAAATGCTTTACAAAATATGTAAGTTGCGTAAAGCATCGTCCACAAAGCAAAGAAAGAAATTCAGAAAATGGAGGAAAACTTTGGGGGATCAGACAAAAGATACCCAGGACCAATCCCTGCCTTAAAGACAGCAAGATTAAAAGTCCAGAGAGAGAAAATAAATGGGAAAAATATATATAATCACATCACAACAATTGAAACAGGAACTCTGCTGAGACCAATGATGCCTCCCACAAGAGTCTACGACAAACAGTTCATGAGATTGGCCATGGTGTGTGAATCCATTTAGAAGTTATGCGCCTTTTTGTTATAGGCCACTCAAACTGCCACTCCCCCTTTTTGCCAATTGGCATGGCAGACAACTTCACACCCACACACTTGACCTCCACCCTAATTTCAGCCTCCAAGGGTGAAAACTGTGGCCATCAAAGGGTGGGGAAATTTTGTGGACCAACCGACTGACAGAGTGCTATATAGCTGCTGGTCGCAGCTAAAATGTTCAAACATTACCGTGTTCAAAGGCCAACCAAGTGGTATATTACGATACAAACACAAGTCCAGTGAGACCCCAGTTATTTGGCCTGTCTGTAATATAGTGCTGTCAAACTAATGATAACACATGGCTGGAAATCGTCCTGCTAATTAACTATGTGACACATTAAAACATGATAAAAACTGCCTAAAATGGAAATACTTGTTTTGCAGTCCTGACACACAGCACACTGTTGTTTTAATCCATAGCTTTAATCCACACTTCGACCCAACTGGCCCATCTTCATCGTCCATCACAGCATACGCACAGCATACTGTTCATTGAACACAGACCTCTACAACCTGCCTCCGTAGTGTTATGTCATATAGGAGAGATCTGGATGTTCTCCAAAAATAACCAACACATGGTCTGAGTCTAAATCTGCTTTACTCGTCCTCAAGCCCCTCTGATCAGCACATTCTCTCCGCCTCAGTTCGCACGCACACACGCACGCACGCACGCACGCACACACACACACACACACACACACACACACTCCACCAGATGAGAATACACTAAATCTGGATCCTGGATCTTAACTACAGCTTCACCAAGATGCAAATGCACAGTTAGTACACAACAGCAGGGACAAAGCTTAATCCTTTACACTCTAACACGTACACTCCCTTGCTCCATGCCTGCCCTCATCCCCCCAATGTTTGAACTAACTGTAAATCTGCCTCGACACAAGGCGTTAGATAACCGCCTCAACATGTCTGGATGCAGCCTGTCACTCACTCACAGGTCCATGACAGCAGTAGATGGTCTAACCGGCATTGGTAGTCATCGCCAGGGGCACCACTTCAAATTCAATTCTTGTCCTGACAGCTGTTGTACAGTGGCTTCACCGAATTGAGATGCGAGTGAGCTGTGCTATACATGAGGTGAATTAAAATGTCTCCGCATGATGTCTGTATCTGCATCCTTGTCCTTCCCTCCTTCACAAATCACACGGAAGAAGAAGAGAGCTATTTTTTTTCTGAAAGTATCATCATTCACATTTACAAACTCCAGCCACAGAGCCTTCCTCAATGAAATTTTCTGCCTCTCCCGTCATGAATTTTGAGGAGGAACCCAACATGAGTTGAGAGGAAACCTTTTGAGTATTCAACCTGAGTCTGAGACATGATGCGCTACAATCCCACAAAGAGACGACCAGAGACCATCTTGTTGTTATGAATTCCATCCGCATGCAGCCATTAGGCAGTTGGTGTATCTCTAAAGCCTGTTTGGGGCGCGTTGTTGTCTCCTCGTTGCTTCCTAAACCCCGTTATACTGGCTAGAGGTAAGAGAGGGTGACGGCAGTCGTGCTTCCCCCCCGGCTCGTCTGCAAGACTCTGACACTAAGCCCATTATGCTTCCATTATGGGGCTTCAATTTTCCTCTGAGCTTTTCACTTTTGACACCGCAGCTCCCTCCCTCTCCAAACCGCAGACTCCCCCCCCCCCCCAGGCCCAATATTGTTCAGCCGTTGTGAATATTTATGTATTTTTCGGAGGTGAAAACTAATAAACTTCATTTTCTCAAGTAGTAAACTTAGATACAGTTTTGAGGTACCGGTACTTTGCTTGAGTGCTTCCATTTTGTGCAACTTTATACTTTTACCATAGATGTATAATGAAACCCGGATACTGTGCCGCCGTTGAGCCTTGCTTTCATTTGTTTTCAGTGGCCGTTCACGGTATTGCAGCTAAAAGTCTCCCATTTTCCCCGTAGACCACCATTGTAAAAGAGACGTCTATCAAACTGTTGACAGGACACCTCGAACTGCAAACAAGATCGAGTATGACTCTTTCTATTATGAAGTTTTGATCCATGGAGGTTTTATATTTGTAAAACTTTCCTCAAGCAGAGAAAAGCGATTTTAAAATCGGTGACGTCATCACAATGTGAAGTCTATGGGCCGAGCGTGAGCTCGTGGTCGGGGCCAGCAGGAGAAATACTACTGCTCATATTCAGTGGGCTGCATAACCCGAAAATAAACCTGGAAGCTAGAAAACTTTGGGTCATGTCTAGAAGAAAACCCACAAAGTTGTGAAAACTTGCAAAAACGTGGAAAAGCTTGCAAGTCTCGCTGCCCGACGACCTATCCTAACGTTAACCATTCGTGGTCAATGCCGAACCTTAACCATCTTGCGAGAGTTTCCCAAATTGTGGGTTACCTTCTAGACCACATCCATGTTCTAGACACAACCACTTTTTTGGCGTATGTGCCAGGTGACCAATTCCCATTGGAATGAATAGGCATCATCTTGGGGTCCGGTATCCAGTTCTTATAAATACATCCATTACTTTTTTCTACATTATATTTTGGAAGGAAATAAGGCTTATTATTCCCCAACAATTCTTTATCCCTAAGATGCATCCCCATGTTGAATAGTAGACATATTGCTCTTGTACAGTATATAGTCAATTAATTATCTAATTAGGAGATGATAACTGGACATGTTTCGTCACTTACTGTCTATAAGTAGGGCCACATTTAGCTGTATTTATGATCAAAACTTAGCAAGTTACACATTTCAGTTCACATAAAAAAATAGAAGAGCAGGGAATGAGTGTGTTTACATGTGCATGAGTATCCTGGTTATGATCAGGTTTTTGGAGTATCCCTGTATATTTTGTGCATGCGAACATCGTATCCTTGTTTCAGAATCCTTGCTAAACTCTTATCACAGTTTTGAGAAGCTTGAATATGCTACAGTGGCATGTAGACACCTTGTCCAGGTTTCTGATCCTTCTCTGCCAAGTTACGTCGTAGTAAGTCAGTAAAAGAAGAAATATGACGGTAAATGATGTAATGTAATGATGATCAACAAGCTGAAGTAAAGGGAAAGGCTGACCTCAGTAATGCAATGCAGATCATAAATTGTGTTGTCACTCTTGTTTTCCATTACCAGTGATCAGATGCAGGCTCTAAATACAAAAGAGTTCAGACAGCCGGACGCCAAAACGTGTTCAACTGTTGAGGTAACTCAGTCAGTGAAGAAACGAGTGGCTGAGATGTTGAGAAATCTGATGAGAAACCTGGTTACTGTCAGAATAATGAGTTCAAGGATATTACTACTAATTCCGAGTATTTTGTTCTGTTATTGAAAGCTGTGTTTTGCGATGTATTTGCGGATGTGTGTGTGCACCTCTTAAACAATTCCTCCTGAGGGACTCCTCCATCTCTCCTCCTCATCACTCTCATCACTCTCCTTTTCATCTTTCTCTCACCGTCATTCTGCATACTGGCTCTCTCTTATCTTTTACCTTTCTACTCCTTTCTCCCTCCTGTAAAAGCAATACCATGTCGTTGCTTTGGCCAGCTCTTAATGCAACCCTTTACCCCCCTTTTCTCTTTACGCTGCACCCTGAGCAGCTTGGGTGGGAACCCAACAGTAAGCAGAAATCCCTCTGCTGCTGAAACACTTCCCACTAATATCAGAGGCCCATTCACTGGTGGCCAGGACTGTGTGTATGTGTGTGTGTGTGTGTGTGTGTGTGTCAGCTCTAAAGCTTTATGTGTAGTTTATGGTGATGAACAAGCGTTTCTGCCATCCACCAACACTGAGGACCGGAGCTTTCAGACTTCAGATAAGCCGACAAACAGTAAAGACTCTTTTTACAGCATCTGTGTCACACATACAGACATGAAAACCACTAGAGGCCGAGGCCTTCAATACAGCACATATATTATCATCACTCCAGTATTTATCATGGTTTCCTCAGGGTCGGGAACCCTCCTCCTTTGGTTACGTGTCATCTATCCGATATGTGCAGCAGGATAATTATTGAGTGGAAAAAGGCCCAGTTTCACATTAAAACAGCATTGAGCTCACAACCTTGAGGGTGTCATTGAGAGGCCTCTGTTTGACTCCAGCGCCTCTTTAAGACTCACTCCGTCATCCTGCGGATCATTGTTCACCGCGGGCCCGATGGAGTCGTTTGGGGAGAAAAATGCCCTGTCTTGATGCTGCGAGATTGACTCTCGGGCCAAAACAAATCCTCTCTATTTTGCATGTTAATTTATTCCCTTTCTGCTTCAGACGGAAAAAAAAACTGTTTCCTTCAGGAAGTTTGTAATAAAAGCCTTGCGATCGATGATAATGGCATTTGTGCTTGTGTTTGTCATCTTCGCAAAAGCAACAGTGGTGGAGTTCCCACAGATTTATTTGTATACTAGTGCTGTAAGTGGCGTGTAAATTATCCTAACTGTCTGTGTGGCTTTTTATCTTTGTAAGGCCGTACTATTAGAGCCTATCCATTAATGCCCGTAGCCCAGCCAATCAATGCTTAAATAAAAATCAGCTCAATTTGTAGCGTTTTATGCAAACGTGCAAACTCCGACCAGGCTGACTCTTTGCTTTTTGTTTTTATAATGTAACAGGAATAGCTAAAACACAAAGGAATCGATAACACTTAAGTTTGGGTTAGGTTGGCCTGCTCTCAGACAAGTGCTGCACATTGCTGCATACAAATGAGTTTCATACAGATGTACACTGTGGTGTAATTTCATTATAATTCTATACATAGTTAGCCAACACCATAGTTACAGGGAATAAATCCGCTGTAACCTGAGAGGTTTTAGCGATGCAGTGAGAACAATAGCAAAGGCCGAGCAGCCACACACACAGTTTATGGTCAGGGCCATAACTAAAAATGAGGTCATGTCCTCCGTATTGTTTCAGGAAATTTTAATAACACGTTTTTCAGTTGTTATTATCAGGGTATTTGATGCCTTTATTAGAAAGCAAACAGTAGAAAGATTGCGGGAAGTGAGGGGAGAGAGAGATCGGGAATGATGGGAGACAAAGGCTGCCAGCTGGACGCAAACCAGTAACATTGTGTTTCATGGTCGGTAACTTAAAGAGAGGACCTATTATGCTTTTGTGCTTTTTCCCTTTTCTTTTAGTGTGTTACATAGTTTTTTTGTGCATGTAAAAGGTTTGCAAAGTTGCAAAGCTCAAAGTCCACGCCAAAGGGAGTTACTCTCCCCCACAGAAACACTGCTCCCGAACTGCCGGAAACGCCTTGCTTGAAGTCCCGCCTTTTTTTCCGTAACGTGGTGATGTCAACAAGTAACACATTTGCATAATACCTGCCGAGCGGCTAGTTTGCCCTCAAACAAAACTAGTTAGAGCGGAGCTGGAGCGGAGTCCGAAGAGTTTAGTTTGGTTGAACAATCATAACAGCGGGCCAGTTGACCAATCAGAGCAGACTGGGCTTTTCGGGAGGGGCGGGACCATCATCAGGTCCAAATTTTAATTTGTCCAACACTTTGGTCTAAAAACCTGTAGAACGATTCCCATTCCCATCACCCCATCTGTACTTTGTGTTGAGCGCTAATTAGCAACAGTTAGCATGCTAACATGCTAAATGAGATGGTGAATGTGGTAAACTATTGCTACGTTCCAAATCGCATACGTCTTCATACTGCAGCTGCCCTTACAGACTATACATTGTTGCATGCAGTATGCGCCTTGAAATTGACCTTCTTGCTCATATATCTGCTGTGCAGAGGATTGTGGGTCAGAATAGCCAGAAAGCATGCTGCAAAATATGACCGGATGTATTAGGATATCCTGGTATTTATGGCCTACTGCATTTGACATACTATGTATTGGGACATACTAAATCTTTTCCTGGCAATATGATAGTATTGGTATTGGAACGCACAGTATGCCCGCTAACATCTGCATGCTAGCATTGTCATTGTGAGCATGTTAGAATGCTGGTATTTAACTCAGTACATCCTCACAGAGCCGCTACCATGGCTGTGTAGATATTATCGAAAAAAAATTTTTTTTTTTTTTTTAAATGAAAAACAAATATTAAAATTAAATTTAAAGTATTTGGTATTCCTCCACCAGAATGACAAATGTGGAGCAGCAGTGGAGAGCTTTGAAACAGCCTCAATAATACAAAATTATAGAAAACATCTTTGGTTGCTAGTAAAAGTATTTCCTTAGGGGTGTAAGAAAATGGTTCTCATGACCTCAGTGGTTAAAAATCCTGGCTACAGCCCTTCATTATTGTCTGTTTAGCAGCTTGACATATTGACATACAAGCTAACTGCCGGCATATGGGCCATATTCCCTCTTTGCCTGACCACAAAGTATATTTTCCCATATTTCACAAAGCACTCTACAATTAGTTAACAGCACAGGGATTAAGGATAGATTTGACGGTGCAGCGCTGCAATCTGCTGCTGCGTCTCTTTAGCACTGAGAGGATCAGTGAAGCCGGCGAGGCATCTGTTTCTCCACTTGTTTTATTTTTTCCTCTCTTTCTCCTCTCTCTTCATGCATCTTTCTTGTCACCCCCCACCCCGAGAGCGAGAGAGGAAAGCAGCATCAATCACTGTTAACTGACTGACCACTGTCCGCTGGTGGTACTAAATGGATCTCCACAATTGAATAGAGGCCTAAGTGTGTGGTAAATGCTCTCAATGGGTAAATGAATTTGCGGGTTAACTCGCCCTAAGAGCGTTTAGATAAGGCAAAAATAATAAAAACACCTACAGCAGATATTTTTCTTTTGATATATTGAAAACAAAGTTCAGCTGAAAATCTTAACTCTCACATTCATCACCACAGAGCCAAGTCTATTATTAAAGAGAAATGCACTCGAGGGTAACCCAAAGACAATTCAGCTTTATTTTCCTCATATAGATTTGACTGTACACGGTTCATACCATTACACAGAAGGCATAAATGAATAAATTCAGTGCTCTCTTTTACATCTTTTTCAAAGACACATGGCAATAATAATAAATAGCGCTCATGAAACAAGACGATCAACACGTTTTCAAACTGTACAAAATTTACAACAATTAAGATGCAAACTTCTGAGGCATCACAGACTTAACAAAACTGTAGTGGTAATGTGTTACTGTATGATTTTCACTTAACACTTTAGATTATAGCCAGCAAATATTGCACTGAAAACAGTTTGTACGTATGAAGTACCAATGAAACACTTACTGGGTATCTCTGGAAATAATGGGTAACAAATTTGCATTTAGAGTAGAGGAATAGAAATATCTTCCACAGAGATAAACAAAACATTAATTTTGGACCCGTCAAAAATTTTAAAATGATTAATTCACAATCATAATAATCTTTTTTAGGAAAAGCAATACTTTCATTTGGCACCTTTCTAAAAGCTCTGTGGATGAATTATTTATTTTTTAATTGTTTGTCTATGTAAAAAAACAATCAATAACACCTTTAAAGTATAACATACTTTTAAAATAAATTATACCACAACTAATGTCATTGAAATATCAACACTGTAACCCTCTTATTCCTTAACCTATTGTCATTTTCCCCTGTACTTATATTTCAATCCCAGTATAGATACACAGTAAGTATTTCATTGATACCAACTACTACATAATTACGCTGCAATTTGTGGGCTGTAATCCAAAGTGTTACCTGACTTTCTTAATGGTGTCACTTTCTGTTTGTTGATTTGCTTTCTGGCTCTTAAATAAGATGCTCTGGTAAAAAAAGAACTTGGCAATTTTTCATGAAAAGGTGACCACATAGATAAGATTTCTTTTCTTCAATTGATAAAACAGAAATTGTAGTAAGGATGTGTTTTTAAGCAAACCTTCCCTCTACTGGTTTTGACATGCTCAACAGGTCAAATCAAATTATTAGAAGAGTAGTTTGCATTTCAGGAGAATCAGAAACTTCTAGTGAACCAGTCTTCTATCTCTTAAGATGTAGCTGATGTAGCCTGAACTATAAGAAACATATCAGTCATGCCAGCACTGCAGCGACAGTAGGGTATCGGCCCTGATAGTGGGGGGCTCTGTGGTAATCCCTCTGACATGGAGGCCAGGCAGAGGGAGAACAGATTGACAACACATCTGGGGTCAGTAAGTAGGTTGATAGCAGGCAAAGCTAGAGCTCTGCAGTAGATTACCAAGAGAAGCCTGGATCAGACTGAGGAAACACAAGAGCCAACACAAAGGGACTTTTTATCTGCGTTCCTGCTGCTAATACTTGTTGGTGTTTTCTTGAATGTCAAATTAAATGTTTTGTATTTGCGTAACCATTTCATTTGCTTAATAATATCTGCAAAGGAGTCTTATAAATGGACATCTGCTTGTCTTACATCTGTGCATTCAACAAAAATAAATTAATAATTTAGATGTGTGACATATTAGTGGTGGTTAGAGTTGAATTTGTCCAAACCCTAAACTTCTTGACTGTCCTCCACCACATGAGCTTTGATGCCTGGTGTGTCTGGATCATTTAATACTGACAGACGTCCGCTCTCAGACAGCTTTTACACAGACGAGAACAAGTCAAGCACCTATAAATATAGAAGAGAGACCTGCTGTGTAGCAAACAGTGTTCGCCCTCATTCAAACAGAGGAGACATCAGTTTCTACGGACGGACGGATAGACGGACGGACAGATCAACGGCCATCTACTTCCTAATAACTTGTAAGCTTCAGCAATACATTAAAAAAACATCAGCATGGTTCAAAATTCACACTTGTGCCACTGTTCTTGTAAATTTCTCTCCCAATGAAACACTGTGTTTTTGCCTTGTGCATATGTCTCTCCTCTTTCTCTCTCTTCCTCTCTCTGCATTGCTGTCCATATGTGTAGAAAAAGAAGAGGAGAGTAAAGTGCATTGCCAATGTAAAAGGCTTCGATATGGCCAGACAGCAGTCCTACTCATCGTGAATCAGAAGCATGCAGGTGCCTCCTCGGTCTCATAGGGACTTTGATCTAGATTGTAGCCCTATTGTTGTAGCTGGGATGGTTTATTTTGGGGGACAATGTTACCTCCCCTGTGAGCGTTAATCCACCGAAATCCAGTCTCATTCTCAGAGTGAAAGGACAAAATAAAGTCAGGTGATACCAAAAAATTGTATGATACAGTGTTGAGATTGAACATTCAACGGCGCGGAGGTGTTCTTCACTGCTTTTGTTCGGGCTACACCGATACCTCACCGTTACGACTGCTGAGGGACTGAGTCCTTCCTCCTCTTCTTCACCCAAAATCACAAAACATACCAGTCTTGGAGGGTGATAGAAAGAAATGTAAAAATGTTTTGCCGTATCCCCACAGCGATCTTCTGCCGTGTTCGAGACTCAAAACTGGGAATGGTCCATCTCGTCCAGCCAGGAGGCGGGGCTGGTGGGGAAGTCGGGGTATCCTGTACTGCTGCCTGTGGAGAGGTCTGAGGTCGGGCCCCCCGCCATGGCCCTCAGAGCCTGCCCCACGCCGCCCGGTCCGCCCTGCACCACTAGACTGTCCATGCTGAAGCCCAGGTTGTTGAGGAGAGGGGTGTGGCCGGGTAGAGAGGTGATGGAGGAGGGCGACTGAGGGAGACCGTAGGGGCTTCCCGCCCGGATGTCGTGGTAGGGCTGTCCCGCCGCGTCGACAGAGAAGCCGCCGTTCAGCACCACGCTGTTGGTCACGTCACCGACGCTCCCATATAGTCCGTTGGCGTGGCCGAGATCCGACAGGACCTGGTCGTCTGTGGAAGAGACGCCATCACATAGCATGAGGGGTGTAAAAACTTTGACACATCAACAGTGCTGTCAACCGCAAGAGCATTATATAGTTGTTATATTTCAATACAGTTAAGTGCTTTTATGGGTGAGATTTATCGTGGCAACGTTATGTGGATTTCACAGGTACAGTAAGTGGACCACTAAGTATTTGATAAGCATTTGAGTTTTGTTGGTGAGAAAGGAGGTGCTTTACTTTCTTCTCTGACAAAGGAGATCTGTATGTGTGTGATTACTGCAGCACAAAATATTTGTTTCCATCTCAATCCGTCCCGAGTGGCTTCAATAACAACAATGCCCCAGAGCGCTTTCTCTCTAATTGACTAAAAGCCTCACATGCTTTATAGAGTTTCTGTCACCATGTTTTCATTTCTCATAAAAATGGCCTTCTTTTTAAAAGTGGCTGGAAGACTTTTACGACTACCCAAAACGGGTTTTGTGAACATTAAATAACACAGGGATGTCTAAAATGTCGTTTGCATCCCACTAAGGACGCTCTCTCTTTTCCAATAAGCTCCATCATGGCAACAAACGGAGGCAGGAGGATGCGTCAGCGGCCACGGCGAGGTGTGAGGGGAATGAGAAATGAGAATGCCGTCTTGGATCTTTCTGACACCGTGCATTGAACAATGCAAGAAAACAAATGAATGGCCACAAAAACGCATTCAATTGCTGCTGCAGCGTATCATTTAGCAGCTTTTAGGCTCCCTTAATCCCATTAGCACGACAGCATGACTGACAATTCCCTTTCAGGAATCTCTCTCTTAAGCACTCAGTTGAAGTTGCCCACACATTACGCACCTCTGAAGCTCAGTTCACTGTCACTGAGTCCTGCGTCGTCGGCCGAGCTTTCCTTCTCCACTTTAGTTCCTCCTCGGCTGCGTTTAACACTTTTATAAAACTGAGTCCAGCGATGTCGACCTGCATCTTTCTTCAGACGCTTTTCCTTTGCTCGCCGGTTCTGGAACCACACCTGATGGAGATAATACCAATTATTATAGTGACAATAATAACTAATATTGTAATTCATCATTCAAATCATCATGAATAATATTTTTTCAGTTTAATCAGACATATTCAACGATTCATGGTATTTCATGAAATGTTAGAAAACCATTTTCTTTGACACAAAATAGTTGTGAACACATTGGAATACATGGTGGAATACATAACAAACTAAAATTGACATTATAACAAACTAAAAAAATGACTGTTCAAAACGGTGTTGTAAAAATATTCACATTTGAATATTAAATCAATAGAAAAAGCAATAAAATCGTGGAAATGTTAAAGCAGAGAATAGAGTCCTAAAAAGAGGCTCAAAAACAATTAAAGTTACCTTTATTACGTTTAATAGAGGTAATGTGTTTGCATCGTGTCTGCATCACCTTTCAAATAAAAAAATATAATCTTTTTAGCTCCAAGGTCTGATAATAAAGACCATACAGGGCTAAAACATAAAGTGATGAAGCTTAATTATTAAAAATCGTAGGTAGTTGAAAGATGTTCAAATCAGGATGATATGATGTTGTTTTTTTGCTGCTTTATACAGGTTGCAGATAACGGACAGCTTTTTGCAGGAATATGGACAAAAGACAAAGCCCTCTACCTGCACAACTCTCATGTCCAGCCCCGTCTCCGAGGACAGCTGCTCTCTGACGTGGCGGGCCGGCTTCGGCGAGTTTTTGTAGGCACTTTTGAGGGTCTCTAGCTGCTTGGCCGTGATGGTGGTCCTCGGCCGCTTGGTCCCCGCCTCTGAATCATCTGAAAACATCATTACAAGTGTGAGTGACTTCTTCTTACATTCGTCACGTTGCCTTAACAGTCGTTGCCCCCTCGGCCTTTGCGTGGAGTGTATGCGCGTTAAATGAAGTGAATGGTCATGTATGGAAGTGTATTATTGTCCTTGTGCATCTGTCCCCCTCCCACAGCAGAGGACATAAATCTACACAGCCGGAGGCACAGAGGAATGGAGTTATTGGAGCCACACCATATAAGAGCATTGCTTCACTTTACATAATCAATCAAAGATGCATGGAAATCTCAGAAGAGAGGGAGGGAGAGAGACAGCATACACACCCAGACGACAAACAACATAGATCCACAGTCAGTAGTCATTTCACTGCATTACACAGTGTACACAGCTGGATCTGTCACATCCTCTACTGTGATTCTGATGTAGTTAAGGCAAACCAGGCTGAATCACACAGGCTGTGTCTGACTGTATGGATATAAATGAGTCATGATTGTTGAAACAATTCGAAAGTAAAGTTTCGACCTGTGTTTTTCTTTTAAATTGGCCTGATTTTAGTTAAGTATCAGCTAATATTGTGTGGCTAGTATTTTGGTTGCATTGCAGACCTACCGTTTTGTTTCGCGGTCTCATAATCCACCTTGCACACTAGCCTCCCGTCCTCCATGAGGTAAAACTCGTCCCCGGTGGCCAGCTGTCGGCTGCACATGATGCAGGCGAAGCAGTGCAGGTGATACACAAAGTCCTGTGCCTTTCGCACGACCTGCGTCGGAGGGATCCCCTGTTGGCATGATGCACATTTTGTTCCAAAACGCCTGTAGGAAAACATGAAGAAGAGAGCTGCCATTAGAACATTTGATGCAAAACACCAGCAGGGTAGACTGACATCCGTCTCTTATTTTATGCCCATTTTACAGGCTGGTGGAGATAGCGAGACCAACCAAGATTAAAATTTCACATGCCAGACAGATATTTCCTCAACTGTAGCCAAGAATGATGGCACCGTGTCTGTATTAATAGAAGCTCCAGCTGTTGTAGAGGAAAAAAATCGGCACTGGAATGCATTTCTGTTAACGATAGACCTGTCCGCAGGTTGATGGATGGAGAGGATCAATGCACTGTGGGGTGTGTGCACGCCTGTGTGTGTGTGTGTGTGTGTGTGTGTGTGTGTGCATGTTTATGTGTTTGCAGATGAAGTACTGAGAGCTGAGGAGGAGGAGGAGGTGAAGGAAAAGGAGGAAGAGGAAGAGGAAGAGGAGGAGGGGTGCTCACAGTAAACACACCCTGAGGAAAACCAATAAAACACTGACTCAGGAGAGGCTTTATATCACACAACCAACCCATAGAAATAAAAAAGAGCAAGGTGAAGCCTCCAAATCATTACTGGGAAGCATACACCGCTGAATCTGTGTGTCTACGCATGTGTGTGTTTCTGTGTTTATGTATGTGCGTGTTCTCACAGCACAGAACATGCAACCGTCCCCCTGCCGTCCCCCGGGGTCGGCTAACACTGTTAGCGCTCAGTGAAGACTCCAGAGCTCTTTAGGTCTCATTCAAGCTTTGAGCATTAAAACCTTTCAAACATGATTTAGTAAAAAGCCCCGGATCTGCTGATCCTGTTTTGGATAAATGTCAAACTAAATTTTCTTCTGTAATGCCTCAGAAATCCAATCGTTTGAGAGAAAGAAAGGAAAAGGAAAAAAGGGGGAAATGGCAAAAATATTGAAAAAGAAAAGGAGTTTTTGAGCTCTTGTTTTGAAATGCTGCTTCCGCTCATGATGTCAGCACAAAACAGCCAATTATGAAGGCTTATTATGGCTATTATGAATACCATCAGCTGAGTAATTGGCCTTTCTCACAGCAGACATTTTCACTTGTCAAAGTAGAAAAAAGCAAAGGTATAACTAATAACAATGGCGCTGTTCAATTCAAGTGTCCCAGTGAGAGAGACAGTGAGCCAGTATGCACGATACCTGAACCCTGAAATCAAAGCAGCTAAATGGTATTCAGCCATCATTAATTTCATAATTTGCACCTGTGCTTTCCCTACTGTGACATGTCAAAAAATGTCTTCCTAGAAAAAAAGGCCTAACCCATTTATAACAGACCAGCAAAGTGATAGGTGTTTAATACAAAATCATATTAACAATTTAGACAAAAATAATTATTAACTCAACCCAGACAATAATAATTATTAACCAAAATATTATAAATATACTGGCTCTCCCTGTGGATGTTTTGGTTTAGAAATAGATAATAATGTCAATAAAACCTTTACATTTTTTTAAATAACTGGATTATTTTTCTTTCATTATAATAAAGCATGACTTTTCAAAAAATTACAACAAATTCTTAGACAATAAGATAAAAACGAGAAACACTGGATTAATGCTAATATACTACTTGTTTCGAAGTTGCTATTAGCATATTAGCATATAGACGAGAAACACTGCATTTATGCTAACATGCTAATAGCAACTTTGAAACATGTAGGCTAACGATTTAAAGGTCCTATATTGTAAAAAGTGAGATTTTCATGTATTTTATATTATAAAGCAGGTTTAAGTGATTTATAAATACTGTTAAAGTATCAAAACACTCAATGTACGGAGAAATACACACAGCCCCTATTCAGAAGCTGTGCATTTGAAACAAGCCGTTAGGATTTCTGTCGATTTGTGATGTCACAAATCGACAATATTTAGACCATTTCACAGTTTTAAACGTAAACATACTAAATGTGTCCCAGTTTATTTCCTGTTTTAGTGTATGTGAATAACATCAACTGACAGGAAGTAAACATGGACCCAAGCTGTTGCCTAGCAACGTAATTATGTTGCCATTCAGTTGAAATGCACTAAAACGGAGTGTTTCAGACAGAGGGTAAATACAGGCATATTCAGACAGACAGTTTTGGAAAAATAATGTGTTTTTTAAACATTAAAGCATGTAAACATGTTCTAGTAGAAACACAGAATACAAACATGAATCTGAAAATGAGCATGATATGGGACCTTTAAGCTAATATTGCTAGTTTGCTAATTTAGATAAGAGATATATAAACCAGTAATGGTTTTTTTGTAAATATCAAATAAAGACAAATTATTCAAAGACTTGTTCCCGTCAGAAATATCCCATTTAGTAACGTTAATTAGTGAAAAGTAACCAAAATCGTACTTTCTCTGGGTGCAACTAAACTAAATGTTGCAGTTAGCCGTTAACCGTTAGAAGTTGACCGTTAGCCGTTAACCGTTAGAAGTTAACCGTTAGCCGTTAACCGTTAGAAGTTAACCGTTAGCCGTTAACCGTTAGAAGTTAACCGTTAGCCATTAACCGTTAGACATTAGCCGTTAGACGTTAGCCGTTAGACGTTACCCCGTATTTGCTCTCACAGTTCAGGCCAAGAACTTAAACAGAAAGCCTCTTGGTTAATTATGAACAAATGTTTATGACTATGAGAAGAGAAATAAGAGACTGACTTGAAGAAATCGTCCTTGCAGTAGACGCTTCCCGCCCGGGAGAAGCATTTGTCCGCCAGCGGAGTCTGACAGTCGGCGCACTTGAGGCACTTGGAGTGCCAGTGACGGTCCAGCACCTTCAGGATGAACTTGTCCAGGATGTGTTGACTACAGCCGGCACACTGAGGGATCTCTGCGGGGTAAGGGGAAACAGCACCGTGAGTAAAACACCTGATATCTATAGTAATACATGTTATCAGACAAGTGTTGTTAAACGGTAAAATAACAGTTTCATCATGTTTACATGTTTACATGATTTAAATCACAACTTTGCACGTGGGTTTTTTTCATCCATCATATCCCAGCATGCAGTTCGGTCTTGAAAAGCACAATTCGTCATTAGTGTGATTTGTCTCTACATTAAACCTAGATTTATACTATGGATATTATACAATAATTATGATAGTCAAAGATACAAATGTATTTTTAAAATTGTTGTTTTATTATTATTATTACTATTATTATTATTATTATTATTATTATTATTTTATTATTTTATAAAGGTTTGTTTGTTTTATTTGTTTATTTATTCAACAATTAGTGGAGTTATATTTTTTTCAATTATTTTGACCCACTTTTATCTCACGAATTTCTTATTTTTAATCATTTTAAATTATGAGAGTTATGAATTAGATTTTTTATTTTACCATCTTTGTTAAACAATAAAAACAGGATGCCATGTTAAAAAAAAAAAAAATTTTCAGTCACTCAACAATTAGTGGTTATTTTTTTATTTATTTTTTTTACCCACTTTTATCTCACTAATTTCTTATTTTTAATAATTTTAAATTATGGAAGTTATGAATTTTATTTTTTATTTTTATTTTACCATCTTTGTTAAACAATAAAAACAGGATGCCATGTTAAAAAAACAGAAAATTGTCAGTCATTCAACAATTAGTGGAGTTATTTTTTGAGAGTAATGAATTTGATTTTTGATTTTGATTTTTACCATCTTTGTTAAATAATAAAAACAGGATGCCATGTTAACAACAAACAATTGTCAGTCATTCAACAATTAGTGGAGTTATTTTTTGAGAAATATGAATTAGATTTTTGATTTAGATTTTTACCATCTTTGTTAAATAATAAAAACAGGATACCATGTTAAAAACAAACAACAAACAATTGTCAGTCTAGTTGTGTATTTGAAGCGCTTTGTGAAATATGTCCGTCATTGTCCAAGGTGCTGAACTCGGAGCTGTTTCCCAGCAGAGATAAACCTACTGTACTTTTTGACATTCATATCGATTTTTATTAATTTTGTTTAACCGGTTCTGTTCCTCTGAAGCCTGACCATCTCTCTTGATGGTTTTCTGGAGCTATCAGGGTCAAGACGAGATTCAATTTCATTTCTTTTTTTTGTGGTTGTGAAAAACACAACTGGGAAGCAGCAGACCACAACCACATGTGCACATACTGTATATACAGAAACAGGGAACCAAACCGATTCCTTAATATCATCTAATTCTGCAGCGACATCGATCATCTACAGTAAACTGCACATTTCAAAAAGTGAAATTGAATTAATGAATCAATGAGAATCAAATGTTTATCCACAACAAAATGCATATTTCCCCTCAAAGCTGGACCTTAATAATAAACAACCAAATGCCATAATTTGGAAATGTTGTACAGGAACTGTCAGTTTATTTTATACACATTAATCATAATTAAACTTATCATTTTCATTGCATCTAACAGAGAATCAAACCGTGATTTATATTTTGACAAAAAGGCCTCGTCCTATCATATAAAAAACAACATTAAATCTTCTTCAATTATTCTGTAAATAACTGTGCAATCTTTTTCTAAATTTCCTCTCGCGGCTTCACTTAGTCAAACATCCACATGATATCCGATAATGAAAAATCAATATCGAGGAGAAATGGAAACGCCAGTATAATATAAACACACACACAAGAGCTGCGGCAGCGAGACAAAACATCATCTAACAACAACAACCGTCTACAGCTCAAGATGCCTTCATCTCATCACAGCATATACAGTCTGCAAAAATACAAAGCTGTCGGGTTATGCAACATGGAAGCTGTCTGCACACACCCACATTTAATATATATAATTTAAAATGCATGTTCAGCCCTTAAAAATGCAGGATATGCAATAATTTTGTACTATTTTTTGCAGCTTTAATTTGTGACATTTGTGACTAAAATGAACGGTTAAATGCACAGTGAAAAAAACAGACTATATAGAATATTTTCGGGTTTTTATGAGGAGATAGAATTTCATAACTTGCAGAAAATATCCGGCCTATCTTGCAGCATAAAAACCACCAAATGACAGCGATGCACACAATAAATAGAGAAACATTCCTGCACACACACACACAGATAGCGAGAGAGACAGGATTACAGGCTGGACTGGCTTTGTTTCACCTCGATAATTAATTAATTCGTACAGGGATGATAGAAGAAATTATTAAGAAGGGATTGCACTTAAATCTGTGTCTTGTTTTTTTGGGTTTTTTTTTAAATATGAAGAGAAAT
Source organism: Sebastes fasciatus (assembly GCF_043250625.1). Lineage (NCBI taxonomy): Eukaryota > Metazoa > Chordata > Actinopteri > Perciformes > Sebastidae > Sebastes > Sebastes fasciatus. The sequence continues at coordinate 16,614,442 of NC_133799.1, forward strand.
TAGAGGCGTTTTAAATATGTGGAGATAAGTGGTGGGTTGGATGAAGCTGAGCTGAGAGAGAGGTGGTGCTGAAAGGAAAGCAGCACGATCTTGGCAACGACAGAGGGTCCACCGTCCAGCTTCAGTGTGTGTGTGTGTGTGAGAGAGAGAGAGAGAGACAGAGAGAGACAGAGAGAGAGAGAGTAAACCTCGTTCATTCAGGAGGTCTTCATATCTTGCTATCTGTTGCCACTCCACTCTTTCAATCCTCTCTCTACAATCCAGCCTCATCACCTCCATCATGAAGTGAAACACATTTTCAGTCCAACAGCCAAACTGCTTTAACAGTTTTTTTCCCCCTATATAAGAATAAGTGCAGTCTGGCAGCCCTCTCATACTTCCAATTGTCAAATGATTTGTGGTAATTAAACGTGAAGTAAACACTTTATATCCCAGACTAATAGCCTGCAGGTTAAGGTTTTTAGGTGTAATTGCCCTGAGTCAGCAGAGCACTCTGTCCACGGTATAAAATAAATGTTTAGATAAATTCTCTGTTGCTTTTATATTCCTGGAATAATCCAGGTTTAAATCCAGGATGAATGCTGTGGCTGCAGGGGGGCTGAGTGGCAGGATCTTTATCCAATCTTTTAATCTGCCTCGATTTATAAAATTAAAGAGCATAAGCCGACCACATATAGTCTCTTTTTTCCTTTAAATACTCTTCTGAACAGGCTGCAAGACTCCAAAATGACAGTTATTCTATTTCATCTGTATTTTAGTTTGCATTTTTGTTTGTTTACACTAAACAGGCATCAGCAATGTGGTGCAAGGAAAATATTATTTTGTATTTTTGTTTAGGGAAAATGCTGACACATTAGGCTTCCAAATAATAATAATAATAATAATAATAATAATAATAATAATAATAATAATAATAATAATAAGTATTTATATTTAGGGTTAATTCTACCACACATTTGGTTTCCAAAAATAATAATACAAATTAATATTATTTAGTTTTTTTATTTAGGATAAATTCTAATACACGTTTGGCTTCCAAAAAAAATACAAATACAAAATAATATTATTATTATTTTTATTTTTTTGGAAGCCAAGTGTGTGTTAGAATTTACTATAAATATTTACAGCTACAGGAAGGAACAATTTTGACCAAACGTTTTATTATCAATGTTTTGAAACCAAGGAGCAGTCCAGTAATTATCTCAATGTATTATTCCATTTAATTTAATTTTTTTTGTTTTTTGGTGGTATATCCTATTAAAGTAGCTCCATCTGTACATTTGACTAACTCGCCTGTGAATAATTAGGTCAGAGGAGCAGAGATGTATCCCATTGCACTTCTATCTTGATTGCACGATCAGATTATAAAGAGCCTGGGACAGATTAACACTCCGGGACGAACAGATGTAAGGTAATTCTCCCCTTTGATGCTACAATAAGATGCTGAAAACTGATAAATATTTGGTCTTATCCTGAATAAATTATGGCACAATGCTGCTTTAAAATCATCCTTAATTGTAAAAAATTAAATAAAAACTGATATCTAGGCCTTGCTTCAGAGATAAAACTACAAAATAATGTGCATCAGGCATTTATTTGACCCAGTAATGTGTGTCAATCACAGTCAGTGTGTGTTTGTCTGATGAGGTGATGACAACTGCGTCTGATCTCTTGACCATGAAGTCTCGTTTACAAATTAACAGCTGGCTGCCTGAAGGCTTCACTGTGAGCAACAAACCTGACTGCAAAGTTTCAGGCAAAAAATGGAAGAAATGAAATACTGTTGCTTTAAATGACAGAAATTATCTTATTATTCAAAAATGGAAGTTTTGTAGATAATCAGCAAGTGGGATGGTGGGAGGAGAATTTATTTATTTTCTTTTTTTCATTGAGCTAGAAGACTATGTAGGCTTAGGTGGACTCATGGTTGTAATATTAAAAGATGCATCAAGTGCTGCAACTAATGATTATTTTCATTGTCGATTAATCTGTCTATTATTTTCTCGATTAATCGACTAGTTGTTTGGTCTATAAAATGTCAGAAAATGTCGATCAGCATAGAGGAGTAAAGAAACCAGAAAATATTCACATTTAAGAAGCTGGAATCTGAGAATTTGACTTTTTATTCTTAAAAAAATAACTCAAATCGATTATCTAAATAGTTAGCGATTAATTTAATTGACAATTAATCGACACATGTTGCAGCTAGGTACATAGGCAAGCTCTCAACATGTTATTGTTATTCTATGTTCATATTTTATAAGCTAGTTGTAGTAGTCTGATATATTATAGTTTATTCTAATATATTCTTTATATTGTGTTTACTATAGATATTAAACTGGAGAAATTAAATACTGTTGCTTTAAATAACAGAAATTATCTTTTATTTTTTTTAATTCTAATTATGGGATGAATGTGCCATCTTTTGCACTATAAAGTGTTGCATCCTATTGCAAGACTATACAGCCTGTGGAGATTAATTGGTTCATGCGTAATGGTCGTTGCTTGGCTTTGAGGCCAATAATCAGTATTATTACTGACTGCAAAGTTTCAGGCCAAAACTGGAGAAATTAAATACTGTTGCTTTAAATAACAGAAATTATCTTTTATTTTTTAAAATTCTAATTATGGGATGAAGGTGCCATCTTTTGCACTATAAAGTGTTGCATCCTATTGCAAGACTATATACAGCCTGCAGATTAATTGGCCATGCGTAATGGTCCTTGCTTGGCTTTGAGAAATTAAATACTGTTGCTTTAAATAACAGAAATTATCTTCTTTTTTTTTAATTCTAATTATGGGATGAAGGTGCCATCTTTTGCACTATAAAGTGTTGCATCCTATTGCAAGACTATACAGCCTGTAAGAGATTAATTGGTTCATGCGTAATGGTTGTTGCTTGGCTTTGAGGCCAATAATCAGTATTATTTAAGAGGAAATATAAGCAGCATGACACATCACTGGCCTGTACGTGACAATCTAAGACAGAGAGGTCCATCCTCCTCTCCTCCTCATCCTCCTCCTCATCATCTCAGCACATCAGGTTGCACTCTCCAACCGGTTTCTAGATTGATAATCAACCATAAAAAAAGGATTTTTAAAATGTCTTACGTTGCAGTGGCACTCCGAGAATCTCCGGTAAACTCTTTACAGGACTCTCTGTCGGTAGGACCGCCGCACTTTGCATCATCGTGATCCAAACCCGGAGACAAACGCACGCACATACACCCGCATATACCTCAGTCCTGTCTCCTGGAGAAAAACAAAAAGTATATATAGATGCTGCAGAAGTGGAGGCCTCTCTCTCTCTCTCCTTTCTGCATGCAGCTCGTCAACAAGCCTCTCTATCCCCTGTTAGCTCTCTATTCCCGGGGTGATGTCCGTGCCGTGCCGTGCCGAGCTGTTTTTTGGAGTGAATCAGACATCAGACAGGCTGCTCGGTCCATTCAGCTCTGCAGGCTGCAGGGGGGAGATGACGTCACCGCGGCAGAGGCGCACCGGGGGCCAATCAGAGAGCAGGAAGAAGAGGAGGCCCCTCGAGGCAGGAAAGCATCCTCCATAGGTGTACTCAGCGAGAGGAGGAGGAGAAAGCAAGAGTCTGACATGGTATATATGAAAAGTGTCTCAGGAGAGGCGGGACCTTGTTCCTGCATGTGGAGACCATAAATAGCTCACTGCAGTGGCTCCTGGAGGGGCCCCGGACCAGCAGCAAGAAGTCACTCATCACAATATATAATAAGGCTTATTATAATGCAGCCAGGATATGAGGAACACTTTTTATTTTAGGAATCAAGACAATTTATAAAGAAAAGGATGAGAGTTGTCCTTGCAGGTTTCACTGCTGCTCACCCAGACACTAAATATCTCCAGCATGCACCAGGTTCTTTGGACAAGATTCAACCCAAAATTGAAGTTTTGTAAATAATCAGCAAGTGGGATGGTAGATGGTGATACAATGAGGAGAATTTAATTATTTTCTTCATTTTTTTCTCATTGAGCTAGAAGACTATAGCTATATAGGCTTAGGTGGACACATGGTTGTAAATATTAAAGGTGCATCTAGTGCTGCAACTCATGATTATTTTCATTTTCGATTAATCGATTAGTTGTTTGGTATAAAAAAATGTCAGAAACTGTCGATCAGTGTTTCCCAAAGCCCAAGATCACATATAATGCCATATAATGCAGCCAGGAAGATGAGAAACACTTTTATTTTAGAGACAATTTATAAAGAAGGGATGAGAGTTATCCTTGCAGGTTTCACTGCTGCTCATCCAGACAATATGAGAAACCAAAATATCTCCAACATGCATCAGATTCTTTGGACAAGATTCAACCCAAAATGGAAGTTTTGTAATGTTTTATAATAAGTTGTATAATGCTTATTATAATGCAGCCAGTGAAGATGAGGAACATGTTCACTTTTTATTTTAGGAATCAAGACAATTTATATAAAGAAAAGGATGAAAGTTGTCCTTGCAGGTTTCACTGCTGCTCATCCAGACACTATATGAGAAACCAAATATCTCCAACATGCACCAGATTCTTTGGACAAGATTGTTCAAGAAAGTGGAAGTTTTGTAGATAATCAGCAATGGGGGATGGTGATGCAATGAGAAGAATTTAATTATTATTATTTTTCATTGAGCTATAGAAGACGTAGGCTATATAGGCTTAGTTGGACACATGGTTGTAAATATTAAAGGTGCATCTAGTGCTGCAACTAATGATTATTTTCATTGTCGATTAATCCATCTATTATTTTCTCGATTAATCGATTAGTTGCTTGGTCTATAAAATGTCAGAAAATGTCGATCAGTGTTTCCACAAAGCCCAAGATGACGTCCTCAACTCAAAGATATTCACTTTACTGTCATAGAGGAGTAAAGAGACCAGAAAATATTCACATTTAAGAAGCTGGAATCAGAGAATTTGGACTTTTACATATACAAAAATGACTCAAATCAATTATCAAAATAGTTGGCGATTAATTTAATTGACAATTAATCGATTAATGTTGCAGCTATAGGTAGGTGTATAGGTGTATATGCAAGCTGTCAACATGTTGTTATTCTATGTTCATATTTTATATATTTTTTAGCTAGTTGTAGTAGTCTGATATATTTGTAGTTTATTCTAATATATTATTTATATTGTGTATACTATATATATTGTATTTATTGTTCCTGTACATTGCCTGGATAACCTGCTGCTGTAACACAAGAATTTGCAATCAGTAAAGTGCATCTATCTATCTATCTATCTATCTATCAATCACATATTTCCCAAAAAAACAATCCATTCATTTCCCATTAAAAACAGCCCTCTTATATCAGTTTAAACAGTGAAAAGATGGCACACTGAGTTGTCACGAGCAGCTATATGGGAGTAAAAAAGTGCAGCCCCACCACATGCAGCAGTGATATTATTGGGCACAATGTCTGAGTCAGATTCGCAGCAGCTTCACCTGCAGGAGCTGCTGTTTCAGCCGGATGTGTGTCTCAGTGACAGGTGGATTAGGAGTCTGGTCGCAGTCCTCCTGACACTCTTCATTTCAGAGCCCATCGTCTGAGCTGCTCTGAGCTGCTCTGCCGGAGAACATATTCCCTCCGGAGGGCCGCTAGTTCAGCCTAGATGAACTCAATCTTCGCTTCCAATTTACTTCAAGCGTGGAAAAGAAAAAGCACAACAGTGTTTCTCCACCAGGTCGGTGCGCCTCCAAAACCAACAAGCAGGTTTGTTTCCATCAGCAGAGAGTCTGTCTGCAGCTCACACCACATCTGCCCGGACACATCTGGATGCAACAACACAACTGAGTTTATTTGGAGCAAGAAATTTCATTTTATTTTATTAAAATTTTAGTTTTTTTTCTAGCACTTTAAATGTCACAATTATCATTGTATCAATTCAAATATATACCATAAAAAATGATAGTTATAAACAGATGCTCTAGAATTAGTGTTAACCTCAGAAAATGTAAATAAAATATGTTTTTGCCAGAGAGAAGTGGGAGAAATGGACAATGTTTACATGTCAACGACAAGATGAGGGAATGAACCATTGAATATGTCATAGCAATAAGAAAACTTTGTAGAGACAGGGCAATCTATATCCTTTCATGTTTTTTGTTTTGTTTTATTGTTCTATGTGTATGTTGTCTTTCTGTAATGGAAAAACAATACAAATAAAGTATATAAAAAATATATTTTTGCAATGGGAAAAATATTTCCACCAAATAATATTGAAAAAAAAAAAATGTCATTATCAGTAAGTGTGTATACAAAATACAAAAATTAGTGTCCTGCTGGAAAATTAAATACATTAGATTTTGCGTGTCTCTAATTCAAACAAGTAACATTTTCTCTGCTACATGATGCCGATTTGTCCTCCAATCTCTTCCCGTATATTTCCAACTGTTTATTCTATTGTCTATTGACGCCCTTTACATACTGGAGGGAGCCACAATCCCATAAGCCGCTCGCTTGTGTGGTTCATGTTTCAAATGTCATTTAGTAAAATGAAAACGCACATCAAGCTGATTAAAAAAAAGGAGGGTGGTGAGATATTACAGGAGTTTTATCCAACAACCTATTCAAGGCTGCAGGTGTCCCATCCATTCCACCCATCCATTCCATTCCATCCGTCCATCCATTCCATCCATGGCGCGTGCATGTGTGGCAAAGGACTCATCTTGTCTTATACTTTATTCTCATTATACACTTTTCCCCTCAAGATCATTCAATTTATTCAACTATTCAACTATTCAATTACTCTGATTGTTGGTATCGAGACCCCCTTTAGCTGCCCTCCCTGGAAAACAATGCAGATAAAAATGCTCTTAACCTGTCAGCAAAGGGCAACACAATTAGAATAATTGACGGATGCAAAAAAACGCAGTTAAGAGAAAAAGAAGTGAGAGCGCACATCTGGTTTAGTGGGACACTAAATGACGTTTTTTCATCGTTAAATGAGATGGCAAAAAAAAAAAATTGACTAAAATGAATTGCAAAATAATCCACATCTGATATTTTAGGTGTTTTAAAAGAAATATTTATCCTGCACAAGATGACAACAGGCATTTAAAAGATGAATATATTAGGGATTAGGCTGCAAAAATATATTTCTAGAACAAAGAATTGTTTACTGCCATGGCCTTTACGCATAAATCAAATTTAACTAATCATTTTCCATCCTTAAAACAATGCACTCCAACACAAGAAAGGCAAGCAAGAATAATGATGAAATGATTAGAATAATGCACCTTTCTGAGAGGTGAAATGACTGATCTCTGTCCATATATGAAGGTGCTATACAGTAAGAGAGGAAGAAAAAGCTGTATAGAGGAAGCAGCAATAATTCACGCAGAGGGCGACTCCTTTGCCACCGCTGTTGACCCGCCACCTCTAATTAGATCTAATATTTCAGTGGACGACTTCATTGACATGTTGAGATCCACAGATCCATCTTATACTGAGCAGAAAAATACAGAAACACATCCATCTAGATGCAACAGGACGAGCAGGCTTTATATGTGGAGAATAATAATAATAATAATACAGGTGTTCTGTCATAAATCTGCAGCATATAGGCCTTTAGGTTTATCCTGCAGCCAAAACATCACATATTTAATGGATTTAATTTATTATTATTTTTTAATGTATATATAAATACAGGATATATATGCATTAATATGTTTAACATTATTTCCACAAAAAAAACAGATGGTGACGCACATGCATTTTGTGTGCAAATGACAGCAAAACTAATTATAATTCACTGCACATCAATAAAAACTAAAAATCTCACTTCAGGAAGGATGCATATTTAAGAGATCCTCTCTATGCTCTATGCAAGATATACAACAGCAGCGTGTAGACCTACCTAACCACCGCTCCACGGTGACTGTCTCCTCTTCCTCCTCCTCTTCTCCATCATGGAGAATAATAATAATACAGGTGTTCTGTCATAAATCTGCAGCATATAGGCCTTTAGGTTTATCCTGGAGCCAAAACATCACAAATTTAAAAGGATTTAATTTATTATTATTTTGTAATGTGTATATACAGGATGTATGCATTAATCTGTTTAACATTTTTTCCAATTGTACACAAATATCAAATGAGCACAAAACAGATGACAAATGCATTTTGTGTGCAAATGACTGCAAAACAGCACTAATTATAATTCATTGCGCATCAATAAAAAACTAAATCTCACTTCAGGGAGGATGCACATTTTAGAGATCCCCTCTGTGTTTGCAAGATATACAACAGCAGCGTGCAGACCTACCTAACCACCGCTCCACGGTGACTGTCTCCTCTTCCTCCTCCTCTTCTCCATCATGCAGCTGAAGGGTTTCTCTCACACAAAACAGTCCACAATGTCTCCGACATCCAACAACAACACGAAGCAGCGATGGCACCGTGTCCCTCAGCGTTTGGTCGGCTCTCAGGATGCAGAAGAGGAGCAGCAGAGAGGAGAGGAGAGGGAGAGAGGAGAGGAAACCTGAGGAGAGAGCACCGAGGAGAAAATTAAATTGCACTTGGGGGGCAAATTCTATTAGGGAATAGTTATTGTCTCCTGACAGCTCCTGTCCATTTGGGTAATTAGTCGAAGAGATTGGTTGAACAAACGAAATCTATTCCCATTCAGAAATGATATTTTCCAATTCCCTGATTGAACCTGACCTGGTGCTGCTGCTGCTGGAAGAAGAGAAGAGGCGCTAATAGGCTCATTGGACTCAAATCACTTGTCCAGCAAAGCACAGCACAGCAAAGCAGAGCTTGGTGAAAGAATCTGCATGGAGAGGTGTTTCATTAGTTTTAAGACACAATGGTGAGGCTAAGAAAGGCTGCACTTGTCAACATTACATTTCCAATTGTATCATTATTATTAGTAGTAGTAGTAGTATAACCCTAGTAGTAGTAGTAGTAGTAGTACATCAAGACATGCACTGACAAACTCTGGAGATGTATTTTAAGGAATCTCTCTGGACATAATTTAGATATATTATCCAGTTTAGTTTTTGAGTCCTGTGATTCACTGGCACCTGCCCAGCAAGGTGTAACCCTGCCTGCATGCTGCAGTGCATGATGGGATTGACTCCAGACCCCCCCATGACCTTCATCAGATAAAGCCTGGCAAAGCAAATGAATGAATGACTGAAATCCTGGATCCAAAAACCTTCACCATGGAAAGTATTGATAATGACTTGTTCCTTTGTGAGAGAGACGGAGAGAGAGAAATGTCATATTGATTTAAAAACCCTGTAAACAATCATTTCTGAGTGTGATTGTGATGAATGTGCAACATAAAGTAAAAACATGCGTCTAAAAAAAATAAATAATCATTTAATCAGCCTTTAAATAAGCAAAAGTGCAAAAGTAAGTTTTTGTAAGCAACCGTTATTCCGGGGCCTTCAAGTTGAGGGTCTCCCAGAGGAAACCTTCATTTTCAAGAGTGTAATTCAGTTTGCATTACAACTCTCAGAGGACTGACCAACATACATCTCAATTAAAAGTCAATTTTGCTCCAACTTTATTGTAATTAAATGAAATTCATGCATCAAGAGGTTGTTTTGCACGTCCTGTGTCAAAAACTAATGTAAGACAACGCACTGTTGTGTTCAGAGGTATAAAAATATGGAATGGTTTCCCAACAGACATTACACATTTAACAAGTAAAACTGCTTTTAAAAAAGAGTTTAAAGAAATACCTGATAGCCCCTCTCCAAATACGACATGTTTGGCTCCATAATATCTGACTCTATGTGTGTTACATCTGCTTCTTGAACTTTATGTTTCTTGCTAACCTGTCTGCCTTGGAGCTGATCTCTCTCTCTGGGTTGGGTGTGATTGTCTGCAGGTGTGGAGTCAAGGAGGAGCCACCAGCTGGGCTACATCACCATCACTAAGATCTCCTCACAAACCCTGCTCAGACATCTCCACCCTGCCAGTTCGTCATACAGTTCTCTTTTGCTTGGTGTTTTGCTTGCTAGTAACCGTGTTTTCTAATCTGGATAGTTGGATAGCATTAAATTGTAACTTTTTTGAATAGAGTTTGGTTTGTGGTGGAGCGTTTACAACTAAAAACTGAAAACAAAAGAAATACAGTCCCTCAGAAAAACCACAGACCTTACTGAGGAGAGTTAAATGTTCATTTCCCCGTAACAATATGATCATTAATGAGGAACTGTATTGTTTCATTTATATTTTGGCAACTGTATGCATTATTTTTTATGGGGCTGCTGTTGTTTTTAAGGTTTGGGTACTTGTTGTTTTGTTGCTTTTGTCATTAGTAGTTTTTTTGTTTTTGTAGTTTGCTTGTTTTTCTTTTTCTTTTTTTGGTCAATTTTTAACTTGGTATTTTCATTGGCAGTTTTTCTTGTTGTTGATTTATTGTTTCTTGTAGTTTGCTTGTTTTTCTTTTGTTGTTTGTCCCCTTTTTTGCTTTGGATTTTTATTACATATTTGATTTTACATTGTGATGTAGTGTTCTTGAACGGACCCCAGGAAGAGTAGCTTCTACCTTGGTAGTAACTGATGGGGATTCTGGGTAAATAAATAAACTGTTGTTAAAACATTACATGCTTAGGCGCTATGTAAGATGTCCCGAAACCCCTTTTTGTTTCTAACAAATAAACACACTAAAGCCCTTTATAACTCAAGATTTCCGGTGGAAAGCGAGGAGTGAATCTTCCCTCTTCAATGACAGCAGCCGAGTCAGCTGAGTGAATTAAAACACTGTGACTGACAAGTGTTGGATCTCCTCCAACTTCATCACCTACACTTCCTGTAAGCTATATATGCTAACTCTGGAGGAGGAGGAGGGGGAGGAGGAGGAGACCAGAACATGAAACAGAACAAGAGAGAAGAAGTAAAGGTCACAGATTTCTTGGAATTAAAATAGTGCAGTGGAGCATATTATCAAGGCCTAAATGCAGTTGATAGTAGGAGGTTATTGATCCTCCCTCCCTCCTGTCCACACGTCTGCACTCTTCTGCTGGGCACAGACAAACTGCAGGGACTTCCAATTTGCTAAAATCAAAGATTCTCCTTCAGTCATTTAAAACACACACTACACAAACCAACATGGGAGGATAAGCAGTCACACAGCTAGACAGATATCGATTGTACAGATACACACACTCGCAGTTTCTTTTGGTTGAACGCTGACTGTAAAGTGACAGTCTCCTTGGTACAAACAGCATCCTGACACACTGATGGTGATGGTGGTGAGATGGGATGTTTGGGAGCTGAGCAGATGAGCGGGGGAGGGAACGCAGCAGTAAAATGAGATGGATCTGACCCTACTTGACTCCTGCCTTTAAGAGGCTGAATGTTTAAAACTGAAAGGGGATCTGGCTTAGTTTGGATGTGATATATACCAATACCATATATTAACCTCTTTTTCATAATTTATTCACCGCCTCCCTCTCCTCCCCCCTCCTCTCTCTCTCTCTCTCTCTCTCTGTCCACAGCAGGAAGCTTTATAGTATTATTAAAGTCAGAAAGAGAGATGACAGAAAAATGCATCAGGCCCCTCCTGCATTTTAATATCAATAGCGGAGAGGTAATAAACATCGAGGCAGAGAGCACACAGGAGAGTAGCGACTATAAAACCCCACATTGTCTAATTTATGGAAGACAACAACAGGGCAGCAAGGTGAGCTTTTTACCCTTCAGTCCGTGCTTTCATAACACAACAATGTCTCAGAGAGCAACATTTGTTGAGCAGAGAATAAACACACAAAAGAAAAAAGTTTTGAAGAAAGTAATCTGGACCATGTTGTCCCTGGAGGAGGGGGATGAGAAACTGGAAATGTTTCCAACAATGTGTAGTTGTCTTTGTATTCACAAGTGTTAAGTTTAGCTTTCACTTTTGAAATGTAGTTATTTTAAGCCAAAACATGTTGTTCCCAAAACTTAACCAAGGTGTTTTGTTGCCTAAACCTAAAGAAGCCTTTTTGTTTTTCTTCAAAATGTAACGTAATGTCATTCAGTTTTTTAAGATTTGCTTTCACTTTTAAAGCATAGTAGGCCCCTACTATCCCACATCAATGGTCCTTGTAGAGACCGATAACGCTTATTTAGTGGCCTGATAACAGTCGAAGTTGGAGGTTTTAATCATATCACATGAGCTTCATCGGCAGATGCAGTTTGCCCAGTTTGTCATGGAACTGTGTTCAAATTGCTTTCTTTTTAAAAAAAAAACACTTTTTTTTTTAGCACTTTAAGGGCTTTCGGTCTGTGATGCCTTAAAAGTTGAGCTTCAAAGTTTGTTCTTGACCTTGGAAACAATGCAGTTTTTATTATAGCTGTTTTGTGATTGTCGATTTTTAATTTTTCTGCGATCAGTCTGCTGCAAACCAAGCCAGCTATTATACTACAGTAGCTGTATGAGTCTAATGTGTTGCTAAATATCCTTTAAATTCATGAGGCAATGTAACTAATTTGTACTCATGCATTTTTACAATATCTTTGCTCTAACTCCGTATCTCATCATTTTTATGATTTGTAATCATAAAATAATCTGTATCAACGAATTCCTCATCCAACTCTTTTTTCACAATTGCCTCCATTAAAACTTCAGAGGCTAACTCGCTGTCTTCAACCTTTGTCTGAAGTTTGTTTAGCTTGTATCTGTGCACATACACATAGTGAGGCCAGAAGACACTTTACGGTGAATTTGTCACTAGTCTGTGACAAATTAGGGCCAAAACTGTAACTTCATGGTTGGCCACGGGCCAAAAGCATACACTACACATATTGTATTGTACTGTTGAGATGCAAAATGGTTCCCAAGTTCCTCTAATTAAATATCATTTTAGCTTTTACATAGTTAACCCCTTAAACCCCACCTGCTGAAAACAATTGGGCTATTTTCCAGTCATACCCAATGTATGTAATTCCAAGACTGTTTAGGGACCCCAGCATGCAGAAATATTCAAACACACCATTTTTAGAACAGACAAAAATAACACATTTATACTACATTCAAAGAGCTGCATTGTTTTTGCCCCAAACTGCATGTAATTATCATAAAGTGGGCATGTCTGTAAAGGGGAGACTCGTGGGCATAGAACCCATTTTCATTCACATATCTCGAGGTCAGAGGTCAGGGGACCCCTGTGAAAATGGTCATGCCTAAAACAGCCTGCTACAGCCTCCGAAAGACAGTTAAGTCTTCAGACCGATCCCCGCTTCAAAGTTTCATGAATAACTTCTTAAATAATGTCTGTTGTTGTGTGTTTCATTTGATCTGTAGGAGCGACCCTCAAATTGAATATAAACACGATAAAACTGATTCTTCTTCTGCCGTCAGACAGATAAAAGAGCACAAACAGCTCTGAACGTGTCCTGATTTAAATGTGAAGCGTCTGTCCTCAGTGTGAACCGCTCACCTCAGCCTTGGCAGAGCTGCAGACAGATATTACACCGCTGCCAACTTCCTCATTAACCATCATTAGTCTGAACCAGCGTAACACCTGCAGCTCACCGAGGCTCAAGGCACCTGATAAAGGGCTTCTGTATAGTAAGCAGCACGAAGCATCGCCGACCCCAATCCTATAACAAATACAGGTAAACATTTAAACAGATCAGATGTGTGGGAGAAAGGTGCTTAAACCAAAAGACAAGTCATGAATGTGTTTCACAAAAGAGTTACAGAAAACTTTGAGAAGGAGACACTTCTTCCTTTAGTTTGACAGTTTCCCAAGTAAAAAAAAAGCCCAACTTGATATTAAAATTTGTCAGGTGATATATTGGATAACGTTTGAAAAAGGGATAAATAACATGCAGAAGCTTCCCGGTGACAAACTGTGCTTTTCTCGATCCATTCTGGCAATCATAATGTGTCACTGAGGGTCTAATTCAAAGTATCTGAGAGTTTGATTAAGTCACAGAACCACAGCTGCTCAGCCTTGATGTTCCTCTGCTTTAATGTACGGCTATTAATCAGCCTATTGTGTGTGTGTGTGTGTGTGTGTTGTTGGAGGAATCGACTGCTTTAACTCAACTAATTCCCCATCAAAACCTGTCATAGTGCTGATGCTGAAAGCGTGGTTTGGATAAAGAGATGGAGTGGGGTTTCGGGTGAGATCAGAGTGTGTGTGTGTGTGTGTGTGTGTGACAGGTGGGGGGGTGGAGGTAAGGGGCAAGAGTCAAGGGAATTCAAGCCGATGTTCCAGGAAACACAAAGCTCAAGATCAAGCATCGGTTGTCCTTCAGATGGGCTGGTTGTAATCCGGACGACATCAAACCCTCGTCTTCCATCCATCCATTTATCTCTCCTCCCTCTTTCTTTCATCCACCTCACCCGACCATCTCACCCACGTTACCCTCCCCGGGGGTCTGCTGCTGCTGCTGCCTGCCCCCCCCCCGCGGAGCTCACCTCCAAGTGTGTGAGGGAAGAAGAAGCCCCACGAAAGCCGATTGCGTTTTAATAAAGTTTATTATCTGCGTGGAGCTAATCCTCAAGGGTAATCTCTCCCCTCTAGTCCTAAAGGAAAGCTGGATTACTCACTTGCTATAATCCCAATGAAATTGTTAGGATTTAGCTTGCGCTGCACAGCAGATGGCAACAGGCTTTTTTCCTTCAACCTTGGAGGCTTTAACCCCCCAATTCTACATGCAACACCCCGCTCCTCCTTGCATCATGTCCTGGTAGTCTTGGTCAAAACAAAAAAACAAACAGAAACTTGTTTTCGAACAACATCTGGGAGGGTCTCGAAAAATAACTTTGACGGCTGAGACAATACAGATGGGATCAAGGTTTACGCCTTCTCTGTAAATTCATGTTTAAATCCATGCCTTTAACTAGACCTCCCTCGACAAATGACATGTTTTAATGAGTCCTTATCAAAAATAATTTTATTGATTCAGACGGAAGCAAAGAAGCAAACAGAAAAACACAGTGTTTTTGAAGATGCCCAGCCGAGGCTTTACATCGTGGACACAAGCCAAAAACAAATCCCGCTTATTCTAAAACCTTGTCCAGTGTGAACATATGCGTCGCTCCACAACACTTCATAACAAACAACCAGAGTATATGTGGACTCAGCAGTGTGATGTAATATACAAAGACGTGACATAGCGCTCAGTGTCATGTACAGTAAACCACCTCGAAGGAGCTGAACAACAAAAGGCTGATCCGCTCTTCTCTGGTGAAAGTTAGCGTGGACCTGCTGCTGGTCCAGTCACAGTATTCAACAATATGATGCAGCCGTCAGGCCGTCAACAAACTGCAACAACCCACAATGTATTTAGGGACTGGGACTGTTTTTTTTAACATCTAATTAATAAATGAAATGCGTAAACATTTGATTTAATTCTTGATAAATTGAAAAAAATGGGAACAACAGTTCATCTGTAATTTAAGATACAACAGAACATATTTTTTTAAATCAAAGAATAACCTATTTGAGTATTAAGTTATGATTCAAATATTTTTATGTGTAAATATATAAAAATTGTGACTGAAATAAAAAAAAATTGGTCATACACTACAGAGAAGTAGTGTAGGAGGCCTTCACCCTACTGTGAGATATATACAAAAATTAAATAAAAAATTACAGTTACCAATGACCATAATTTATATAATGGATTATCCTTAACTCCAAACAGAAACCCACTTATGGAAATATACATCTATATGCTCTTGAAAAGCTCTGGAGGCCAGATTAAGTGTAACGTTAAATAACTGACTGGAAGATAGTCAGCTACATTTTCCCTTCTCCTCCTCTCCAGTTAGACATCACCCACACATCCACCACATGGATGCCTTTGGCTGCAGGTAACAGTTAAGTGGACCACCTAAGATCGTCCTAATCTCGACACATCCCCTTACAATAACCCCAACCTCAGCCTGCATGAACCTAATGAACGTTAATCATCGCTGACTCAAATTTGGACACACTTTGGTTCAGGGCAGGGCTACTTTGGCCCGCCGTAGCCTGAGGCGGTTTTTGAAGAAGAGGTACATGGCCACAAGACACATGAAGGACAGGAAATAAAGGATGACACACAGGCTGATGTCCACTTTGGAGAATCCAATGCTCAGCACAGACATCCAGCGTCCCCTGTGGCTCAGCTCGGCCTCCTCGTCAAAGTACTGACCGCTCAGTTCTCGCTTCTGCAGCCGCTTTCTCTGCTGCCCCACATCCAGCGTTTCAAAGTCTGCTTCCATTGGCTGCAGGCCCACCATGCCGAGCCCCGCGTCCAGCTCCATGCCGAGCCCGAACATGGGCCCGGGCTCCTGCTCCTCCTGCCTCTGCAGGGTGCGTTGTTTGACCCGGTTGGAGGCGGCCCCCTGCAGCGCCTTGGCCTTATAGTGCTGGTTGACGAAGGAGTCCAGATCCACGATGTCCTCCTGCATCTCTCGCATCCTCATCCCCACGATGCTCGGCTTCCTGCGGGCCTGCCGCGGGCCTCGACCCACCTCCATTCCAGGTTTGGCCCAGGGGGTCGTCTCCGATGCCTTACCCTCTATCTCATCTGTTGCTACTCCTTCCCCACCCTCCTCCTCTTCTTCGTCCTCGTCCTCGTCCTCTTCCTCTTCTTCTTGCGATGGCAGAGGTTCCGTCATGGAGTCCGAGGCCTCCCCGGCGCTCCTCCCTACACGTCTCAGAGATTCTAAAGCTTGCTGCCGACTCGCATGTTTTTCTCGTTGTTTTGCCAGGATCTGACTTTCATCCTCGAGGTAGTCTGACAGGACGAGGAAAAGAAAGACACAGGGATGTCATTTCTAAAGTCATCATCACCTCTAATCTAGACTCAGATGCTTTACTAATCATCCTCTGCTCATCTGAATAAATGGTGAACCTCACTTCAGCTCAGAAACTCTTTCTACTACTGTCCACAATTAATACCGTACATTTAGAGAAGATTTGATATGATTTAGAGAGTAAACTCTAACAAACCCAAATTAAAGGTCTTATTGATAACATTTTTATGTAGACAAATATAAAAAAGGGTGCCAAATAAAAGTCGGACTTTTCCTGAAAAACATTATTAGGATTGTGAATAAATCATTTTTAAAATTTTGGCGGGTCCAAAATGAATGTTTTGTTTATCTCTGTGGAAGATATCTAACGTTCAATTCACACTTCTAACGATGAGTGAAAGATATACTGAACAAGGAATTTGGGTGGGTGACAGTGGGATTATCTAGGCTCGCTGTTATAATTTTTGTTGGCATTACTGTTCCTGTTTTTCACATACTGAGAGTGGGAATATTTTATAACACATCCTTTAGCGTTATGTTAAACAGAGCAACAACTGAATCATTGGACATGTTTTTATTGAGCAGCTTGCTTCACATACAGGTAACAGAGGAGAGACACAGGTGGATTTCATGCTCATTGAGCTCTAGACCGTTAACACAGTCATGTAGACGGAAGAAACACATTTCTGTAGTTTGGTAGTTGGTGAGATATGAGCTCTCTTCAGAAAAAGAAACGGTGGCGTTAGGCTGTACCTGTGAGGATACGGCTGGGTGAGAAGTAGGACAGGAGGAAGGGGAGAACCTGCTCCTGGCTCCACCTGTGCTCCCCGTTGTCCTTCACCGTGTGGCAGGCTGGACACATCTCTGGTGAAGGCCACTGGATCTTTGGGAAGTTTGGGTCTTCACTCAAATCACCTGCAGAGATACATGCAGAGGTAATTAAGGGTTAATGTATTTTACAACAGAGTTCTTATCACTTTAGTACTGGGACAAGATCATGACAAATAATACATGACAAAACCTGGAACTTAAAATTTTTTTTTTTTATGAATTAAAAATGTAAACATGTATTAATTAAAAAAAGTACACAGTATGCAGTAATGTGATGTCGCTGTACTTCAGTTTATGTGATTTCTTTGATGGTAATCTTTATATTTGCATCCAGATATCACTTATTAAACAATGTTTAAGAAAATCTTTTTTTTGTAAAACAGCACCTCCGCTGGCGCATTAGTAACAGTTTAGACAGAGAGTGTTACTGCAGCACGGAAGATGCATCGCCAGCGGGTGAAAGCAAATCCCAGATTCACGCTCGTTTTCAAACAAGCTTCCTCCGCTTGGTGTTTCACCTCGCTATATTTTGCGTTTTTTCGGCACTGCGTCCACCACTGTCGTAGCTTCCTCTTGGTTGCATGCTTACGATCTGGCCGCTACGTTTCCATAGAGTTTGACGCCCAGAAACGCAGCACGCAAACACAGCAAAATGAAAAGAAAAGAGAAAATCAAGGCAGAGGGCAGGTTCTCTGCAGATACAGACACTGTCACACACCTCTAGTGGGTCATAAGTGATGATTTTGATGTATGAGTCTTTAGGAATATCCTACTCATTGTGCCTTTAAGTACACTGGCTGCCAATACTCATGAAGTACATGTTTGAATGCAGGAATTCAACTAAAGAGGCATATTTCTTCCACTACTACAGCTTTCCCACACTAATAAGTACCTCACTAACTTATAGTAGATAATATATAGAGCCATGTTCCAGATCCACTGCTACATACAGGAAACACACCACATAAAGCGCCCAGTCAGCTGCTTTCTCCATTGTTGTTTCTTTTATTCTCCTTTTTGTTGGTGCATTGACTCGAGGATGTAAGTGCTTAGAGGACTGGATGCAATCTGTGTTTGAACCCATTTGATCTTGTCACAGTGCTCGTAAAAACTAAAGTGCCTATATGCATATGTGTATGTATGTGTTTAAGTGTGTATATGTAAATCATCTGTCTGTGTTTGTGTGCATGTAATCTGGGGATTGATATTTTTTTGTGTACGTGTGTGTATGTGAGTGTATGACAGGGTCTAACAATGATCAATGGGCTTCTGGGATGTCCCAGTGGGAGGGGTGGTGAGATAATAGATGTGGTCAAAGTGGACAGCTTCCCCACATGTACACACACACACACACACACACACACACACACACACACACACACGATCCCTGTTTTCAGGCAGCAGACCTCGGTGCTCTGGACCACCTGTCTCGTCCCCTCACACCCCTTTGAAAGCAAAGTCCAATCTCCAAATTGAACATGAGAGCAACAGAGACCCCCGAGGGGAGCTGCCCTACTAATGAATTAGAAACTTTCTCCTTTAACATGTTTTTTCTTTCATGTGGCCGCTGCCCACTAACGCCCCTCGTCACTCAGGCACAACAACACGGCGTCCATGCAAACAGACTGGCAGAGGAACAGCAAAAATACTCACACACAACACACACACACACACTCTGCACGAACGCTCACAAGGACACACACACACACACAGGGCAGCATCTAGTAATAAATTGCTTGTTGTCACCAACAGGCCATTGTGCATGTGTGTGTGTGTGTGTGTGTGTGTGTGTGTGTGTAAAAAAAGGAGAGCAGCAGCAGCAGCAGCAGGTCTGTCACTTTACAGCGCTGTCAATTTACATCCTCCACCACCTCCGTACCCACTCCCTCCTCCTCCTCCTCCTCCTCCTCCTCCTCCTCTTCCTCCTCCTCCTCCTCCTCCTCTCCGCCGCTCAAGATTAATCTCAGTCATATGCATGTGTGTATGTACTCTGCATACAGTACTTTACATAAAGGATACATCAATTTTACTGTGTCCTGAATGGGCTGTGTGTGGGTGTGTGAGGGGGCTTTTACACATTTCAGCAGGTGAGAACACGCACGCACGCACGCACGCACGCACGCACGCACGCACACACGCACACAATCACGCACACACCACAGATGCCTCAGATCTCGTTCCTTATTCTAATCAGCTTGCCACGTTTGCGGCCAGGGTGACTTTAGCCATACCAGCCATATTGAGATTGCCACAATGGCCTGTCACGGAGATGTCATCACCGCCGCGCATACATATTCATCAGGTATAAATATGTATTGTTCAGCACGTCAAACTAGCTTCCTCAGCACTAATTCTGTGAGCGAGGATCACCTACGCCATCATGGCTGCTGCTGGGGAGTGGGCATGATGTCAAGACATTTTGTGCTCATTTAAATAACCGAGACAAAACCTAAATCAGGACTTCTGTTTATCGTATGACAGATGTAACTCTCTAATCTACAACAGGCCTATTCAACTACTTTTTTTGAAGGGCCAGATTTGACAAACACAGAAGTGCTAAGGGGCTGGACATTTACATTTCCTATGTCTGATCTGAAAAGATACTATATTAAATGTGAAAACAATGCACCTTTTTAATCTTAATAGGGTGTTCAGATATCGGGCCGATACTGACTCAAATAGCTGGATCGGATATCGGTGACAATGGAGCTGATCTATTAAATTCAATTCTATGTTTATATACTATATACATTATATACTGGAATTTTAATTCCTGTTTGAGTTTTGACCAATTTGTTGCTGCATTAAAAATGTTCAAACTTGAATTGTAATTCAGTACTCGGTATCGACTGATACCCAAAGCCCAGGTATTGCTATCGGTATCCAGACTGAAAAAGTCGGATCTGTGCATCCCTAGTTTTTAAAAAAACATTTTCTAAAGATTATATTTTTGGCATTTTCAAGCCTTTATTGATAGGACAGTGGAGAGTTTAGAAAGGGGGAGAGAGAGAGAGGGGGCGACATGCGGAAATGGCCACAGGTCGGATTCTAACCCGGGCCGCCGCGGTTAAGGACTCAGCCTTGTTATATGGGCACCCGCTCTACCAACTGAGCTATCAGGGCGCCACGGTGCATCCCTAGTTGTTTTAATAAACACATTGTTTTATTTAAAATCTTTTTTTAATTCAGTTTGACTCTCCTAAATTGCCTCTGCTTAAACAGCCTGGGATAAAACTTTTTAACTAAATAAGTATTTCTTCAAGACATAACTAATGAATGGGCTAATTAGCCTCTAAATAAAATGTTGATTAACTTAGAATGTTAGCAGGTTACTTACATAAAAACACAATGACGTTACTTTTAACAGTTGGTAACGGCGTTAATAACGTGAGTGGTAACGTTGATGAACGGGAATAAACTCTCTTATTGGAAATTAAAAAATATATATATATATTTTTTCATATTTATAAATGATCAAAGAGCCCAATTGAGGTCATTAAAGGGCCGGATTCTGCCCACCCTCCACAAATTGAATAGGCCTGATCTAAAACTGTCAAATAGCGGCACTGAATGTGTAATTTAGTTTGTTTGAAATCATGAGAATGAAGATTACACGATTAAAAACTACTGCTACTAATTTCCATCGTGGTCCATCCATCCATCTTCAACCGCTTATCCGGGATCGGGTCGCGGGGGCAACAGCTCCAGCAGGGGACCCCAAACTTCCCTTTCCCGGGCCACATTAACCAGCTCTGACTGGGGGATCCCGAGGCGTTCCCAGGCCAGAGTAGAGATATAATCTCTCCATCTAGTCCTGGGTCTTCCCCGTGGTCTCCTCCCAGCTGGTCGTGCCTGGAACACCTCCCAAGGGAGGCGCCCAGGAGGCATCCGTGCTAGATGCCCGAACCACCTCAACTGGCTCCTTTCGATTTCCATCGTGGTGTACAAAGGAAAAGGAGAAGTTGTTTGCACACTGAAATGTGGAAGCTCCCAGAATATGTACAATGATGCAACATTTCGACCTAGAGGTAACTTATTCTAAGTCCCAGCACAACAGAACATAAAGGAACAGATGGCCATTTTGGCTCTGAACATGACATTGAGATCATTGAGGCTTTGTTGTTATAAATAATCTGATGTACCACACTGAGTTGTACAGATCTGTCCTTTAAGGGAAACCATCCGAGCTGTTGGAATTGCTGTTTCCCAACATGTGCCATCGAGTTCAAGCCCAACTGAACACTAACTAACTGTGGTTTGTCTTCCACCCTTTAAACAGTTAGTTCCTGATTTAAGTCAAAATTGTGCTAATTTTCGACTTGCTCCATTTAGTCAAATTTTGTATCTGGCTGTTGTGACGACCATCTCCACCCTGGCTGCCTTGGTTTGTGTTTATTCAAAGAATACCCAGTCTAATAAATACCAGTATGTAAGTATTTTTTATCCTGCGTGATGAAATGCACAAAGCCTGTGCCGCATGTGAACACACAGTCCTGAAGGCAGCCAGTCTGTAGAAATGTGAATCAGTCTCAGCCTGTTGACAAGCAGCAACAGGACTGAGCTGCCACTGCTCTTAATTCTGCTGCCGCGAGGAGGCCGAGGGCCCTGGGGCCTCTTTGTTGCCAGCTAAATTAATTGTTCGGACGCTTTACAAATAGCTGCTCTTTCATGCATGGCTGCTCCTGAAAGGAGGGGCGGGGGAGGCCTGCTAAAGAGCTCCACTTTAGGCAAAGGGGAGAGGAGGGGTTGAGTGGATGGAGGGATGGAGTGTGTGCTCTCCTCAGGGAAACGCCGCCACTCATTGCTACAAACACAGCCAAGCCCCCGTCTCCTCCCTCGCTCTCCTTCCGATTCACCCGACTTATCCCCTGTGGACCCCCGACTCACCCTCCACCATGACTAACTCCCCCTGCCACACTCCACAACTTGACCCATGCTTGGAAACGCTGTGTGTGTGTGTGTGTGTGTTTGGGAGGGGGAGGAAAGGAGGGAGAGCGTGTGTGGCTTGTGTCATGGTGTTTGCCACCTGCTGTCACACAATACCTTGGGAATTATGTGTGTGTGTGTGTGGGCAAAAAGAGGGCTGGTTCCTGGGGGACCCATCCAGCGAGGATGCTGTGCCATTACTTGTCAAGCGCAGGATATGAGTCCCAGGGGACGGTGAGTGGAAAGAGAGAAAGACTACAACAGAGATAGAGGAAGAGAGGGAAGACGGATGGATGAAGGTGGCGGGTTGAATAGTGTTTAAGTGTCTGGGGAGCAGACACTCGTGGGGACGGGTGTCCTTCTGGCCCCTGCTGTTCAGGACACAAGCTGTCCCTGAGATAGGAGAGGGGGCAGTCAACACAAACAAAAGATAGTGATTTAACAAAGTGGGCTGTTAATGACAGCCCTGTGCCTCATAAAATCATATCAACGCAGACAAGGGAGGAGGGACGCTTAGGAGCTGTTTAATACTCTCGAGACGGATGTGCAGAAGTGTAATATGCTGATACAGCACGGTCAAAGAAGAGAGAAAACTTTGTATAGTTATATGCAGAACAAGAAAAGACAGACAGGTCTCACTGAGAAACTAAAAAAGTGCATTCTGATGCAAAAAAGAAAAGTGTACGGCTGTGTACAGCGTACTAAAAGTTTAACAAGTGGATTTTTATGCTGCGTTTAAATATAAATTCCTAGTCATAGGTTCCTCAAAGACGCAAATCATACAGTGGAGTGAAGGGCTCCAGACTTATGAGGACAAGGTGAAAGAGCAGGATTTGGGCATATAAGTCTAGAGAAGATATGAATAGTGGGAGGATAGTGGGGTGTGGGAGCGAATCAGAGTTAAGGGTGTGAGAAGGATAGACGATGGAAGAGGGGGTTCAGGAGAAAACGGGTGAGGCAGAAGCAGCAGATGATACTTGGAGGACTAAGACGGGGTGACAGCTGGTGTCTGATCTGAGGATCCATCCTTCCTCCACCCCTCACCCCTCTTAGTCGTATTACGAAATACTAACTGACTATGAGAGGAAACTACAACTGAAAATCTTCCCCCAACATTGTGTAAGGTAATGCTTAAGATCCCAAAGTGTGGACGGGTAGACACAGAAAAGAGGAGTGTAGAAAGAGTAAAGGATGTGATGGAACTAGTGGGAGGGACAGGGATGGCTTAGCTAACTAATGCCGCATTTCCACTGCATGGTACGACACGGCTCGACTTGCTTTATGGATGCTCGATTATGGCAAAAATCATAATCATGAAGAACTTTGTGCTCTTGTAAACAATGTAATCAAAAACACGTTGGTTTTATAGATATGAATGGCTATGATACGGCAAAAAAGTCACACCCACAAAGCATTGTAAACAAATCGGTGTCTGTGTTTCAAGACGGGTCGGGTGGGTTGCCAACATAGCCATACCAAGGTTGACAGTCGCGCCGGGAGCAGGGAGCTGGGTCCCTCCTCACAGGGAGAGAGGGCACAGCGAGCACTGAGCGGAGAGGTCCAGACGAGGGTTGCTGTAAAGCGCCACCTTCGTCCTGGGGCTTTCCAGGCCAATAAACACAGGACTTTCAACCAGAAGACCGGTGTTTGAAACCGATGTTTTGTTTTGTAAGTTACATTAGTGACATTTGTGATGTGTTTTCTGTACTTATGTTATGTTGTTTCCGTACGTATTGTACTTAGTTTACGTACTTATTTTAAGGCCAACCATGAGGTTTTTCCTAAACCTAGCAAAGTGGTTTAGTTGCCTAAAACTAACTGAGTGGTTTTGTTGCCCTCTGCTGGTACTGGTGTGGATGGAGGCTAACAGCTCCATATCTCTTTACAGCTTCGTATCGCTCCATATCCACTAAGCCACCCACACGTTGGAGCGATCCAATCACATCGGAAGGATTTGATGTAAATAGTAATTGTAATTGTACAAAGATGCTATAACAGCTGTTTCAATGTCATTTTAATGACTACACACAGTTTACCGCAGCTATAACTGAAATAATAAAAAAGAAAATTACATCTAGTTTGCACCAAAGAGATTCTGCAATCTAGCTACAGATGTAGGTGCTGACTCCTACCTGCCAGTCTGTTGTTGACGCGATTGTGTCTGGTCCAAAGCCACAGCACCGCCATGGACAACGTGTTCACCTCCACCAGACTCTCACTCGCCATAATCTCAAAGTGCTCGGCACACCCCCTGCAGCCAAAGAAGTTGTGGACGTAGTTTCTCATCGCACTCAGCACCTCCTGGGGATCTGGAGGGGAATGACATGTGATGTTGTCAGTCAATGATGAGCACCAGTAATCTGATCAAAATGAGAAACAATTAAAAATACCAATACCACAAATTCCTTCCTATGATCATGTCAAAAACAAACTTTGTTATTTCTACTGTTTTTGTTATTTTGTATGTTTTTGTGGTAACATGTAATGTTACTTTATTGGTAATATGAGTAAATGCTAGGTGAAATGCAAAGGGAAAATTGTGCATAAAATAAATCAATAAATACATTTAAAAATAAATATAAAATACATTTTAAAAAAGTGCAAAAATAAATCGAATCGACTAATACATATATTTTTTAAATTAATAAACATAAATACATAAATAAATAAAAGGGAAAATTAAACAGAAGAGTAAATCAATAAGGGAATTAATACAATGATAAATAAAGTAAATTAAAACAGAAATATCAATTTATGTCACATTTATAAATTAATTAATGGCTACATTTAATGACAAATGTATTTATGTATTTATTTATTGTTTATTAATCGATTTATCGAGTCATTTATTTATTCATTTAATTTTTGTTTTGGCAGGTTCCATCCTCCAACAAGTTGAAATCAGTCATTATCTCCAATATAAAGCTCAATCACCCCCTCTTCGTGTAAAGCTGGTTGTCTCTCTACATTAAAATGTGCAGTTAACTAGCGCTGTAGCCTGAAAGCTTGCTAATGGCATTGTGTGTCCACAGCCCCCTGGATTCCCACGGTTATGTGGGCCAGGAGTCACAGAGAGCTGGGTTAACCCCATATTGAGATGAATTATCTATGCGAATGGGATAACCCAATCTGGAGATTAAACACAGTTAACCAGTTAACCCTCTGTGTGAATGGTGGCCATGCTGTTGTCTCAGGACTTCAACAGTCCACAAACATATTTTCCTGCTTTTGTTGTCGGCTTAGCAGAAAATTCAGATGAACCGGACTGACGGTGGGAGTGTGTCTGGGAGTGTGTGTGTGCTCTTTATGGAAATAAGGATGGTGTTCAAAGCTTTACTGATGTGTTCACACCTGTAATAATCTATGCAGCATGTGTATATGAATGAATGGAGCTTCATATTATGGTCAATACTGTACAGTATGTGTGTGTATCCACCCATTAAGCTGGTGGTCTGTGGGTGGCCAGATGGACACCCCTTTTGGCCAGTCCATCTGCAGGTCACATGATGGTCCGTAAACCTTGGGATTAACCTCTGTATGTCTGTGTGTGTGTGTGTGTGTGTGAGTGTGTGTGTGTGTGTGTTGAAGGGAGATTAACGTCCCTGCCAGGAGTGGAGCCTCCGGTCATCTGCCTGTTTTATTAACCACTCACATTCCACTAATCTAACGTAATCCCTTTTCACACAATTAGGCTCAATTTTAGCTGTGAAAAAATGGCAAAACATCTCAAAAACAAAAACCCCTCAAAGAATTCTGGTCAAAACTTCATCGTATTTGTTTGTATTTCTGTATGTGTGTTCAGGCTTTTCTCTGTGTGATGTTAAATCAGGTCAGTGTGGAAAGAAAGCAGTGCAGCAAACATTCCTGTGCTAATTTGTTTACAAAGCTTCACAAAGCCCTCATCCTCAGTCCGCCCCCGGTCCTCGTGAACTTTCAATGGACCTTTCCATTCACAAAAATACAAACTCTGTGTGTGTGTGTGCCGTACCTGTGCCTCCTGCGTTCTTGGCCTGGACGGTGAGAACGTGGAAGAGGGTCCACACCCCGCAAGGGTAACGTCTCAGGTGAGGTTGTGAACCCTGACAGCCCACCCACCTCACTCCTTCAGGCAAAGAAGCATCTGGAGACTGAGAGAGAGAGAGAGGAAGAAAAACAGACAAACACAGATTACCGACAAATGGGAAGCAGGAAAAAAAGAAAAAAAGCTTAAAGGATCAATCTGGTGATATTCTACATTTTCTTATTGACAACAAATCCCACGAAAAGACCAAAACCAACAATGAATTGATCCCACTAAGTATTGTCTGTGTAACCAAAGCCTGAGATAGCTTATTGCGCCTCTTGACTACAATTACAAGTAGCACTGGTTGGGAATCACTATAACGAATGCATTAAATAATCCTGTTGAGTAATGTTTGCTGAAAAACTATGCTGCCCTATGATGTCTACGGGTGCTTTCACAAGCCGACAGTGAGTCCGTTTTAATCAAAGTGTGGTACATTTCAACCCCTGATGTGGTTCCTTTGGGCAGTTGTGAACGCAGTAATCTTACTCTGGTGCAGACCAAACCAACCGGTCTGAGACCGCTTGTGAGAGGTGATCTCAGAGTGTTTCAAAGCGAACCAAAACGCAGGCTGCCTGTGCGGGCATTTGTTGAGATGGAAACAGGTAAACAACAGGTTAACATGAGTGGTAGAGGACTGTCTTGGACTTCTTCAGAAGTCATCTGCTGACATCTGGGCCGAAGAGAACATACAGAATATGATAAATAAAGTCCACAAAAATAGTGACGTTCATAAGTCATTCAAGATAAACTGGAGGAGAATGGATTCATGCACCGTCGATCAGTGCCAAGTCAAAGTGAAAAACCTTCGACAGCAATATTTTTTTTTTTAAGATCATTTTTTTTCTGGCTTTTTTTTTTTTACCTTTATTGGATAGGACAGAGTGATAGACGGGAAAGGGGGCGAGAGAGGGGATGACATGCAGCAAAGGGCCGCAGGTTGGACTCAGCTTTGGTACATGGGGTGCCCGCTCTACCAGGTGAGCTAACGGGGTGCCAATATTTTAAAGTCTGTGATTCCCTGCATAGAAGTGGCAGCTCTCGAGACGCTTTAATTTGTGCACTGTGAAAGTGCCCTAAGTGCCACAGACAGAGTAGGGAAGTTGGAAAGTACTGAGAGACAGACTAACACATTAATGGTTTTGACCTTTTCATGGGATTTGCTGACAATAAGAAAAATGCCTCGTCCTTTAAAATGAGACTACAAAGATTCTCTAAAAAGTAAACCCTGTCCAGCATCTCCCAACCTGTTCAACTAAATGAAAGCAGTTCCACGTAGTTTTCTTGATCAATAAGAAGTCAATCCCAGGTTAATGGCTCGGCCCTCCACTAATGAACAGAAGCTATCCAGACCTCTAACCACGAGCCACAGTTGAATCCAATAACATATTTTCTCTGACATAAAGTCGTTTCTCTCGCTGCACTGCATCACCATGGCTGGTGTGATTGACAGGGTTACTCACATGTCAATAGTAAAGATTTGGTGTGTGTGTGAGTCCATTTCCTCTGAGGCGAAGTCTATTCATACCTTCCCATTGATTCATTGATCAATTGATTTGCCTGCTAAAAGCTAATGATGTAAGTAAGTGACTCTTTCAATTTGCGAGGGGCGGTACTGGAGGCATGCAGGCTTCATTCCAAAGACAACAGCACATAGATCCTCAGCTATATGTGCTGGCACCGACACAAGGACAAAGTACATATTGAAATATCTGGATATTTAT
Organism: Sebastes fasciatus; assembly: GCF_043250625.1. Taxonomy (NCBI): domain Eukaryota; kingdom Metazoa; phylum Chordata; class Actinopteri; order Perciformes; family Sebastidae; genus Sebastes; species Sebastes fasciatus. The sequence goes on from NC_133799.1 coordinate 16,642,708, forward strand.
AAAAGATACTTTTACTTACTCATGCTGTGGGGTTTTATAGAAATTTCCAAGATCACGTTTAACATGTTTTTGACAGGATAGGCATCACTCTGGAGCCTCTGAGGTGGTTTATGTGTCCAGACCGACAGGTGACCTTGACAGATGTCCTCATATCAGTCTGGGTGCATTTCATGATGCCCTGCCTTCTGTTCTCCCTGCGGCTGTTTACCTGTCTGGTCCTCTCCCTTCCTTTCCCTTTAAGATGCCTGCTCAGGCTCACAAATGTTCTTCTTCTCAATTTTAATTAATGCACTTCCCCGATGCAGCATGTAATGGACAGACCACTTCTGAATCCAATGAATACCAAAGATGGAAGACCGACATAAAAAGTTAACTAGGAGTACTTTGGATGTTGGCTTGACTGACAATAATGAGCCCCAAGTTCATCGCAATATTGATGCATAATGTGAAAACGTATTGGATATTTAACTATACTGTCTTGACTCACCTGAGCCGAGTTATCCAGCATCTCTTTGAATGCCTCGTAGGAAATCTCATCACCAGTCTGGTTCTCTAGCCAAGAATTTACAGACTTCAAAAGGTTCATCACCACTGGACGGCCTGGGAAGTACTGCAGACACAAAAACAACAGAGCACAATGTATTATAGGTGTTAACCTACCAAACTTAAGAAATGACATTGACAAAACTGTTGATTTTGGAGTAAGTGAGATGCATATTGATTATTTTTTTATGTCTGAAAAATGGTGAGAAATGCCCATCACATTTTCCCAAAACCCCAAAGTATTCAATTTACTATCATAGAAGACATGGAAACCCAGCATACATTCATATTAGACAAGAAATCTGTCAATTGAGTAATCGATTAATCAACTAATTTCAAATAGTTTATTGAGAAGGAACCAAAACTCCTGTGTACTGTCAGTTATGATATTTAATAATTAATGGTTAGTAGATTACCATTAGATGAATTCAGTTACTAATGAATCTTCACTGATAAAGTAGAGTTTATAAAATCTAACACAAAGTTAGTCTTACAGCTCTGATTAATTGTATGTTTTAGTCAGCACATGGAAATCTAAATGCTAAAGAACAGAGGTGTAGACTCGAGTCACATGACTTGGATTCGAGTAACAAATTTGATGACTTTAGACTCAACTTGACAAAATCAAAAAAGACTTGTGACTCGACTTGGACTTTAACACTAATGATGGCTTCGCCTGAACCTGAGCCCTTTGACTTGAAAATACTTGATTCCTTCCTCCAAGCCCAAAGATTAAAAATCACGTTATTTATAAAGTGTGCCACAAATAAATTCAATCAACTAACATTAACGCTATTTATTCCCAGCAAGTAGACAATTTATTCCTCAGATCCACTTTGTTTGAACCGATCCGACAGCATCCAATCAAGTTGCAGGAGAGAACCATGAAGAACCAACGTTACATTACTGAGCGCCAGTTGGAAAAAATTATACCAAAGATGATTTTGTTTGTAAACAAAAACTATGGGGTGGTCAACAAAAAAATAAATTGCAGTATACAAAACGTGCGGGTCGAAAATTACAGACGGAGAAATAAATAGCATTATATTTGGTGAAGAGCGCGTTCTGACTGGTTTAGAAGTAGTGGTTTAGTAAACTTGTGACTTGCAAAACAATGACTTGGTCCCACCTCTGCCAAACAGTTTCCACGGCATAAATATTGTGCTAATGCTTTTATATATGTATCTTCTATTTATAAAAGCTTGACGACCGTGTTACCGGTTGCTAACTCATCCTCACAATATTTAGAGGTTTACATGCTGCACAGAAGTTGTGGTTTGGTTGTTTTCCCTTTAAAGAAATTCACTAAATGTGACTGCAGCTGAACTTAAGCCTCTTCCTTCATTAAGATCCATTTCCTAAGCCACTAACAACCACTTAGCCACAGTCTACTCAGTGCTTCCTCCTGATGTGTATTTACATCCTGTCAAACTAGCATTACCATGGTAACAAGCACAACTGAGAGAAACATGATACTGTAACTAGCAGAGGTCGGTACACGAAGAGAGAGAGGAAATCCAGCTGATGGGTGTCTGAGACCAGTGATGACAGAGTGAAGACAGACACAGACAAACGTGTCTTCACACATACGATACTGACAATAGAAACAGCTGATGTCTTCAGAGAAGAGCGCTTTAATACATTTCAGCTAAATGTGCTTCCTATTCTTACTGTAAGCCTCTCTGTGGAACAGTTTATGATAATGGTCCCGTTTCTCAGAAAGAGACACAGCAAAGGGATCAAGCTTTTTTCCAAGACTTTCCAAGCCTCGTTGTGTTATATAACATTGTGTCTTGTACTGCTCTGTTTTCCATTTGTTTAAAACGAGATGATGCATCTCAAGAGGTTTATCCTGATATAATACATTTCATTCAAACAACAGGCAAATAGACAACTTCCATGGTAACTTTTGTTTAGCTCTGCAACTACAGTCACGATTATTTTCATTAGCGATTGATCAGCTGGTTATTTTTTTTTAATAATTGATTTATCATTTTGTCTATAAAATGCCAGAAAATATTGAAAATACGTATTATAATTTCCCAGAACCCAAGGTGACGTCTTCAAATTAGGGCTGCCCTCGAAATTCATACAATTTTCACTTTAAATCTTGTGTTTACCAGAAAATCCTTCAGCATGAAAAAAGCATAAAAAACAACTAATCAACTGAAGAAATCCTAGTCGACTAAGACCAAATTGACCGATTAGTCGACCAATCGACTAAGAGGGGGCAGCCCTACTTTAAATGAGTTGTTTTTTTTGTCCAACCAACAGCCCAAAACAAAGATATTCAGTTTACTACCATGTAGGACAAAGAAAAGCATCAAATATTCCCATTTCAGAAGCTGGATCCAGCCAAGGTTGGGCATTTTTGCTTTAAAAAAATGACTAAATCAATTATTGAATTATCAAAACAGTTGTAATTTTCTGTCGATCAACTATGACTAATTGTTGCTGCTCTACTCTATTTTTTACTCATTTTTGAAAGACAGAAGAAAGTAAAAGTATCACTCTTGAATCATTGTTCTTGTCAAAGTACATGGGGACTACAAATTTCTACAACGTTGTGGTGAATCTGAGAGAGAACAAAGAATAGAAAAACAGAGAAAGCAGATGACAGATAGAGCTCAAGTCATCCAACATGTGGACCCTTTTTGATTTGCTTCACTGAGTCTTTTATAAATTGGCCTCCACCATGTGTTCAACTAAATACACCTGCATACACTGACAAGCTTGCACACGCACACACACACATACATACATGCTTTTGAGTCAACAGCTCAGCCGTCTATTCATCGCCGTCTAACAGGATCTGTGTGTTACACTCTGACCACTTAACCAGACCCCCAGTGATTTACTTAAACCTCCTCGTCCAAGGCCAACAGAGTCGTGCTCTGTCCGACGTCCTCCCCTCTGCACCAGAGACCTCTGGACCCCATGCAGCGCCTTTCACCTTTCATTAACGTAACCTGCAGAAAACTGGGTCGCCGTGCGTAAACAGCTGAATTTCAACATATATCGGTTAGTACTGGGCCATTAAAGCACCACTTCAACACCAAACACACACACACAACATTGGTGACAGCAACAACATGACCAATTCAATAATCAATTACCAGATATGAGCAAAAACACAACTATTTTATAAATCCCTACTGATCATTAATCATCTGCTGTAATTGCTTTCAAAATTGTTGCAGCAGCAAACAGTTTGTATTTTACCAGCAGATATCTGGCTCCACACACGCACACGAACACAATACTAAAGGTGGGATGTAAAGAGCAGACAAAGGCCTCTGATGTGTGCTGCTCACTGCTGGGAAAGTGATATAATAGGTTTATAGGGCTGGATCTGGGGTCCGGATGCCAACCGGTCAGAAAAGCTCATTAAACAGCCGTATGAATTTAACCAGAAGGGAAAACGCAGGTGTTTCCCACTAATGGGTTTAACTCTGCATCACCAGAGCAACACTATTCATGAGCTCTCAGGGTCTGCTGATCGCCGAAAAACTCAAATGTTCACCGTGTTCAACAATTTGTACAAACAACATTTATGTAGTCAGATATTGGTCAGTGTGTGCTCAGTTTTATTATTACTATACATCTTTATTTTACATTGATTTCTCTTTTTCTTAACCTCCCTGTTGGACTCCCTGGCCTTGATCATTGATGGTGCACAATGTCAATCAATATACCAAATATATATGTTGATGAATTATGTGCCAAGAACAGTGACAGGCATTGAAGGAAAGATATGTCAAGTCATAGCCTACACTTTCAGGCGACAGTTCAAATTGAATTGAACAGACTTGCAGTAAAAAATGCAACAGCAAAGAAGTGTAAAAATGTTTTATACCAAAAATAATGCTGCCTGTTTTCCACATTTAAGATGTACCTAGAGAACACTCCTCTCCTTCACGAATACTCAGTCTTGGAAACAAGTGCAAGTGTTTAGTAATTAATTATGAGAGGTAATAGTGATGCTCCTTTTAGATGATGCAACAAGCATCACAGTTACACAAGAACAACAACTCTACTGGAAACTAGACACTTTGTAATATCCAATAACATTTAAAATTTCGGCTATTTAATCGATTATTGGGAATACCTAGTGATTCAACTGTAAACACTCTACATTTTATCATCTCTTCTAGATATCTCCCTCCACATTTGTTCTCTCTATTTTGACAAAACACACACAAACACACACATCCCTCCCCTCTTCTAACCCTGTATCCCTCCAGCCCCCATCCCAGTTGGACCATGACAATCCCCTTCACCCCGGCAATATGTCATCCCTGATCCGATTAGTATCAGCAGCACTTGAGAAACCGCTAGCTCCTTGTGGCGAGGGTCCCGAGAGGGAGGCATCTGTTAGCTGCAACAGGGCAGACCAGGCCAGGCGCAGGGTAGAAGACGGGGTGAAGCCCCTTGGTAATAATCTAACTTCAATCCACCCGGGGACGCATGGGGGGGAAGCATGGGGGGACGCTGCAGACACGAGCCACAGAGTGGAAATCACACACACATTTACTTGTGTTCTACTGTCAATGAGGGGAAACTACAACTGGAAGCAGTCAAATTATAGCTTATTAAAACAGTAATATGATCCATACAGCTGGTTTTAAGAAAAGCAGAGAGCATCTTTGGTAATATGGGTGTATGTGAACATTGTGTCCTCAGCCCTGGCGTGAGAGGAGCGAAGCCTGCATCCCTTTCAACCAAAGTCCCCCCTCTCTTAATTCTTTGTTTTATTCCCCGGACCCTCTGTCCCCTCTGGGCTGAAGGGCTTCTTTCAAGAAAAGCAGGATAGAGGTGTAATCCTTAAAAACCTCGCTGTAATGCTCTCATGCTTCCCAAGATCCACTTTTTTAATCCTCATATACATGTAGAAGCTTCATAAATCCGGCTTCAGCCTGACAAGACAGTAAATCTATTAATATTATGACCGGAGGCACAAAAAAGAAAAAAACACCCATGTTTACATGTTTGGGTGGAGATGCAATGATGGGATGATTGTGGATTGAAAAGAAACAAACAATTCATGGAATTACAATTCTTGGAAAAGAACAGTGTATTTTTTTTAGGTCATGTTAGAAAAAAATGAATACGTGACGGAGATGAAGCAACTATTTTGATATTCAAGTAAATTTCAAGTAAAAATGGCAAAAATGTGATGGTTCCAGCTTCTCAAGTGTGAGTATTAGTTGTCTTTCATGATAGTAAACTCAACTATTTGGGTTTAGGGCAGTTAAGTCAGCCAAAAAAAGAATCTGAAAATGCAATTTTCTGACATTTTATAGAGAAAATGATTAATCAATGAATCAGGAAAGTAATAGGAAGATAAAACAATGAAAATAATAATAAAATAAAGTGGCAGCCCCTACGCACATGCACAATGGCAAGCCTACGCAATATCACACATACCAATACACCCCTAATGTATGCAAAAACACTCTCCACTAATTATTCAGTTTAGTAAAAATGAAAAAGTGCGTTATGATTGAGGAAATGTGTCACCAGGGTGAAGTGATGACACGCACACTGTGGTCAGGACACCGTGAGTCACTATCACTCTAATCTAATCACATGACTCACGCGGGGAGTTCAGGTGTCAGATTTTTACATATTACGTCAGTAATTAGGAAGAGAAAACAGCTTAATAGAGATCATTTCATTATCAATCAGCAGTCATTCGAATATAGACAAAAAACAACAGTAGAGAAAAAGAAGCTCAGAATTCTTCTAACCTGAAAATACAGTTAATTTTCTGGTATCTAGCAAATAAACTGCATCATATGAAACATAACATAAAAATGTTACTCATTAAATATGTGTTTGCTTTTCAAAGTGCACCAAATCTCCATCAATTCTGGCTTCACATCTTCTTGCTCGTCTTACATTAACTGCTCCTAACAAGCTGACTGAATGAAAGGATTCGGCCTCTTTGAAGCGAGATCGCTCAGTCAAACGACAATAAGGAGCGTCACAAGTCGCGGTCGGCTGCAACAATGACGGCCTCCTCAGCTACACAAAGCCCTGCTGAGAGCGGCTGGTCCATCATGGTAGGGGGGACAGGCTAAAAATACCACTGGGACCTGCCGCTATTGACTAAACAAACTGGAGCTAATGGGAGGCCTCAGTGCTCTGCCCCCCCAACACACACACACACTGATACACACTAGCTTGCTACAACGCCTCCCTAGAGAGTGAGATATAATCAGAGAGATTGGTGGCAGACTAGGGCAGTGAGACAGCCAATAGGGACGGGGGTAGCAGGTCAGGCCTCATCATCACAACATGTTTGCCTGGCTGGCACACTTCAGCGAGGAAAAGAGGGAACGAAGGAGGGATGTGATCAGTAGCGGAAAAAGATGGAAGAAAGCAGCTGAAAGCAGGAAAAAGTATGTAAATAAAAGCAGATAAATCAAACAAACATGAGACCCTGGAAAAGAGTATGAAAAGAAAAGATGGAAGAGAGCAGAAAAGGAGGAGGTGAAAGACGATAGGGGGTCGTTTTGGTGAACCACAGAGGACCGCGGCATGTCCACAAGTGTTTACAGAGATGCCTGTGTGAAACCAAAAGTAGGAAAACTACATGAAGGAGGAGGAGGAGGAGGAGGAGGAGGAGGAAGAGGATGAGTAGTGTCTGTGTCTGTGTAAAGCCTGCGGGCAGCGAGTGGGTGGCAGCCACGCTTCAATCCCCCTGGGAGCCAACATGAAGAGGGTCAACAACACCCGAGAGAGTGTTTGTGCTGCTGCTCTAGTCAATGGCATCCACCTCTTCTGCTTCCAATAATGTGTGTTAAGTGTATGTGGTGAAAAACAAAAGTGCATTTGACAAAACAATTAATTAGTTAAATTTGCTAAATAATCTAATGGATTGTAAAAGAATAAAAAAAACATGTTATGAAGAGGGGAGTTTGAGCTAAATGTTGCAAAACAACAGCTCAAATCTACAATGTGATCAGACATTCTGCTGTCTCACTCTCCATCTAGTGGTGACCTGCTGTAACTACATATTACTGTCAACTATGTCTCGCATTATACTCATGGAGCTGGAAATATGTAAAGAGGTTCATCGTTTTTGTTTTCTGACCAATTTCCAGACAATTTACTCATTTTTTATTTACAGAAACAAATCAGTTTTATGTCCCTATGCATCCAAAAAGGTGTTTACAGTAAACAATCCTCTGTCCCCTGGTGACAAGGACAGCTAGGAAAAATGTTTCCGATAATAGAAAGTGAAGAGTAAAATGAGGGGATAAGTGAATGAGCTGCTTATTATGCAACAGAGTCCTTCCAAATGAGAAAACAATGAATAAATCAAATGCAGCATGTTCGCACGGCACAAGTGTTATTTCTTTAAATTACCTGGATTTTGTGTTACTGACTTTGTTATCCAATCACCTGTTTCAATCTTTCTAATATTTTAAATAAACACTGAAAATCTAAACTAATGAGCTTTAATCAATGAATATCATTTGGTTTACACATTTCGTGTGTCTCGTGTGTGTGTGTGTGTGTGTGTGTGTACTGCTCTCTGTGGTAACTTTACCTTTGCCAGGACAGAGATGTACTTCTTGAGAGACGTCAGGGCCTCTCCTTTGATGACAGTATGAGCGGCCACCTCCACACGCAGAGAGTAGTGCAGCGCTGACTCCAGGTCCGCCATGTACACCCTGGAACTGGGCACACAATCACACATTTCATGTCAACAAATATTTAAGATGAGCACACAGAAAGACAGAGCAGTGTGTATTGTTCGTACCTGTTGAAGGGTCTCCTGGACTCCTCTGTGCTGTTGGAGAGGACCTCTGCTTTGACCGGAGGAGGCTTCCCTGACCGCACCACCCCCGGCAGCCTCTGGAGGGCGTAAGTGTAGAAAGTGCGAGCCTCGATGTTGCTGAGGGAGAAAAGGACAGGTGAGGCTGACCCTTAGGTCACGCAACATAAACTATATAAGCACAAAAATGGACACAACACTCTTGCTTTCCTGTTTCATCAAGACAATGACCAAAGAGGTCCATACAGAACTGTATTTCCGGTTTGGTGTGAAAGAATTTGACCCATCCAACACCTTTGAAGCATGGACTGAAACGTTGACTGCAAGTTAGACCTTATCTCCATCATCACAATATCAGTGGTCAACCACACTAATGCTCTTGTGGCTGAATGGGAGCAAATCTCTGCAACCAGGTTCCAAAAGCTCGTATAACACCTTCATAGAAGAGTGGACGCTGTTACAGCCAGATGTTAATGCCCATCGTTTTGGAATAAGACGTTAAATAATCACATGTGGGTGAAATGTTTGGCTGTCCACACACTTTTGGCCATATAGTGTACATGTAACCCAGTTTGTACAGGCATGTGTTAAGAGCATAGCTCTAATCCTGCGAGGAACCTGAATCAAATGCACAGTTCTTTTTATTTCAACCTTTTGTTTAAGCAGTCCGCTGCCATAAAAATTGTTTTATGACCTGTATTTTTTTTGTGGCCATATATTTTACACACTTACGGGAATGCATTTTAAATACTGAGCAGATGGTGCCAGAGTAGCGTGGAACTGAGAGAGAGATCGCTGATCATTTAGCCGTGTGATAACCCTGCAACTGGAACCACAGCCATTAATGTGCTCTCTCTCTCTCTCTCTCTCTCTCTCTCTCTCTCTCTCTCTCTTCCTCCACCCCTCACATCCTCCTCTCATTTGCTTTCTCCCCTTGTCAGGGACAGAGAGAGAGTGAGTGAAAGAGAGAGAGAAAGAGAGAGAGAGCATCGTAAAACTGGAACAGGATGGTAATAAGGAGGATGGATACTCTGGGCCCACGCTCACTCACACCAGCCCGGGACTCAATTACACCTGCGTGTCTGGTGGGAGTGTACAGATGTGGAGGGAGAGCCATTCATCCAGCGATCCCCAGGGCCGGCGGGCAGGCAGGCATCAGGGTGGGCTGGGAGGGAATGCATTCACCTGGGACCAGCACACATTACATGCATGACGGATGTGAGACGCCCCCGCACACACACAGACACACACACACACACACACACTGTGCTCTCCCAGGATCAATCAGACATTCAGTGATGATGGGAGGCCATCTGTCGCCGTGTGCGGCTGGGGCTTGTTTGGCAGGTGAAGCCAGAAAAGCAATGGCATTGTTTTCATGCAAGAAATTAAAAAACCTCCCCTCTGTACAGTGATGGAGATGAGGGGGGTTGGAAGGGGAGAGATGGAGGGTGAATAAATAAATCAGCAATAAATCATTTCCTTTTTGCATTTGTCAACTAAACGGAGTCCTCTTTGCATGCCAAGTTATTGAAACAGCCAAACAAAGAGGCAGAAACAGCAGATGAATTTGCAGGGTGAGGAATGATCAGCGCCGCTTTATGATGGTGAATAATGGAAGCGATTTTGATGCTCTGATCCCATTAAGGGGCCAGATGTTTAAAAGTATTCTCATGAATAGGGTTCAGATAATGAGCACACGGTGGAGGCTTACGGCAGAAAGCAAAGTTGTCGCGTGTGGAACAATAGGAACCAAGGGGAAATAAACTTGGTGTTTGTGTATTTCAGATCAGGCTGAATGGAAATTACTGTGAAAAGTTTGAGGTGTATAGAGATATACATAAAAGTATCAATATATACCACTTGCTTTTAAAAATGTTAGTTCCTCAATATGCATTAAAACTGTTTGGCTCACTGGTGTATCCTGCATGTCTGTATCTATTCCTAATTTTCCTAATAGGTATGGAGAAATATGATTTCTTAAACCTACATCGGGTGTTGCCCTTTCTTTAGGTCAAAGCTACTGTTGAAAATCTAGTAGTTAAAGCTTTGTGTGGAATTTGTAAATGCAGCCTGTTGCACTGACTAATCGTATGCTGACTGGTGGATAGAAAAACACATTCATTTATAACAGTAGCAACATTGTTTTTCCAGTTTGTACCAGTGTACTGTCTTGTACTTCACAGATAACAAAAGGCAATTCTGGACGTTCTTAAGTGGAGGCTCCCCAACGTTCTGTCATGCACTGGTCAATTTTGAGATTTTGGGCTATTTTGCTTCCATAACATGTCTTCTTTCAGACTAGTGGAAAGAAAAAAACATCAAAAATACTCATTCAGGTGTTGATATTACTACTATTTGCATCTGTAGATTTCTCTTAAATTCACCAAAAGTTATCATTAAATAAAGCCTCATTTGCATAGTTAAACATAATATTTCAGAAAACTTCTAATACATAATAAATAATTGTCTTTATGATGGAATTTTCTATCAATTCCTCTCTCCTTGGTCGGGAGGTCAGAGTGTCTCTCGGAGTGTCCCTCTGTTGACATTATTGGGTTGGATTCCTGTCTAGGGGCACCACCGTTATCTGTACAGCTGTGTCTGTAGTAGTGACCATAGTGCCAGTCGCTGGGGCAACCAGGGTCAGGGATGCCAGAGGAACCGTGTAAGTCAAAACAAGATAAAGGTAAAACACTGAGCACCAGGGAGAACGAGCAGAGTTGTGAGGCCTTCACGGAGAGAACACATCAATGGTGGAGACCTGACAATTCTCCTTGATCAAGCTTCAATAAACTTAAATGTAAGACATCAACAGCTCCGGGGCCTCTTCCTTCCTGTTGACTGAGTTAACCTGAGTATCAGAAATTCCACAACAGTCTTAATGTAAGTAATAAACTGGGAAGTTTCATGGTGCTATCTATTAATTAATTTTTTTTATCCTATTCCCTTAGTGTCTTGCAAAATGTATGGAATTTTACAATCCATATCTGTAAAGGATCTTTTCTCAAAATTAGTTTTTCTCACTCTGAGCCAAAAATCTCCACTTCAGTAGGACTTACATACACCAACAACATCTATATTCTGAAGGTTCTTTCAGAGGGGTTTGTTCATATATTATTCATATTAATTTAAAGAACATTTTATTCCTAAAAACTTGGTGAAATTTTTTTTTTTTTATGGTTGTTGACAGTATTTCCTGATTTATGGAGTGATAAAAAGAGATATCCAAAAATATCTCTTTTAAAACCGTTGACTCTATTATGTCAACAACCTGGCTTTATCCAATGATTGGATTTCTTTTCTGGAAATGTATACACGTATTTAATAAGATAATGCCTCATTTGCATATTTAAACATACAATTTTCAAAAAACTTAAAGTTTCATGTCGATATCTATTTGTTAAAGTGTTTACCCTATTCACCCAGGGTGTCTCCCCTAAAGTCAAGCTGAATGCATTATTACATCCTGTAGGAGGTGGCGCTTCTTACTGTAGCCATGGTTACTATTACAGTTTGGCACAAGCACAATCTGGCCTCCTCTATTTGCATGTTTACATTGCGGGTTTGTCATTTTCAGGGCTGTCCCTCCCAAACCAGCTAGTGTGGAAAGGAAGTGAACTATAAAACCTTCGGACAGCGAGTCAGTCTGCACCGGCGCTGACTTCTCCTGTAGGCTTATCGCTAATTGGGAAAAACTGTATCAATTAAAAAGTTCTGTCCTGCACACCCACACAGGTGTTTTCACTTATTCTGGCTAATTAGACCTCTGCACAGGTGGAAGTTGGACAGAGCTATGCTGAAATTACAAGGTCACCAAAGACAATGGTAAGGGTGTAACCTCTCACACCCTCATGGCGCAGTCGGACCAAAATCCGGCTGGCGAAATATACTCGTGGAACAGATAATAAGTGGTGGGTTCGATCAATTCTAATTACTTAATAAAAGAAGAACACACCATCTGTTTTAAGTATGCAGTATAAATAACAGGCAGAACAAGCACGGCATATCCATGGTGACAGATTTGTAGGTTATGGTGGAGAGAGTTGAACGTGTCCCACATTACCTGTTTAAAGGGGACCTATTATGCTTATTTCCAGGTTTGTACTTGTACTTTGTGCTCCTGCTGGAACATGTTTACATGCTCTAATGTTCAACAAACACTTTTTTTCTCATACTGGCTGTGCTGCAGCAACTCTTTTCACCCTCTGGCTGAAACGCTCTGTTTTTGAGGTTTTTTGAGTTTCAGGAAGTTCAGGAGTGGTGTTTCTGTGGGGGACAGTAACTCCCTTTGGCCTGAACTTTGGGCTTTGTAACTTTGCAGACCTTTTACATGCTCAAAAAAACTATATAACACACTAAAGGAAAGGAAAAAAGCACAAAAGCATAATAGGTCCCCTGTATTATAATGTAGACTGCCCTGCATGCCCGTTTGACTTTACACTAAGGAGCTAGTGAGAAACACCCTTAATACTAACTATGCGGTCCTTGTAATTTGTCTAAAAAACAACTATGGTTGTATCAACTGATTCCGGAAATGTAAACACACCACATCCTTTAGCAGGGAGAGACCTACCAGACACTACTATTACTACTGAGTGTTTGTAAAAGCAAATGTAAAAGCCTTCATGAAATGGTGTAACAAATCCCTATTTTGTTATATCAACATTAGGGATACAATAGACATATATATGAAAATGTAGAAAACTATAATTATTATTATCATCATAAATCTCTATAATACATAATAAATGATGTCTATTTGAAAAGAATAAAAAATCTAAAATCTTGAATATCTTTGCACAGATTTTCTTATATTTTTTTAAGTGCAAGTTGCCAAACATTGTCAGGATGATAATACTGTTGTGTGTACAGCACTGTGTAATGCAGTGGAATTTACAGGCTGCACAGATACTCACACTTTGAGTCTGGTGAAGTTGCCTCCAGGAGAATAAAGGTAGCAGGATGGAAACTCAGTCACTCCCAGTTTGGTTACTAGACTCTCCTCCGTGCTCAGGACTCTCCGCACTGCGACGTTCTCAAACTGTAACAGATCCAGGGTTACCTGAAGAACACAGAACACACAAAAAGGATTTTACTCATGTCACATTTCAACATATTAACTTAGTATATGTCAGGTTTGTCTGTAATGTCCAGTCATTTCCAATCAAACATTACAACAGCTTATTTTGACCACAAATTTTCTTTCAATAGGTGGAGAGAAACCATATTCAGTATTCCTGAAAGCATGTCTCTTCTGCTGCTCAAAAAGAAATAATATTCTAGAGGAGAAAGAAACACACGGCTCAGGTTGATGGAAACAGGAGCCGTTACCTCTCGGCCGATGTAGGATTTAGTGTCCTCAAAGATCAGAGCCAGGTGTTGAACGTTGTTGGTCTCAAAGAAGCTGTCGATCTCTGCTTGGCTGGAGAGAGAGATGAGCAGAGCAGTACAAGCTACGATAAGCCGCAAAGAAACACCCAACATCACCAATAAATCTTAAAGGGATCAGCAAAGCAAAAGGAAGAATGAAGTAAGTGCAGGATTTTATGGACATATATTATCTTAAAACAAAAAAGACGCATTCTGAAATTAAATTGAGAAGACTGATTTTAGAGTTGCCTTTAATCTTAATTCTTAATCTTAATTAAGATTATTTTTACCTGAAGAGCACCCAAAACCACAATCATAAACATTAAAACTACTGTGTGATATCTGGTTTCAAGTATTATTTCCACTTGAAAATGTTCTTTTGGTTGAGAAAAGTTTTGAAGTAAGAAAGCATGATCAAATCCACTGATAAAAAGCTTCATGATTCTGCGAGGAGCAACGCTGCTTCCCCTTTAAATCTAAAAAGAAAAAATAAACTTGACTTCCTGCTTCCTGTTCCTGCACCACCATGGTAATAATAAACTGTATGTGAATACATGCATCGCAGTATGTGGTCAGAGCATGGTGGCCTGGTAGTGAAGACTCTTCTTCTTCTTAGCGGAAACATTTTGCTCCCTCATTCTGTCACTGCTGCAGCAGCAGTTTATAATGACATCAGATTAAATGATGCCACATGATGGAAATATGTGTTTCTACAGCAACAAGAGCACAAGACTGCAACAAAGGATTGAATAAATACTGTGGCTAAACAAAACTGTGGGATTATATGAATACAAGAAAACAGCAATTCAGCACATGTAAAACTAGGATTTCCGTCTCTCGGTTGTATGCCTCCGCCAACCAGCCAAGTTACAGTTTACATTTATGTCTGTCCAAAATTTCATCATTTTATCCTGTTATACATTTATGTGATAATTAGCTTATTAATTCTTAAAAAGGTATAATATGTTACATTTGTAGACATTACAGACACCACCACAAGCCACATGCTTCTAGTGGGTCATAAGTGATGATTGAGAGGGATTACTTTTGTATGAGTCTATACATAGGTTTTTTTTTTTTAATTTCCTACATATTATACCTTTAAGTTATAGCCAAAAAATGTGTTTTGTGATGTCACAGTGAACTTTGACCACCAAAATCTAATAATTCATCCTTGAGTCCAGGTGGACGTTTAAATCTGAAGAAATTCCCTCCAGGCGTTCCTGAGCTTTCACAAGAATGGTACTGATGGACAACCCGAAAACATAATGACTTCGGCCTCGGCTGTCGCCAGTGTGGAGGCATAATAAAAGTGTGAGATAGGTAGATATGGGAGAGAATATGGACTCTCCCATAGGACATTTAGTCCTTACTGTGTATGTAACTAGGTTTAAAAATTACCATTATTATTATTTGCAACTTCCTATTAGACTGCACAACTGCAAAAACATTACTAATATATTGTAAAATATAGTTATACATATTTTCTTTATCAAGATGCATGTTGATCAAATGATTTATTTTATATTATATATTGCATTTATTTTGGGACTGTCCATTAATTTATCAATTTTGGTTAAGAATTTTTTTCTTTTTTTCTGGGGTTCATCAAAGGACTCTCTCTCCTGACAGAGACTTGGCTCTTTTTGGATCCTCAGAGGACTCCTCAACTCTCCCTTTACATATTCAAACAACTCTATTGATGGGCATGGTAATAGCAAAAAAACTTATTCTCAAAGACTGGAAGACACCAACTCCACCTTGCTTCAGGAACTGGTTGCATGAATTGGTCTCAGTTATCCACATGGAGAAATTGCGAGCCAATAATTTTAAATGTCAACATAAATGGGAAGAATCTTGGGGCCCCTTTCTGCATTATTTGCACTCAGCTTGACAATATTTCTATTCATATATTGATTGTTTTGTTTTTCCTTTTCTCTGTTCTGTTGTTGAATACTCCCACTATGGACGGCTTGCATTTAACTATCACGTGGATGATATTGTATGTAACGATACTTATGTTTTGTCCTTGACATGCGGTTTAGATAATTCTCTTAGTTATTTGTATTACTCCTCCCCGGGTGTAAGAGTGTGTGGGTGTGTGTGTGAGTGTGCGAGTGCAGGTGCGTGAACTTTCGGGTTGGGTTGCGGGTTTTGATTTTTGTTTGATGTATGTGTTGTCGTTAAAATTTGTCAATACAAATAAAAAAGATGCAGGTTGATGGTGCATGTCAACAGTAGAGCAGACAGATTGACAAACAGATAGATTAACCTTTCAAAATGGTTATACGTGTGTGTGTGTGTGTGTGTGTGTGTGTGTGTGTGTGTGTGTGTGTTTACCTGGTGGGCTCCAGTGGAGGGCAGGCGGGGGGCCAGGGCTCCTGATGACTTTCCAGTTTGTCTATGATCCTGTGACGGAGCACCCGAACATCATGAGTGGAAGCTGGAGGTCAAAGAGCATCAAGAGGACATTATACACTGCAGTTGATTATCATTCCCTAAAGATTACCTGAACATGTATACAAACAACTGCAAATTCTCTATGAAAGACCAGTTTAAGGTGAGGGCTCCTTTATTTTTCACTGGTCTGAGTTGCTTCTGTGTGTGTAGTAGTACCTTTAAAATGCTGTCCTGTAGATGCAGCTTTGGAATAAGCATGGAAGAACTGCAAAGTGAAAGAGAGAGAAAGTTTGGGTTACGTAGGAAGTCGGTGAAGAGAAAGAGAGAAGTATGATCAGATGAGACGGCCCTCACACGGCCATGAGAGAAGCAAAGCGACGTTGTGTAATGTTCGGTGGGTGGGTGGGGGGAGGGGAGGGGCAGCTTTCCCCTCTGCCCGCCTTGACCCCTAAATCCTTCCTGGTTAAAATGAGTCGCAGATGTTAAAGCTCCATTGTGTGTTCAAACAGAAGGAGCTCTTTGTTTCATTGGCTCTCGCTGGATGACAGAGTCTGAAACACACACTACTGCTGACTAATCAGATACGCTACAAATACAAATGCAGATGTTTGAAGCTGGAGTGTTTCTGCTGATCATGCAAAAGTGAACTCTACTGGGAATAGACTGTTGCATCTACAGCATCGAACCCCATCTGTCTTGTTCACATCCAGAGCTTCAAAAATGATCTATAAACCCTTTTATAATAAGCTGCTCTTACACATTGAACACAAAATTACACTGAAATCTAAAACTATTACTTTTACAAGGAGAAAAGACCCTGTTTAACAACTTAAATACACTAATAGGTAGGATAGATGGAGTCTGATCACTTAGGGGATAAAAAGTTAAACTCTTGAATTTACTCTGGTTTATCAAATATCTTTGTAAAGTACCTGCAAATAAGTCTTTTGTTTCCACACATGCTTATGCACATTATACACTACATGCTAATCAAAATCAAACATAACGTATTAGTGTTGAAAAAAGGGAGCTCACAGACATGTTCGAGGAAAACTGTGAACATTCCTGATTTTATGGTCACTTCAGAACCTGTATTGGAGTTGAATGGAAGTGAAGGGACTAGAAATGGTATGTTTTCTGAATGTAATCTGGTGTGCTGCTGCCAGATAGAGAAACCACACGGCTGAAATATGGTGTTGTTTCTGATGTATTATTTTATTCAAGTCATGTAATAAAGGACAAAGAGAGATAAAGAATGTAGAGCTGCAACAAATAATTGATTAGTTATCTACTATTAAATTACTATTTTGATAATTGATTAATCTGTTTGAGCAATTGTTTAAGAAAATGTGAATATTTTCTGGTTTCTTTACTCCTCTACGACAGCAAACTGAATATGTTTGAGTTGTGGACAAAACAAGACATTTGAGAACGTCATCTTGGGCTGTAGGAAACGTTTTACCATTTTCTGACATTTTATAGACCAAACAACTAAACGATTAATCAGGAAAATAATCAACAGAAACTAATCGTTAGTTGCAGTCCTAAAAGAATGAGGGCTTTTTTAAAGTTGTTTCAAAAGCACCTGCTTCTCTCTCTTTTTAATTAAGGAAAAACAAACAGAACCTCGTCAAATTAGGGCTACAACTAGTGATTATTTATCTTATCAATTAGTTTGCCGGTTATTCAAGTTGACAAGATGACAAAAGTACTGAAATGTTTTCAGTTTAGTATCGTAGAAGACTACAAAAAACAGCAAAGATTCATTTGAGAAGCTGGAACCACTGAACTTTTGCTAAAAAAATTATTTAAAAAAAATGAATTGATTATTTAAATTGTTGCTGATTAATTTTCTGTCTATCGACTAATCAATTAATCAACTAATCATTTTAGTTTTACAAATACCTCCATCCACCAAAAACAGAACAACTGTTATTATTACATGCTTAATCTAGCTGTGTTTTTCACAGAGCTAGAGTAATATCTTTTAGACTGCCTATTATAAAATTATTATTTGAATAATAGCTAAATAAAATTAAGGCTGAAGACTTGTTCCAATACTTCTGCAACAGTAGACACAGTAGTCACATCTGTCCCTTTACTGTATAAATAAGTGAATTCTCCTATAGCAGCCGTCACGAAAGGAGGGAGGACACAGTATGTGGGCCTGTGTAAACAGTTTATATACTGTATAATACCTTTATGGTGGGATACGCTCTGATGCTGAAGCCAGAGCACACCTTCCTGTTCTCCTCTGCGGCACAGTCGATAGCTGCCAGGTCCACAGCTGGCTTCCACTCTGAAGAACAGACATCAAATAGAGCCACAGTAAATATTTAGTGTACCGTCTACAGCGCCCTGAACAGGCTTGTCCTTGTGCCATGCATGCCAATATGCACTTCAGTATATCAATAAAGAGCTGCACCTGATGATTATTTTCAATGTCAATTAATCTGTCAATTATTTTCTCGATTAATTGTTTGGTTTATATAGAAAATGGTGAAAAATGTCAATTTGTGTTAAGCCCAAGATGACGTCCTCAAATGTCTTGTTTTGTCCACAACTCAAAGATATTCAGTTTAACGTCATAGAGGAGTAAAGAAACCAGAGAATATTCACATTTAAGAAGCTGGAATCAGAGAATTTTGACTTTTTTCCCCCTTAAAAACTTACTCAAACCGATTAATCGATTATCAAAGTAGTTTCCGATTAATTTAATAATTGACAACTAATCGATTAATTGTGCAGCTTTATATCAATATACAAGAAGTCCATATTGTCAAGAACAAAATCATACTTAATTGAATAGAGCGTATATAAATAACTGAATTGATCATTTTAGATGTTACCAACATGTATATGTAGTTTATAGACATCCACAGGTTGAGGGTTGCCATGATGCCAGTGATATCATCTGTATGTAATCCTAATTTCTCCTGTATTGTCCTTCAAACATCAGATGGATGACCCTCCTATTAAGCATTTGATAGCATGCCAAGACATCAGTTGTTGACAGTGAAATACCCCATGACTGTGTCAGGCTCTCCTGCCATCATCACAAACTTTACCCTCATCTTAATTATATTAATTCTCATGGCTCTGTGATATTTATTTTGGCTCATGATCTACAGAGACAGTTGAAGGATGTGTGCTGGAGCCAGAATAAAAAAGACATTCATTAGATCACATCATCATGCTCTAATAAACATAGAAACAACATAGAAACAACAGCTTTCACTGTTTCCATGCAGATGATAAAATAATACAGGGAGATGTAACCATTAAAGCTAATTAATTATTAGTCCTAACTGAGACTTTTTGTTGTCTTATCATGTGAATAAAACAATCTCTGAAAAGTGTTAAACAATGTGATTATATGATTATATTGTCATTGTAAACAACTGCAGCTATGTGACTTGCAGCAGACTTTTATAAACCGGAGAAACGGCAACAAACTCATCACATATAGTGTAGTTCTGGTACAAAATAACAGAATTGATCATTTTACATGTATATTGTAGCTTATAGACATCCACAGGTTGCGTGTTGCCATGATGCCAGTGATATCATCAGTATGTAATCCTAATTTCTCCTGTATTCTCCTTCAAATATCAGATGGATCAAGCATTTGATAGCATGCCAAGACATCAGTTGTTGACTGTGTGTGACAGTGAAATACCCCATGACTGAGTCAGGCCCTCCTGCCATCATCACAAACTTTACCCCCTCAACTATCGTCTTAATTATATTTATTCTCATGGCTCTGTGATATTATATCACTCCATATCACTGACATGCACATGCTTCCTAATAAAAATATTTGAACTACAGAGACAGCTGAAGGATGTGTGATGGAGCCAGAATAAAAAAGACATTCATTAGATCACATCATCATGCTCTAATAAACATAGAAACAACAGCTTTCACTGTTTCCATGCAGATTATAAAAAATACAGTGAGATGTAACCATTAAAGGTCCCATATTATGCTCATTTTCAGGTTCATACTTATATTTTGTATTTCCACTAGAACATGTTTAAATGCTTTAATGTTCAAAAAACCTTTATTTTCCTCATACTGTCAGCCTGAATATACCTGTATTCACCCTCTGTCTGAAATGCTCCGTTTAGGCATTTTGACAGAATTGCAAAAGAATTGCAACAGAATTGCAACAGAATTGTGTTGTTAGGCAACAGCTTGGGTCCATGTGTACTTCCTGTCAGCTGATGACATTCACATACACTGCAACAGGAGATAAACTGGGACACATTTAAAATGTTTACGTTTAAATCTGTATAAAGGGTCTAAATATTGTATATTCGTGATATCCTGAATGGACAGAAATCCTGACAGCTTGTTTCAAATGCAGAGTTTCTGAATACGGGCTGTGTGTATTTCCCTGTGGATTGAGTGTTTCCATACTTTCACAGTATTTAAGATAAGATAAGATAAGATAAGATAGAACTTTATTAAACCCGAAGGAAATTCTTGTGCCAGAGATTGCTCAAAATACAACAAAATTACAACAAGTTCTAGTGTATAAAATAAAAAAGTACTATTTCTAGCACCAGTGCCTAATAGAATAACAATTAAGTAAGATACATTTAGTAAAATTAGTAAATAAGATAAGATAAGTAAAATAAAAAAAGTAAAGTAAGCTAACAAACAGAAAAATAAGTAATATTGCACATGTTGGACATTAATATAGGACTTCTTTATAATAAAAAAACATGAAAATCTCACTTTTTTTTATAATATGGGACCTTTAAAGCTAATTAATCATTAGTCCTACCATGTTTGACTGTTTGCTGTCTTATCATGTGAATAAAACAAGCTCTGAAAAGTGTTAAACAATGCAGAGTGAAATATGATGATATTGCCATTGTAAACAGCTGCAGCTACGTGACTTGCAGCAGCGCCGTATACCAACCTTTAATGTTTCTCGCCAGACTATTATAGACTGGTCTAAATATTGTATATTCGTGACATCACAAATGGACAGAAATTCTGACAGCTTGTTTCAAATGCAGAGTTTCTGAATACGGGCTGTGTGTATTTCTCCATGGATTGAGTGTTTTGATACTTTCACAGTATTTATATTGGACTTAAGCCTGCTTTATAATAAAAAAAACATGAAAATCTCACTTTTCTATAATATGGGTCCTTTAAAGCTAATTAATTATTAGTCCTAACATGTTTGACTGTTTGCTGTCTTATCATGTGAATAAAACAAGTGTTAAACAATGATTATATTGCCATTGTAAACAGCAGCAGCTCCGTATAACCAACATTTAATGTCTCTCGCCAGACTCTTATAGACTGGTCTAAATATTGTTGATTTGTGACATCACAAATGGACAGAAATTCTGACAGCTTGTTTCAAATGCAAAGTTTCTGAATACGGGCTGTGTGTATTTCCCTGTGGATTGAGTGTTTCAATACTTACACTGTATTTATATAGGACTTAAGCCTGCTTTATAATAAAAAAAAACATGAAAATCTCACTTCTTTTAATAATATGGGACCTTAAAAGCTAATTAATTATTAGTCCTAACATGTTTGACTGTTTGCTGTCTTATCATGTGAATAAAACAAGTGTTAAACAATGATTATATTGCCATTGTAAAGCAGCTACGTGACCTGCAGCAGCTCCGTATAACCAACCTTTAATGTCTCTGGCCAGGCTCTTATACACCGGAGAGAAGGCGATGCAGTGTCCGCACCATGAAGCGTAGAACTCGGCTAGTATCGCTGCTGAGGAGTTCACCAGAACCGCCTCCGCGTTGTCCGGACTTAACACGATGACTTGGTCAGACGCGGAGTACAGTCCGCCAGCCTCCACCACAGCAGCAGGAGGAGGGAAAAGGAGACAGAAACATAACCAAACTGCGGGTATGTGAGTGGGATATATGAGTATTTCTCCGGTAAACCGAGACGTGGCACGGCCGCAGCGCCGCGCCATCTTCCCCCGTCAGAGCCGCTGATGTTAATAACCGTAGCTGTGTGGACGGACCAAGTTTTCACCTCCGTGTCACAAAACTTGACAACTTTTTCTCTCCCTCTCTTTTCCCCCGGTAGTCAGCAGGCTTCATGGGTCCTCCCCTCCCAGAAGAGCTCCTACTAGTCCTTTAAAAGCACTCCTCTCATCACAAAGTACACCTCGCAGTCTTTACTTTATCTCCATGTTTCTCCATAACTCGACTGAAACGCTGAGTTGAGTTAAAGTGACGCAAGAGGTTCAGTTTTTTTTTGGCTCCCTCGCGGCTTTCATACAGGAAATAAACTTAATAACTATTAATATTGTTTAGATTTAAATTAGTTTGAATCAAAATATTAGCTGGGCGTTAAAACATTCATTCTTAACTTCCACAATGAGTTTAATACATATATAAACAAATAATACCTTTATAAAAATAACTTAACATTTTTTAATAAATTAATACAAATAAAATAATAAAAAAAATAAAAGTCACAGTATATCTATTGAAAAAGAAGCATTTGTGTAATATTTCTGGCAAAAAATATATATATATATACGGCATGAGATGAGGTTGAAATCACAGGTAACCTTGAGTTATGATTTTATTTTTCTTTGTGTATGTGTGTCAAAATAAAAGCTTTTGATTTCCTCTTTACCTAGAAAACTTTAGTAGTAAAATCACAATCAACATTAGTTGAGCGTTACACATTCATTCTTAACCTTCACAATGAGTTTTAATACATACATAAACAAATAATACTTTATAAAAAAAACTTAAAGGGACTATTTGTAAGAATTAGAAACGCTTGTTAACAGCGACACCTGTGGCCGTTAAGTCAACGAAAGTCAGCGTCGGGCTCGCGCTTGTGCTCGCTCTAAATGGACATGAACGAGCATTGCTCAAAACGGTGAGGCGACACACGTCAGCTAAAACCACAATATCACTCTATATTTCACCTGCTTGGCAGTAATGTTAGCTGACCAGGCGGAGGTCTCTACATGAATCAATGCTGATCCTAGCGTTGACTTTTCCTGCCTCAGCAAGAAGAGAAACGTTATCGTCTCCGACCACAGTCGTAGGGAGACAACGGCACCCGGTCAGAGACGATAACGTTTCTCGCTGCGGAGCCCCGTCACTTCACAAGTCACGGGAAACCTCTGTTGGTCTGGAGGAGCTGCAGCATTTATTTCTTCACAAACGTCCACTGTAAATTTACTAGATATTCTCAGAGCTACGAAGTCTTCGGCAGTGTGCGCATGCACGTGAGGTGGAGCGAGAATGAGTGCGCTGTGTGAGTGAAGGCAGCCAGAGGAGCAGAGGAGCAGAGACTCCGGGCCTGGAGACCAAAGCTACGGTCTCCCAGAAAAAGTCAACACTGTTTTGCAAGGCGGGCTTCACTAGATATAACTTTGTGGTTTTGGTGCTTCCATGTAGTTTTTGTTGGAGTCTGAGTCTGAACAGCGTAGCCACACGAGCGCGCATATGCGAGCGCGCATGGGAAACCGACCCGGTAGATTTATACGTGTAAAAAGTTACAAACAGTCCCTTTAACTTTAATAATTAACTACTTTTTCTGGGGGTTTCCAAACGCATCACACGGCTTTCCTCAATGGATGGAGTTATCTCCATGACAACCGATGATGAACACCAGTGCCATTGAATAATGGCATGACGAGATGAGGTTGAAATCACAGAAATGCTGGTAAGTGGACCTTGAGTTATGATTTTATTTTTTTCTTTGTGTATGTGTGTCAAAATAAAAGCTTTTGATTTCCTCTTTACAAGAAAACTATAGTGAAATCACAATCTCTGTTTTTGGCCATATTTACATTTTTTATAAATTAATAAAAATAAAAAAATAAATAAAAATAAATAAAAGTATTTCACACACAGTATATCATTTAAGATTGAAAAAGAAGCATTTGTGTAATATTTTTGGCTATATATGTATATATAAAAATATTACACAAATGTTATATATATATAAATAAATGTACAAATATGAAAATATATATAAAATAATACAATTATAATTTTATGTAAACTAACCATTAGCACCAGAAAACTTTAATATCCTTCGTCCATGTCTTTGTATTAAAAGGCCATTCAAAAAAATCAATCAGGGCCTTAGCCATGATTTTTTTTAAAAAAGTAAACATTTCTGTGAATTATGTGAAAAAAATCCATACATTTGTTTATTTTATTATCTCTGAACATTATGTTCTAGTCAGTTTTTTTTGTCTAAAAACAGTCACATTTTAAGATTTTTATACTTTGTAAAATCCATAGAAATAGAATACTAAACTCCTTTTCACGTCATATAACTCCCACATTGCCATAAATGTAAGTGGACATGACAGTGGTGTCCTCAATGGTTGCTGCAGCCCGGCGATCGATCAGTTTAGGAGTAACAGGTCTCAATTCTCCTGTATTTTGAAATTGTTATCATGGATTTGCAGTTTTGAGGAAGCCAGCAGAAAAATATTTGGACAGTTAGGAGGAGATTCCTTTGAACCTGCCGCCAGTGCTGCAACAACACTGTGCGGCAACCACCGCAAACACATTTCAAGTCGGCATTCCTTTACAAACAATGAAAGCTTTATTTACAATTTCAAAGTTCATTTAGTTAACAAATATATATTTTGCACATATTTGCAAAGTAAACAGTGTTTATCTTACAACAATCGTTCAGGTTACAGTAACAGTGGGTCAGATAGGATAGACAGTATATTTACACCCATAAAAGAATTGTACAAGTCTTCAAGTGCACTTGGCGCACACTCACAGCACATTATTATAAATATTCATAAACATTTCAAAAGATGAAATCTAGTCTGACTGGGTTAATTTGATAATCAAATCTTTTGTGCCGACTTTTTTAAATTCAGTTATTCGCATCAAACTCTATTAAAAGGTGAAGTTGCTCCATCTCCCAGTGAAGCAAAGGTCAGAGGTCTGAGGTCAGCTCAGACCAGCAGATAGAAGCAACTCCGTCCTAAATCTACAGACTACAGCAGAAATCTAAGCTGTTTGGTCCATACATATGAAGCAATGCATAAGACCAAGTACTGCATAGTTACAGAGGGGAACTCAACTTCCTCCCACATACAATCAATTCAAGAGGACAATCCTAGAAGGTTTGCAATAAAGCTTTGCAAACAGTGTTTCTGAAGTACTAATCATGTCACCATTAGTTACATACTACAGACCAGAAATACAAGTCATACAGCATGGAGAGGTTGGTGTCAAATGTTTTTGGTCTTTTTCTACATTATATAATTTACAGTTTGAACATTAGCAACTCTTAAAACATTGACGGTAGAAAAAAAGACTCAGTTTTAAGGTCACTTTAGCTCCAAACAGTCAGTGAAGATTAATGTCATGAGTTTGTACACAGTTTGTTGGATCAGTGAGGACTCAAATAAGCCCTTGGATACAGTCCTACATGCTCAGTCTCATCAGCTCTACGACTCACACTGTGCGTGTGGAGGTGGAGTGTCGACAATCTAGTTCCTGATACAGTTTATCAATAAAATGACTCAACTGTGTCTATTTGCACAGATGCAGCAGGCAGGGTGACATGGAGAAGAAGCAGGTCATATTTAAGAGTGAGCTGTTAGCATGACAAACATTTCCTCAGGCTGAGGCACAGAATAATGAGAAGGTTTAAAAAAAAAAAAACGTTCTCAACTCTGCTTCAATACAGAAAGCTTGATAAGGCAGAAACTGAAGTATTGGCAAACCGGTTTAGAAGGAAGAGCAGTCATTTAAGGATCGTTTACAAAACGGTACAGCAGTTGGAAGAGACATTCAAAGAAAATAGGTCCAAAGGATGTTGAGACATCAACAAAGTTTGTTACAAATCCACAACTGAACTTAAAAGAGGCACTTAAACTGAAAGACTACCTCTGTTGTCTGGCTACATTCTGACGGCTGGTTTGAGCTTGCTGATTGCTGTGGAGCCAAAACTTTCACAGCAACAAGTGGAGCAGATAACCATGCTGCTACACGACCCGATGGTTTTTGGGCAAATGTTCAGCTGGCAAACTTTACCAGGGCAACTGATGAAGAAACAAGACATCCACAGGTGTTTTTCTCAGGTCTTGGGGAGAAAATGGACTGTAGGATAAGTAAGGCTCAAATCCAGCATTTCAGTTCTGTCTTATGATGCCATTCTGAAAATATCAAATCTTTTGTGTCCCACTTGCATACTATATATTCTGTGTATGCAGTGTGTTTACACGCTAAAAAAAAGACCAAATGAAATCTAAAATTGGACATGTTTCTCCCCAAATGCTAAAACAAAAACAATGTTGAACGGGGTGAAAAAGCTTCAGTTAGAGCACAGAAAAAGTAATAAACCGCAAATCATTGGACAAGCATTTTCTTTTCTGATTGTATGAGATAACATAAGTGTACATGTAGTGCAAAAGTGGGACACGTCGACCAACCGGACAGCTGTGGCCACAATAAAAGTCACACAGAACACTTTTCAATGAATCATTAACACTACAACGTTTAAATATTAAAACAGTTTTCTCCCCATGTTCTTTTTCTGGTTTCAATAGCATCCATTAAACCTCCTACGTAATATATTGCTGTGTTCACATTCACATTTCTGTTTGTGCTTTTTACAGTTTCATTAGATGTTAAAATCTGTTCTCTACATGTTGACAAGATCATTTACAATTCACAATGTTCCTTACTCCTCTAATCACACAATAAATAATATAACTATGGAGGCAAACTGTTTCATACAATATCTGATCTCAGTGACGCTCCAATACAACGTAGTCTGACAATATTTGATCTGAGACAAATTTCGATTGTTTTAGCTCTCATCCAGCACATTGGATTTAAAATTCAACAATGATAATAAAGTTAAAGTGTTTTGTATACATAGTCCCCCAATTTAGAGCCAATGCAGCAGGACAATGATTCGAAATATACAGATGAAGAAAACAAGAAGTTTTTAGGGCCTGAAGACCAAACTTCAGGGAAAAAGTTCCTGAAACAAGCAAGAAGTAAAGACGGCCACAATCTCTGTGGGTCACACACTTCAGCCTTTTTTTAATTTAAGGCAGGCATACAGACCCCTTAAATGAGGTTCTGATCACCCAACATGGATGTAAAAACCCTCAAATTACACTAAAAGTTTAACCTCATAGTCATTGTTTAAATTTCAATGAACTGGATTACAAAGCCAACACAATAATGTGTCACTGTCAAATCACTTAGGGACTACACTGTATACTCTTTATCTGCTACTCTGTTTACAATTTTTGAATCCATATATATATTCACTTTAAGATTCAATGCAAAATATAACCTACTTTTGTTACAGGTGGATTTTATATTACAGTTCCATATGGAACGATCAATTTAGCAGCATTAATGGACTTAAGTGCAGACAAATGGCGCACACAGTACATCCTATCGAAACATCTACTCATTCTCCAGCTGGCGTTTACAAAAGGACCAGTCCGGGAGGTGAGAACTGAGACTAGGTGGTGGTTAAAGTTTAAGAAGGCTGGATTGCTCAAGAGGCGTTTTGTGTGTAGAACAAAGTATATAACCACTACAGTTAGCTGGAGCAAAATTCAGCAAATTAATGTCACAGAAATAAGTAGGAGTTGTTTAGCGGAGAGGTAATGCTGGGACTGAAGGCATCTGAGGGTTGCTATTGGCACATCAGCTGGTGGAAGACCGAGCGGCGGAGTTCACTGGGGTGGGGAAAGACTGGGATTGAGCTAGAGGTTGTAGTTTAAGATCTAAGCAGGAAAGCTGTCAGGAGAGGGCGTTTTCTCTTTTGGCCCTCTTGTCATAGATTAGCGTCAGCACGTTTGCAGTGTCCTTCAGCAAAGCATCAAAGATGCTGTCTGCCAGCTGCAGCTTGACAAACAGCTCGTCCTCGTCATAGTTGACCCACTGGGCTTCCTCCTCATGGAGTTCCTGAACCTGAGAGACAAGCAAGGTCAACTACTGTAACATCCTCTTATTCTGAAATACAAGTCAAATGTTTTATAAAACTGCTGTTGTCATCTAAGAGAAATAAACAAACTAATATTGACTATTGTCCGAAAGTAGAAAAAAAAACCCCAGATCAGGTTGCACAGGACAAACAAGACGGAAAAAATGCAATTTGTTTGTATTTAACTTGTGACAGTAAAATGTAATCCCGACATGAAACTGCTGACCTTTAAAATCATGTACAAAAAAACTACCTACCAGAATGTGATCGACTCTGTCTCGCTTCTTTTTGCCAAATTTGAGCATCTTCTGCCAGTCAGTCTTCTGGCTGTGATCTTTCGTCAGACCGTACAGTTTCAATACTTCTGCGGAGATGAATTCCTGGGGCACAATGTAAAACGAGCCATCAAGTCATGAGGTGTTAAAAGGCATTGCATTTGATTGTGACTTTATTACTGCACTCCATAACATTTTCAGATAATTAACTAACCTAGTTGCCTTTAAAGGGATAGTTTGGGTGTTTTGAAGTGGGTTAATATGAGGTACTTATCCTTAGTCAGCTTATTACCTACAGTAGATGATGGTCGGCACGCCACCAGTTTGGAGAAGCAGACAGGAGTTACCGCACGGAAGCAAAGCAACGTACTGCGGTGGACGGGGCCGGGAGCAAAACGTATTTTACCTCATACAACCACACTTCAAAGACCCAAACTATACCCTTAAGATAAGGCAATTAGAATTTGTAAATATAGTAAGTAGTCAGGGTGTTTGTCTAAGGTAGGTACTTTAAAGACACATACTGTAAATGTAGCGTCTCTTTCTGTACCTGGATTTTGGTGAGGTCTCCTGGTGTCTTTACTCTGTGGAAGAAGGAGGACTTGACTCGCCGTGGTTTGACCCACTGAGGCTGATCGGCGTTGGGGTCCTCAGCATAGATATCCTGAAGCATCTCCCACGTCAGGTCATACACAGCCTGGGGAGTGACAGAGAGTAATGAGATGCAAGTGTTTAATATGTAATATTAAATAAACCTGAGCTTAAAGCTGCAGGCGGTTCTCAGGCTGAGTAATCATATGTTAGGTGAACATAAATGAGTGAGATACCATGTCAAAATGTGAGAAATACAGTATGTACTGCTCAACAGATCTAGTATTTGCATTCAAAGCAAATTGGACCGCCTGAGGTAATATCTGGAGCAAGAGTCTGAAGTTTGTCAGTAGCAGAGGGATATCTCATAGTTGTAAGACAAAGGCAACTGAAATGGCCGTCTTGAAAACATCATCTTGCTAATCAGAGAGGAATTTGCTGAATAATGGAAACTCGGCTGGCATTTAACCTCAGTGAACTCACTCAGAGTTAAGTGCTGTCTTCAAGACAACACTTCCAGTCTGGCTGCTGTCGGCTTAGTGCTATGAAGCAGGACAGTTGTGTGCTGATTATCATCAGCATGATTGGTAAGGGGGTGAAAGGGAAGTCAAGGATGCTTGTCTTCTCTTCAAATATACATATTGTGGTATAATACAACATTTTTCAGTGGGCTATACTGTATGTATGATTGTTTTTGTTATACTTCTTTTTTATGTTTTGCAAGTTCCCCTTTTCACCTTTCTGTAGCTGCGGATGCAGAGGGCCTCTTGGTCCTCGCTGCTGGGCTCTTTCCCCAGATATTCTTGTGAAGGTTTGGGGTTGGGCAGTTGTGAAAGGGTCAGTGCTCCCTCCTTCCCCAGGGCACAGCTCTCCCAGATCTCCTGAGTGGCTGCATGGACCATCTTCTCCACCTCTGTGGCTGAGTGGGGCACCACCATGGCAGGCTGCTCAGGTAGTTTAGGGGGCAGGGGGAGAGGTAGCTCAGGTCTGGGTGGAGTCTTAACCTGCTGTTCCCCACCTGATAATGAGACCAGCCCCCCCAGAACTGCGCCGGCTGATGAGTCAAAACTCCCCAGCCTCGCCTCCTCCTCTTCCTCTCTTTGTTTGAGTCTCTGCTGTTCTCTACGGGAGCTGAGGCCAAAGTCCTCATCGAACCAGTCCTGATCGTCACCCAGGTCATCTAGCAGCTCGCGGCTCAGTTCCAGCTCTGCTAGTCGCTTGGCGAGCTCTTCCTGACCGCTGGCCCCCAACACCGGACTCTCCTGTTGTGAAAAAAATACAGGAAAAAAAGTTAATTTAATGCTCACTTCCAATTTAAAATTAGAACTGTCCATAAATATGAATATCTAACTGCACTGTGACAGAACAAGTCCCATTATAAATCATGGTTTTACACTTTTTTTTTTTAGCCTTAAAGATTATTCTTTCTTACTGATGTTTCACACAAAAAGCTTTTCAGCAAAGCGCACCAAATTCAATAAAGTCTGTCAACACAAAGTTGAACTTTGGATGAGCACATAGCGAAAACAAGGTCCTCCAGGTCAAATCAACAAGTACTGTTTGCAAGTAACTCGATAATGTTATTGCTGGTGTTTCCACACAATGGAAATTCCACAGTTCAATCATGTACAGCACTAACACATATTTAAGGTTTTTGCTCACTGACAGTGACGCTAAAGAATCAGAAATATACTCACGGGTCGGTTGCACAGCTCTGGAGAAGACAGCTCCTCTTTTTCTGTAGGTAGGAAGAAAGGTAGACCGTCTTTTTGTTGCACTGAAGGGAACCAACCATCTTCTTCTTCTTCAACATGTTCACCTAACAGGTCTCCATTCATCTGGTTGGCAGCTTCTATCTTCTGCTCTTTAGCCTTTTTAATTTCAGCAAACTGCGTCAAAGTGTCTTTCACAAAGTTGTTGAGGAGCTTGTCTGCAAATGTGTCCAGTGAGTCTCTGTCCTTCTGTGTCTGTCCCTTATCATCCCTGATATCTGTGGAAAGATCGGCAGGACTAAACTGGTGCTGTGAGTCTATCTCTTCTCTCTCAACAAGGGTAGTAATGATGTCCTTCTGACTCTGCTTCCTCAGGCCAATGTTGTCCATATCAGAGATGAGAAGGGTGGTTGGTGCATCTTCAAAATCCAACATTATGTCCCTAGTGTTGCCATTAGAAATGGGAAAGTCTTTGTAATGCTGTGAATTGAGGTGGGATCCAGTCTTGTGAATAGACTCATCTGTAACCTTTTTATCTCCATGGACCTTATTAGATGTTTGTTCATTTTCACTTTTCAGATTTCCTTGTTTTGAAGATTTGTGCTCATCCGTTTTACTTTTATCCCCACCTTTATCTGACAGACCATCAAAGGACGAGTCCTCATCCTCCGTGGTGTCTGTGTAGACCTCAAACTTATCCGGCAGGTGTGTGATCTTGTCTGGAGGAGCGAAGATACCGTGGCTCTCGTCGCATTCAAAGTACACCACCCCATCGTAAGTGCCGTTGTTGCTCCCCTCGGACTTATCCAACTCCACGCCAGCCCAGTAGCCGTTAGCAAAGCTGGTCGGACCTTTGAATCTCAGAGTGCCAGGCTGAACGCCACCAACAAGAACCCGATCGCCGATGGTAAAACTTGGCATTTCATCTCTGACAGGAGAGAGAGGGGTCTGCAGAGGAGAGATGGGTGGTGAGTGGCTGGAATTAACAATATCCTTGTAATATTTGGAGTCTTCTGTGTGGTTATGAAGATCCAGCAGTCTCCCAGATAAGTGGCTAGCTCCACTAGTCCCTGAATGGTGACTCAGTTCTTCGGCTATTTCCTCCTCAACCTCCTCAACCTGGCTTTCATACGGTGATGCTCTGCTAGGGGAGTCCTTTCTCGAGGCCTTGATCTCAGTAGGGGCAACTGAGATTTGAGAGGCAGCCCTGGAGCTATGACGCTCCTCCCTGGGTGAAGAATCCACTGAAGACTCAAAGTCATCGTGATAACCATCTGCTATGGGAGAAGAGGCCTCGACATCCTTTATGGGTGCCTCCTTCTTTGAAGAGAAGGCGACCGAGTCAGGAGAGCAGGAATGGTGACTGGATGCAGAGCTTGGATGAAGTGACGTTTTGAGGTCCATTGCAGCCGAATGTGACTTGGAGGAGATAATATTAGATTTTGCAACTTCCTCAGCTTCAGATGTTTCCCTCGTCTTTATTTGTTTATCTTGTTCTAGGCTAACAAATCGATGTTCTTCACTGACGGAAGAAGAAACATGTTTCGATTTAGACAGCTTCTCTTCTTCCTTTTCTAGTTTGAGTAGACGTTCAGACTGTTGATCCTCAAATGTGGAGCTCACTTCCACCTCCAGCTCATCCTGAATGTCAGATCTTTGATACGACACAATGTTCTCATCCCCAGACTCAATCATCTGTGCCTTAGAGGAAGGTCTTAAATGCCCCTCTGTGGACAGGTGGCTCCTCGGTCCTGAGGGCGGACACTCTGGGCTGCCGTATACTGGAGTTGGAGTGACGGTCGGTGGGTCTTCATCAGACAATTCTTCAGGCACTGAGGTGGATCTACTGTGATCAGGTTGAGGAAGGGCATCTGTCATAATGGGAAAGGGTCACATTATTATTGGAACATCCACATAAAAACACATTTTTTAAAAAGTAATGTATATATTAGTTATGACGAGTATATCACTCACTGTGATCTAATGAAGCATCAACTTGTGTCCTTTCGGAGTCAGAGATGTTGCTGGTTTCAGACCTGAGAAAGGAGGATTTGCTTTTAATTGAACAACAATCTTTTCTAACTGATATTATAGGATAGGATATGTTGTCATTAGGGCTGTCAAAATTCACTAAATAACGCGTTAACGCAAATTCGTTTTAATGCCACAAATTTCTTTAGCGCATTAACGCAACTTGCGATTTTTAAGATTGAAGCGGGCAACCATGTCATACTAGCTTGTTGCAAGCTTGAGTTTGCCATGTTATGATTTGAGCATATTTGTTATGCTAAATGCAGTACCTGTGAGGGTTTCTGGACAATATTTATCAATGTTTTGTGTTGTTAATTGATTTGCAATAATAAATATATTCATACAGCTGCATAAAGAAAGCATATTTGCCCATGTTTATAAGAGTATTAAATACTTGACAAATCTCCCTTTAAGGTACATTTTGAACGGATACAAGAATTTGCGATTAATCGCGATTAACTATTTGAATCGATTGACAGCCCTAGTTGTCATGTTTACAGTTGTTTTTGGTACCTGTGAGCAGGTGGTTTAATACTGGACTGCTCTGCGATTGAGGTGGAATCTTTGATCTGGGACTTTGTATCAGGTGTTGAGTCTGGCTTCTTGTTCAATTCCGCCTTAGTTTTCTCAATGAAGTTGTTATAGTTCTGAAAGGAAAACAGGAGAATAACAGTTAAGATATGAAGAAATCTGCTTATAGAGTACATGGATAAACACACATACGCACACATTAATAAAAACATAATCATCTTTTGGTGTTTGGTTGAATGTTCAAACTACATTTGAACATTCAGACAACCATCTAGAAGCCCACACACACACACACACACATTTATACACATTTACCTCCAGCTGCTTCAGTAGGCTGGCCTCTTGTGCCTTCAGGCGCTCCTTGTTCCTCTTCTTCTGCTCTTTCTTCAGCTGGTAGGCCATAAACTTTCGCTTTCTGAGTTCTTCCTTCAAGGCATTGATACGGCTCTCTATGTCACTCTGGTCTGAAATGGGTTCTGAAGGCACATTTTGATGATAAATCAGTTAGAATGTGAAACTGGTGCCAGATCTCTGATTAGCAGGGGGTAATCCAACTTTGTGCCCACTCGAACTCAAACCCAATTCTTTGGAGATTAGTGTACATTTTCTTTAATAAGAATGTGTTTGATTCATTTTGTGCATGTTGCTTTGGCTTGAACACAATGAAGACACGGTATTACAAAGATTAAAGGTTTAAACTGGCCTGAAAAGGAGTAAAACACATTCAGCTACGATGCTGGGCCAGCAGAACTGTCTTTGCTTGTGCAGTAACTAAGTCCAAAGCAAAGTGTTCCCTCCTCCTATCACACAGCTAAGCAGGTTAGGTATCAGGGAAGTGCTTGCATAATGTATTCCTGGCAGCATCACATTATGCCGGACTACACAGCGCCAGCAATATAGCTGCATTACATCCTCTCTCTCTTCTTCGCCCCCTTCTATCTTCTCTGAGAACTACCAGGGACTATTGTACATTCAGTGTATGTGTGTTTAGTTATCGGGTAACTCACCAGTCTGCGTGGGCATGGGGGATTCAGCTGGCTGGGTGCGGGCCTGGTTGGCGGTCCGGGAGGAGGAGCGCAGTTGCATCTTGGTTTTGCTGCTGCCATCTGAAGGAGAGGCAGCAGGGCTGTGGCTGCCTTTGAGTGGAGACTGGGGAGACAAAACAGGAGGAGGAGGAGCGGAAGTGAAAGGAACATTACTTCGGGATGTAATATCTGAGTCAGATGGTCTAATAGAGGCATGCCTGGATTAATATTTTACAAAGACAATGAACTAACAAATACGTAGTCACCCCCTTGAATGTCCCTCACACAATATAAAGCTTTGCATATTTTCAACACTACAAATAACCCCAACAACATCTAACAGACACTCAAAATGAACTCAGCTACCATCAAAGAGATGGGACAAAACACTGAAATACAACAAAGGAAAGAAAACCACACGTCTGCGTACTCGTCTGCTAGCTGACTGGGAAGCTGAACTGAAGTCCTGGCTGTAATTCGCAGGGCTGCTCTGCACGGAGGCCAAAGGTGTTTCAGGGATCAACGCAGGTTGAACTGAAGATGAGCTTCCTGATTGCTGGGACCCCGGTCCCTCTGTGTGTATACTGGACTCAGGTGTCGCAGAGGAACAGTCGCCCTCACTCACATACTCTGAAAACATGTAAAACAGATAAACGTGAAATTTGTCCAGATTCATTTTGACTTGATTTTGACTTGATTTTAAACCTGGCAAAACCAGCTGTTGCTTCACCTTTCTCACTGTCAGTTCTGGGCTCTGAGCTTTGATGGTGACTGGGGCTGGGGCTAATGTCGGAGATCTCCTTTTCCTGACTCCCTGCCGTGTCCCGAGGTGTTCGTCTGTCCCATACAGCCAGGGCCTCCTTTTCCATCCTACGGACCTCTGCCTCCTCCTGGTCCAGACGCTGTTTCCACTGCAGCAGCTCCTCGGCATGGTGACGCCTCTGCATCAGCTGCTGCTCCCGCTTTGTCAGGAACCTGGGGAAGAGGATGGTAAGAAAGAAGGGAAAAAAGAAGGGGGAGATGAGGAAGGAGTGGAGGATGATGGTGAGGAGATGGAAAAATGAGGGAAGAGACAGGAAGAAGATGGGCAGTGAGGGGTAAGGCAGTGAAGATGGAGAGAAGAGACAAAGACATTTAACATAAGCAATGTTAAACATGACATCGCAGAACCAAGCAGACCCAAATCACCTGTACATTAAGTTATCACTGCAAACTCACCTCAAACCTCAATACATACACACCCAATACATGCTTTACTTATTTCCTTCCCTGGAATAATCATCATCCAAATAAAGAAGTGTACAAGCACCCATCAAATAAACGAGCATAAAGTGATGACATGTCACTCGGGAGAAAAGGAGAGCGGGAAAATAACAGTGAAGATGTCAGATTCATGCATCAGACTGAAACCCAGGGGTTGAACGCTGATCGGGTGCAGTCACAAACACACCTCGAACATATGTAGCAGTTACACGTAATAGAAAAAAATCCAAGCATAGGCAGTCACATCTGTATAAATGTCTGTCTTCAGTAGACCAATAAAGATAAAGAGGAAACAGTCTTTTTGTCTTGCAAAGCCAACAGAATTTGTAATTCTAAAATCCAAGTCTCTTATACAAACATATCTCTACAGATGCCTATCCGAATAAAGGTATAGCTGTTGTATAATGTGGTCCCCCACAGCTATGGGTGCCATTACAGTGCAGTATTATTTAGCCTTGATCTAATTTAGAGGCCTTTCTCTTGACCTAATGTATACTGATGACAGGCCAGATACTGAAGAACCAGACTGGGGGATTCTCTTAGTGCCTTCCCAAACTCTATTACAGCCAATGGCCATCTGTACTTATTATCCAATCCTATGCAACAGTTACCTAATAAAGAGGGCTAGTTAAGATTTACTGGGCTCATTAAAGAGATAGACCACTTGATCTCTGGTCTGCAAAAGTCCTTTACTCCCACGTCTTAGTGTGGTTTAATCTCTAAACGTTTTGCATCAACGACTGGGCTGGACGGAGCTGACCAGCCAGCAGACACAGGACATTGAAGTGAGAAGCACTGCAACGTTCATTCCAAGAGGCAAGAAAGAAAAAGGGGAAGAGTCACAAATTTAAACACCACAGAAATCAGTGAAATCCCAGCAGTCTGAGATTCCCATCCAACAAGGAAGGCTCCTATTGAAATAAACATAACCTTCACAAAACAAAATGTTACTCATCTCTAATATTCTCAATTTAACCATTTGGGGGTTTTTGCTCCACAACCAGAATGCTTTAATGCACACAGTAATGGCAAAACTGGCATAAAAATGACATTATATTTAAAGTGAAGTTATGAAAAGGTTAGTTTATTTCAGCGAGGCAGCCTTCCTTGGGCACTTTTCAAGTTTTCACTCAAACTCTTCCCCCCACAAACTCCTTCCTGGAAACAAACCAACACATCCCATCAGTCATCATTCACCGTCCCACCCCTACAAGGTCCCAGTGCCAGTGGACGAACACAAGCATGTTCCATGGGGTAGGGTGGGGGTGAGGCAGGGCAGGGCTAAGTGGGAGGTGCCGGAGTAAGAGATAGAGAGCACTGTACAGTACCTGACCAACTGGTTGTAGATAAAGAGCTGGAATTTAGGGTGGAGATTTGGAAGACAGACACTGAGGGAGGCCCAGTGGTGGGCCGTGAACACAGAGAGGAAGTAGTGGACAGGAGAGCAGTGTCTACAACACACAAGCACGCAACAGACAAAGAGTCAAAAGAGTCACACAAACATGGGTATGGAAACACACAATGTAAGAGGAGGGAAAAACATTAAAAACACAAGAGACGTAGAGGGGAAAGACACATAGAAAGAAAGGGAGAGAGAAGAGTGATATGAGCAAATGTGATTTTATTGCACCCACGGTGTCAGTCTGTCAGGTTTCTGTTAGTATATGGCTGCTTTAAATGTTTTGGGAGAACACGTTTAGCCAGCATTGAGCGTGGGGGGTTAGTTGGGGGTATGATCAGAGCCTGCTTATGGAGGGGGTTAAATGTTATGTTTAAAGAGTTATCAGTAACCCTGATTCTTAAACAAATTACAGTGTGAGGTAACATTTACAGCCTTAGATGAAGTGATAACAACTCTGTTAGTGTGTTATGTCAAGATGAATATATAGCGGTAACAGAGAATGACAGAAGGAAGGGAAGAAACAATTGATAGCTTATCAAAAATGGCAAACGAGCAAGCCAGTAAATGCGTGATAAGACAAATATCTAAAGAATTTTTATGTTTTTGTTAGATCACCGTAATCATTTTATTTTGCAGTGATCAAAAATTAAAAATAACGCGATAATGCGTTAACGCTAAATTGTTTTAACGCCACTAATTTCTTTAACGCATTCAATCTTTCGTTGGATGTAGCGGGCTCAGTTTTAAAGCTCGAGTGAAGATACTGGCAATAACCATGTTATATTAGCTTGTCGAGAAGGAGGTTAAATAACGCTCCAAACGTACGCTAAATTTTGGCGAGGAAAAACTGTCATGGCCATTTTCAAAGGGGTCCCTTGACCTCTGACCTCAAGATATGTGAATGAAAATGGGTTCTATGGGTACCCACGAGTCTCCCCTTTACAGACATGCCCACTTTATGATAATCACATGCAGTTTGGGGCAAGTCATAGTCAAGTCAGCACTCTTGACACACTGACAGCGGTTGTTGCCTGATGGGCTTGATAAGAGTATCAAATACTTGACAAATCTCCCTTTACGGTAAATTTTGAACAGATAAAAAATGTGTGATTAATTTGCGATTAATCACGATTAATCATGGATTATCATGCGATTAAATATTTCAATCGATTGACAGCCCTAGTTGCTAGTATAAATTTAAACAAATCTAGATCTAAAAAATGTTGAAGGGCTACCGTGGAAGGCCTGTGATTTATAGCCAAGTTATAAATCCTAAACCACAGAACAATTAACCCACTTGTTGGAGCAACCCGGTCATGAGAGGCTCTGCTATCACCTGACCAAAGCTGCTGGCCAAGTCTGGAGAACGTACAGTACAGGAACTCAAAGCACATGTACTTGTGTGTCCACTTTAGAAGGAGCGGGTGTAATAAAAAGTACAAACAATGTTTGACTCATCTAGAAAATAATTATGCCTCTGCAATTGAAAGTTGTAGTATTAAGATTACATAGTGTTACAAATATTTGAGACTGTTTAATATTGTTTGATGTACTTTCTTTAAAACATCTTTTAAAACTGCAACAGATAACTCTAAGCACAGATTCTCCTTCCATGTACTGTTACAGGTTGTACACATCTGAAGTTAATGGGGTTATTTTAGCAGCGAATGTGGATTCTTATCTAGTTTAGAGGGAGATCAACATGGAGCATGCTTATCTTCACATCCACACATTCACACATCCACAGCATTTTAGACAGCAAAGAGAAGATGGCATGCACTGATTAGTTTTCATTAGTTTAGTTGCTAAAGTTGGTAAAGATCCTATGTATAGAATTAGATCTGTGACTTGTCGTGGTAAAATGAAAACAAAAAATGTCACACCACTGTGCAGTGGTGTTATGCAAGAAAGTAGTAATAACAGATCAAAGTCTGTATCAACATATACTATGTGTTCAGGGGCCAGGGGGGCCAAACCAAACCCCCCCCCAAAAAAAGTATTCCTTCTGTTTTTAGAAACAGCACAAAAGAAGGAAATGTCAAGGGGAAAGCCAGCAGGACACACCCGAAGTAAGCACTGTTAAAAACACTGATAAGGGAGCATGACGTCTGATAATTCACTTGTCAAATTGCCAGTAAGCAGAGGGAGCCCAGTTAATATATGAAAAATGAAATGAAAGTCTTTACTTCTCATCCATGTGTGAGCGCATCTTCTTGAGCTTCTGCATGATGCTGCTGGTCTCACTGCCAGAGATGGAGAGCGAGGGAGACGGGCTGCGGATGTCTTCAGCATGTCTCGTGTTGGGAGAGGCTGCCTCGGACGCAGGGGTTTCTGACACAGGAGTCTCCTGGGGAATGGATGAATGGACATGCAGGCAGGCCAAGTATTAGTGAAGCCAATTAAAAAAAAAAAAGAAAAGAAAAAAAGCTTAAGAGGAATGGTGATGGTCTACAGTTATAAGTATGTTTTCTTTCTTGATTCCATTAAAGATTCAACTTCTGTACAACAAACAATGCTGAAATTAGGGCTGGCAATAATGATCAAAATATTTAATCGTGATTAATCGCAAATTCATCACACATTTTTTAGCTGTTCAAAATGTACCTTAAAGGGAGATTTGTCAAGTATTTAATACTCTTATCAACATGGGAGTGGGCAAATATGCTGCTTTATGCAAATGTATGTATATATTAATTATTGGAAATCAATTAACAACACAGAACAATGACAAATGTTGTACAGAAACCCTCACAGGTACTGCATTTAGCATTAAAAAATATGCTCACATCATAACATGGCAAACTCAAGCCCAACAGGCAACAACAGCTGTCAGTGTGTCAGTGTGCTGACTTGACTATGACTTGCCCCAAACTGCATGTGATTATCATAAAGTGGGCATGTCTGTAAAGGGGAGACTCGTGGGTACCCAGAGAACCCATTTTCATTCACATATCTTGAGGTCAGAGGTCCAGGGACCGCTTTGAAAATTTAACAGTTTTTCCCCGCCAAACGTTTGGAGCGTTATTTAGCCTCCTTTGTGACAAGCTAGTATGACATGGTTGGTACCAATGGATTCTTTAGGTTTTTTTAGTTTCATATGATACCATATATATGCATCTTCACTTTAGCTTTAAATCTGAGCCCACTATAACCTCCGAAAGATCAAATAGCGCCGGGCCTGACAGCGGCCGGTCATATTTTTAAGAGGTTAAATAAAAATCGCAAGTTGCGTTAATGCGTTATAGAAATGAGTTGCTTTAAAACAAATTTGCGTTAACGCATTATTATGACGTTAACTTTGACAGCCCCAACTGAAATGAAACCCCTTCAATTTATCTGTTCCTCCGTATAGGCCCTGAAGGTGATTAGTGACTGTTGCACTACTCACAGGTGGCGCTTCACCCCCAGCACACTTGAGACGCTCCTTCAGTCTGAGTGTAGAGTTTCTCATCCGCTCAATCTCCTCCTGCTGCTTCAACAACAGCTGTCTTTCCTTCCTAGCTGCTTTGTTGGCCTCCTGAAGTCGCTTGATCTCAGCCTGGGAACAGGAAAGTTGGTTAAGATTAGTTAAGATCACAGTATACCCCAAAGGCTCAATCAATGTCATTCATTTCTGCCTCCACGTACCTGTTCCTGCTGTAGTTTCATCAGAAGGCCCCTCTGCTTCTTCCTGATGGGCGGCATTTTGTCATCCTCTCCTTTGTCCCTCAGCCTCTTTTTCTGGTGCTCCAGCCAGGCCAGCTCAGTTCTGGTCTTCTCTTTGACTGCTTTCTGACGAAGATGCAGCAGAGAGCTCTGGTGCTGCAGTCTCACATCCTCGTCCTTCATGTACTGACGCACCATGTCCATGGTGAACTGGGAGAAGCTATCCTGTCCGCCAGAAAAGGCCATGTTTGAATCCTGAGACTGAGGGAGAACAAAGGTGAAAACATTGAGTTTAGATTGGAGTGACAGAAGTAATTATGTATAAGTGGCCAATAAAACAACAACACATGCTTAACGGGGGACATCCAGGCAAAAAAATAAATAAATAGTCCTACGTTTTACGTCAGTAGTCCCACCCACCTTCCATTGTCAACCACTGACTCTTAAGGATATGCAAATGTTTGTAAGATTGCACTACCCTCTCACCTTTAAGATATTGTGTGCCCCTGAAACCAATGGCATGTTGTGACTGGCTCCATCATCCTCTGACTCCTCGTGGTGACGTGACTTCTTCTCCATAGTTCCACGGCGGTGAGCCTCAGACGGCAGCAGAGAGCGGAAGGAGCGCTCTTCTATCTCATCCTCTGTCATGGACTCATCAAACTTCATGGAGTACTCTGTTGCCACTGACGTACTGTCTCCTGGGGGCGTACTGTCTTCTGGAGGGCCAAAAAATAAGATAAGCTCAGTGTCAGTGTAATTTTTCTGTGCCTTGTGTACACACAGTTTAATTATGGCAATAAGGTTTTCACATTTTCTCTTACAGTAGTAGTGACATTTATGTAACAGAAGCCCCTGACAGGTGAATGAATAAAAAAACTGGTGTGTGTGTACGTTAACTTCTAAACTAAGAGCCATGCTTGTCATCCGATACCTTTCTCATCCACTACAGAGGCGATGCTGTCACTGCAGAGGGAGTCGTTTGCTGCTGTAAGAGCTTCCTCCTCTATGGAGCTGCTGCCTGCTTTCCTCTCCGCCCCCTTCCTCAATCTCCCCTCTACTGCTTGTTTTTTCGTCCGTTCTCTGTGGTCTGACGAGGCATGCGACGGGCTATGGTGGCTGCTAGAGTCTGCACCACTGAGGAGAGAGGCAAAGGACAGATTTAGTGTCAATTTAGATTTCTCTTACCCAAATCTAATGGAGAAACTAGTGCTACACAGAGGTCAGAGTAATACCTGACGTTGGGTCTTCTGAAAGACAGAGAGTCAGAGTGACTGAGGCT
The DNA here is from genome assembly GCF_043250625.1 of Sebastes fasciatus. Classification (NCBI taxonomy): domain Eukaryota; kingdom Metazoa; phylum Chordata; class Actinopteri; order Perciformes; family Sebastidae; genus Sebastes; species Sebastes fasciatus. The sequence goes on from NC_133799.1 coordinate 16,684,519, forward strand.
GTTCAGCGAAGACAACGGCTCCTCTGTCCTGGTCCTTCTGCTTGACACCTCACTAGGGAAGCTGTAAGAGAGCATGCAGAAGAGACTTTAGAACAGATAATACATTTAAAATAAAAGACAATATGCAGTGTAAATGATTAAAAACTCAGTTCTTTCACAAAAGGTGTTTTTAGTTTACCTGTCAGAGTCATTTTTGTCCTGTCGCTGCTTTGAATAGGAGCTCTGCTGTTCTTCCCGCTCGTCCAACATGGAGGAATCAGAAACATCAGGGGGGACGACCAAAGCTCCTGCTACCTGCGACCGCGCCAATTCTGTCATCTGACAGACAGGAACGCCATATACAAATCAAATGTTTGCATCTTACACCGGATATTAGACTTCCCTCTCTGCATGTTTTGTCATTTCTTTACTGAAACTCAACAATCAATCAGCTTTTGTTGCTAAATGAAGACACGGGCTGTTTTCCAGGCAGGGATTTGCTAACCTCTTTGATGTGTCGGGCGGTGTCGACCGTGTACCGCGCTGCCTCAGCCTGTTGACTCATCATCTTTGTAGTTGCCTCCTGGAGGCCCTCCAAGGCCTCTTTTTGATTTGCCGCCAAGTTTTCCTGCATTTGTATGTGAGCCTGGACAAAAACAAGCATGGACATAAAAATACAAGCACACATACCTTGAGAACAATTCATAAGGTGAGGGAGCAAAGCTGTCATTTACAAATGCACATATATAATGTTGCTGTGTGTGTGTGCGCCGGCACATGTGTGTGTATTGTTGTACCCTGGCCACTCTCTGCCGGTTTTCCTCCAGCTGCAGCTGTGTCTCCAGGGCTTCCCTCTCAGCCTTGATCTTCAGCTCGTAGAGGTCACGCGCATGACTCTGCTGCCTGACCTGCAGGGTCAAAGGTCAGAGAGCAGGTCAATACAGTGCATCAATACAGAAATTAGTGAGGTAACAACCTCTTTTAGTATTTATCATGTAAATCTTATGCAGCAACAATTAATTTAAGTCCCTGATAAATAAGATTATTGGGCATTACTTAATTATGTGTAATTCCCATTTGTATTGTACATTATATCAAGTGCAGATGGTGTAACGTATACATAAGGGCACAGCTTAGATCATTATTATTATTATATACAAAATGTCAAATCATCACTGTGTCAGCAAAAAAGAGAATTATGGAATCCGGGTGTAATTTAGTTTTAATTGTTTAACATTAATACAACTTCTGATATGCTAAAACTTTAGCAACGGCCAAATATACAGCAGAGCTTCTTTGCAGTCCTTATCTACACAGCAACAAACCCCTTCTTTACCTTGAGCATCTGGGCCAATGACACGCTCTCCTGCTGAGCCATGGACACACCCATCACCCTCTCCACGTCGCCCAGCTGTCGGACCGACTCCTCGATGGACTCCAGGTACTGGAGCTCTGCTGCCATACGCTGCTGCAAAGCAGCAGGTGAATACTGTAGTTCACCTGGGAGAAAGGAAGGACGGATAGGGTGAGAGAGAGATTAATAAAGATTCTAATAAAGTTCTGCTTCACATAACGTCTGCTGTTTATTATATTAATAGGAGCTTTATTCACCTGTGTTCTCTGCTCTACCACTGCGAGCTGTGGTGCCTGTGTTTGGGTTATTTGCCCCCAGAGAGCCACCTCTCACAGGCTCACTGGGAGAGTCTGCTCCTGGAGGAGAACCAGGGTACGGAGAGCCAGACGGAGAAGTCTGTTTGGGCCTGGCTGCTGGTGACTTCTTGCTGTCAAGGCCCAAACTACAAATACAATTAGAAAAAGAAAGAAAGAAAGAAAAAAAGCTTAGGTAAATATTGTGAAACCAGACAACATCTCCTCTAAAGTGGATATGTTTGTAGCATTCAGGTTTGATGGGTATCAGATGAAAATGTCACATTTTTCAAGATATTTTTAAAACCATATAGATTCAGTACAATTGTTTTTTTGTTTTCTAGAATTAATTCTAAAATAGTGTTTTAAATCATACACAGGAAAAACTGATGTTACAAGCTTTGCAGAGTGGGTCAACCAAATGATAAAGAAAGAGAGGGCCCCTCTAGAACTGACTGAGGCAGCATACCCGTGCTTTTAGAGGCCCAGACTATGAATGGCTATATTGTGCTGCTCAGAGATGATCAGAGGCCAAGGAAGATGTCTCAAGAGATCAGGATACACTCTTCTTCCCCTCTAAGGATAGCAGACTGTGGCACATTTTTTTCTCCAAGGATAACAACTGATTAATATATCATAATACAACAATATTGCCATGAACTCAATACTAAAACAGTTAGCTGTCATAACAGAAACAGCTTTGAATACAATCTGCCAAAAACCTACAGAACTCATTGAGACCCATAGTGATACATGTGCAGTTACTTAAGAAATAAAACACAGTAATGAACACTAAGTCACCACCAAAGTTAAACAACAACCTGCTTTGTAAATGGTGCTAAGACGGACACAATCCTGCCTGAATACCTGAATGCCTCCACAGAGTGGCAGGAATCTGCCACTTTGGTTTTAGAGTACCATTAGAGAGCTCAAATGTCAGTACTGGGCACTGAGATTAAAAGAAAAAAAACTCTCCTTTCCTTTGGCAGCAGGCCCAAGCTGTGGTGAAGCTGGCTGACCCGACCAACCACCCTGCAGGCCCCCAAAACAAAATAACCACTGTTTTCTGTCTCGGGTTGAACTGCAGCCTCCTCCTGTTGCTGGGCACTAAATGGCTGCTTTAACCCTCAGGCCTTCAACAGAACAGTGAGACACAAGACTGTTTAGACTGGCAGCCTCAACGAGGGCTCTCCAAGCATAGTTTAGTGATTAGTCATGCCCAGATAAATTAACCTCTGGGTGATAACAGTATATACCAAGTGGAGGTTTTTGAGTGCTTGGAGCAGCAACAGCTGAGATGACCCAGCTGTTGTTTAAATTACATTTTAGTTTAGCTTGGAAACATAGCCTGGCTTCACGGGCTAATTTAAATATTAATTTGTATCCAGTGAAAACAAAAGCTCCAGGAATTAAAGAAATACAATCATGCTGTGACCTAAAGAAACATCTATAACCTACTATATCCAGGACAGCATAAAAATTCTCCAATATAAGCCAATAGCACCACCTATCTTCCCACAAAGCAGCGTTGCACGGAAGGCTACAGAAAACCAGGAAGGAAGGAAATACAGGAGAAAACGGGGGTAATTCAAACTCTGATACCACTGTCACTTCAGTTTGATATCTTAGAGATGCTTCACCTGAAAAACGCTAACATTGAAACCTTGCCGGTATAAAATGATAATTTAAAAAAGAAACCTTTCAGGTGGAAAGTTTTACAGCACTCGACTAAACCAAAAGTTTAAAACAAAACCAGCTTTGATGTAGTCTGACGAAGATCGTTACCTTTGTTGAGAAAGCCCTGAAGTTTTCCCTATAGTGTCATTAGATTGGACACTTTTGGCCTGGCTGTGGGCAGAGCTTCTGTCTGAGCCCCTCTTCCTGGAGTCAGAGGATAATGCATCTGAGGGAGGTGAGCAGGAGCTCCTCTGCTCTTCCACCAGAGTGGCATCGCTCTGGTCTGATGCTCTGCCTGCAGAGGAATGGAGTAGTTATACTGTGCAGCAGAGGGATTTGTTAACTGCAAAAACACAGCATTCAACCATATAGAGACAATTTTCTTTATTTCCTTTTTAATATTTTTCTCTCTATTTTTAATGAAAATTCAGTCATGCCATGGAAATTATGCAAAAATATTAATTCTCACCTCTTTTTCTGGCAGAGTTCTTGGAGAAGGGCGAAGAGACAGATGTTGAACCAGAGGAAAGATGCGGTGAGTGAATAGATGAGTGAAAAGATGACTGGTGGGAATTGATGCCTCCTGTAGTTTTGTCATAAGGAGACCTCCTTATCAGCTCCTCAAAATGACTGTTCACGCTGACAGAGAAGATAGAAAGATGTATGAACAATCACTTTTAAATAAAATTCAGGATCTGTGACACAACATAAAAACATTATGTCTAGTCAACATGGGATAAACAGTAGAGTTAATCTGCCTAAGAGTGTTTGTACCGGTTACTCCTCATTAGGGCTGCACTATTACTCAAATATTAACCAGAATGAACTAACAGCCAGCCACCAGGGGGCAATCAGGATGTTTTTGGCTTCACTTTTGGAGAGCTGTCATGCCCTGTGATAAACGTTCCTGAATGTTGCGGCTGTAGTCCAGAGTAGAAGAGTAATATAACCTACTCAGTATTAATCATTTTGCCCGTCTGCTCTCTGTTGTATTATAAAGTGCACTGAATTCAAGGTGAAGAAGAACATTAATTTAAGTCATAATTTGATGCAAAGATTTGATAATTAGCAGAAATCTAAGTGAAAGTAGTGATCTGTTGATTTAATTTTGGGTAAAAAGTTTTGGTACAATCTTATTTTGCTTCTAGGAAATGTTCTGTGAATAAGGACCGATCTTATCTTGACACAAAGATTTGTACATTAGCAGGAATGTAGCACAACAAGGAAGTGAAAGCCTCTGTTTACTGCAAATCTTCCAACTGTGGGACTACTAAAAAAAACATCTTATATGTGAAAGTGCAATGAAATCATTCCCTAAATAGTCCTTAAAAATCAATGAATAATCATGATAAATAATCGTGATCTCAATATTGATCAAAATAATCGGGATTATCATTTTGTCCATAATCGTGCAGCCCGACTCTTCATTCTAAGAAACCTGCAAAGAAAAATGTATCAACTCCAGAATGCAGAGGGGGAATGCTGTCTGAAAGGGCCGTGTGAGCTTTCTATTTGTGTGACAAGAATGCCATCCAGTGGTCACTTTAAAAACTAACGTCCACTCTTTTTCTCTCTCTTACCTGCGTGAATTGGAGGCTCTCTTTAACTGGCCACTGGCTCCGCTGCTATGTGATGACACAAAGTCATCTTCATAGACGGCTGCGTCTACGGGGCTATTTCCAGAGAGCAGAGGATGGGCAGACGGAGAGTTCCTCTCACTCGCTACAGGACAAGGTGGAGATAGAACAGACACAGGAGAAATATTCATGATCTTGCTTTTGACGGTCAGTATGTTGCACGTGTTGTTAGTATAAACACTACAGTTTCACTATGACAAACATTCTATGTAGCTCTTAAGGTTACATATTTATTAGAAGTTTACCCATAGATACTTCTCACAATTTCTCATCAGACAAGACACACATTTATGTCTCATCACCTACACGTAATATGGAAAACTTATATGTGAACTAACCTGTAACATGGCCATGAAGATTCTTAGTGAAAATGTTGATTACACTTAGAGGGCTTCCTTTGTTCAGCTCCTCCCAGGCTGCTTTGCTGCCGTCATGCTGTGCAAAGGGTGAGCTGAGGGCCGAGCACCTCGCTGCCTCCCTCTGGAACTCTGACAACCGCTGGTAATCCCATCTTTGACCCGCGCAGTAGTCCACTGCCTCCAGGCGATCTGCCAGTCTAGGCACACGATTGCTGGAGCGGTGAGGAGGGCTCGCCTCGTCCTCAGAAAAACTGCCTTCACTCAGAAGAGGACCCTCGCTGAGGGAACCGGCGCTTGAGTCGTGGAGATCTGTCCGATTCTTATCCTTGTCCTCCATCAAACCACACCCTCTCCTTTGTTCCGTTTTATGTAGTCTCTCTATGTGATCCAATCCATTGACTAGCCTGCTCCTTTCATATGTATAACTGTTAAGAACAGGCCCTGTTACATCAGCAGAAGCTGTTTGTGGATTCATCAAACTGGTGTGTGTGCCTCTCTTTTCCTTCAGTCCCCTGAGGGCGTGCAGGTTGCCTGCTCCTGGAAGATCTGTGCCGTTGTATGAACTATGACCTGTGCAAGTCAAAATCCTCTGGATCCTCAACGCTACGTCATCATTTCCTGTGGCAGCCGTTTCTGCCCAGCATCCATCATCAAGATTAGCTTGAGAGGGCCTAATAGCATCCACGTCCATTGAAGTTTCAGTACCGTAGTTGATCCCCTCCCCAGCCAGCTTCCGCGCTTCACTCTCTATACGGTTGGAGAGGGACGCGGCTGTGGCCTTGAGGGCCTCGATGCGGGACATCTTGGACCGCGACCTGTTCGAAGGAGCTGTGGCTGGCCGCTCGGTGTGCATGACTTCACCAGCTGCCACTGCGGTCTCAAGCCTGAGCAGCTGAGAGAGGAGATGGTCTCCAAAAGGGTGACTGCTGCTGGGGCCAGTCGTAGGTCGAACGGCTGGGCTCAGACGATCCGGCTGAAGCAGAGAGGCAACTCCAATATCCAAATCATTCCTGCAATAGGGAGAGACAACAAAGAATGGAGCAAGGTTATAATAGTTGTGAATTTTAAATTTTATTATTTTTTAGTTTTGACTTTTCAATATAATTTTAGTTTTCAGAGTGTATTTGCTAGTTTTAGTTTAGTTTCAGTTTTTCAGAAAGGTTTAGTTTTTATATATTTAGTTTTACAGTGGTTTTAGATTATTTTTGTTGGGGTCAGCTATAAATCCACATAAGTATGTAGCTGTAGACATACAAAATATGTGGTTGGAGAACTGTGTAGGAATGTCCATAATGTTTAATCTTTGTGCTACTTTAGTGTCCGATGTGAAGCAATTGTGTTACAGTGCCATCTAATGAAATGTCAAGTCCGTTCAATTTCTGTGGTTCAATGTCACAAAAGATTTCCATTTTAGTTTATATAATAAGTCAAGAATGTTGGCAGGAGGGAGAAAAAGAGGTGCAAACAGCTTGCTTTAAAACAGTGATCAAATTAAACATATGTAAGTGTATTCATCATGCTTGCTACTGAAGAAACAAAAGAACTTTAATTGTGTACACCCAGGATGTCCACAGACAAGATATTTACAGCCATTCTGGGTATTCAGGGTACTGTAAACACAATTCTTACTTGACATCTGTGTGTATTGCAGTAAAATATTTGTGCAGCTATAGTTTTAATGAAGTGAATAAGCCTGATACATAACTGCTAATGGTACCTGAGCATAATGAACAGGATAGTGCATACACTGTAACTGGATGGAAGACTATAAATGAGAATGACTATAATCACTGAATACACACAGAGAAAGATGACTATTATATCTGTTTCACAAGTAAAGTCATTAGCCACCCTCATCTTTATTTCCAGTCAATTATCTGAGATGTTCTTTCATGCATCTAAAATAGGAGTAGTGGGGAAAAAAAGCCACATAAAGGCACCATGTGGGAACAAAAAGTTTCTCTGTTTGGTACAGTCAGATGATTCCCTAGAATTTATCACCCAAACATTATGTCCAGAAGATACCAGAATATGTGTACTGTTATTGTACTGAGTTGTTTGTTGCTTATCTGGGTCAATAAATTGGCAGTGTTTGTTATTCTGGAGAGTGATGGAGGTGAGCATGTGTATACCTGGATAATGGAGGACGTTGCCGATCATTCAAAGACCTGTCACTGCTCGAGGGGCTCTGCGGTGTCTCCAGTCTTTTGTTCTCTTTGTCCGACTCTCCTGAGGGCTGGTACATCGGTCTCTGTGGTAGAACATGTTAACACATGTCAAAAAGTCTTTTCTTACATATTACATTAATTAATTTCACTTAGTTACTCAATCTACATAATATAACTTTCAAATATAAAGAGGGTGCCCATGTTTCATGTGTATGTGCAATACCATTTGACTAAAAGGAGCAGCAGGTTGCGTCAGTGTGGCCTCCTCGCCCAGCTGGGCCTCCTCCAGCAGCAGCTTGGTGTACGTCTCCTGTAGTCGCTTTTGTACTGGGGCCACAGGCACCTCGCTGGGAAGGACCACTGTTTTAGCCGCTTCTTTTTGCTTCCTGTAGAGCTCCTGCAGTCTCTGGTTTCTCCTCTCGGCCTCCTCCCTCAGTGCCCTCTTCTCTTCCGCTTGACGCCTCTTCCTCTCCTCTTGTTGCCTGGAAATGTACTGGCGAACAGTGTCTGCATCGTAGTGTCGCTTTTTGTGCCCAGACTCAGCGGTTTCTGGTTGGTGTGCGGTGGGGCTAGCGCTGCGGCAGCCTCTCGAGGAGCTGCCCGTTGCCACACTAGTTCCCCAAACAGAGACTGGAGCCCTTGTTCGCGACCCTGATCCCCCTCTCCCTCTCCTCCCACTGCTCCCACCCCGGGACCTTTGCCGGGCCCTCTCCTCCATCTCAACTGCTTTGCACTCCAGCTGAAGGTCATCGAGTATCCCCTGGATGTCTGCTGACAACAGGTCCGTGCTAACACCCGCTGGGGCCTTGTCCTGATCTGCAGATGAGGGGGTAGGCGTGGTTGTGGAGTGGCTTTTGGATTGAAATCCACGACGACGCCTTTCTGTGCTGTTAGTGCGAGGCCGTGGGTTTGATTCGGAGCGTGGGTCTGAACTGGAACGGTGACGGGAAGCTGATGGACATTTACAGAAACGCAAAACGTTATAGTCGGTAATTGTTAATGAACTTACTAACACAAGCACACACAATAGTTTCCATGCTAAACTAAGAATTTTAAGAGGAGGCTAGTTTGATGAAACATTGAAAATTTCAAATTTGCTTTCCCTATTCATACTTAATCAGAGGTATGACTGTGTGACCGATCTTTAAACCCCTTTTTTTTTTACTAGTAGTAGGCTGCAAAATCCTTTAAACTGTTTTCTTGTGTTAAACATCTTTAATAAACAGGTTAGTCACAGCTCACAAAACACTGGATGCTCCAACAAGTGACTGCAGCAGATTTGAAAAAACTCCAAAGCTAAAGCACTAGACCCAGACAGGATACGCATACTAAATGAGGCTTGGGGGGCAGGCTTGCCATGGCAACTCTAATCTGGGACAAATTGGAAATTCCCATCTAGATTTTACAGTGTCTAATCCTGACAGTGTTTTTTTTTTGCTGCAGTGAGCCTCTCCCTGCCCCACTCTGCCATCCCCCAGAGTACATGCCGCCTAGACGGAGGGGGGGGGGGGGCAACCTCTGGAAATCAGGCCATGTCTAATTGTGCAGCCAACCAGAACAGCCAGTCAATCTCTATTCCTTCCGGTCAGTGGTACCCAGTACAGATGCAGCTAGCAAAGACAGAGGTGGATGCAGATAGTGTGTGTGTGTGTGTGAGACAGAGTTTGTGGCTGTGTGTGACCAACAGCAGCCAAAGACTCTTTATTTATTGATATTCTTTGACAGACACTGTTGTCAGTCTGTGGGTCCCAGACATGTAAAACCTCTATAACAAACTAGAGATGTATATTTTATAACATCCTCCAATTACATGGATATACTCCATTACAGGTAATAGTACCCAGTGAAGAAATGTATGTGTAATTTTAGAGGTGAAAGTTCGATAGCAACATGAGAAAACAGATAAACGTAAAATGAGGACACAGGATGTCTGAAAGAAGGTGGAAGGTAGACGAGTTAAAGAGGGAAACCTAATTCACACTTTGGTTTGCATGCATGCATGCAAATTATGCAGAGGACATTTTTGACATCAAGCTGACACATTTTGAGGGTCTCTAGTAGAAAGCTAATCACCTTTCTATCTATGTACTTTCTACTGTCTTTCTACCTCTTGACATGCTGGTTAATGACAGTATGTCAATCTGAGCGAGACCAAGCGGGGCCAGCTGTTGGTATCATGAAATGGGCTAACATAGTAATATTAGATAGGGGTGTAGCGGCACGTATAGAAGGTCCCACCTGTTCTGCTCAGTCTGTCGGCTGGCTGGGGTCTGTCCTCCTCCCGGGGCACCTTGGGAACTGGACCCAGTACCATCTTTACCAGCTTCTGGCCCTCCCTCCAGGACGCAGGGCTAATCACTACAGCGAAATAGTTGAACATTATCACCTTAGATGCTTCCAGTGAAGGGCATTGTAATTCAATACAGTTCATATTGACCTCGTGGAACATGGTTGCATGTGTAAGCACATACATGTAGACATGCCACCACCGGAGCAGACTCACTTGAACATAAATATACACATATATTAGAGAGCGGAAAAGACACAAAAAGAAAACATTTGATAGACAAGGTGTCTATCTGTTCAAAATGTAATTTAAAGGGAGATTTGTTAAGTATTTAAGACTCTTATCAACATGGGAGTGGGCAAAAAGGCTTGCTTTATGAAAATGCATGTATATATTTATTCTTGAAAATCAATGAACACAAAACAATGACAAACATTGTCCAGAAACCCTCACAGGTACTGCATTTAGCATAAAAAAATATGCTCAAATCATAACATGGTAAACTCAAGCTGTCAGTGTGCTGACTTGACTATGACTTGCCCCAAAGTGCATGTGATTATCATAAAGTGGGCATGTCTGTAAAGGGGAGACTCGTGGGTACCCATATAACCCATTTTCATTCACATATCTTGAGGTCAGAGGTCAAGGGACCACTTTGAAAATGGCCATGACAGTTTTTCCTTGCTAAAGTTTAGCGTAACTTCGTAGCATTATCTAGCCTTCTTCACGACAAGCTAATATGACATGGTTGGTACCAATGGATTCTTAAGTTTTCTAGTTTTGTATGATGCGAAACGTTATAACGATTTTGCGTTAATGCGTTATTATCGCGTTAACTTTGACAGCCCAGAAAAAACACACTGAAGTTGCTTTGTGGGAGAGGTGATGAAACAAAAGAACTTGTTTTTGTAGTTTGTCCAAATCCCCCCCGAAGTACATTTTCCCCCTTGCCCCTAGTAACCATCTGGCAGATACATGTGTTTTTATTTCACACTGCTATCCCTGCCAATCTCTGCTGCTCAGAGTTCTAGCACCAGCCCACTGGAAAATTACATTTCCACAACAGCAATGCCTCTTTACGTGGGCTAATCTCTAGAGCTCTTTTCACTATGACTGCATTCTACTGAAGAGCAGCTCCTGGTAATGAAGCTGTACATCCACTAACCAAGCAGCTGTTTGTACTGGGTGGATGAGCAACTGAACCTGGCCAGATTTCAGAGGGCTATTTATAGTGCTGTGCCAGCACGAAACAGAGAACAGCCAGACTTTAGAGACAACACAAAAGTTGGAAGAAACCCAAGTAGACACCAGGCAGAGTGTGAATGAGAGCTAGAGCACAAGAGAGTGATATATTTTACAGTCAGCTTTCAGGATATCCAGATTTAATTTTTTGGTATTGTACTCAGGCTCTGAAATTAAGTTTTTCCTCACCTGCCGCTGTGGCAGCCGGTCATTAAACAGTTCTAATGGGAACTCAATTTGTTTTGTCTGCCACTTCTGAAGTCTATGTAGAACACGTTATAAACCCAGAGTCAGTGGTACCAGACAGTGGTAATATGGAATATATAAGGTAACCTTAATCCCTGACTATTTTTAACTTAAAAATTGCTTTAAGAAAAAAAAATTCTTCATACAGGTAAATCATGTCTGCCAGTGGCAGGTGAGGAGACCTGAAATTTGTACCCAGGTTATAGCAGCAGTATGTGGCTATGATTCTTCTATGTGGGTGTCTGTATGCTGCACAAACATGCATGTCACAAATACTGAACATTTCTTCAGGGATTAGAGTCTTAACATGGCTTTAGAAGCCAACAATGTATCTGGTTCATGTACTGGAACACACGCATGCCTGGTATGGGACAACTGAGTAGATGGAAAGAAAACACTGAATACTGTAGTCTGAACACTTGTTTCTGCAGTCTGTCTGAGGAATGTACGACATTATCACATCATTTAGATTCAAATGAGAGAATTCATGATTATTTGAGGTTTAGCTTATTGCATGTAAGCAAAGTTGGCGCTTTATAAGACTGTATCACTCTCATTGTGGCACAGACACAAGAGCAGCAAAGCCAGTTGAGAAAAACCTTTTAAGCACACCGATAGTTCAACACTGGAGGCTCCTGGTTTTGGTCCGTATGCACCGACCCATGATAAAAAACCTGCCAGATTGTTCCACATACTTAGCTTTCCTACTGTCACTAATTAAAAGTAGATCAGAGGGTAAGTTGGCCCTCTCACATAAAAGAGGATTATCATACCTGGTTTTGCATTTAGGTCAGAGGAAGGGGCAGCTCTGTGGACCTTCCTGACTGGTTTGGGAGGCCTCCTCTCTTTGGACCTGTCTGTTCTCTGTTCCTTCTGCTGCTGATGTCTGGATCTGGTGCTCTCTGTACGCAGATGACACAAGCAGAAGATAAGTAACACAAAATGACAAATGTTTCTTAATTAAACAAAAAGTTGTCAGTTGTCTGAAAAACAAGCCCTGTGCCCGGGGTCAAAAATCTCTGATGTTGTAAACCAAAGATCATGTTTGTTTATGTAACACTCCTCTATGGAAAACAGCTCATACACTATTTTTTGTGCATCTCACAGATCAATACAACTCCATGCATTCATGTGCAATCATTAGTTTGTTAAAGCGTTTTTTCAGACCGCTCTCTTTACTCCACGCCATAGGGGCTTATAACCTGGATTAAAGATCACAAACATACAAGCCCCAAGCATGTCAGAGATCACCAATCACTGCCTTTTTCAACATAAAACTCAGATGACAATCGCCGCTACAAGCCCAGGTCAAAACATAAATAAATTAAAACAATCTGTGACATTCTGACCGTATCAGAAAATGTTACAAATAAGGAATGATAGCAACAAGAAGAAATGTTTGTGTCCTATGCTTACCAGCAAACTGTCGTGACAGGTCTCTGTATATTTCTCTGCTGAGGTTATGAAACTCCTCTTCCTTCCAAACCTTCCCATCGGGAGTCCTGATCTTTGTTTCAGTACTGTTGAAACCTGAGAGCGAAAGGATTGAAGTTGTAAGCTGTAGCATCCTGTTTCCTACTATACGGCTAAAATCTGTATTTCCAAAACATCAAGCTATTCATTATCTTTATATGTAAAAAAAAAAGTCAAACAAGCGAGAAAGTAAAAGTTTGTGTTATATCCTACACTGATGGTACCTTTGTATATAGGTGCAGGCGGTGCAGCTGCTACTTTCCGTACTTTGGCTGTGGGCATGTTGCTAGTACCAGCATTGTTACTCCCCACAGCTGCTATAATGGGATGCTCCAGATTACCCATCAGCTTCTCTCTCTCTGCAGCCTCCTCCAGATGTTGCCTCTGCCTTCGAATACGCTCTTTGAGCTTCTCCAGCTTATCGTCAGGCTGATGTCGCCTGAGGTTCTCCAACCGCTGGGAAGCTGAGCCAGGGCTGGTGGAGGGAGTGCTCTCCCCTCGGCGTGTGGAGCCTGGGGCTAGACATGGGCTTGACTCTTGGCCGTCCATGCCAAGTTGTGCTTTTGGAGTGTTTCCTTCCTCAGCTCCCTCCCATGCAGGGACTCTCACACCTGTGAGATATGACTGGTTTCCAGTAGTCCTCAGGGTGTCCAGGGCCGGCTGGTCATTGAGGTAGCGGACCTCCGTGCTCCCCAGAGCCGAGGAGTGTGTGCTGTCCAGGTCCCTGTCTGTCTGTTTGTCCCTGGTGTCTCTCTGGTAGACCAGCTGGCTGAGCAGAGGATCTGAGGGAGGCTGCGAGGATGGGTGCGAAGACCCTGGCGCTGAATGCAGACTGTAGGCTTCCAGCTGAGAGGAGGGATGTGGTGGAGGGGTGGCCTCCCTGTACACAAACCAGATTACATGGGATCAGGAGGATCAAGATTTACTCTTAATTTACCACTCACTGGGTGTACAGAAAAACACATGTATGGGTGGTCAAAGGGTATAGAAGGAGGGAGTGACACTCAAGATGTCACTTAAGTTCAATGATGAAAACTATTTAAAATGTATAACAAGAATGAAAAGAAAATCATGAATTTTAAAATTCTGGTACACTTCCACTGAACTAACTGACTGACATGTTTGTAGAAAATGATTACTGGTGGCTCTCTAAGTAGAATATCAAAAAGTGTTCATGTAGTATTGTGTGCATTTGTTGGTAATAGCAAAACATAAACAGCAACTTCTGACAGTTCATTTCCAAGACTTATTATCTTGCTTAAAGCTGCAATAACTGATTGTTTGGCCTCTTGGGGGCAGCGGAAACAAGTTGTAAATACATTGACCTTTCATCAGCTTTAACGTTGATAAGGCAAACTTGTCAGCAAACAGTTGCTTTTTTTATACATACAGCAAACACAGAGCAGCATTATCACTCGTTTGTCGTGTTAAGTTGTGGTTCTGGACATGTTAAGTCCAATATTTATTTTCCTTTAGCTCTGCATTTGGTCTCTATCAACTCTAGAGAACATATTCACATTTAAAATCCAGTAATTCTGACAATACTAGAGAAAACACTTACGGTTTTGCAGTATCACTGCAAACAGCAGAGCCCTGAGCTACTGAAGAACCTGTGAGCCATTTAGCTACGAGTTATTCAGAGGAGATGTCAAGAACACATGGTCTCTGAATGGAAGTCTTGTAGAGTGAAGAGCGTTGGGGGACTGACTGTTATTTAGGTGAAAGAGCTCTCCTGGTGTATAAAGTTAAAACAATGAGCTGACGCAATAACTACAATGACAATATCACAGCTCATTTGGGGAATAAACACCATCTTATTCTGTGGTCATACAGCATACAAACTATAGATTATGACTAGCTTGGTATCATTTTAATACCATTTAAAATAGTAATATCAATAAAATTGTTTTGACATGCATGTGCAATAAAAGCTTTATGCTTTTAGGTATAGTTCTAGTTTTGTTTTTTATAGAAGACTTGAAAAACAATTTCCAATGTGAGGTGACAGATATCCAGTCCTGAGTATGACAGCACACCCTCAAATCCAAATACAGTAATGTACCTAGAGAGAGGTGGCTAACAGTGTTTTATTAATGCATTTTAAAGCAGTATTTCTACCTGTAGGAGGCCAGCGGTTCCCTGAACTCCACACTTGTGTTCCTGCGGACGTTGCTGTCCTGGGTGGCGTTTCTCAGTGGACTGCGTGAGCTGCTCTTTTCTGGACTCTGCTGACTTCGTCCTCTACGCTTTGAAGACCCTCCACTCTCATTAGCTTGTTGTCCATCTGTGACAGAGACAGCAATGTTAAAATAGTTATAGTTAAAGTGTAGAATTTAACTCATCATAATGACATTTTGAAATATCTCACCCCTACAGCGGACCGTCCTGGAGGATTTTTTCTTGGGGGGGTCCATGACAGAGTCCAGGAGAACCCCTGTCCCTGGAGCTGCCTCTAGACGGTTTTCTATATGCCGCAACTACAGAGGGAGAATACACACGTCAGACTCTTTGGGTTATGTGACGATGAAAGGGAGTCATCTTCACCATCATTAGATGTTACAGACTGTATTTCATTAGTTTTATGAAATGGAAATTATTTCTGAGAGGCAAACAAAGTCATTTAGCAGAAAACTGTTCCAGGTGTACTTACAGCAGCTTTGGACTGAGACAAACTTTTCCATGCAGTTGTCAGCTCTGATGAAGAGGAAGAGAATGAAAATATATTATAACCCTAACCCTAAACAACTCATATGACCGATCTTTCATTTTAAATAAAGTGATTGTGAGAACATTATATCAACACTAATACAACTGAACTGCAATTCTTTCTACACACCTGTGCCAATATTGTGATCGGTAAGCTGCTGAGCAGAGCTTTTAGACACTTCAGTCCTCCTGCTGCTCCTCATCTCTCTCATTCACCTGAAGCCAAGGTTAGACAGAGGAAAATAATGAAAACCAATACTGAGCAACGGTAAAAGTGGCATAAATGAACTCTCATACTGCATAACTTATAAACAGTCTGCAGACAAAGGCAGTAACATTTCAGCAATCAGGCGGATAAAACCAAAAACTGAAAGACATAGCCTAGAGAAACAAAATGCATCAAGCACTTAAAAACAAGAAAACGACAGAGAAACATGCCTTAGAGACAACCGTCTAGATGGCAAGCTGTAATCCATGTGAACAAATTAAAGTACATGTAAAATACTATTTCCACTGTGAAGCATAATTAGTTCCTAGTACAACATGCAATCATTATGACAGCTTGTTGACAGTAGATTAATGTCACCCTGCCATTTAAAACCGGTTCTACAACAGCACATTCCTCACAAGTTTTCCATGTGGGCAGGTAAGCAGAACCAAAGTTTGTCACATGTCAGCCATGAGATGTTTACTTAAAACACCTGTTCATCTTTAAGACTACAATAAGAAAGGATCCAGGGCTATTTTTACTGGGTTTGCCCTCTAAAGAAATTTCTCTCCAGCAATCATTACAAATTGCTGGACAAACTTCTGCTCCTTGCTCGTAAATGCATCGTGCTAAAATATGTTAAAGACACTCCACCCACAGTAACATTCTGGTACAGGGAGATCTTCAACATACTGCCACATGAAAGGATGAGTGCAGCCCTTAGGGGTAACGAGGGCTCATTTATTAAGATCTGGAACCCCGTCCTAGACTATTTACCATCAGAGCTCAAACACACCAGGCCAGTACCCTTCAGGGTGGAAGCAAATTATGCCTAATGCCACGTAAAACATAAAATATATTTCTATGATCATCCTTTTCCAGAGTCTGAGGACAATATACTTTACTCTATTAGATATTATCTATTATTCCTATTGTTGTCTTTTCTTTTATATTTATTTTTACAGTCACATTTAACCGCTGTATGTTATTTTTTATCAAATGTCCCTTTTCATCTGTTTTTATAATTCATTTATTTGTATTTATTGGTTTTGGGGGAGTGGGGGTTTGACTGTATCTTATAACTGTTGAACATAACATTGTTGTGAGCCTTTTGTTCTGAAAATAATAAAAATATGTTGAAAGAAAAACAAAAAACACCTGTTCAGCTAGAATACAGGTGTCTGGTCCTACCTAGGTGCTACTCAATGACAAAATTATTAACAGTTGTGTTATAATTATGGAAAAACTCTTCCTGAGACAGTAGTGGGTCAATTTGTTGACAACTTTGCCACTTAAATCTAAGACATTACGGGTGTTTTGCACTCATATTTAACAACCTTTGAGTCATAAGGAGTTCTTCAGAAGTCATGCCTTTACTCGTAACAATCACGTGACACACCCCTAAGGCGATCACGACAGGACATAGAATAAACAGGAAGAAAACTAAATTCATCCGTTTCTACATTAGCAGAATTTCTTGGTAACAGCCCTCCCTTTACTAAACCAGACTAGTAGTCTGGTTCTTTTCCTGTTATCTAAATCCAGATGGGACTGAATCCAAAACGTATGGTTGGAGAGCCAAGAAAAACTAAAACTATATACCGTTAAACTGTATAAGTTAGTAAATTCATACAAGGAAGGGTTTCAGGTTAACTATCGAGATAAGCTGACGTCAGCTACTTTCCGCAAAAGTTGTGACTTTGAAATGAAAGTGCACACGCCAGCATTACATGAAACACTTCTCTGTTCAAAGCTCTGTTAATGACTAGTAATCAATGTTTGTGAGAGAAACTTACAACCGCTTATTCACTTAAATTAACAACCAAAAATCTAATGTTACAAGCTTTGATCAAGGACTTCAGTCCTGTATTGCTGTGAGAGTGAAACCATCCAAATCAGTCATTTAGAGCTCATAAAGTTTGTTAACGAAAGTATTTTTTAAATTACAAACTGGTCGGAATGAAGGTGAACCCATCAGCGACCTATCAGGACAATTATAAACGATGTCAGCCCGAGCTTTAAGTGACAAAAACACCAATTTCCCAGGTGGAAAGCAAGTGATTTCCACTAATACAAATACAACCCATGTAAAAATCCAAGTGAGGAGCATATTTTCTTCTACTCGTGCCACTGAAGCGTTGCTCCACAGTATCGGCTCAGTGCTGCCACCTATGGGTGGACGCTCCACTATATATACACTCATGTAAGGACATTACATTGTTGCACTACAGCTTCTCACAACTACTGTCATCACTATGCAAAAGACTGCTTCAGTCACTTTTTTTTTGTATTCTACATGTTCGAAATAAATTTTGAAATGAAATGAAATAAATCTTGTTTGTATTGCTTTACATCCACCTGGTGGTCGCCTATTTGTTCGCGGATAGGTCGCTGAGAAGTTTACCTCTCATTCAGCGACTTCATTTTTGTGACACGTTGGTCACTTTTGTGCAATGTAAATACTGCAAATCTACTGTTACGGATATGTGCAATAACATATGCTGATCACTGTGCAATAATTATATAATTATCTGGCGGACACGGTGCAATAATCTGGCAAAATTGTAATCTGGCAAAATTGTTATCTCATCAATATACATATTGTATTTTTATATTTTATATTGTATAATGTTATATTGCACTTATCTCTTATTTTATTGTATTATCTTTTCATAAGCACCTATGGGGTTGTCACAATCTAATTTTGTTGTACTACACAATGACAATAAAGGGCTTGAATCTTGAAAAAAAATAAAATATATATATATATATATTTTCAACATTATTTTGTAAAAACTTCGGAGAGCCTGAAATAGGTGGTTTCACACTGATACTAAATCCCACATCTAAATCCCCACATCAGGAAGTCCCTGAGGGTCATTAAGGACAACACCCCCCCCACAACAGCCTGTTCTCCCTCCTGTCCTCTGGTAGAAGATACAGGACCTCCAGGACTCTCACCAGCAGACTGAGGAACAGTTTTTCCCCCCAGGCCATCAGACTTTAAATAGATAATTCATATGACACCTTCTCACACAAAAATATATCTTATACTGTATATACTGTATATGTTCTTACTGTATATGTTCTTAATATGCCTTGTACAAAGTATTTCTTATATATGTATATTCATATTATAATTGTAATATAACTTATTATTTTAATGGAGCTTCCCAGCAAAAAGCAATTCACACGATTGTACTTGTATAACCGGCGTGAGAATAAACATCTTAAATCTTGAATCACAGGAGAGAAATGACCTAGTGTCAAGGCTACGACTAAAACCAGTACTGAATACTCACCCATCCACTCAAGATAACACAATCCCATCATTAATCTAGTTTCGGGTGTGAACTAAAAGACATGGCATTACTAATATTTTCTAATAATCTAACTATTCTCAAAACAACCTCAACTTTTTAAACAACCATTTCTTTTCTTTTATAGTCCAAAAATTATGTCTGGAAATCATGCTAACATCACTTTTAAATAGATAATTCATACACCTTCTCACACAAAAATATATTTTATACTGTATATGTTCTTAATATGCCCTTGTACAAAGTATTTCCTTTTATTATTGTAATATAACTTATTATTTTTAATGGAGCTTCCCAGCAAAAAGCATTGAATCTTGAATCAGAGGCGAGAGACCTGTGTCAAGGCTACGACTAAAACCAGTATTTAGTACTCACCCATCCACTCAAGATAACACAATCATCATTAATCTAGTTTCGGGTGTGAACTAAAAGATATGGTATTACTAATGTTTTCTAATAATCTAATTATTGTGTATATACTGTATATGTTCTTAATGTATATGTTCTTAATTTGCCTTGTACAAAGTATTTCTTATATATGTACATTCATACTTCCTGATATGTATATGTTTTTAATATGCCTTGTACAATGTATTTCCTTTTATAATTGTCTATAACTTATTATATATATATATATATATATATATATATATATATTAATCAGAGGCGAGAATTGTGTCAAGGCTACGACTAAAACCAGTAATTACTCACTCAGATGACACAATCCCATCATTAATCTAGTTTCGGGTGTGAACTAAAAGACATGGCATTACTAATGTTTTCTAATAATCTAATTATTGTGTATATACTGTATATGTTTTTAATATGCCTTGTACAATGTATTTCCTTTTATAATTGTCTATAACTTATTATATATATACATATATATATATATATAATAAGTTTTATATATATATATATATTAATCAGAGGCGAGAATTGACCTGTGTCAAGGCTACGACTAAAACCAGTAGTTACTCACTCAGATAACACAATCCCATCATTAATCTAGTTTCGGGTGTGAACTAAAAGACATGGCATTACTATTGTTTTCTAATAAACCTACTTATTCTCAAAACAACCTCAACTTTTAAAAACAACCATTTCTTTTAGTTTATAGTCCAACAGTTATGTCTGCAACTCAAACTAACATCAGACTTTCAAGATGACTTATTTCGAAACGTTTCCAGGAGATAGTCGGAGCCGCTTCACTCGATAGAGAGAGTTGACGTTAACTGCTAGCTGACAGCAAAGTGGTGACTTAACTTAGCTCAACACCTCTGAAGAGACACACCACGTACCTTAAAGGAGACAATCCGACGTGTCTAGATGTCCACATTCATGCTGAACGTCCTCATGATGAGAAAACAAACTAACTTCTTCTTCTTTAGTTTCGTCTCCAGCTGTCTTGTTTGCTAACGTTAGCTTTAGCTTTAGCCGGCTAGCTAACGTTAGCAAACCAGTGTTAGCTAACAGTTGTGCTAACTAAGCTAGCAACTTTTTCTAGCGACATGCACCCATTGTTGTTGTTGTCTCAGGGTTTAGTCCGGGTAACCCAGTGTAATCCAGGTCAGCTGTGAGATTGGTAGTAAAGAGAGAAAGGGAGGTTAGCGCTAGCCGCCTCTGAGGTTGTCCTTTTCCCGGGTTACTGTGTTGATGTTTCTCAACTGTGGAAACTGAGTGAGTATCCAAGACGGGTAAGGTAACCGAGGCCGAAATATCGCGAGATTTGGAATAGTGATGTGTCGGTCGCGAACGTGCCGGTTCAAAGAGCCGGCTCTTTTAAGTGAACGATAAGAGCCGGCTCCCGTCTTTACTTAAAGGGACTATTTGTAACTTTCAGAATTGCTGCTTAACAGTGACACCTGTGGCCGTGAAATCAACGAAAGTCAGCGTAGAGCTTGCTCGCTCTAAATATACCTGAACGAGCATCGCTCAAAACAGTGAGGTGACACACGTCAGCTAAAACCACAATATCACTCTATATTTCAGCTGCTTGGCAGTAATGTTAGCTGACCAGACCAAGGTCTCTCCATGAACATGATTTAGATCTGATCCTAGTGTTGGCTTTTCCTGCCTCACCCTCCTGCGCCCGTAGGGAGACACCGGCAACCGGAGCCTCTCCTCTGTTGCCTGCTTGCATTCACTGACACAGCGCGCACCAACAGAGGTTTTCCGTGTCTTGTGAAGTGACGAGGCTGGCGCAGGAGGGAGACGGTAACGTTTCTCTCTGGAGGAGCTGCAGCAGTTATTTCTGCACAAACATCCACATTCACTAGATATTCTCAGAGCTAAACTAACTCTCCTGCAGTGTGGAGTGAGCGCGCGTTCACGTCTAGAGGTGGGGCGAGTACGCGAGAACGCGCGCTCTGTCTGAGTGAAGGCGAGCAGGTAGAGGAGACAAGGCTCCGGCCACACGCGAGCGCGCATGTGTGCCAACCCGCTACATTTATACGCTTACAAAGTTACAAACAGTCCCTTTAATTCAAGACAGAATGACAGGACGATCTTCTCCGCGCGGTCTACAGGTACAGAGCAGGAGGAAGAGGAGGAGAGAAAGAGAGAGAGAGGAGTGCGGTGCGCAAATAGCAGAAAAGATGAGTGACTGTCGGAAACGAAGCAGCATGTAAAATTATGGTATTCTGGAAATTATAAGGTTTAGTGTAATTATATTGAATAATTTAAGTGATATTTTTTCATTTCAAAATTGATTTCGAACATGTAGTAAACAAAAAAAATGAAATAAAAAATAAAGCAAAAGAATGATCATACCAACAAGTGGACAGTCAGAAACAAGTAGTATTTACATTCAATGAAAAGCGTAAGAAAAATAAATTGTCAACACTTGATGCCTTGATTTACATTTTTGAAAAGGAGTGAGAAGAAGTATAAACTTATTTAATCCCGCCCCTTCTCCATAAGTCAATTAATAATTATTAACCAGCTTCCTTATTGAGCCATACATATACTCTAATTAAATTTTCCTAAATTTGTCTAACTATAATTATTATTATTTATAATTATTCTAACTATAATTATTACCTTTAATCTGTGTCATACAGAAATATAAATTAATTACTGATATAATTATCTTTATTAAAATGTAAATTATATATATCTGTGCACACATACTAATCATAGGTTAAAACAGCGCTAAATTTGGCTGAATTATAAAAGGCAGAAGTGGTAAAACGAAGAGCCGTTTGGGAGCCAAAAGTGCCGGCTCTTCTTGGTGAGCTGAGCCAAATGATCTGGCTCACTAAAAAGAGCCGGAATTCCCATCACTAACTTGGAACTACGTCAGATGCTCGGAAAGCCCCACCCAGCATTGACACACACATTTACTTTATTTTATTTAACCTTTATTTAACCAGGTAGTACTCATTGAGATTTAAGAATCTCTTTTGCAAGAGAGACCTGGCCAAGACAGCAGCATTTAAACATACATTAAAGTTTCAGACGCCACAACATAAAACAAATGCAAAATAAATACATAGCATAATATCATACAAAACACATTAAAATCAAGTGTTTGAAGCCAACGTTAAAGTGAAAATATTCAGAAACACGGACAGCTCCCGATTGACTCTGCTTCTAGGTCTTTCATTAATGACACACACACACACACACACACACACACACACACACAGACATACAAACCATAAAATCACCATAAATAAATACATAAAAATAACACTAAAAATACATTAAATTCAATAAATTAATGTTCAAGTGTTTAGTTTATTGACCATAAGATTGGAGTAGCCTATCATTTAAAAATATATACATATAATTAAAAAACAATATTGTAGCCTACTTTTTTAAAATTAATTTAATAGTTATAGAACATTTATTGAATTGTCCAAAATAGTTAATAGCCTATATTATATTTGCTGTGAAGATACCGTAGACTGCACTGAGTTGCACTTTAGAGCACATCAGGGAGTGTCCTTTCACTGAACCCACCCTACATTACTTGGTATATTTGCTTTAAGACTACACTATTTGTTCATAGGCCTAAATGTAAATATGTAAAGGAAGATAAAGGTAAAGTAGGCTGGTTTTTTTTCTATCAATAACTTTATTTATTTAGAAAATTCTCATTTTCTGGAGTGAAATAGAGAAGCCAGGGGATGATAAACGGTGTCAAATATTTAGACACGACTACACAATTAATAATAAAGAAAATATAAAAAAGAAAGCTATATATTAATACAATGCAATGTAATGTAATGAGAATATTACTAAAAAGACCAAGATGTTCCAGTGCAAGTGAAATGTATGTGTCTGCAGGCATAAATACTTTTCAAACTGTATTAAGAAATCTCATGTACAAATGTATATGCCGGTTTAATCACTCTGAGAATGACATAATCTTGCGGTTGTCTAACATCAGATTTAGCACTACACGGTACCAATCACAGCTGTGGAGGCACTGGTATAGTTCTTTATATGTAAGGCATTGATATATGTATATATTTATATTAATATTTATATTTTTTATATCTTTTAATCATGACTTTTTTATAGTGCTTCCTGTATTGTAATGTATTATATGTAATGTATTGGTTTTTTTTTGTTTGGTTTTTTTTCTTATCTGGACCTTGAGTCTGCAATAAAGTTTGAATTGAATCAATAGATTATCATAATAGAATAAAAACAATTTGTAGGTTTAACTGGTCTCGTGTTGTCTGAAGTAAGACCTGTTTGCACATATTGTTACATTTTTTTTTTTTTAACTGAAAAATCATAAAAAAAAATTCATTTTTTTGTTTGCTTTGTTTTTTTTTAACTCTACTCTTTCTTTTTGTCATTATTATTATTGTTATTTCTTTTCTTGGTTTTGTTTTGGTTTTGAATGTTAAGGTTGTTTTCTCTAGTGTTCTTGATGGGTTTGTCTGTAAACTCATCTACTTAAAAGTTGGTTTATAGACTGTTGTAATTTCAAACAGTGGATTGCATATATGAAAACAGCCTTGAAAAAAGGGAAATAATAAAGTATGTATATATATAAAAAAAGAAAAATCATAAATTAGTCAGAGCCTGTAAATACATACAGTCTGTAGACAAGACAGACAAAGCAAAGATTACTACTGTACTATCAATACCATTTATGTGCGTTTGCTGCCACCCAGCGGCCTTAGTGAGTATCACACATAGAGACACACTAATGAATACAGTAAACTGCATCACATCCTCTTAAAAACGCTCCACTCATTCAACAAAAATAAATAATTAAATTACCATACCCCACTAACCCCGAGTCCAGTTCATTTGACTCATTTTTCATCACACGATTATTGCTTCATTATTTTCGCTCGACCGGTTTTTATTGAGGCTGAGGTCCCTATGGCAACAAATGGAGCGCACATTGTAAAAAAAAATGAAAAAAAAATGGGTTGAAATAGTTTGATGGTCGGATGTGTGCTCACTGTTTTACAGGTTAGTCATAAATATATAAACTGTGGTGCAGACAGTCATATAAAGATCCAGGTTTCCAGGTTATGGCTGCTTGTTTGACCAGAAGCAGAAGGCAACAAGTAGGTTACCTGTATACTGTGTTGTTTATGAGAGCTAAACCAATGCTTACATGATATTTCATTAACATTTTATATTATGTCTCAATTGAATTGTGTTTTGGGGTCTTTTCAATAACAGGTGTTGTAACTGCATGGCAACTATAAATCCCCCCCCCCCCTAGCTAATAACCTGCTCTCTCTCTCCTCTCTCTCCCTCTCTCTCTCTCTCTCTCTCTCGCTCTTTCTCTCTGTCTCTCTGTCTCTCTCCTCTCTCTCTCTCTCTCTCTCTGTCTCCCCCCCTCTCTCTCTCTCTCTCTCAGAGGGGATAGTAGGAAACAGGGTGAAGCGGACGTGCTCGTATCACATTTTCATTTTTTGTGGAAAGGTGAACGACATGGAAAGGAGTTCTCTCTTTTTAGGTAAGAAATTCTGCGTAATTTACATTTTCAAACAGGTTGTTTTAGATAAAACTCGAGCTTCAATGGCTCAATATGCGACAACTAAAGCTGTTTCTTGGCAGAGGTTACTGTCTGTTTGGAACAGGGTGCAGAAGAAATCCACAATGAGGAGTCTCCATTGATAATACTGATCAATGAAATGCATTGCAAGTGAATGATTGTGAAGCTTTTATGTGTATTGAAACTCAACAATCTGCCGTTTTGCTGATAGAAAACATATTTGTTGATATTACAAATCAATGTATATATTTTTCAATTCATATTTTTACTTTTACCTTTAAGACAAGACTCTTCTGTGTCTAACAGACTGTGGAGTTTGAGTTTTTTAATCTATTGTTTATGTTTCATTATATACCTATTCTATTGTTTATGTTGTTTTTTGTGCTTATGGCTTGAAAAGTGCTTATTATTATAATTTTTTTAATTTTTTTAAATTTATTTATTTAGTTATTATATATTTTTTTCTAAATGACAGGAAGTTGTTTTTCAACTCCACTCACCATGACTTGTTAATTAATTAGCCTACAAAACATGACCAAATTAGCATCCTGCGGAGAAGGTGACACTTCCCTTTCACCAGTCAGTGCAACAGGCTGAGCCAGGAGTCATTAGACTCCTACTAATACAAGAAGACTCAAATCTTCATATTCAGTGTGTTGCTCACACAGAGACGGAGCAGGTGTCAGTGATAAGGGCCACATGGAGGCAGAGTTTCTACAGATTACTAAGTGGACCTGGACCAGATAATGATACAAATTCAAGTGCAGGAGAAGAAATCTCTCCCTTGTTCAATCTCAGATGTTGGGGAAGGCAGCGATCATTACCTGAAGGAGGGAGGAATTAATTAAAGATGCAGAAAATCAAGACTACATTTGCAGCAGTGAATCGAAAGGAAGTTGTTAATGAGATTTTACATGCTTAGATGCCACAATTTGCGTCCATCTGCCATCTTAACTGTTCTCTGCCCTACTTCTATGACCTGGTACTTTATCAAATGTTATGTATTATGTTATTCTCTTCTTGAAAAGGGGCCTGCAGTGATGTACCTAGATAAACTAATCCATCAGAAGTAGAATAACAGCCTGTTTTCTCAAGTCAAGGGAGGTTGACAATAAAGGAAGAGGCAGTTTGAATAATCAGTGTTTGTGTTGTAGATGACAGGCTGCTGGAGGCAAACACTGACTTCATCACTTCACATCTCTCTTTCTCCTGAAGTGGAGCCTTAACAGTCATGCAATCTCTCTACCGTTCAGTGGTTCAATAGGCAGGTGATCAGCTTTGTTGCTAGAATTGATCAAGTGATCTTCTCTTGAATGAGGGCTAATGGACCGTTTCTTGGATCGGTCCTGCTCCGTCTTGTTAATTATTTCATCACATTAACATTTGTCACTTACCACCCCCAATCTAGTGTGGTTATATTTTCCCTCTTATTGTCTTTTTGTTAATCTTTTCTCGTCAAGTGCTCCGATTGTTCTGGTTGAATATAACACCACTCTGTCTCACAGATTGCTAATTGGTTTTCATGGTGTATAAATTAGTGCCTCTATTCAGCAATCCAACCGAACCCGACTGTACCTCTTGAACCGAAACAAGCTGTATGTTTCTTGTACCACCTACAATGCATATTCACAATACTGAATAATTGTGATTCATTGTTTACAAAGATGATTAACCATATATTTTACAGCCTCAAGATGCAAACTGAATTCATGTTTAGTTGCCACATTCTGTCTTTCTGTTAAACACTTGGTAAAAAAAACATGCAAGTAAAGAATTTCCACAATCTGATGCATTGAAAACAAACAGATCCTTTAGAGAATTAATAACACCATAGGCAAGGCATGTTTAGTTATATAGCACATTTCAGCTACAACGCTATTCAAAGTGCTTTAAACATCAAAAGCAAGACAAAGTGCAAAAGAAACACATTTTAAAAGGACATTTAAATACATTAAAAACATTAAAAAGCTAAGAGATTAGAAAAAAAGCTAAACTAAAAATAAGACAGGTATAAAATACAAGAATAAAAGTTACAGTGCAGTTTAAGAAATTGTTTAATAAAAAGCAGGGGCAAACAGAAAA
Organism: Sebastes fasciatus; assembly: GCF_043250625.1. Lineage (NCBI taxonomy): Eukaryota > Metazoa > Chordata > Actinopteri > Perciformes > Sebastidae > Sebastes > Sebastes fasciatus. The sequence continues at coordinate 16,711,527 of NC_133799.1, forward strand.
GTCTTCAGCCTTGATTTAAAAGAAGTGAGAGTTGCAACTGACCTGCAGTTTCCTGGGAGTTTGTTCCGGATATATGGAGCATAAAAACTGATCGCTGCTTCGCCACAGGCCCGCCATCAGGGGGGGTCAAAGGTTACAGATGACCCCGGTATTGGCCCAGGGTGGAGCCCATACAAAGTTCTATGGTTGTTGACCCTTAAATTGGATCAAGTACAGCAATTTACTACTGACTTATATCACTGACAATACAAGTTATGGGCATTTATATGATAAATACATTTATTGTTATTATTAAAACACATTACAACTTGTCATCTGATACCCCACTCCCAGATGTGCAGAACACACATGTGCCACTAATGTAAAGATGTAAAGCAAACTGCAGCCTCACTAATTAAGTCAAAATGCCTCACCAAAAATCAGGGGCTCAAATAAGAAAAGCCAGGGTACAGAGAGAACAGGGAAATGAAAGGAGCAGAGAGGCAATGGCTAAAAAAAGTGTGAAGAAGCGCCAGGACAGTCGAAGCTAAACGTGGCAAAAGTGTGAAGCTAGGCGGACTACAAATAAAACCTGCTGTAACGGGCTAAAGCTAGAGTGAAGATACTGGTATCATATGAACCTATAGACGACCTGGAGTCGATGGATAAGGGGCCCAATTTGGAAAATGTTGTCCCCCTGTCCATCATGCCTAATGGTTGGCCTGCTTCTCCATGTTTAGTTTAGACTTTCGGGACAGAAAGCTGACCTGCAGACGACCTGAGAGGTCTGGATGGTTCAACGTAATAGAAGATCAGAAATGTATTTTGGGGCCTAAAACCATTTAGTACTTTTTAAACCTACAGTAATATTTTGAAATCAATTCTTTGGAAGACAGGAAGCCAGTGTAAAGACTTCAGAACCGGAGTGCTAAAGTGCCTAATGTGTAATCACTGGTTGAAGTGGAACCTGTGGTATTAGGTCCTGCTAACAGTCAATCAGGGAAGTGGTTCCCAACCTTTTCCCTTATTGGCCTCCTTTTTCTATCACTAAGTAAACTGACGACCCCTGACGAAGTTACACATTTTATGGATATTTCCTATTATAGTCAATGCATAACAATAACGGTACAGAACAACTGATAAACTGCACAATTAATACAAATAGTGAACGCAATAACTGCAGGAAGTTTGTGTGAAAAGAGACATTTGGATGAATTTTGAGCAGATTATTTCCTGTGAATACTGCATCAAAGATTAGTTTTTCTGTTATTTTTAGGAACTTTTAATACAATTTATTTTTCTATATTATGTATTCTTTTAATTTTGAACAATCATTCATACTGAATAGGCTTCTTTTTTGACAAATTCAGTGTTTTCTTCTCCCTGATGCTTGGATTAGCTCTTTGGTTGTTTTAACTGTGTACTTTTCTAATGCAGGATGAGGCTGTATAGCAGAGAGGGAAGGCTCTGTATAGCTTGTGTTCAGGTCTTCAATGTGTCCTTATCCTGTGAGATTTTTAAATTTTTTTAATTTATCTTAAATAATAACCAAAAATTAAAAAAATTACAAATTAATTTAGTTATTTCTTCACAGAAATTAATGAAATGCTGAGATATAGGCCAACTGTATATTTTAATAAAAAGTTGTTTTAACCCCCCTGAAGCTTTGGCGACCCTTAATGGGGGTCAGGACTCCCAGGTTGGGATCTAGTGAGTCAGGGGTCTACAGATTGGTGGTGACTGTAAACATAGTTTCTTCAGATGTCGATTTTCACTTAGAAGCCGTTAGGTGTACCATGGGTATGTTAAAAGGAAGGCAGACAGTTTTTCTAATTGATATGAGCTGATCTAGGTCAAACAGTAATAGCAAATGCATTTATTTCATGTGCTGGATTTTGTTTTCATTCAATTGCTGCTGCTATCCAGAACAAGTGAGCAGACCTTGCTCTGAGGCTCAATGCTACTTTGCCAGAATACAAGGCTGTATAGCTGGAATCAAACTTTCCAGTTCTGCAGTAGTTCCTCCAGCCACTCGCACGCTTTGTTGTATTCTTTTCATATACTTTGCTTCATCTTAACTATGTGCTACATTGATGTGGTTTGTCTCTGATGTGTCAAACACAAAGCACCGACAACACACTGTCCAGAACTCTCTCAGTGCTGTTGTTTCAGTTCCAGTTTATAAAGATTTCAGTGCAATGATAAAGTGGCTCCCCGTTAAGCCTGACACCGGGTTTGAGTAATGAATGCAACACATACTTATTTGCAGCTGTTGTCCACAGTTAGGTGTGCAATATAAACATATACAGTAACACATTTTTTTTTTTATCTCAGAGCAGGTAAAACTCAGTCATCATTCATTTATATGTTTTGTGTAGAATGGGTCCATGTTTCAAATACAGTGTTGTTTCCTGTCAGCCTTGTGGATACATCTGACAAAGATTTAAATGTCAACGGCTTTATTGCTATGTGTTCCCTGTGGAAAGCCATATTGCACAGCAATAATGTGCATGTGCAAGACATTCTTCCTTATATCATATTAGGACAGAAATGTCATTGTTCAGACATTATGTCCTAAAAGCCTTTTTTTTTGTCTGACGATTGTGTGCTCTGACCATTCCTTCCCACACAATTCAATTACTTCTGTAATAGGATCCCATTAGATTCAAGTGTTTGTTATTTATATCAATACATTATTCAATTTACCCTGCAAAAACATAAATACAACAAAAAACATTCAAATGTGCAGTGAAGCATGTTTGTACATCAGCACCAGGTTCCAAAACCTTTCTAGGCCTTTCACAAAATATCTAAACATCATTGAAACGTTATGATAAAATGACAGCATAGGGCCGAGGAAATGCTTCATATTCCACTGTATGACAGTTTCTTCCCCCTTGAGGCTACTTTACCCTCCAGTGATTGGACTGTAACAGTGTGGTGGTACTATCTTATTAGTAGTGTTGATCGTTACTCAGCTGATGTGTTATGTAATGGTCTTTCTGGGAAGGTCATCACATCAGTAGGATCCCTTTGAGATGCGCCTGTCATGGTAAAGCCTGATTGCCTTATAAACTATTGAAGGAAATGAGCACAAAGCTTGTCTGTGCGACAAACTTATCAAACTCATAAATACCATGAATAGAGTGCTACAGGAATGAGTCCCAAAACCTGGAAATTAGTTATTATTTTAACACTTCCGGTTCCCTCGTGTGGAAGTCAATGGGTTTTTGAATGGGTTTTTAGTTAGATGCCTGAAATAAGGTCTGTGGTTAACAAACGCTTAAGAGATTTAACGTTTTGTTCTACGACATAAAATATATCAATAAATACCCAACTTGTGAATTTTGAAGCTTTTATATATCTTAAAAAGGCGGTTGCTAACAAGTGGCTAAATGTTGTGTATTCACGCTCATGGGACCGTGGTGTAGTTTACTTCTAACGATTGCATTCACACTTCAAAAATCATAAAAGGGGTGTTCATTTATGGAGATTATCTTGCTGAACAAAACATGTAAGTATCATAAACGTGTGTTTGCCACAGAGTTTATTTTCTGCAATAATCCAAAATCCAATTTGAAAAATCTCATTGGCTTTTTGACAAGGGAACCAGTGTGACGCTAACTTCCTGGTTGGCCTACAAAAATACGTCATCCCAGCAGCACCCTATTCTAAATGATACTATGTTGTTTGATAATGTTCCTTATTAGGTCTGACTGACTGTTACTCGGGCTTCCAACTAATTAATCTATTCAAGCTGAGGTCATCCAGTGTTCAACACTTACATTATGATAATATGAAACTTTAATAAACCCTGCAGGGAAATTGGGTTGTTATTGTTGCTGGAGAATAACACATCATAGTGGAAGGATATTTTTAAAAATAAAATGAAAGTAAATGGATGCATGAAATGAATGGTACTGCACCACATTGTACAATGAGAATATTAAATAGAGATGTATGAATGAAAACATTGGAAAAGTATGTAGCACATATGCAGGATGTGCAAAATAATAGCAAACAGACATGGCACATAATGCAAAGAATGTGAAATGGAAAATATGAATTATGAAAAAGTGTATATAAATACATACAGAACATTTATACATTACAGATATAAGACAAAAAATGAGAAGAATAAAATAATAAAAGGGAATTCACAGCATGCATGTAGGACGAGCAAAACATGCATAGTATTTGCATTAACATGGCTGCAGAAGGTGTTTCTGCATAGCAAAATGTGTAGGTTGTGTTATTATCATCTCTAGTGGGGGATGCCCTCTTGCATATATTCAACTGTAAAATAAAGTTGCGCATCAGTCTCATAGGTTTTGGATGAGAAGTAAAGTAGCTAAATGAGATTGTGTTTGATGGTCAAAGGGGATACTCCAAATAAGTGGAATACAGGGGTTAACATGTCCTTGTTACCATGACGTTTTTAGCGATGATAGTGGCATGGCTCTAGCGATGGCAATGTCGGACTGTTCACATCAGTTCACATTGGTCCAGAGACTCATTATTGGATGGATTGCCATCCAATAATTGTGTAGAGATAGGCCTATTCATGGATCCTAAACGACGTGTCATAATGACTTTGGTGACTTTTCCTCTACCAAGACTTTTACAGTTGTGGCTTGAAGTAAAATTACTTTACAACTGTTGGATGGATAACCATTAAATTCGGTACACACATTTACGTCCCCCTCAGAATTGTAATAACTTTGATGATCCCTTAAAAGAGTGCTTTTGTACTCCTGTCACATTGTCGGACTCACAATAGACAATGCAGAAGCAGAGATATTGTAATTTTTTATCCCATGCATTCTTCTTCCTTGTAAAAATCTGGGGCCTCTATTACCCACAATGCAACTCAGCCACTGACAGTTAGGTCAGAGATTCAGGCTCTCCTCCAGAGGTTTTGCATTTTCAAATAGTAGTCTTCAGCCCCAACCGAGGCAGACTCAAAAGACAATTCATTAGACTTCAGAAAGCTTCCTGTTGAGCCACAAAAGGATTTATACAACTTTTCATTGTCATTATGTTGCTCCGGCAACAGCTTTGGTCCAAGTTTGCTTCCTGTCAGTTACTGCATTAACAAACATTGCAACAGGAAATACAAAGGGGCCCATTTAGACTGTTTGTGTTGTCAAGTTTGAAAAGGCTTTATGCAACTTTTTTCACACGTTCAATCGTCAGCATGCTGACATAAGCATTTAGCTCAAAGCACCATAGTGCTATTATGTGCTCTTTCTGTCTAGATATGCTGTAAAAAATATCATAATTGTTTTTTGTCTCTTTGTTTCCTGAAACTTGATGCTGTATTCAGAAAAGTTTGCCTATCACACTCTATGCATTTGCATACCGGCGTTTGCTGCTTCCGTTAGCTCACTGAAATGCACCACAGTGTGTAATAAAAAGTTGTAAATTTAATATGTAGATGTTGGCAGTACTGCCTAATGCACTCTGGATAATACAAAGGAGTAATATGCAGTGGCTTTATTATGAGAGTCACGACTTCAAATTAGAGGCTGGAGCTAGACTTTTAATTGAGAGGATACTCACACATTCATATACTGTATATGTGTCTAGGCTACTACAATATTTATGTATTATGTGTCAGTGTTCCTTACTCTTGGACGAGCTTTCTGTTCAGTTCATTGGTCTTCTTTGTGTCCAAGGCAAACAACGCTGGAAGATAACCCACAGCACACAGTGTGATCAGAAATTATTAAATACTTTAACTATGACACACTTGAGTCATATGTGTGTTCAGAATATTGTTCTGATTCCTCGGTTCCCACTGCATTGTGCTGGAGAACTCCTAAAGGTCTTACAATATGTTAAGGATGCATCACACTAGCATGGAAAAACATTCTTATACAGTTGATGAAAAGCTTTCTTTGAAATATCTGTCTTGAATTTCCCTCGGGATCAATAAAGTTACTATCTATCTATCTATCTTGAATCTGTCATCTTATTGTCGTATTCTTCCATTTTGCCTGTATGATGAAGAAGCACATTTAGAAAAACTGAAATAAGATAAGAAACAGTGTTGGTTACTAGAAAAAAGAAAGCAACTTGATTCTTTTAGCCATTCCTCAATTCCCCTTTTGGACTGTCGTATCTTTTCTGCGACAGTGCTGTTGAAGTGATGATGAAGGATGCTCCGAGGACACTGTTCTTGCTGGTAAAATAGAGTTTATTACAAACAAGCCACACATGTCATACGGGCGTCTAGAGCGCCCGGAGGTCTCAAGTCGAATCTGAAAGTCCTGCCCTTTGGGTCCCTCGCACCCCCATATATCGGGTTCAGATCGTCCAATCCCTGAGCTAAGATATGAACTCATACCTTAGGTATTCCCTACATGTTATCTTTCAGCCCCTGACCTTTGCCCTGCTTCTTTCACATATGTTTACAATTAGGGGCCTCTTTGTCCGGTACAAGACCTGAAAATATACCACAGGACCTTTTAAGCTGTTTTATTATTGTCGTTGAATCTCCTGCACCTTGCAAACAAACATGATGGTTATTTTCAGCTGGCTCAAATTTCACGCAAGATTTCCTGTTAAACACACCGCCCATAAGAGTAGGTTCAGGTGACATAACACTCCCTGACACATGTTTGGCCACTCACCAGGTTGACATCCAGGTTGAGGGAGGATGTGGCGAAATAGGATGTGTAATCAGGCGGCTGTGTGGGCCGTCGGGGGCAGCAGGTGTGAGAAGGTTCCTCGCTTGCCTGAGCCTCTCCTTCACTCCTCATTAGTAACCTCGCAGACACCTGGCTGTCCAACTAAGAGCGTAAAAACAATTTAGCCCATCTAATATTGTGGTTCAGTTTTCCTAAAGACTCACATTCTTTTGTCTGCTTGTATCTAACGGGAAAGTCACCACACAGCTGCGAGTAACACATTAGATAATTTGTGAACAATTTGAGATAATGGCAGTGTGAAAGCTTGGTGACTAAGGCTAATCAACAAACAACCTCTTAAAAGCTAATTTGGAGAATTAGATAAAGCCACAGTCAACTTTCTTGGCCGTATGGTTTTGATAATTGTGTGGAGCAACAACCACAGTGGAGTGCAGAGGAAGCGGCTGAGCGTTGATGTTTTAGTCATTGCATTGCAGTGTGGGTGTTGTTTAGAGCTCTGTGGTGAAGGTCTGTTTTTCGACTGGTGCTGGTGTGGGTCTGGCTGTACTAATGGTTCTGATAATGGTCACATGAGGGAGTGAAATAAAACAAAGATGTTTTCTAACATTCCAGCCTTTATCTTCGTCTAATTACTTGCTGGTCACAAGATTGTTGTTTTCAATTGTTTTTCTACTTTTTCATGTCAGTATTAAAGGAAGAGTGTGAAACTTTTTGGGCGATCTATTAGCAGAAATGGAATAATAATTCTTAACTATGTTTTCATTAGTGTATTATCACCTGAAACTAAGAATCACTGTGTTTTCATTACCTTAGAATGAGCCCTTCATATTTACATAAGGAGCGGGTCCTCTTCACGGAGTCTGCCATGTTGCTCCGCCATGTTTCTACAGTAGCCCAGAACGGACAAACCAAACACTGGCTCTAGATAGAGCCTTTAGGGTTTTTACGTTACCTGAAGGCCACCGTAGTTCTCTACACGAGCTGCAAAGTGCAAAACCGTGGTACCACCAGCCACCATCTGACTTCTGTTGCTCCTAAAGTAGTGTTGTTACGATAAGGATGGCCTCTGAGTGAGGTGAACGGCGTTACCACGGTTTGACACTCGGCGGCTCACGTTACCACAGTCTTGGAAAGGGAGGAGTGAGTGGAGGGGTACTCAGTTGGTTGCAATCTGCAACCACACCACTAGATGTCACCTAACAGCAGGAAAGCGAATAAGCTTAGTTTCCAAAATTTTGAATTATTCCTTGGTTGTGACCCAAACAGAATATTGACTGTGAAGACAAAGACACCACATAAGGGATTGTTTAGGGCTGGGCAATACATCAATGTTATATCGATATTGTGATATGAGACTAGATATCATATTTGATTTTGGATATCGTAACATCGTAATATGCCATAAGTGTTGTCGTTTCCTGGTTTTACAGTAACATTTTGTAATTTTGTAAACTTACCAGATTGTTCTAGCTCTTCTATTATTTGCCTTTTCTCACTTAGTCATTATATGCACATTATGGATTATTTATCAAAAATCTCATTGTGTATATATTTTGTAAAAGCACCAATGGTCAACCCTACAATATTGTCACAATATCAATATCGAGGTATTTGGTCAAAAATATTGTGATATTTGATTTTCTCCATATCGCCCAGCCCTTGTTAAGAGTATTTGCATCCGTCACTTTTTTTATTTCACTGTAGCGATCTCACTGGCAGATGGTAGATGACCATAAACAAGTCACTTAAGTGCGTCATGTATACATACCATAGACAACAGTCTAAATGACCTTTACGTAAATGCACCATAGATGAGCCAAGCGCACTTGTTGTTTGCTGATAAGATCTGGAGTGACTTAAAGAGCAGCCTTGTGCTTGTGCTAATAAACAGTTCATTTTTATTGTCATATATATTTTCTTGCCAACATTAACGTCTGTGTCCGTTTTAGTATCTTTCGTCTTCTGGAAGAGGCCTATTTGTCATTAAACCCTTTACTAAACATATTAAAAAAAATGGGTTTGATGTTTGTACCAGGCTATTTTATTACTATTGATTATGAATACTTTTTTGTTTGTGTGACTGGTGCTTTTCTGGGAGTATAATACCCACATCCAACTGTCTCTACTCAAACACCCCTATATCAGCTAAATTGTGTTGGCATTCCTGTTCAGCCAGTTTGAAAACGTAATTTGCAAAATGGTGTCGGTGATTACCGGATCAATAGAAGTTCCCCTGCCATTTCTCAGACACAGCTCCCCCTGCCAGGAACCACACAATGGACAACTGTATGGACATATTCATATCTATTCTGTATGTTTCACTGGCCTTCTCTGAGTGAGTCTCACTCTATGGACGTCATTTTGCAGCTCAGTAAAGCTGGGGAGAGAAGAAATAAGGCAGGGCTTTGCAGTGACAGGTGTTTTTCTGTCAGCTCATAATCATGAAGCAGCTACAAATAAAGCCACTTTACACACAATGTCCAGAGCAGCAGCGTTGTCATTATATACCATTAACCCCCAAGAGAGTGGGAAAATCAATGTGTCAGAGGTAATTGTCATGATCAATCAGAATCTATAGATCGTTTGCCTTAAAAAAACCTGTAAAAGTGTGCATCAAGAAATTATATATAATTAAATGATTTCTGGCAGGGTAGGTCATTCCAATCAGTACGGACTCTAAGTGCAGTATTTTGATTTTAGTCCTTTTTCCATGTAGAGGATACACGTACAGTTGCACTATTAATTAATTTGTTTATTTTCCAATTACTCTGTGTAAAAATAATGTGTAGTGGTAGCTTGTTATAAACCTTCCTCGCCACGTCTTGCAGGATGTAAAGGGCTGTAGACACTCACTCTCCTTGGTCCGCTATCCAAATGGTGAGGCTTGTATTGTGATTGAAAGGTAGTTCATTCTATGTAAAGAAAGAAACACAAAAAAAAATATTCATATGCAATTATGGACTATCAAAAACTGACCAATTCTGCTGAAAATAACTGAACATATAGTCTACAATCTAGCTTAACTTGCACTAATCACACTTAAAGGGACACACCCAAATCGTCCAATAGCAGGACAGACTTAAGGAGCACAAGTCTTAGTAGGGCAAAACACACATCAAAGAGTCAAAATGCATCAAAGCTAATTCTACAATATGACTAATTACCTTAATTCTAATGCATATCAAACATTTTCCATGGCATAACACAATGTACTTTTGAAATGAGAATCAAATACAAAAAAACCCCTATAAGTAATACAACATGGCTCTTACATAATGTATGTATTTTAATAGAGTTATCAGAAGGATGCAGCACTGTTGCTTAAAAAACAACTCTGCTTCATTAAGGCATTGAACCTGTTGCATGTATGCAGGTGTAACCACCACTGTCTGACTGTCTCTTTGTGTCCCTCTAATTATTATGCCTATTATAAATGAAATTAGCTCAGAAAATAGATGGAAAGGCATTGAAGCTCCCTGCTAAGTGATGTTAATTGCATCAATGGAGATGTTGGTGTTTTTTTTTTTAATGTACAAACATACATTTGCAAATTAAACAAATGTTTTGTTTTTTATTTATTTATTTATTTTTTTCTGTCTAAAATGAGTAAACCATTGCATTAATTCATTATTGTAGTGTATGGACCCTAAGTGCAGTATTTAGATTTTAGTATTTTTTTCATGTAGAGAATACATGCAGCTACAGTTGCACTATTCCAATTAATTTGTTTATTTTCCAAGTGTAAAAATAATGTACCGGTATGTTTTTTAATAGAGTTATTAGAAAGACAAAGCACTATGGCCTAAAAACAAAAAAACAACTCTGCTCCATCTAGGCAATGAACCTGTTGAGTGTTGTAGTTGTAACCACTATCTGATTGTATCATTGTTTCTCTCTAATTATTATGCCTTTTATAAATGAAATTAGCTCAGAAAATAGATGGAAAATCATTGAAGTATGATATTTTCCTGCTAAGTGAGATTTGGAGCTTAATTGCATCACTGATGGTGGTTTTTCTAAATTTGTTATAGTAATTATAATGTACAAATAAACATTTGCAAATTAATTAAATATTTTTTAAAATATATTTATTTGGTATTTTTTCTGTCTGAAGTGAGTAAACCATTGTTTTTTTTTTCTTTAGAATTTTGCTCACTTGCATTAATTCATTATTAAGTGCAGTATTTTGATTTTCGGTCTTTTTTTCATGTAGAGAATACATGCCGTTACAGTTGCACTATTTGTAGTATGTACTATTTGTTTATTTTCCAAATACTCAGTGTAAAAAATAATGTATGTATTTTAATAGAGCCATAACTTTAAAAAGTCATAATATTACGAGAATAAAGTCATAACTTTACGTGAATAAAATTGTAATATTACGAGAATAAAGTCATAACTTTCGAGAATAAAATCCTAATATTACGAGAATAATGTCATAACTTTACGAGAAAAAAATTGTAATATTACGAGAATAAAGTCATAACTTTCGAGAATAAAATCCTAATATTACGAGAATAATGTCATAACTTTACGAGAAAAAAATTGTAATATTACGAGAATAAAGTCATAACTTTCGAGAATAAAATTGTAATATTACGAGAATAAAGTCATAACTTTCGAGAATAAAATCCTAATATTACGAGAATAAAATCATAACTTTACGAGAATAAAATCCTAATATTACGAGAATAAAATCATAACTTTACGAGAATAAAATCCTAATATTACGAGAATAAAGTCATAACTTTACGAGAAAATAACTCGTAAAATTAATACATTATAATATTGACTTTATTCTCTTAATACGACTTTTTTCTCTTAAACTTATGACTTTATTCTCATAATATTACAATTTCTTTTCTCATAAACTTGTGACTTTATTCTTGTAATATTATGACTTTATTCTCATAATATTACAACTTTTTTTTCTCATGAACCTTTGACTTTTTTCTCATTATATTATGACTTTATTCTCGAAATCTCCGATTTTTTTTTTTTCCTCAATGTTGCAAGCTTTAAAGCCAAAACACTGAGTTAAAAGATGCCAAAACATTGCCTATAATGGTAATAATGTTAATGTGGGACTTGGTAAATCATAGTTCAGCTGAACAACATTTCTACCAGTATGGTCACCAGTTGGGCCATTTCTATCAGCTCTAATGAGCTGAGCCAGTCTCCCTTGCCTCAGGAAAAGATTAATGTTTCTGATTAATTTGCAGATTTTTTTTTTTTTACAACATTTTTTCATTCATTTTATTGGTTTTCCCCCCTAAAATTTATGTCACTTTCTGCTTCATGAATAATAAATCAAATTGGTTTATTTGTGTTCTGGTAAACAAAAGTCCAAAGAAGAAAATCTCTCATATCAACCTCTGTTTTGCTGCTTCTCACCCAAAAGCTTCTAGTTATTTGTTGGTGTTGGGGCTTTATCTTCTTCAGTACACACAAGATATTAGCAAATCAAGCAGGTTTTTTTTTTTCACAGCTTTCTTGTACAACTGATACCATCATCGACTCAAGAGGGCCTCTGATCATTAGTCTCTCATTCAGTGTTTCCACTTATTGACAGCAGTGTAATTAAGCGCTCTCATTGTGCTTTAACAGTCTGATGGATTTTAAGCAGATGCTCAAGACAGTTCAATAGCTTTCTTCCTTTATCTGCTCTGTAACCGTAACTACACAACATCCTCTTTTTACGGCTCAATATCTTCACCGCACAAGTTATTTAGAACCATTTCTCTCCGAAGGACCGTAAAACCATAAATCTATCATTCGGCTAACTAAAATGGTGAGGTCTCTAGCTTCATAAAGCTAGAGTAGGAGTAGGAGCAGCAACACTGAGGCTTTTGCAGCATGTCAGGCAATAAGATGTATTGTTTGCATGTCTTGCTTAGCACCTACTGTAGATAATGGAGAAGATGGGTTGATAAATGACTTTCCCTCTCTTTCTTCTTGCTCTGTAATTGCACCATTAAACACAGCACTAGCAGTAGATTATTTGTTTTGAGGGTTGCATTACTGCTTATCTAATTGGTTCAGGTACTCAGAGTACTGGTAATATTTTAGACTGACTGAAGACAGAGAGCTGTTGGGCCATTGGCAAATTGCTTAGCTGAACAAATCATATTTACCCAGAAGCTGGATCTCTTCAGGCTTTTAACTGATGTAGCTATAATCCAACACCCAAGCACAAGCTGGCTGAGTGTCTGCACCTGTAAATGGGAATGATGTTGCTATATTATGTCTGCACAAGGAGTGTAGTGAAAAGCTACTGTATCTGTTCACAAACTAAAAGCTGTACAGTTGTTTATGTTTCGGTCAGATGGAAACAGAAAATCAGGTTTTAACAGCAGTAAAATACAAGTCAGAATTGCAATGGGCCATTTTGCATGATTGCATGAGGTTGTGCATATAATGGAAAGAGGCCCAGATGAATATGAACTTCTGAAAAATCTGAAAAATCACTTTTGGTCATTTTGCATTCACTTTTGAGATGGTTTCTGACTTCAGCTTGACAGTTTCCTGTCTACTGTCTCCTGTCTAATAAAAGATATTTCTTGACATGATAATTTGCAAGGCATTTAGCATGCAATAAGAATGCCATTTTTGCTTTTGGCATGTCATTTGTACGTCATATAGTCTGTACTGACTGCGATGTAAACGCATCTGCATAACTATGCTATGCTCAGAGCTAGTGACTTAAAAGGAGGGGAGGTGGATGGGTCCAACAAACACAGGACTTTCAACCATGAGACCAGTGTTTTGTTTTTTTGTAAGTTACGTCTCTGACGTGTTTTCTGTACTTCTGTTATGTTGTTTACATACGTATTTTCCTTAGTTCAGGTACTTATTTTAAGCCCACCCATGATGTTTTTTTCCTAAACCTAACTAAGGGGTTTTGTTGCCTAAACCTAACTGGGGACAATACCATGGTATGGTTGCATGCCATGGTGTACAAATGACACGTGAAAAGCTTAAAATTTGTCCTCATGACGTGCTATTTATACGCCTTCCCGTGAGATTGAGTTGAAAAGATCCAGACAAACTGTTTTGTGAATCTTTGATGTCATTAAGGTGTGTACATTATTGATATTATTATGTGTCTCACTTTTTCTCTCCCTGTATTCCATTTCCTCTCTACTCCCTTTCCTACCTGCAGCACTATGCTGAGATCCCGGGCAGCCTTCCCATTATGCTGGAACTGGACTCCTGTTCGGTCAGCTCTCAGTCTCTGACAGGGGACCACAATGCTTTGGGGCTACCTAGAGCCCCGTTGGGGCCGGAGTCCCCGGGGGTTGTTCTGGGCATGGGGGCAATGTGTGGTAGCAGCACCCCGAGGCACCACATCCTTCACTCGTCCCCATCGGACTGTGAGAACTGGCAGAAGCATCGTGCAGGACTGGCCGGAGGATCCAGCCTGTTGTCCGAGTCCCACTCCCTCCTGGAGCCCCCAAGTCTCTCAACCAGCTATGACACCCTCTACGTCCCACACATGTCTGGCCACACTCCCCCGCAACATCCAAACCGTCTCGGCCTCTCTCTCGATGTGGCCTCGACCTTTGAAGTTGGAGGGGGAATGCTGGGGGTGGATGGAGATTTGGCGGTCAGTCCCAATATGATGAAGAGACGTCGGGGAGGCCTGATCGAGCAGAGGGACATTGTCAAGGCCCACCTGGCTCATAAGATACACAGCACACCACAGGCACGACGCAAGGAGTGGGAGTGAGTATGATGCTGATATACATACAGAAGCCTGGCTCTCTCTCTCTCTTACCTGTTAAATTATTCTGAGCTTTATCCTAAATATAGTCATGTAGAAAACACAGCTGCATACAATAATGTCTTCAACATTTGTGAATATGATAACATCTGCTTTTTATGAGACAAACATCACTATGTTGTTGCTGTGGTTTGGTACAATTTCATTATATTTAACATCATTGTGACAATATTCAAAATTCAATTGGTGGCTGGAATCAAAACCTACAATGATGCAACTGAAATGGATATAATGTTCAGGTTTGTTTCAGCCACACTTTATTTGTGTAGTCCAATGAATTCAGCCAGGTGTCAGCTAGGATGGGTGATATGGACAACATCTAACATCAATTAATTAAGAATATAGAAAAAGTCTCAGTAAGAGAACGTTCAAAACGAGTGTTCCCACCTGCCTTCAGAGTTCTCTCTTTAAGGTACAGTTAGAAAAGAAGATGCAAGAAATACAAAAACATTTTCACACGTTTTCTCATTATTTATGTCAAACACACAGAGAAATATGGTGTGTGTTGACAGGAGTTACAGTTATAAAGATGGTGAGAAATATTCAATCCATGGGTCTGTGTACGTTCACACAGCACTGTGGGTATGAGTCAGGGTCTGAAATTAACTTTTTTCACTTCCTGCCACTGTGGCAGGAAAGTATTTTTTTCTGTCACTCAGAAATTTTAGCTGCCACTTTTGAAATCTATGTGTTAAATGAAGGAATAACATTCTAAATCTGATGTAATTCAATGTTTTATATATTTTACATAAAAAAAACATTATATGCATGGTAAATTAGAGTGTTTGAATCACACTGTAGCTTCCGGGGAGTCCTATTTAACGGCGGTGGAGGGTTCTCTACACAGTACTGCACTGTACTTGCTGTTATTGTCATCTATAGTGGTTATTTGCATAAAAACACAATTCAAATGATTAGGAAATAAATTATTGTATTTGTTTTTATTTAGATATTTGCTTTGATTAAAAAAAAATCTTGGCATCAGTTAGTTAAAAATAGAATTAGTTTTAATTATGTATTATAAGCTGTTAAAGCTAGTGTTAGGAAGTTAATCATGTCATAATAAATCCCTCTCTAATATCTAGTTTATATTGCTGTGTAAACATCTCCTTCAAACTACTGGATTTATTGAAGTTTCTCTCCAAAAATGTAATTATACGAGTTTACATTTGAACACATCATGATAATGTTAGAAATTGCCTTCACACAGTAGTCATTTTTACTGAACAGAGCTTGAACGCACCATGCATGTTATCACCTCTGTTAACATTAGAAGCTCTGCTTTCTCTCCACCATGGCTCCGGTCCCAAACAAACTGAAACATGATACAGCCTGCATATGCCATTGCATCATTGTGTATGCGTGACTGTCGGAAAGCATCAATACAGAGGAATCGATAGAGGAGGCATTAGATGCAGAGAAATTGGTCAACTAGGAACTGGTTTTCAATAGGAAAAGATTTTCTATTCCTATACCTAGCGTTTTCCCTTCCTGCCAAAGTAGTGGATGGCCTGACGATTTTACCCGCCACGGCTAACAATTTACCCGCATTTGGCAGGTGGCGGGTGCTAATTTCAAACCCTGGTATGAGTGCAGGTTTTAAAGAATAGTTTGACATTTTTGGGGAATAAGCTATATTTTGCTATTTTACAGGGGGTCTATTTCTCGGCTGCGAGCCGTTGCCAAACATCCTGCGATATTCCAGGAAGTTGCTGCTCCAAGCCAAGAAATAGAGGGTCACATAACCCCCCATAAAGCAGCAATTTGTAATTGTGATGGAATTTTCCATTAATTCCTCTCTTATTGGTAGAAAGGTCAGAGTGTTTGTCAGAGTGTCCCTCTGTTGACATTACTGGGTTGGAGTCCTGTCTAGAGGAGCCACCCTTATCTGTACAGCTGTGTCTGTAGTGGGGACCGTAGAGCCAGTCGCTGGGGCAACCAGGGTCAGAGATGCCAGAGGAACGGAGTGAGTCAAAACATGATAAGGGTAAGACACTGAGCACCAGGGAGGAAGGGCAGAGTTGTGAGGCCTTCACGCAGAGAGCACCTCAATGGTGGAGACCTGACAATTGTTCCTTGATCAAGCTTCAATAAACCTTCTCTGTAAGACATCATCAGCTCTGGGACCTCTTCCTTCCTTTAAGTTAACTTGTGTATCAAATATTCCATCACAGTAATTTGTACACTTAGATTTTAGTGTGAATTAAACAAACAAGATATAATATTTACTGTGCGGAAAGCAAAAAATCGCATTTCCTAAAATGTCAGAACTATTCATTTAAATGTGACCCAAACTTTTGCTTTAGGTGTGCATCCTTCTGTGGAGTGGAGAAAATATTGTCTCGATCTAAATGAATGCTATAAGTGTGATGCTTGGCGCTTCTGCGAGTGTCCACATGGCCAAAATGACATCACACCATCAGACACGGCCCTTCGCCCTTTGAGTAGTTTTGAGAATGTCGGTTTGTCGGAAGGAGAAACCTACACAGAGTATAAAAGATCAGAGCGTTTCCTCATCATGATTCCACGTCAGCTCATATCTGTGCGGCAATCCTTGCGGAAAGTATAAGCGTGGCTGTCTCATTATCAGCATACTGTATCTTTGTGTGTATTACGTGTGTGTGTTTACTGTATGTTCAGTCACAGGCTCATGGCACATGCATGTGTGTGTGTGTGTGTGTGTGTGTGAATGTTAAAGTGCCTGTGTGTGTGTATTTACTGGTTTCCTGCCCTGCAGCGCGGTGGATCTTCTCGCTGATTATAGCGGTGACGCCCCCCTCTGTTTCCCTGCTGAAGCTGGGGCTTCACCTCTTGTGGCGTTGGCACCCTCTGTGCCCCCCCTCCTGCCTCACCACAGGTACAGGATGCCACATCCCATACTGAGTTATGTCTATAGCTAAAGAGACAGCGGCTTGGGGAGCGTGACGGCAGAGAGAAAGTGGGAGGATAGATGGGAGGTTGAGAGGAGATGGATGATGAAATACAATGAACACAGGGGAAGAGATGAGGAGGGAACATAAATTGAAGTAAGAGGAGTAATTTGCTGAATGAGAACCCTTCCTGCTTTCATTTGCATTTGATATTTAAGCCCATGTGACAGTGGTTATTGATGTGGTTGATAACTGGATCACCAGGCCTGTAGAGATGCTCGGTCATGGACCGGATAACTATTCTCTCCCCTGCCTGATATAATTATTACAATACGAACATGACAGATCTACTCTTCATCTGCTGAGAGGACAATGACCAGAGTGAGTCAGGATATGTTACGACCATGAACATCCACCTCTCAGGGCCACTTAGCAACAAACCCACAGCCGCCTGACAGGAGGATGGAAAATGAGATGTTGCACCTGAGCCAAAGTGTGCACCTGCTTTTGTTTTTCAAAGGAAATTAGTCTGTGTTCAAACCAAGGCAGAGCACTATGTTATGAAAAAGAAAGCTTGTGTGAGTGAGTTTTTTCCAGCTATTAGCAGAGCTCAATATTATTCAGTCCATCACTCTGTTTGTCCTTGCTTCACTTTAGCCTGTAGCAAGATATCTCAACTGTTGGTCAGATTGCCATTTAGTTTTGGATGAATGCTCATAGTCCCCAGTGAACTACTTCTAAAATTATAGTGACCTCATGACCTGTCATATAGTGCCACCATCAATT
This sequence comes from Sebastes fasciatus, assembly GCF_043250625.1. Classification (NCBI taxonomy): domain Eukaryota; kingdom Metazoa; phylum Chordata; class Actinopteri; order Perciformes; family Sebastidae; genus Sebastes; species Sebastes fasciatus. Next base: position 16,729,598 of record NC_133799.1, read on the forward strand.
TGTATTGTTGTATTCATGACAAAGTATCTAGAAAACTCAAGTTTCAAGTCTTCTTCAATACAAAATGATCAATGTTCATTTAGTAAATTATGGTCCCATTTAGAGTAAAATAGATGAAAAAGCAGGGTATGCTTTAGGGCGTGGCAAACTTGTGATTGACAGGTCGCTACCACGGTGTTGTCCGGTCTGAGTATTGTCCATGTTTTGGTCTCACAACTTTAACCCTTTCACAGTGTGTTTTCAGTTCATGAAAGTTAATTGTAACCTTTTTGGTCACATAAAAATAGCCAGCTCTAGGGATGTGATGTTGAAGAAATTTTCCCACCGGTTAATACACTTTTGACAACACCGGTGTTACCGATTACACCGGACATTTAACAAGAAAAGATGACGTCAATATGCGTAGCGCGCATACTTTGATCTTTACTGTTGGATGGCTGTGTGTCTGGCCTCTCCGGTCCAGCTTTCGCTGCAGAGCCGCAGGTTTCCACCTGGCGTTAACATTGTGGTTCCCTTATAGCATTGGGTTTAAATCTGAAATATTGCCAAAAACATGCGTTTGCTTTTCGCTTTGACACCAAATCCTCTGCCATCTCTCGGCCTGTGAAATATGACACCTGCTACTCTGAGCTGCGACTCCGTATGGAGCAGACTCTTTCACTTTCTGATATTATTATTGATTGCCGCTGATACGCCAAAATGAACTAAATGAGTTTTATTTCTGTAAAAAAAAGAAGCTAGACGGCGGTGGGGGGTGGTGGGTACGTAATGTAATCGATATGTGCCTGACCAACGTGTAACACAGATAACACCGACTACCACGACAAGCCTACTTAGCTCCACCCTCTCGTGTCACTTCTGGTTGCCAAAAAAACAAGATAGCGATGACCAAAAAGCAAAACTTGAGGCTTCAAAACGGCAGTCCACAAATCAATGGGTGACGTCATGGTGACCACGTCTACTTCTTATACAATCTATGTGTTCCCCAGAGGATGAACTTTCTTGACTTAGATTTAAATTTATTTAGATTTACAGATCACATAACACACAAGTAGTCAACAAAACCTTCATGTATGCACTCATTTTATCCCAGCTCACAACAGTGTCAGTGAGGCAGATTGTCCATGGCTGCTACTGCAGAAGGACCAAATATCCTGCTGAAGCGAGCTCTTCTCCATCTCAGTGTTCTGTATCTCCGACCAGATAGAAGTAATGTGTGAAGTGGTGGTTTTTAGGGGTGATCAGTGACATTTGATATTGTGAATTTGCACCCTTTCACATTGCTGGTTCTATTTTAACACTGCAGGCATAGATTTATATACTCTGTAGTCTCATAACCTTTGCTGAGTGTAGTCATACTCCCTAGAGCAGGAACCCATTTGAGTCTGGCGTTTCCATGACTTGGTCTGTAGTGTCAGACTGCACATTTTTAGCCCCCCTGTTTGGTTTTGAAAAACAACAAAACCATCAGTGTGTTGTTTCCTTCAGAACCCTTTGTGGATGTTAATGAGCCTCTGACTTTGTCTTTAGTCTTGTTTGTTTGTGCCTCCAGTGAGGATCTTCTGAAAGATTTGCATGTCAGATACAGAGCTCCACCTGAAAGACGTGTTGAAACAGCAAACACTGCTTTGTAAATTAAGCAATTAAGCCTCCAATTCTTGTTCTGCTTTTGGCAGGGGGTTGAAATATGTTTGTGTCTGTACTTGCAGATGCATTTGCATGTGTGTGAGTCTGTGTGTAAATACATTTGTAGCATTTGACACGTGGCGGTCTGGATAAAAACATCCTATCGGAAGTGCTTGATGAAATAACAGTACTTAGAGTTGGCCTTATTGTGGCCCTAATGACAGTAATCAGACTGAATCAATCTGGCATTTCAACGGCATCAGGAGTAGATGGTGGTCACAAAATAGAGGAGAGCACTAAAAATGTTTTGGTCTCTATTTGACCTTGGTGCTGTGTGTGTTTTTGTGTGTGTGTTTCTGAGGGAATAGAGAGGAAGAGACAACACTATGCCAAAATGTTTGTAATGTTTTGTGCACTATTTTAGAGAAAGTCCACAAAAAAAAATCAAGCCAGAATTAGGAATCTTTGGGATCATGGTATCGGTATAGAATATAAAACAAAGTTCTCCAGATTTTAAAGATTTTTCCAACACAAAACTGGTCAGCCTGATTACAATTCCTGGTGTTGTTGCATAATTATTCAGACCCCAAGATAAACCCAGATAAACCCTCAATATCAGTAGGGTCTCCAGCCTGCAGGACAGAAGACCCATTTCCAGAATGGTCTCATAGAAGTAAGGAGAGAAGCAGTAAAAGAAGAGCTGCTGGCTCTGTGGGAGTAGTGGCTAATTTAAATGATGCAAGCCAGAGTTTCAAGGCAGTTAAAGTTGTTAAACTAATGGCAGCATATGCTAAATCCATGACTCATTAAACTGAACTTGGAAATTGAGCCAGAGCAGACTTCTGAAAGAGCGGCAACACTATCTAGCCTGAGCACAAAGCCGGTTTCCAAGTGACAGCACTGTGAATGAGACTGTACCCCAGGATGATTTTATAATGTATTCTGACTGGGAACAACTAGTAGTCATTTTGTGGCATGTGGATTACTGGAAGTAGACGTAATGTGGAGTCTTGAATTGATTTTCTTTGATTTCCATTCTTCTGGGTCCAACGTCACACCTACATTTATGTGTTTGTCATCTTTTACACTGAATAACTCCTCTGTCTGAGGGCTCTTACACACTCCTCAGCACTGCCGGCAGACATTTACAGTAAACGGATGCAGGATGAATGAGACTGAGGTGGGTGCAATGATTATACAATAGCGGCTCTCCACAGTCTCTGGACGATTCAATTGGACAGTAATTACTAAAGCATTTTATTTATACAGATTTATACTATTACAGATTTTATTTTCCAATGTACTTTGACAACGTAGAAATTGAGACCAAAAGGAAAAAATGCATTGTGTTTCATTAGAAACTTGTTTATCTTTATGAGATTTGAGGTGGAACCAGCTAGGGGACCATCATTACAACATTTTCTAAAGAAACCATTATCATTGCATTTGATTGACCCATTGCATCCATTTAAAGGGATAGTTTGGGTGTTTTGAAGTGGGGTTGTATGAGGTACTTTTGCATAGTCGGTGTATTACCTACAGTAGATGATGGTTGACACGCCCCCAGCTTGGAGAAGCAGACAGGAGTTACCGCACGGAAGCAAAGCAATGTACTGCTGTGTGGACGGGGCCGGCAGCAAAACGTATTTTGGCTACCTAAAAAAAGGCCCATTTAAAAAAATCAATATCAGTTTAAGTGTACGCTATATTTAGAATATTTTCACCACTTTACCTTGCTGTCAGACAGCCCTTTCTGACGGGGAACTGAAGCCATCATCTATGCTCTCGCCAGAGAGTAATTTTACCCTTGCAGAACACGGTTGTTGTTGGTCTACTGCTACCTCGATTGGTTAGTTTGTTTGTGTTATTGTGTGACTTTGGTTAGTTTGGATTCACCAATAACACAAACAAACTAACCGATCGAGGTAGCAGTAGACCAACAACAACCGTGTTCTGCAAGGTAAAATAACAGTTTTTTTCAAGGGAGTCTGGTAGCTTTGGCGAGAGAAGAGATAACAGCTTCAGTTCCCTGTCAGAAAAGGGCTGACTGACTGCAAGGTAAAGTGGTGTAAATATTCTAAATATAGCGTTCACTTAAACTGATATTACTTTTTTAGGTGCCTAAAATAAATGTTTCTGCTGCCCCAGTCCAAAGCAGTACATTGCTTTGCCTCCGTGCGGTAAATCTTGTCTGCTTCTCCACACTGGGGGTGTGCCGACGGTCATCTACTGTAGGTAATACACTGACTATGGATAAGTACCTCACACAATCCCACTTCAAAACAACCAAACTAAATTGTCTTGACCTGCAGGGCAAAATCTACTGATTCCTACCAGTTAGACCACAAACTACTCCATCATATCTGCTCTGAATCGTCTGCTTCACATCAAAGCTGGGGGTTTTTTTCAGAGAAAATGTGACACCACTGTTTTGAGTTGAATCATTCATACGTTCACATTTGTCCCCAAACTGATTACTTTGCGCTAACACCCATCACATGAATTTCAGATTTTTTCATAGCCTGACATACTGTCAATGTGTTCCTTGGCTGCTATGCTGAGTGCTGACCAGCAACACACTCATGCACATATATAAAGATCTGCACAGTGAAGACATATTGAGGGATGTCAAATCGACGATTCATGTGATACTTCACAGGTGATGTATTCTGCAAAAGCTGCAGGCCTCAGTGGTTACAGATGGAAGATGAAGACAGCAGCACATCATCATTGCTGTAGGCACTGTGTGTGTGTGTGTGTGTGTGTGTGTGTGTGTGTGTGTGTGTTTGTGTTTGTATGTGCATTGTGTTATCAGTGGTTATCGGTGCCGGCTGTGCGTCCCGTCCGTGTTGGCTCTATTCTCGGCAGGGGTGTGTTTACAGACTCGGACACAGTGTGTGATCCTCATTTCTTCTGATCACAACCTGATTGGAGCATGCTGGCCATGCCGCCGGCCATCCATAAAGTGTCTTCATTTGTTGACTTCATGCTCACAGCTGCAGTTGGAAAATTGCCTGTTTACAACAGCGTCAGTGTTTTCATTCTTTGGACACCGAGCACAAGCCTCATTATTTTTCCACCGGTACAAAGAACACGGTTCAGGGTTCTTGTTTTAGTTGAAGTCTGCATGAAGCATAGCGGGGCCATAAACCAAATGACTTGCGAGCGGCATGACTCCAGGAATAGCAATGTCGGTTGACTACAATACCTCAACTATTGGTTATTGATGGATTAACATGAAATATTATACAGACATTCATGTCCTCCTCAGAATGAATTATAATCACTTATAGCGATCCCTTCCTTTTTCCTCTAGTGCCATCATCAGGTATTTTAATTTGTCCAAGTCAATACTTTGGTTTATCACCAAATACTTGCAGAACTGACATTCCCATCAGTTTCAGTTGTACCTTGTGTTTAGTGTGAATTAACAAATGCCAGCATGCTAACATGCTAAGCTATTGGCTTCTAATTTCCAAGAATTTCCACTTGTAGATGCCCAGCAGAGATTCTAACAGCACCACTTTGTTTAAGTACAGCCTCACAGAGCCGCTACCTACTGTAGCTGCAGACTCTTGTTAGAAAGATTCATCATTTCATGAAAACACTGGAGATAATTTTGTTATCAACCTGGTGAGATACTTGCTCATGTTCAGCCCGAACATTGATTTGACTAAATATCTGTACAGTGCCGAATACGCATTAGTGTTACATGTTTCCAGCAAGTTTGTAAATGATCAAAGGTGTATTCAAACCATGTTGATAATCCTCAGAATAAAGACACATTTCTTTCCAAATTTTTCTTTCTTTTCTTTTTGTCTTGAAGCCAATACAGACTTGATTGTTATAGAAAATCTATAACTTTGTGTCCTCATCCTCTGTCAGAGTTGTTATTATCTTTAAAATAACATTTGAAGAACGAAAAGTTCTGCAGAATTTAATCCGTGCAATTTGTTGCTTTCATATCTGTCTATTGTTGATAAAACTCTGTGTTTTGTGACCCTGCTCAAGAGAGTGGAGAAGCAATAATCTCGTCAGGGAAACAGTGACACCACCTCTGGTTTCAATCTGTCTGCTTCTCTGAGTGTTTGTCTGCCCACAAAGCGTTAGTTCTGAAAGAGCATCTGCACTCTGCTGCCCTTGGAGGGCCTCACACTTTGGTTTATTGTCAAACCTATAGAGCTGCGAGTCAGACGGATATTCAGGAGGGAAGACTCAGGGATTTACAAAGTCCGTCGTTAAATCAGCCGGCAAGTCTGCCATCGGCTCATTCGCACATTCTCTGGAAAACTGAGGGAGTGTGTGATTGATGTTTCAAACAGAGACATAATTGGACACAGCAAGGCAATCTAAATGTAATGAAAACCTGTTAATTCATACCAATTTCACAAGATTTGCTCAAAGGGCTTGAGTGCCCTCTTAGGTTAGAGCTACAGATACTCACTTAAACCTGCAGTAGGCAGAATGTTTTTGGCCTCATTGGGAAAAAATTAAATAGTAACCTTTCAGCATATTGTAATTCAAGTGCTCTGAGAGATAACTAGACTTCTGCACCTCCTCATGGTTCAGTTTTCAGGCATTAAAAAATCTAGCACGTGACGGGAGACTTTGACCAATCACATGTCATTTCAGAGAGAGAGCGTTCCTATTGGCTGTGCTCCGGCTGGTGGGCGGTGCTTGGTATTTCCTCAACTGATCTCAACATGGCTGCCGGGTCACAAACTTTCTCATTTTACAGCTAAACAGTACACTACAAGATGTTTCTGAAAACATTTGAGGCGAGAAATAGGCATTACAGTAACAGAATATTGATTCATATTTGATCAGCGCTGCCTAGTTTGACCGTTTGATCGGAGTTTGTGAGTGATTGACAGCTGCTCAGAGACGGCAGGCTCCAGCTCGGCTCTGATTGGTTGTTTTCCTCTGGTCTGTGAAATCTTGCAGATGCCATTAGGAGGTTCGGAGGACACCGGAGGACACAGAGGCACATTATTTTTCTCAGATTACCGGTACCATGCGCTACTGTCAGGATATAGTGACCGTTTTATAAAAACAACTTTTTTTTTATCAGATTTGCTCCATTTCTACCCACTGCTGCTTTAAGATCAGTTTGAGGTGGTTTTTAAAAGGTCATCTTAAGCAGCTTTGTTCCCTCCATCAATGTTTTACTACTGAAGGTTTGACACTTTATTAGACCTGCCGCCTGACCCTTTCTAATTTCATCAGTATGCAACTGAGAGGAGATTCTGTCTCTCCTTGTATCTGTCTCCTTCTCCTTCATTATTGTCTCCCTGTCAGTGTCAGACAGACACCCAACGCAGTGTAAATGTCAGAGCTGTTTGTCATAAGTGAATTATTAATGATGACACGCTGAAAAGCCATTTTCCGTGCCACAAAACCATGTGTCTGTCAAACAATTTGCAGAATGGAGACGGCGGTGTTATTGATAGAGAATGTGTGTCGGGGGGGGGGAACGTTTGTTCACTCGCACGCTCTGTAATAACGTTTTCATTTAATTCAAGCTGGCATATTTGTTTTGTGAAAAGGACGTATTTGTTTTTGCTGCGTTTAGAGTGGAGAGCTTCTCATTAAGTGATAAAATGATATACTGCTGTGTTCAGTCTCACACTCACCCTCCACCCACCCTCGTTTCTTTCTTTGCTCTCTCTCTCTCTCTCTCTCTCTCTCTCTGTCTGTTTTAATGTGTTTGGATGGCAAAACTGCAAACTGACACGGCTGGTGACCATCACAGAGATGGAGAGAGATCATGAGCTACCAAGTTGTGTGATCTGTCAGTATGATGGTGTCCGAGTTTGACTAAATGTTGCCCTGGGGTGTAAAATGAAGACAGTGAAGGAAAGAGTTTAGGAGTGCAGCAAAGAAAGACAGATACAGAGGGAAGTGGTATGAAACTTTTATGTGAGCGAGTGACCTCACAAGTTCTATAAAGCCCATGATTAATATCATTTATATTTTATTGCTCCAATTATTGCACAGTCATTGTTCTCTTTGGTCTTGATGAATAAAGCTGCAGCAAAGATTGATGAAATTAATTAGTGTTTAAAAATGGCTTTAGTGACCATACATTTTATTATCATATTATATTATCACAATGTCCCCGGTTTTATTCTGGTTGTGATCTTTGTTTCATGTCATCCCTGCCTCTCTCTGTCACCATGTAACTATCAATCTCTGTTGTCACTATCAATAAAGGCAGAATTGCCAGCGGTGCTTTGAGCTAAATGCTAACATCAGCATGCCAACATTGACATTGACAATGTATTCTGTGAATGTGCCTCAATTTCGTCTGCTAGCAATCTACAGAAAAATGCCTAAAAGCATGGGATGCACTACCAACGGGGTAAAGAACCCAGAAATGAGTTTTTATAATCTGCTGAACCGAAAAATCGGAGCCTTTAAGAAGACAAAAGTGAGGCATCAGCAGGAAGAATGGAGAAACTGTGGGATCCTGACAATACCTAAGCCTATGTGTGCAGCAAGCAATTTGTACAATTGTCAGTTTCAGGCTAACTAAATTATATTTCTGTAAGTTAAGCTAAAGTATTTTGACTGTATGACACCTGTGTTATAGTGGAATGTGGATGAATCAGAAAGCTATGCAGTATTATGTTTGCAAGTGCCTTAATCTGCTTTCACATGATAAGACATTTGCTCTTCACTCACATTGAGACAGGGCACAGAGCTTTGCAGAGGCAGCAGGTGAAATATGTAACCACAAAGAGCGCGAGGAATCGCCATTCACTGTTTGTGTCACTAGGCAACAACAGTTGCAGCTGTTCTCATTGGTTTCGCATTGAAAGGTCAGCGGCAACCAAGGTCAAAGTTGAAATAATATTAACTTTGAGTGGTCCGCCACGCCAAGGGTCACTTTCCACCTACTCGGGCGGCATCACTCTCCCCATAGGAAAACAATGGCACAGCCAGCGCAGAGCGATTTTTACCTTTGATCATGTGTGGGCGGCTTTAGCTAACTACAGAAGCTTGCTTACACATAGCTAACATTAGCTTGCTAACAGCGAACTTGTCCCATTATCATCTTCGTTATCAACATAAGCACTCCTGGTAGATATAGTATGCTAAAATAATCTGATGTTTTCAGCTAGCAATCGGCACTCTGTCCGCATTCTCAGCCTTTGTTTGCATATTGTGGCGCCGATTGTTTTCCCCTCTGGTGGGCTCAGCATATGATGCGTTGCGCTCTGTCTCTATGACAATAGATGTTGAGACATTACACTCACAATACTACAAACCCCACGATGACACTAGAGTCAAGGTATCATCAAAGTTATTATAATTCGTCATCTGGGAATCATGAATGTCTGGACAAAATTTTCTGGCAAACCATCTTGTAGATGTTGATATACTGTATTTCAGATGGGACCAAAGCCAAAGTGATGGACCAACAGATCGATGATGCCATTTTATGATTGAATTGTAAAGATATGTTAGTTTAGAGCTCAACACCCTCACATGGCCTATATTTTGGCTCAACACAGAGGATCATCTGCATGCCCCCGTTTCCTGTTCCCCATTCATTCAGTATTACAGCCCTAAATGTTACTCCCATGCATCTCTGGGCTCATGCCCTGCTTTATGACACCAGCTACGTCTCCTGAGGGACCCCTTTATGAAATATGGCCTCCACACCTCCCATTCAACACCACCTGACGGCCGCCCGCTCTCTCATTTACTATTTCAAATTCAGATGGGCACACACACCAAAAACATACACACATTGTGCAGCTCCGAGTTGGAGTCGTAATGCATACGGTTTGCAGGCGTAAGGCATTTATTATCTGTTAAATAATTAATCAGACCATAGATGTGCTGATAAGTCACTTGCTTCAAGCAATATCTTGAAATAATGTTTCAGGCTCTGTGCTGGATGGAATTTTATGTGTCATTTTACATAAAATTAAGTGAGTGAGTGCGCTCTAAGAAGTGTAGCTGTCTTAACTGTAATTCTGGAAAATAAAACAGAAAGCTTCCTGAGGAACATAAAGCTAGATCCAAGTTAGTATCTGAACACTTGATTGAGAAATTAATATTTATTCACCTAGAAGCATCTTCTATCAGCCCCTGTCAAAATAAAAATGAATTCATGTTTGATAATTATTTTAACTTGATTTACCCGCAGAAAGATTTATATTCACTGTAGAGATGGCTACATTTTTCTGTGCAGCTGGTTTGCTGTACAGCTTCTGCTAGAAAAAGCAGCACTTTGTGTTGACCTATACCGCTCTGCCCTGTGATATTAAACCATTTAGCACAGGAAGCAATGTGACCTGCCGACCTGTACATACACACACACAAATAAAACACCCCCATGTAATGACGTTTGGCTGGAGAAGTGACAGCTTTTAACCCCTCTTTTTAAAATAGGAATAGGCTATCAGCCAACAAGATGAAGGATGTCATTTGGGTTTTGAATGTTCCTGTTGATTTGCCAGGTTGCAAGATGTCCAGTTATAAATAAGAAATCCAATAAAATCACTTCTTCCAGAAACATTTATTTCTCCTGGGGAAAAAAAATGCAAAAAAGCAAATTCTTGAAATGTAATTGCTTCTTTGGTAAAGTTATTATAATTATATATACAGTGTGTAGGATTTGGTGGTATCTACCCCTCCACTCACTCCAATCGCAATATGTGTGTCAAAATACCATTTTAAATTATATATTGTTGTTCTACAGAGATGTCCTGGCTGACACTATTTAAGAAAACATCTTTGTTTGGTACAGATCCCTGCAAAAATCTCACCATAATCAATTTGATATTTTTTTTCAATGAAAATGAGAATAATCATGTAAGATCATATCCCAATTGCATGTCAGTCAAAAAAATCACAATTAGATATTTTTTTTAAATCGTCCAGCTCTTGTGGTAACGCCGTTCGCCTCGCTCAGCGGCCATCCTTACCATAATAACACAACTTTACGAGCAACGGAAGTCAGACGGTGGCTGGTGGTACCACGGTTCTGCACTCTGCAGCTCACGTTACACAAGCATGTCGGAGAACAACGGTTATGGTGGGTAACGTAAAAACGGGAAATGCTCTCACTAGAGCCAGTGTTTGGTTTGTCCGTTCTGGGCTACTGTAGAAACATGGCGGAGCAACATGAAGATGACCTGCTCCTCATGTAGATATGAAGGGCTCATTTTAAGCTATCAAAAAAAGGATTCTTAGTTTCAGGTGATTATACACTAATGAAAACATAGTTATTAATATTATATTCCATTTCTGCTTATAGATCCCCCGAAATGTTACACATTGCACCTTTAAAATGTCATTGCTTCTGCTTTATCCTTAATACCTTTATTTCAGGATTTAGATTGAAAACATCCACTGAAATGTGATAACAGACCTCCATGCTTCTTTCTGTTATGCCTATGAGCTGTGTTCAGGCTGATTTCACCATTTTAGAACAAAACTTTAATACTTACTGTACTTTCATAGCTGTGTGTGTGTATGGTGTGTTTACTTGCTGAAACTAGCTAAGCTGTCATGTGCCTCTTTTGACATTAAAGTCCTGACACGCTGAGGAGGATGAATGTGCACCCCGTCATAGACCTCGAAATTCCCTCCCATCCGTTTATTCAAAGCTTCAGATTTAAATATCAAAGATGATTTGCTGTGCTCTGAGAGTTCAGTGCTGTTAGCTTATTGGAGCAAATAATACCTTTGTAGTGCAACAGGATTTCTTTCAGCCATCGACGCTTTCAAGCTAAATGGGCTTAGCAGGGGGCCTTGGCTTGATCAAAATAACCTTTTTTTTTAGATTACAATTCGGTGGTGGGTTGTGGAGTATGTGGCCAGCATCAAGATCCACACATTAGCTTTTGTTGGAGACTAATATGCAGGGAAACAAGCCAGAGACACGCCTGAAGTGTGTGTGCGAGATATTCATCACATCCATCCCCCCCCCCCCCCAGCTGCATGACTTATGTTCCTCCAGGAGGGTAGTAGTTCTGACAAATGGGGAGAAGGATGCTGGGTAAGCAAACTGAGTCGTCATCAATATCCAACATAGCAGACTTCAGCGTCCTGTCTGTGACCCCTAGTGGAGCTGCTGGGAACTGCTTACCGCACACAGACAGGCTCATGCATGCATTCATGAGACAAATGGATGGTGTTTTAGCCTTTGTGAAGTAATCATTTGTTTATTATCATGATGCCATTTAAAATTAATGAGTAGATTAAAGATAGAGGCATCAAAATCTAACTGCAGGGATTCACAGGAGAAATATGGAATAATTGAAATCGATTTTTTTGAGAATTATTCATGCAGAGGTTCAATGAGAACGAGAAAGTGACACCTCACATATGTAAAGCTCTTTTTAGGTTTAATTTGGCACACTTGAACGCCCCCTGCATGCTGAATCATTGATAAAGAGAAGCAGCGGCTGAGACTGCAAGCACACAGAGAACTGATGAATCATTCCTCCATCTTATTCATCGCAAGCCAAAGTTTGATTTTATCCTGCGTGCGTTAGATTAGCGTTGTTTGGCCCGCCAGAGGCCATTCATAATCCACAGTCTTAGTGATTCACTGCTGCTTCAGTGGAGCTCTTCTGCACAGTATGTTTTGCAGATCAGAGCAGCTGCCACTTAAGAAGCCATTAGGTAATGATGTGGAGTGATAAAATCAAGAATACCCAATCTGCAGCTGCTGGGACAGTTTTGGTAATCTGAATATCCACCAGCCTACCAGCCTCCTGGTTATGACTAGCAGACCCCTCACACACCTCTGTGAGAAATTTACAGCTGCCTGTTGACAGTATTGATCTGTCTGGCTGCCAGTTTGATTATTAACGCCCTTTTCAGTCACTCTAATTTTGAGCCAGATAGATATATGGACTAATGGATGGTTTAATTTAAAAAGTAAATAGCTGCAGCACCAATCAGTCACTGAGAAATCCTTATTCATGGCTTTTCTTGATTAACCCACCTGCTTCCTGCTCGCTGTATATTATGATGGATTTCCATCATCAGGATTTAATGGGTTTTTTTGCACCATGTTTCTGAAATTTTTGGCCTGAAACAGGTCTCCAAACCACTGACCATAAATGCTGTTGGGTAATAGAAACATTCCTCAAATCACCTAAATGTGTTGTTTTCGTCGAACAAGAAAACCACATTTTCAGGTGTTTATTCTGCAAACTTATGTTTTCCTCCTCTCAAGATACTTTCAGCTCTTTTATATGAAATTTGACAGAGGAAAAGCTTTCATTGCCTAAACAGGCTGAAAAAAGGATCAGGATCAGGCTTATAAATTGGCAACAGGATAGCAGTCCAAACAGTCAAATAAATCCAAGAGGGCACGACTAGTGAGCAGGTCAGGAGCAGGGGTGGATGAAGTACCTGAAAGCCACACTTGAGTAAAAGTACAACTATCTAGCTAGAAAATTACTTTAGTAGAAGTTTAAGTCACCCATTAGAACATTACTTGAGTAAAAGTCTTGAAGTATCTGATATTTACTGTACTTAGGTATCAAAAGTAATTTTCTGATATTAAATGTACTTAAGTATTGAAAGTAAAAGAACAAGTAAATGCTGTTAATAAAAGAGCAAACAAGTCAGAATTGTATTCCTCTTAACATGGACACCACCTGAAAAATGGACGCTACGTTACACTTGAAGAAAAATTAGGTCTTCACAACTTGAAGGATTTAAAGAACTAAATCTAGTTTTTCCTTCCCTCATAGTCACAAGTAGCATGTAGAGTGATCTGTCATACAGCCTGAGCCTGACTTGAGCGGAAATCGAAACTGAACTACGGCTTTGAGAGCACTTTGTTTACACTTGCCCATCACGTGAATGATGTATCTTGCAAACCAGGACCACTGATTCCCCAAACCTGCTTGCAATAGTAATGAGTAACAAGGATGCTCAAGGGAAATGTACTGAAGTAAAAGTAGATATTGCATTTAGGAAATATAGTGGAGTAAAAGTGAAGGTTGACAGAAATATAAAAACTCAAGTAAAGTACAGATACTCCCAAAAAATACTTAAATACTGTAACAAAGTATTATTACTTCGTTACATTACGCCACTGGTCAGGAGCATGTGGAGATGGGCTGGTGTAAATACTGTGGAGGGTAATTGTGGGGGATGAGGAACAGGTGAGCAGGTGGATGTAAGGGTCAAGTGACTGGGATACATATCAAGGAGAAATGAGCGAGGATGCACAGGTGTATCCTACGTGAAAGTCTTTTCGTATTAAAGAGGCGTGACAATGGACATCTGATGCAGCTGTGCCACACGTCATATTTAATTGACGTTGCTTTAAAATGACGGCTCCAAAGCACGGATGTCTCATTTTGTTGAATGCCTGTTGCCTCGACTGCTCTCTCCTCATCTTCCTCCTCCGCTCGCTTCTCAGGTGGGAAGGACTAAGAAGTGAGGAAAGGAGGCGAGGAAAGAGATCGAGGGAGGGACTGAAGGGCAGACTGAGAAAAATACAAACAATTGAGGCAGCTTTTGTGACAGTAAATGGCTTTTATATGGTTCACAGCCAGGAAACAAATATATATCCTCATAATGTTAATCATTTGTATATAAATATAGAAACATGTTTAACCACAATGTTGACAGACAATAGCATACATTTTTAGACATCCCCCTGTATTATGAACTCCAAATATACAAACGGATGAATTTCCTGTTCCATTAAATGATGCAGTACCTCTATTTGTCACTAGATGGAGGTAATTGCTCAGCAATCCTGTTTCTACCACCCTTGACTTTATTCAAAGAAAGGGTTGTGCAACATTAGACAGATGTTAGGATACATAATATGACAGCAGTGTCAGTACACATATAAATTAGTGTCAAACTGATATACGAAGACGTAATTGAGCTTTTATTAAATATTAAATATTAGCCGAAAATGTCATCCCCCTGCACTATGATGGAGGTACATTAAAACAGCCTGTGAAACCGACCATGATGTTCCATTTTCTTTGCACAATTGATTCCTTCATAAACCGTTTGATTATGTCTTTCATTACTTGATTCTTCATTTAAAGATGTAATGTTTCCCAGAGTTTTCTGTATCATTGGTGTCATGTATCACGGCTCAAGAAACTGGTACTAAAAGGTAAAATCTTTGATCCAAATGTCACCCCAATGGTATTCAAAATCTGTCCCAAAACAATTGATCGTTTTTAATATATTTCCTACTAGAGGACAAACATTAAACAACAATTATCGAACATTTTAGATAAAAGATTGTTTTTCCACCTCGCAATTATTATTAGGGCATTAAAACTACTATGCTCGTAACATTAACTCCACAGCGTGATGCCAAAGGCTGCACTACAGTGTTTTTATCTGCTGCTCAACTTCCTTGGGCCTCAAAAGCTGTGTAAAGCTTGTATGAATGAATCTCTCAAAAACAATTTGGTCATTGTACGGCTAATCCTCTTCCAAGTCTCATCACAGCAGATTCAGTACATGAGGAGGAAAAAGACGCAGCTGTCTCAAACTCCTAAAACGCTTTATCTTTCTAAATGAAGTCACTTAAATTAATCGAGTATCTCAGTACAGCCGTATAAATGTCAGTGTTTGTTTGTTTTGTTATCTGGTTGATGCTCGCAGCGCACCATTCACTGCCCAACTGTTGCTTTGACCACTCTAAACTTGCAATATGGCAGAAACCAGGTCAGCAACATGCTTGCAGACGGAGTCGTTTGTCTGGAGACAACGATCATAACTCAACCCCCCGTGGGGAGCGATTATTTATATAGCTTATTCCATAAAATCTAGGGTTACGGTGACAGATTCACAGGGCTGAGAAAAGGGGGCATGTCAGTTCAGTTGCTAGGAAACAAGTAGGAGGAAGACAACATTCGAAGGCAGAAATCTGGGTTGGGTCGAGAGAGAGAGCGAGAGAGAGAGATAGAGAGAGAGAGGGTAAGACAGCTGTAGAGATAGAGGAGGGTGAGCGAGAGAGTAAGACAGAAAGAGAGACATGGAGTGAAATCGTGCCGCAGGGTAAATGTGTTTCATCATATTTTCTTTGGGTGCTGATCAAGGCCATGAAAGAAAGCAACAGTGCTGCTATTTCCATGCTGAGACGACTATTGATTCTGCCAAACCCACTTGTAATTATTCCTGTTTTTATGATCAAAAACACGTTCCCAATGTAAAGCCCAGAAATTCAAATCGTGGTTGTTGTATCATTAACACACACACCCCGACACATGCAAAGCCACACATACAGCACACTCTCACACACATACACAAAAGTCCTCTCATGTTCCATCCATTACCATCTCAATGAAGCTAAATATAGTCCAATCCCCCGACCCCCTTCATCTCGCCACATCAATAGGTCTGGCTTCGTCGTCTGTCTGTCCTTCTGCGTTTGCCCGGAGCGTTTCTGTGTCATGTTGAATTCTGAAGTCTGGCCGATGGCACACTGACCCAGCACAGCGGTTATTTTTGGGGAAATTAATAGGTTTAAGCCTGATATACAAGCTAATTAATGGGAACACTTGACACATACTGACACTGTGTAAAGTAGGTGTTGTTGTAGGTGAATAATATCCAAAGTAATATATTTTTAGTAGTAAAAATGTGTTTAAATTACTGGCTTGTTGGGAAGGAGGCTAAATAACGCTCCAAACTTACATTAAAGTCTGGCAAGGAAAAACTGGCTATGCCATTTTCAAAAGGGGTCCCTTGACCTCTGACCTCAAGATATGTGAATGAAAATGGGTTCTATGGGTACCCACGAGTCTCCCCTTTACACACATGCCCACTTTATGACAATCACATGTAGTTTGGGGCAAGTCATAGTCAAGTCAGCACACTGACACACTGACAGCTGTTGTTGCCTGTTGGGTTTGAGTTTGCCATGTTGTGATTTGAGCATATTTTTTATACTAAATGCAGTACCTGTGATGGTTTCTGGACAATATTTGTCATTGTTTTGTGTTGTTAATTGATTTCCAATAATAACAATATACATACATTTGCATAAAGCAAGCATATTTGATAAGAGTATTAAACACTTGAAAAATCTCCCTTTAAGGTACATTTTGAACAGATAAAAAATTTACAATTAATTTGCAATTAATCACGATTAAATATTTTAATCGATTGACAGCCTTAGTTTAAATTCATTACTCAAATTATTCTATTATCAATTCAATACAGTTGGTCAAACCATGTGGTCATCCGTGTCTCCAACTGTTCTCCAAGCTCATTTCTACTGGAAATATTCAGTTTTTTTACATTTGCCAATATGGTTATGTTTCCACTCATACTAATTAGTTTGTCACACATTCAGCAGCATACATCAGCTGTGAGGACAGACTGTGTGAACAGATTGTTTTTTGCTGATGCATTCCTGCATTTTCGAGCAGTCCATGATTATTGTCTCTGGTTTTAAGCCATATCTATGAAATGAAATGCAAAACCAGACTGGATTTCAGTCCAAGCATAATGGCAGCTCAATTAAATTTGATTTAAAATTGAATGAATTGTGTGACGGCCCTTCTGCTTGGTGCTTCTGTCTCAGTAATCAACGACACACCTGTGCCCGGTGTGCCCCATATATACTGTATAAGGCAGAGCAGCAGCCAGTCTGTGGGCAGATCTCTTGTGGCTTTTTGGTTCCTTTCTCTTGGTTTTACAGCACAACACCCATGCATCACTTTTCCACTCATCCACTCCCTAAACTATACTGACTCTACAGATTCCTCATATCTATCTGTTTGACTTGTTTTGATTATTTTGTGGCTCATAAATTACTTAATTCGTTAGTATACCTGTGTGTCTCCTGTTTTAGTCCCAGTCTGAGAGCCAGGCTATTACAGTTAGAATGATGTTTGTCTTTGGGTGTAACAGCAACACGGACAATGGCTCAGTATCTGCCAGTGTTTTCATGCCTTTTGCAGCTCATTAATGGTGCATTTTGTGGCCACGGACAAACACACTGAGCGGTGCCTTGCATCTAATTAGCAAAGTCTACCCTCCCGTTATTGCACATGTATTTTATCATGCATATAAGACAAAATATAAGATAGGATCATTTCTCATTCTGTTTTGTGTTAAAATATCTGCTTCTGAAGCGCAGGTGCAAATTTACACAGGTATGAGGGAAGGTGGTGGTGGGGAGAAATAAAAGAGACAGAGAGCAGTAGTTCACATTAAATGAAAACGATATATGACTGTGTTAAACAACAAACAAAGAGCAGACAGGGAGTTATGGCTCTGTCTGTGGTCATTAATCCTCAACTTAAAGTTGAATTTGTTGTTCATTGAGCTGCTGCCTCACTATGGCGATGGCAAGTGCACTCTTAGGAGATATATAATGTATTTTGAAAACCTCAAAACCCAGTGAATGTCAGCCACTCCCGTTCCAACTGTCTTTTTCTGACTTTTGCAGGGCAGCCCCCTTCCGTGTTTTTGTGGTGCACCCACTGTGCTGTCATTGGAGTTTTTGGATTATAAGTTAAAGTTTCTCCTTGTCAGTACACCTGCTGCTTTTGCAGCTGTCCCTTGCAAACTGTGTGAAGTGTAGCTAGTAAATCCAACAGAATGTGCACTCAACTAGAGTTATCCTGTCCAGTTATTTGTGCAATCATCCTTAAATGCAGGAAACATAAAGGAGAGCGGTCGACATGACTGCTCTGCAGTCAATACTGTAGCACTCTGCACATGACTGCTATTGTAAGGTACAACACAGGTTGTACCTTACAATAGTCAAGCTGAGCTTTTAGGCTGTTGTCTGAAATGAGACACCCTCTGTGTTGTGAATGATGAATTACCGTGAAAGTTGACTGAATGTTGGGCATGTTGAAAACTTGCTCTGACAAAGGTCTTTGTGACCAAAAGCTTAGATAATACATTTAGTTCAATGATGATAAGTGTGCAGATGTTTTTGCATCTAACTTCATGTTTTATTGTAGTGTGTGGCAGTTTTGGAATTTATAGATGTATTAATTTTCTATTTGACATTATTCATAGTGTTGTGTCTTCAGTTAATGAAATGCCTCTTGATATTTTATGCTGTATAATAAACTGCAGAATATGTGCTTGAATGTTCTGATGACTAGTCTGATGACATGACATTGATAATTAAATGTTTTAAGTGCAGTTGTTGCATTAAAATTGGGTAAGACAAACTTTGTTGCTCACTTTGTTGCTCATATCTCAGCAGTCTGAGGAAGCTGGACAACATCATCTCTTCACGGATGTCTTGTTGCTATAGAAACTAATCTGACAGTGATAGATAGAAAACTATTTTATGTTAGGTTAGCCTTGCAAGAGTAGTAAAAAGTGTGTTCAGAAAACCGAGATGGCGACGGCCAAAATGCCAAACTCAAGGCTTCAAAACGGCAGTCTACAAACCAATGGGTGACGTCACGGTGACTACGTCCACTTCTTATATACAGTCTATGGCCTATCCAAAGCCTTCATGTCTCTGGATTAAGAACCATACAACACACTGCACTACCCAGGATCCTTTGGTGCAAGGGTTCTCATTAAACATGTATAGAGTTCAAACGTCCTAACTAAATGAAATGAAGACTGAGCTCTAGTTACAACATGGGTGTAGTGGAATAAAATAGATGGAGTGAAGCACTCTAAAACAAGTATGAAACTCTTTAAAGTTGTTGATGTTCTGATCATACTGTGTGTTGACCTGCTCTTTTATACCCGCACATGTAAAGCCCCTCTCTTGGCTGTCAACAAGTGCTTTCTCCACACTGATGAAAATGTGTTGACATGTCTTACTCAGAAAGACACACAGATTCCTTATCTGACGTCTCTGTCTGTCTGTCTGTTTCACAGCACTGTGTAAATAATGTTTCTTCAGCTGTATGCGTTACTCACTACACTAGCTGCCAGCACTCACAATTACACTACTTGTCATTTAGTCAATGATTAATGTTTCCTTTTTCTTTCCCTTATTACCGCATACCTACCTGACTTGGTTTCAAACTAAAGTTCTCCACAAAGGAACAAAAAAGAGAAACACCTACATAAACAGCCGGAGGTGTGTGTGAATACAAGTCTATCAGTTAGTACGTGTTCCATTCAGAATGAATTTATAAGATCCAGACTATACAAGCTTCATTGTGTCACCCAGGAAGTGAAGATAATAGTTTTTTTACCTTTAGTTTGTGCTGTTGAACATTTTGTAAGAGAAGAAGTTCCTTTCTTCTAGATTGGATGTGTTTTCCTTGTTATGTAGTTAAAGGAACAGTGTGTAACAATCGGGGATCTATAAGCAGAAATATAATATAATATAATATCCTCTGAGCGAGGTGAACGGCGTTACCACGGTTTTGCACTCTGCGGCTCACTTTACGGCAGTCTTGGAAAGGGAGGAGTGAGCGGAGGGGTATTCAGTTGGTTGCAATCTGGAACCACACCACTAGATGCCACCAAATCCTACACACTGTACCTTTAAGAGATTTTTTTAAACTCTCTGCTCCAACTATACAGTATGTCCTGCACTGCTGCTTTACACAATATATGTGGTGCTGTTGTCCTTGCTGAGTTGGCACATGTCAGGAAACTGAAGTTGTCATAATGTTTCTGAATCTAGTATTTTTAGCATAATAATAACTGAGCTGCACAATACCTTATTAATGTGTCATCTTCCAAATCCCCATTGGACTAGGTTGCAAAAATCAAGACTCATCATACAAACTAACCAAATGCAAAATCACCAACTGGCAATCTTTGTCAATTATAGCCTTGTTGAGGAAATGTGCACTGGCAATAAATTGGCCATCCTGGTTGTGTCTGTTGTAGATGTCATCTATTTTTGGTTTTGTGTGGACAGTAATCGCAACACGTGAAAAGCCAGGTGAGCACAGGAGCTTGGTGGAAAGCTGTTGGCTGCAAACGTTCACATATCACAACCGAACATGTGTCAAGTGAATTAACAAGTGGGCTTTCAAATGACTCTTCTTTTCCTCGGGGTTAAGAAGCCAATTTAGTTACAAGACTATTAAGCGAAAAGCGTGATAATGACCAGGTTTGAGATACAAGCCCGCCAGGTATCTCCGTTCACTTGTTCTATTTTGGAATTGAAATCTTTGTTCTCACCTCCGTCCTGTGTCACTAAGTCCCATTACCGGAGCAGGGACTGTCAACCTGCTGTCATGACAGCAAGCAACCTTGGTAACCCCGTGTTCCTCGGCTAGATTTTTGCAAGCTAGACGTCTCTAACAGCTAGGAGAGGATTTTCCAACATTGACAACACGTCTACGATGTCAAATTAAATGTCTCCACCAATATTTACTTTACTTTAGATTACTCACATTTATTACCAAATAGAAAGGATACTCACCAGACAAAGGGATTTTCACAACCTGGCAACCCAAATATTATTCTTGTTAATGGCTTATAACTGAT
The DNA here is from genome assembly GCF_043250625.1 of Sebastes fasciatus. NCBI lineage: Eukaryota > Metazoa > Chordata > Actinopteri > Perciformes > Sebastidae > Sebastes > Sebastes fasciatus. Next base: position 16,750,625 of record NC_133799.1, read on the forward strand.
CCATAAATCATTAGTAAAATGTTTATTAACCACCAATGAAGCCATTAGTTACAACTTACAAGCTCTTTATACCTGATAGCCAGTGGTGTCAGTTTAAATGTTTTGTTGGTTTGATCAAAGCTGAAGTGATTGGTTGATGAGAGCCTTTCAGCAAAGACACTTTCAGTTGGGTTCAGTCATAGTCCTTCTATAAAATAACCTTTTATTAATTAGAGAAAGAACTACTGACTCAAAAGCATCATCTACAACAAAGAGGCTCCACCAGCTCGCTTTCTGCCTTTTTCCAAGAAAGAGACATCATCCCTCCACCCTAATCATCCCTGTTGCTAACGCCTAATTACCATAATTCACCCCTCACCTCTCAGCCAAGAGAGCTGTGGCTGCTTCACGCTCTTCTCCTGGCAGAAAACAATGCAATGGTTTCACCGCTGCACAGAAGAAGTGGCAGAAGTAACATTTCTATCACACAAAAAGCAAGTAAAATGTTATTTTTCTTTCAACATTTCTTCTTTTTTTTTTGCCTCATAACTGGAGGAGACCATTCTAGGACAATTTGTACGTTTCTTCTCACCATTTATAATGAGCAGATGTCAGAAATCTGTCTGTTATGTCTTCTATTTTTAATGCCCATAATGTGTTGGAGCACTAATGAGTTGGAGGCCACACACCATTGATCACTGCCTTCGTCATACCACCATCACTAAATACCCATCAGTGTCAGTGTCTCTCTCCTGTGGTTCATCTTCTCTTTCACTTCTGTTTCCATCAACATCAGCTTACTGGTGAATTTAACTTATTTACTTCACACTGATTCTCTCAGCTTGATGCTCTTTGAGAATAAAAGCTTTCATTCAGGCATACATGCTTTATATCTTTTGGGCCTTTTTCATTAAAAAGGCTAAGAAAATTGTTAAAGCAGCTGGGCACTGTAGTTTTTAGCAATTTTATTGAAATAAAAGTAAATATAGCATGGACGGTTTTCAGCCATGGATTAATACACATCTAGTATTAACAACAGCAGGACGGTGGGCAGCATGTGTGATTGACTCAAAATAAACATGTTACACACACACAGTACAGTGCCCATGTTCATTATAATGAAGGAACATGTTATCCACCACAAAGGTGTGGTTCACTGAGGTGTTTTAAGCAGACGGCAATGTCAGTCTATAAGTCGATCCACCACTTTAGTTGAGACTGAAATATCACTTTTTCTCTAGCGCCTCCGGGTCAACACTTGTGATTTTGAGTGAAATCTCTCAACAACTATTGGATGGATTGCCATGAAATTTAGTACAGATGTACCCCATAGTATGACCTGTTACTATTTTGGTTATCACTCAGGTCAAAATGTGTATTTGTCCCAATACCAAAATACCTGCAAACTAATGACATTCACCGCCTCAGTTTTATTTTGTTTTTAGTGCTACTTAGGAAAAGTTTGTTTCCCAACTTAGATGTTAGCATTATTATTGTGAGATTGTTAGCATGCTGATGTTAGCATTTAGCAATACACAAGCCAGCCTGCTTTTCTGGCTATTCTGACCTACAATGCTCAATACTGTGCAGCAGATGTATGAGCAAGAGGGTCAAAGTTCAAGGCAAAATTTTATGATGAAGTGCAACATTATGTACTTTGTAAGCTGCAGTATGTATTAAAAATAAAAAGTATGTGATTTGGAACGTAGCCTAAGTGTTGTTGGATAATAATGGAAGACTGTGGCACAAAGGAGGAAGCTATATCAGACTTTGGCTACACAGATAAAAACGTGTTTGTAGAATCAATTCAGCATTGGTTTGGTTCTTTTCAAGGTGGTTTGTTGACAACAAGAGAAATGAAGAATATCACCAGACTCTTTAAAGCTAATCACCTTAATTATTGCTTGATCTATGCTTGATCTAACATTTCAACTTCACCCTGTTCTCCTATATCCCCCCCTGTTCATTGTGAAAATCCCACATCCTCATGAGAGTAGATGTGATCACTTCCAGCCAGCACACAGCAGCCGTCCTCCCCCTCACTATCACGGCTTTGCAATAGCAGGTTCTGAACGATGTAATTAGCCAAAGATGCTCGCTGCTGTCCCTCCTGAGTGTCTTTGCTGGGCGCTGGTTTGATTTCACAACAGGTGTTTACTCCCCTCCAGGCTCCATGCCTGACCAGCATTCAGTTAAATATCACCCTCTTCAAATGGCCAGTCAGTCACAAGAAAAAGGTGTAGTGATCCCACATTACACCTTTAATATTTTTACAAGAATTTTAAGCACATTTTCTGCAAAAGCATGAAATCAGTGAAGGTCTTAATATGTGGAAAACAGGTTTACATGCTGTCAGCTATAATTGGTTTACATAATCTCTCCTCGTCAAGATGGAGGCGTCTAATATTTGTTTACATTACATTGTGGCTTTATCAATTGAACTGTGTTTATCGTCTGTTAACACACGGTTTGTTAACACACGGTTTGTTAACACACGGTTTGTTAACTCAATCAGCACATATTAAAGGGGACATATCATGCTTATTTTCAGGTTCATGCTTGTATTTTGGGTTTCTATTAGAACATTTATACATGCTTTAATGTACAAAAAACACATTATTTTTCTCATACTGTCCGTCTGAATATACCTGTATTCATGCTCTCTCTGAAACGCTCCGTTTTAGTACATTTCAACGGAATGGCAACGAAATTGCGTTGCTAGGCAACAGCTTGGGTCCATGTGTACTTCCTGTCAGCTGATGACATTCACATACACTGTAACAGGAAATAAACTGGGACACATTTCGAATGTTTACGTTTAAAACTGTGAAATGGTCTAAATATTGTATATTTGTGACATCACAAACGGACACATCCTCCAGACCAACAGAGGTTTCCCGTGTCTTGTGAAGTGACGGGGCTCCGCAGTGAGAAACTTTACCATCTCCGACCAGGTGCCGGTGTCTCCCTGCGAGCGCAGTCGGGAGAAGATAACGTTTCTCTTCCTGCTTCAGCCCCGGCACTGACCCGCTTTCCCTGCTTCAGCCCTGGAGGCTGAAGCAGGAAAAGCCAACACTAGGATCAGCATTGATTCATGGAGAGACCTCCGTCTGGTCAGCTAACATTACTGCCAAGCAGGTGAAATATAGAGTGATATTGTGGTTTTAGCTGACGTGTGTCGCCTCACTATTTACCGGTCTATTTAGAGCGAGCAAGCGCGAGCCCAACGCTGACTTTCGTTGACTTAACGGCCACAGGTGTCGCTGTTAACAAGCATTTCTGATTCTTACAAACAGTCCCTTTAAACCTGCTTTATAATATAAAAGAAATGAAAATCTCACCTTTTTTTTTACAATATGGGACCTTTAAAGTGCATGTGTGGGGTTGGACGAAGGTTAGGAGAGCTGCCTGTCTGTCTCATGAGGAGACACTGTTGTTGTCTCCTCCTGCTCTTCTCTTGGTGTGTGCAGGTTTAAAGGGAGACACTTCTCTCAGCATCCCACTGCAGACAAGACGGATTGAAGGGTTTTATTTTCCTCTGCGTAACATGTAGTTGACAGCTTGTTTTGTTCGCGTTGTTTCGGGAAAAACATCGTGGAAATGGAAAGTTTTTTTCCCCCTGCTCGTCCTCTTTTACGCACGCAGCAGTAGGATAGTGCAGTAGGTGGTCAACAGAGAAGAGAAGAGACAGGAGTGATGTGCCTCTGAATTACTCAGAGGAGGACTAGTTGATTTAAAACCCCCATGCATGGATCAACCTGCTCTTCTGAGGATGGCTGAAGACGTGACCTGTTGCAGCTCCTTTTCTTTCACATATTAAGTGTTTGGATGGATGAAAACGCTGCGTAATGACTCACAGACGACGGGTTGTTACATGAGGCGGAATTGATTTACTTTTTTTGGATTTGTGTCCTTTGGTTTTTACGCAGAGCGCACATGAAATCGAAAAAAAACCTCGTGAATGTTTTTGAAACCGATTTTGAAGTTGAGGAAAACTGAGTTGCGTGTTTTTAGCGAATACAAACTGATGATGGACTAAAAACTGGTCAGGATCTCAGTGCCACACCGAGCGCAGCACCGCGCCCTGCTTTCTGCTTTCTAGGAGACTAAAAACCTCCTTTTCTCCTCTTCCTCTCCTCCATCCCCTCCTCTCCAGAATGGCCCGGTTCGGAGACGACGTCCCGGGCTTGTTGAGCTCAGGAGACGGAGGATCCGAGCGCAACCGGACCCGAGATGGAGCCGCCGTGTCCACAGGTGGCATCTCTCCTGCAGCCTTCAAGCAGACCAAAGCGCAGCGAGCCAGAACCATGGCCCTGTACAACCCCATCCCAGTCAGGGAGAACTGCTTCACCGTCAACAGGTCACTCTTCATCTTCGGAGAGGACAACATGGTCAGGAAGTATGCCAAGAAAATCATTGAGTGGCCATATCCTTTTTTCCCTTCTCTGCTTCATGGTGTAAAAATGAAACATACAAACACATTAATCCAGAGATGTGAGAGAAGGAGTCATGTAAGGAGTGAAGGTGGGTACATTTATTTATTATTCAACAACAGAACAGAGAAAAGGAAAAACAAAACAGTCAATATACAAAAAGAAATATTGTCAAACTGAGTCCAAATATTGCAGAAAGGGGCCCCAAGATTCTTCCCATTTATGTTGACATTTTAAATTATTGGCTCACAATTTATCCATGTGGATAACTGAGACCAATTCATGCAACCAGTTTCTGAAGCAAGGTGGAGTTGGTGTCTTCCAGTCTTTGAGAATAAGTCATATAGAGCTGTTTGAATATGTAAAGGGAGAGTTGAGGAGTCCTCTGAGGATCCAAAAAGAGCCAAGTCTCTGTCAGGAGAGAGAGTCCTTTGGTAAACCCCAGAAAAAAAGAAAAAAATTCTTGACCAAAACTGATAAATTAATGGACAGTTCCAAAATAAATGCAGCAATGTACCATCAATTGATTTACAATTATCACAAATTGGAGACACAATTGGGGTACAATTTATGTAACATGACTTTAGAATAATGAAAACGGTGAATCACTTTAAACTGAATTAACTGCTATGTCTGCTATTTACAATACTGTGTTCCAGTTTAACAAAATAAACAAGAACAAGGGTCTCATATTTCAATACACAATGTCCCAGAAGACAAAAAGTCCTTAAACAGCCCAATTCTGTTTAGTGTCTGTCCCCTAGTTTCTCTGTGTAATAGAGAATCTATGGAGACTTTCAGCACCATGGACCGTACACACAGAGCAATGCATGAGAACAATTCAACCACCACACAGACAGAGAGAGAGAGAGAGAGAGGGAGACACATCTGAGTTCAGTCTAGGAATTGAGTGATAAATTACTTTTTAGTTTCTTTAATTGCCTCATTCATTTTAATACAATCCAATACTGCACAACAGGAAATGAGGAATTGATGTAAATGAAGGTGTGAAACAACATACAAACACATTCATCCAGAGATGTGTGAGAAAGGAGTCATGTAAGGAGTGAAGGTGGATGAATTGTGTTCGAGCCTTTCAGCAAAGACACTTTCAGTTGGGTTCAGTCATAGTCCTTCAATAAAATAACCTTTTATTAATTAGAGAAAGAACTACTGACTCAAAAGCATCATCTACAACAAAGAAGCTCCACCAGATCACTCTCTGCCTTTTTCCAAGAAAGAGCCATCATCCCTCCACCCTAATCATCCCTGTTATTTGCTCCAAATAAACAAGAACAAGGGTCTCATATTTCCACAAGTTGTACACAATGTCCCAGAAGACAAAAAAGTCCTTAAACAGCCCAATTCTGTTTAGTGTCTGTCCCCTATAGTTTCTCTGTGTAATAGAGAATCTATGGAGACTTTCAGCACCATGGACAGCACACACAAGGCAATGCATGAGAAAGATTCAACCACCACACACTCTCTCACACACAGACAGACAGAGAGAGAGAGGGAGACACATCTGAGTTCAGTCTAGGAATTGAGTGATAAATTACTTTTTGGTTTCTTTAATTGCTTCATTAATTTTAATACAATCCAATACTGCACAACAGGAAGTTAGGAATTGATAAAGTAGACTAGGTTGTGAAAAAACAAGCACTAAATCAGACTTTTTGAGTGTATCAGTGGCATTATTTTACTATTTTATAGATCCAAAAGTGGATGGAATTATATATTAGTTTGGCTCAGGTTATGACAATAGCTATATCTAGACACAGTGCAGAAAGGGGGGGAGGTGTCAGTGGAAAGTGGATTAGAGGAACACACAGGAGTTTCTCTGTTTATGGCTGTAAATCTTTTCTGTCAACAAAAGGCTATGCAGACCTGCTGTAGCCACAACACACTCCTGATGAGTTATGTGCAGTGAATATATCAAGCTCAGCCAGAGCTACAATGATTGGTCGATGAATCAGCAACTATTTTGATTATTGATTAATCGTTTTGGTCATTTTTTAAGCAAAAATATGAAATATTCTCTGGTTCCATCTTCTCCATTGTGTTTGCTCTGTTTTATATCACTGTAAACTGAATATATTTGAGTTTTGGACTGTTGATCAAACAAAACAAGACATTTGAACACATCTCTTTGGAAACTCTGATTGGCATTTTTGTACTATTTTACGTTTTATTGCGAAGAGTTGCAACCCTAAACTCAACCACTTATCACAACCTGACCAACTAAAATGTATCTGCCACTACCTGCTTAAATATTGCTTTTAAATTAGAGAGTAGCATTATCCAAATCTGTATTACATAACATTTCATTGATTTTCAGTAATGCTCTTACATTATGTGGCTGCTTTCTCAAACCTACTGACTCGCTCTTCCATTACATACTGAAAAGAGAGCGACTGTATTATTTCCTCTGCCTGTTGCTGAGCAGGACGACCACACGCATGTGTCCATTGGTGGCGTGTTCGTGCTGCTGCTGTGCAGCTCACCAGGTGTCCGGGCCAGGTGTGGCCTCTTCTCTGCTATTGTTCTGCTCCATTCAACAGCTTCCTGACTGACTGACTGGCCTACTGCTCATTATAAAAACCCAGCAAATAGAATGAGTGGGCCCCTATTGTTGATCCCTGTCTATTGTTGTTTTCTCTGGGCTTGCCCATCTATTGAGGTGATTAAAAATAGACACGGGATGAATTTCAATCAACAGCTGAGGGAAAAAAAGGGTTGAAGTGTGTGCGTGTGTGTATTAGTTATCGTATTACAGATATTTCAGCCCCTAGTGGTTTTGTCATAACCAATAATGAGGCTTTAACTGCACCTAGAGGCACATCTTATACTCAGGAATACAATTTAAATCCAAATATTGAGTGTGTTGTAGTGACCAGAAGGAAAGCAGCCAGACTGAGTAACCTCCAGGTTAATGTGCTGTTGTGGAGGGAGTGTCTCATTACATCTAATGAGCTCTACTGTATCTGATTAACAGACATTAACAGGAATTATATGTAATGATGTCTGATTGCAGTGTCACATGCTATTACAACAAGTCATTACTCACTATTATAGTCATACTATATTATACTGTTTGCTAATATGGTTTTGAAGGGAGGGATGCTGAGCTGAGTGTTTCTGTGTCCTGATTCAGGCTCTTTCTAATAAATATGATAACCAGTAAATACACAAGTAAGCACAAATAAGAAAACGTATTGTACATATAAAGACATATAAACATGTAAGCAATGATACACGCACATTTCTATACTTGTGAGGACCCTCATTGACCGAATTCATTCTTTAGCCCCTTACCTTACCATACCTTACCTTAATGCTCAGTGGTTGAAGAAGTATTCAGGTTTTTTACTTCAGTAAAAACAGTGGACCCAGCATGCTAAATTATACTTAGACCTGCAATAACTTTCTTTGGCCACTTGGAGGCAAGTTGTAAACAGAACTTTGACATATTATCATCCTTTAAAGGTACAGTTTGAAACATTTCAGGGGATCTATTAGCAGAAATTGAATATAGTATTCATTACTATGTTTTCATTAGTGTATAATCACCTGAAACTAAGAACTTTTGTGTTTTCGTTAGATTAGAATGAGCCCTTCATATCTACATAGGGAGCGGGTCCTCTTCACGGAGTCCGCCATGTTGCTCCGCCATGTTTCTACAGTAGCCCAGAACGGACAAACCAAACACTGGCTCTAGATAGAGCCTTTTGTGTTTTTATGTTACCTGAAGGCCACTGTAGATCTTCCACACGCTTGTAAAACTGTGATAATGTGAGCTGTAGAGTGCAAAACCGTGGTTTCTGTTGCTCCTAAAGTTGTGTTATTATGATAAGGATGGCCTCGGAGTGAGGTGAAAGGCGTTACCACAGTTTTGCACTCAGCGGCTCATATTACCGCAGTCTTGGAAAGGTAGGAGTGAGCAGAGGGGTACTCAGTTGGTTGCAATCTGCAACCACACCACTAGATGCTGCTAATCCCAATACTGTACCTTTAATCTAATATGGTGAACTTGTTTGCAACCAGTTGCCTGTTTACACATCCTGCGGTTACGGAGCAGCTATCACTGGCCACCTAGCGCGTCCAACAATGTTTACGCTCTGTTTTTGGTCTCTACCAACTCCTGAGGGAAATATCTGACTCTTTAGCCTCCAAATCCTGCACTATGTTCACCAGCTAGATGCTAACTGTGTCTGTTTGCTGTTTGGTGCTGAGTAGGTAGTTTTTAGACCTTTTTTTTTCTGAAAATGAGGCAATGAGAGCGGTGAGAGTGAACAAAAACAGTAAAGTAGCGGCCTAACAGCTAAACAATGATCTGAAACTCGCTATAAAGCTCCGGAAAGCTGAGGGGAGCTGCAGATTCAAGCCATAATTCTCTATCGGTTCATCACTATAAGTTTAGCATAGCCAAAAGACTGTAAGCAGGGGGAAACAGCTAGCCTAGCTGGGTCCAAAGGTACAAAAATGGTCTTACAAGCACCTTTATAGGCCACTAATTAACAAGATAAGAAAAAATACCTACTTTTTGACCTCAGCCCTTACCTTAAACTTAACATAAACCTATTCATATTTTTAATCCTAAAAGTCCTCGCCTTTTAAAAAAGAAAACCACCCTCACTTTCCACAAATGTCCGTACTCTCATTATCTAAAACTCAAGTCGGTCCTCAGAGGAATAGAAATACAAGAGGACACACACACCCACTCACAATCTCAGCAGGACATCTCCTAAAGGTCAGCCATGTGTTTGGAAAACAACTTGCCGCTGTCACCTCGCTGTAAGAGGCCCTTTTTCTCTGAGTGCTCAATTAACAGCAGATGATCAATTCAGGAATTATCCAGAGGCTTCTGTGGTTGAGCGTGCAACACTGGAGCCATAGAGCTGTGTGTGGGCTTATTACACTATGATTTGATATTTATATGAGTACATATTCGCTCTTATTCTGTGCACGCTCACGGGACTAAGAAGTGGTTAAATGTTTGTGTACATGTGTGAGTGTGACAGTCAGCCTACTGTACCTGCCTGAGGTTGCAGTCGATGGAAGGCTGATGGGGTCCTGGCAGGGAAGAGTCAGGGGTAATTAAGCCCACGGCCTGAGTTTAGTGTGGCAGGCCTGGTGAGGACTGACAGCTGCTCCTCCTGCCTGATCCCCACTGGGATCCCCCGCAGCGGGAAGTTTCCCATTGAGAAGGTACACCTCTAAATAATTGATAGTTGGATTTAATAGTTTGTTTCATCAGGGCACACAGTAATAATCATGTGCCTGCCGGTTGTGAGTTTTTAAGTATGAAACGGTTAGACGGGTAGACATTTTAGGTATACGACAGGATGTGTTGCTACTCTTTTTAAACACAGAGGCCTAACCAGGATTTAAAATGCAATGCACGGTTATTTAATTAAGGGTGAATTTTAGGTTGTAAATCCTTTGCATATGTCTCGAGAGACAGCTTAAACTTGAGAAAGGCCATTAATTTCTCTCTAAATTGCATCCTTGCATGAAAAATGGAAATGGAAAATTAGCAAGGAAATGACCGGTGTCCTCAGTGTTTTTATGGTCCTACTCTCATTTATCCCCAATTACAAAAACAGTTTTTCCGCTTATTGCTTGTGTTTTTTTCCACTTCTTTTAATGAGAGCAGATTTTTAGAGTGAATGTAGCTGAAGAAAATTAGTCTAGTGAATGTGGCCTTGCACTATGCTAAGTAGGAACTGGTATCCAGTCTGTTTACATACAACCAATCCACAAAACATCCCATGAGGTATGTTCAACCATCCTTCTCTGGTTTTATGACTGTATATCTCTGTATATCTATGACAGAGAGGTATATATAAGAGCCGGCTTTGGCTCTGAGTTGACACTGTTTACTCGCAGGGCTGCTGTGTATAAACAGGACTGACTGAACTATGGTCACATTTATCCTTAAGATTGATCGGCTGGCTCTAGCAGACCACTGAGGTGTGGAGGTGATGTGGTATTGAAGATAGATTGTACAATGTTTGATGCCGCAGCCCGTTAAATCCATTCAGTTGACAGCATCTTTTATCTTACGCATATTTGAGTAACAGTACAGCAATGGAAATGTAAATTGTAGTGGATTAATCTTTTCATTCCCGAGGTTGAAATAGAGTTAATTTTACTCCAAATGGAGATTACACTCCTGGCTTTCCTCTGTGTTTGTATATTTAATGCGGCCTTTAATGCTCACATGCATGCTGCCGATAATTCACAGATTTCTAATAAGCTCAGCTGCCTGTGATTCATTTTGATTTCCATCTCTATACAATAATAATCACAGGGGCTTGGATCCAATCTGGGCCTGAGCGTATTCACAGATGCACAAGGCATCACACTCCGTCTCCATGTCTATTTTTACACGCATGTTTGAGGAGTCGAGGCAGGGTGCCAGCGTCACTGTGACTCACAGGATTGCTCACGAGACGCTTTGCTGCTAAAGATGGTAGGCGATCCACGATCAATGTCCCGCTCCAGAGCAGCATAGAGGAGGGGAGACGGATTTTGGTTAAAGACACTTGTTGAGTGTCTAACTTAGGGCAATGTCAGAATTGAATTTTACTGTATTACATGGAGAGAAATTATTGAAATATCTGACTGTAGAGTATGTGAGTGCATCAAAAAAGGCTGCTGAAGCCAAATCAGTAATAACAATGGATAAAAATGACTGTTGCTTGTTGTGATGAACCAACAAAGAATTATCACAAACTCTGCAGTTCTTCTCAGATATTCTGAGTTCTTTAGCATCTTTCAGCTCATTGTTTTTGTTTCCAGCCCACAACTTTGCTGTATTGATTCACTTTCACCGCTCTCATTGCAGCACTTTGGGCCACAGCAGGTATTTAAAACCAACTGTACACCTGTCCAGAACCAAACAGCAGGCAGACAAAGCTACTGTCGCAACTAGCTGGTGAAGATAGTGGAGCATTTTGCAGCTAAAGATCCATTTTCCACTAAACTAAACAACTAAAAAGCTAATTTGGCGGAGGAATTGGCGGAGACCAAAAACGGAGCAGATAGTTCAGGTGTTTTAAAGTGGGGTTGTATGAGGTTCTTATCCGTAGTAGGTGTATTACCTACAGTAGATGACGGGTGACACGCCCCTAGTTTGGAGAAACAGACAGGAGCACTGGCACCGGAGCAAAGCAATACAGTGCTGTGGACGGAGACGGCAGAAAAACATATTTTAGCCTACTAAAAGAAAGGATCACCTAAAAAAAATCGGTATCTGTTTAAGTGTATGCTATATTTAGAATATTTTCACCACTTTATCTTGCCTTCAGACAGCCCTTTCCTTCTTCTTTCCAACAGGGAACTGAACTGAAAGGGAAACTTATCTATGCTCTCTCGCAAGCCACCAGGCTCAGATGACAAAAACAGGATAGATACGTTTCACTTTCAGTTCAGTTCGCTGTTGGAAAATATTGTAAATATAGCGTACACTTAAACAGATATAATTTTTTATAGGTGAATCTTTCTTTTAGGTGGATAAAATGTGTTTTTCTGCCGTCTCCGTTCACAGCACTGTATTACTGTATTGCTTTGCTCCGGTGTCAGTGCTCCTGTTTGTTTCTCCAAATTACCATCTACTGTAAGTAATACACCTACTATGGATAAGTACCTCATACAACCCCACTTAAAAAAAAACAAACCATCCCTTTTAAATGAGAGTGAATATTTGATTTGAAATCATGAGATTGCCAGAAAAACAACTCCAAATGAATGTTGCTTCTTATGTGCTGGATGTGTAATAGGCAAATGCTTGCTAACCTGTTTGCCATATCAACTTTGGGATAACGTGTCTGTCAAGCCTTTTCCCGCTGACCCCAAAGTGGCCAAAACATCAGTTATTGCAGGTTTAAGGTGCTATTTACTTTGAAAAGACTGGTCAAAATGACTAGTAAAAGGCTTTCTTAGGTTGTCTTAGGTGTCTTGTTCCATCACCCAAAGGAATTATCCACAAATACAAAGAGAACTATTGCAACAATATCAAAATATTTATATTATGAAAATATCTGAAAAAATATATAAATGATGTATCATTTCCTATTTTAAGAAATGACAACACATTGAAATCTAGAACAAAGTCAAAAATCATTTTCCAAGTCTTTTATATGACTGATACTAACTTATTGTAGTTCTTCAACATCCGTCATGTAGTGGTTAAAATTACCCTGATATACAGCCCAACGCTGTAGCCTCAGTGTGTTCGTGTGTGTGTTTTTGTGTGTTTGTGTGTAACCACAGATATAGTTCAGCTGCCCAGTAACCGTCTTGTAGCATTGACTTTTGGCTGGAAGAGGAAGCCTGTTGCCGTGGATACCTCTCTCTTTCTATCTTCATTTTCTCTCATTCCTCCCCTTTCATACCTCTCTCTGTCCTTCCGTCTCGTCTCCCCCCGCCTCCTGTTTGCGTTGTATGTGTTTGAGGGAATGCAGGGTGTGGCGACTGGCTGCTGCTGAGAGCTGCCAGTGAGACGAAAGTGATGCTAGTTATTGTAGAGAAGTGAATCAAAAGATATACTCAAACCCATCAGCCTGAGACAGATTTTATGCAGTTAAACCACTTTTTGCTTTTTGTTTTCATGCTCATACTCATTGCTGATGGTTTCTGTGGTTTTGTTTTTCCAAAGTATGTCAACGATTAACTTGCAATCACTGAGTCAAATCTGTGGCTCAACATAGGTTTAAAGATGCTAAATTCGAAATTCAGATCATTAATATAGCAGCAAACAACTATTTGCTATGTGAAGATCTAGAGGAGTAATGTCTACCTGAGCAGAGAATGAAGTAACACTCCCTCCTGTAGCCGGTCCGGCCTTGCGTGCATGTTAGTCTCTCTATTGTGCCCCACTGCTGACTAATTGCCGCCGCTCTGCTATACACTCATGCGCGGTTACCGCTGATAACATAGTTCCGACCCACAGCATCATCGCAGAAGCTCAACGCCCAGCCTCCAATTCCCCACCAGGTTAACACTGTTAGCTCTGTCAGTACCGTCGCCGATGTTTGCTCTCTTTGTGCTGTTAGCAGCACCAGTGGGCAACCTTGGCATCTGAAAAATGAAGCCATTGCTGAAGTGCCTTAAATTGTATTCTTTCTAATGGCCAGCAGGGGGCGACTCCTCTGGTTGCAAAAAGAAGTCTGATTGTATAGAATGTAGTATAGAATATAAAACGACCCTACTTCTCACTTGAGTTATTACCTCAGTAAATACTGTAAACATCACTAATTTCAAGTCTTCTTCGATACAGTATGATGATCATTCAAATCATTGACGGCGTTGTCCGGTTTGGGAGTCGTCTGTGTTTTCGTCTTACAACTTTAACCCTTTCACAGTTTGTTTTCAATTCATGAAAGTTATATGTAACATTTTGGTTGCCTAAAAATGTCTTATTCAGCGTTTGGTTGTACTTTGCTCCACCCTCTTGTGTCACTTCCGGTTGCAAAAAAACAAGATGGCGTTGGCCAAATTGCCGAACTCGAACTTCAAAACTGCAGTCCACAAACCAATGGGTTACATCACTACTTCCACTTCTTATATACGATCTATAAGCAGCACCGTTAGCTGCTAGCTGTCCGTTCAGCCGTCACCATATGGAGGCAACCCCTCAATGATATCCTCTGAATTTTGAATTCAGCACCTTGCGTACTTGTCGGAGTCAGATTGTATTTGCTTTGTTTATTTAGCTTCTCATCGCTCACATGTCCCTGAGTAACCCTGCTGGGTTCGGCTGCCAGCACAACATCAATCTGTCCGGTGTTGGTCTTATATGGTCCCATTGCCTCCCCCTCACCCACCTGTTTAGTTTAGGAAGCTTCTGCTGACACTCTCTATATATATAACCATCATCTTCTCCTCCACTGATCACCCGTCATCCCCCCCCTATCACTTTCTCCTGTTTCATTCTTCCTTGTTATCTCTGCCTCCTTCTTACTTCCGCTCTCCCTCCCTGTCTCCCCTCTGCAGATTTAAGCTCCCTTCCTTCCCACCTCTTCTGCACATAACCTGCAGAAAGGGGTCTGCCCACGCAGAGCATTAGATAAAGAGCACATTGCTGGCTTAGCTCAACCCCAGAGCGGCTGGTGTTGAACCCACAACCAGCACGGGTCCTGTAGAACAGGCAGTGAAGCTTGTAGTATGTGACCCTGTTTACGGGATCACGTTTCAGGCCCACCCACTCATCCCTCCTCGATAAGCCTCCTGTTGCTGTGGTGTGTTTATGTGTGTGTGTGTGTGTGTGTGTGGATGTCTGTGTGTCGCTGTCTGTTGCAGCTGACCTCAGATAAAGTTTAGCCCGTGTCTGGTTGTGTCTACAGCCCCGAGGCTCATACCATGCAGGTTAATTCAGTTTCATACAGAGGAATCAATGTTGGCCTGTCTATCTATGCTTACATGACATTGTAATTGCAGTGCTGCTGGGTTTGATTTACTGTGATTAACTAAATTATTGTTTGTGTTTTTTTCTGTGATTTAGTACCTGGATCTTAATCTGTTCTCTGTATTCTGAGAGCGTAGACTTTCTGTGCTCTGTATAGATTTCATAGAAAGATTTTTAGAGCACATTTCCTGAACTACTGATGAATAGACCACATTGTTATTTCTGTTCGACTGTGACCTAGAAACCTGTTTAGAGCCTTCTCTGTTTCTATTTGCTTTTTTGTAAATAATCCCTTACTTAAAGGATGAGGCTAGCAATATACTATATGTCTTATTGTCAACAAATTATATGAAAAGACCAAAACCAACAATGAACCGATGCCACTGACAAGTATTGTTTGTGTATTCAAAGCCTGATAGACCTTATAGAGTGCTACATGAATGAGTCTTAAAACCTGGAAATGAGTTATCATTTTAGCACATCTGGTTCCCTCGTCTGGAAGTCAATGGGTTTTTTGAATAGGTTTTTGGTTAGATGCCTGAATTACAGTATGTGGTTAACACAAGCTTAAGAGATTTCAACGTTTTGTTCTACGATATAAAATACGTCAGTAAATATCCCACTTGTGAATTTTGAAGCCTTTATGTGTCTTAAAAAAGGCGGTTGCTAAGAAGTGGCTAAATGAGACTACTAAACGTCATCACTCGGACTCGTCCGCCTTTACAGCCTCGTTGTGTGCACTCGCGCTCATGCAACCGTGGTGTAGGTCATTTATAGCCTAACGTTAGTTATGCCGATTGCGTTTACGCTTCAAAAATCATAAAAGTCATGTTCATTTGTGAAGATTATCTTGCTGAACAAAACATGAAAGTATCATAAATGTTTGTTTGCCACAGAGCTTATGTTCTGCAATAATCCCAAAACCCAATAGAAAAATCCCATTGGCTTTTTGTCAAGGGAACCCGGGTGATGCTAACTTCCTTGTTGGCCTACCAAATTACATCATCCCTGGAGCACTATATTCCTCTGTGTTTAAACCTCCATCTATGTCCCAAACCTATTAAAACACATCAATAAGCCATATTGTTGCACTCGGTGACATTACCATGAACATGGGCACTGTAATATTTTGAGTTGGTCCCACATAAACCGTCCTGTTGCTGCAAATACTGCGGCTTAAAATAGTCCCCAACAAATGCGCTATTTACTCCTTTTTGAGTAATGTTTGCTTAAAAACTACAGTGCCCAGCTATTTGGGGAAATTAATGAACTTTAAAAGGTATATTTTCATGACCTGTTTTTAAAGATTTACTTGGGCTTCATGTGCTGAGAGCCACAGACAGAGAAGGTCACGCTGAGAGACTGACTCACATGTGTTTGGTTTTGATCATTTCCAGGAATTTGTTGCCATTGACACAAATATAGAATATCACCAGCCTTATCCTCTATATTACTGTAACATCCTGTACCAGACACTCAACATTAAGTCAGTCAAAAGTTCCTTAACTTGGTCCTTCCACTCCGTTTGAGTACATGATCCTCACCACCATCATCGCCAACTGTATTGTCTTGGCTCTGGAGCAGCACCTTCCTGGAGAGGACAAGACCCCCATGTCTAAGAGACTGGTGAGATATGAAACATCTGCACACACAAACACACTTCTGTCAAGTTGGTGAAATTAAAAGATCAGCATAAACTGCCTCTGATGGAGCCTCCATTTCAGTTCAGTGTAAGCTAATTATCTCTCTGATTGTCTGCTTTGCACTTCCAGGAGAAGACAGAGCCCTACTTCATCGGGATGTTCTGTTTTGAGGCTGGGATAAAAGTCATCGCCCTGGGCTTTGTATTTCATAAAGGCTCCTACCTCAGGAACGGATGGAATGTCATGGACTTCATTGTGGTCCTCAGTGGGTGAGTCCAACAGTGTGTGTGTGTGTGTGTGTATTTGGATGCATGTCTGTGAAACAGAATTAGCGTTATGAATTCAAAGGGGTGGTGATCCTGTGAGATTTACTGTATTCAAAACAGCCGGTGTCCTTGTGCCCTTGTTTAAGGCTCCCAGTTATTTCTAGGTGGTTTGGTTGCTCAAGTTAGACAAACAGTGTCTTTGTTGTTTGTTGGTCTTTACTGAATATTGAAAGCTACTCACTTGAGATTTTGTCCTAAATTTTTAATTCACCGCTGCCAAATCAAATGGGACCCAGGGCCTGTGGAGAAAGGTCAGACAAGAAGGTTGTTTAATTGAGATTTGATAACTTTTCACAAGGCAATATTAGAAGTTTGATGGTGGTGGTGAATCTGATTATCATGATTTTGAGTATGAGTTTTTTGATATCTGTGTTTATTTCACCTCAGATTGACTACAAAATCATGTTATGGTCCATTTTGTTATGCTGCTGTAGGCTTTCCAAGGCTGATCTGCTGTCTGTCACCAATCTCCTTATACACATTAACACTTGTCATTGGTGGCCTTTTCTTGTATTCGGTTCAGATTATTTTCAAAACACACCATAGTTCATCTCCATGTCTCCAGATGTGGCATCAGTGCACTTTGAATTATTGTTCTTGTTTGACCACTTCATGTGTTTACTATCTGCGCTTCATTTCCTGTTTAGAGAAGGACCAGATGAAGGTCAGTGTGCGATATCAGATTATATATTCAGAAAGATATCTGTGTATACCTAGCCTACCACGCACGGCTGTTTGGCAATAGTGAAAAACCTGCCCCTGTCCCATGAGAACCCTTGAACAAACACAAATCATAAAATAAACTGCAGTAAAACTATCAAGGTAATTTATATCACTATCAGTTATGTGCGCTGGATGAACAGGTTTCATCAAAATAAATGGTTCGCCATGTTCGGATACCTCATCCAGTGTTGAACATTGTGTGTATTGAAGCTGCTCTGTACGATATCCAGAGCATTAATATAGAAGCTAACAACTATTTGCTTTGTAAAGATAGAGAGGAGTAATGTCTACCTGAGCAGAGAATGAAGTCACTCTCCCTCTGTGTGTGTTGTAATCCTCTCCATGCTTTGTTGACATAATCGGGCTGGCCACATGTGCCTTTTAGTGCATGTGAGCATGCCCCACTGGTTAACTCAGGTTACAGCTGATAACACCGTGCCGACTGTTAGCGCTGTTATCACCGTTAACTGCGAGCCACCGGTTCAGCTGTCGCCATGTTGAGAGCCGTACAGAGGCAATAGAAATGCTCCCAATCTCACATTTAGCACCTTTAAAGAGACACCTCTCAGTTTTACTTTGCCTTTTATTTTCCATTATTTATTTAATTTAATAAATCAAATTTACTGGAAAATGTCAAGCTAGTCCAACTAGACTCTTGCTGTGTGCAAAATCACTGCTGTGTTCACTTATTTACTAGAAAATAAACACTAATGACATTAATGTGACGTCACAGAGAGCTGTAGACACTTAACAGTATTCACACATCTATCAAAGTTGAGGCATTACATCTCTCAACTTTAAGCCAAAAGTAGTGTACATCTTATTTTTTGTTCTATTGTTGAAACTTGCAACAAGTTTTTCACATAGAAGTTTTACATACAGTAGCAGTAAATATAGTGGCCTAGGTTACAAATGTGCATGGATTTTGGAAAAGACATCTTTAACTACAACCTGTTACTACCTGTGCACCATGCTGGATTATTAACCAGCTGAATCATACTACAAGCAGCCATGGACTGTTGTGAGTGAGGTGCTTACAGCTTGTAAACCATCACCGCACTCTGTGCACTGACAGTACATCAATTACATGGCAGTTAAATGCCCAGGGGGGCTTACAGTATGTACGTCTGTTCTGTTCTGTGGGGGAAAGGTGTTACATTAAAGGGCAATTTACAGCAGTCACCAGAGAGGCAGGCGCCTCGCCGTCAGAGCAGAGAGAGGAAATGTTTTTGATTTCGGCAGATTAACCTATCTCTCGCACACACGTTTAGTCTCACACACACACACACACATGAATTAAATATTAATCAATTCACAGCGCAGAAGTACAAAGGGTGGCAGACAGGGTTCTTAGAGAATTCTACATGATTCTGGGTGTTCAATTATTGATGAGCCGAGCTCGGGCTTCTTAACGATACTCCACTCGCTGTTGGAGAGGGGAAGGGTGCGAGGTTGGAGGAGGAAAGAGGAGGAGAGAAGAGCGGGATGACATGAATAAGAAGAAGAAGTGTTGTGGAAGATGGTAGGGAAAAATATGGCCGGAGAGCCTCCATTGCCTCTCGCCTGTTGATCAGTTGACGTGTGACAGCGGTTGAGGACACTCAACCCCACAGCATGTTAATACACGACCAAAATTAGAAGCTTAATTAAACCACAGTGAGACAGACGCATGCTAATGGATTGTCCTAATCTCACCTGCCTGATTTGGGACAGAGAAGAAGAGACCAAGGCTTGTCAAGGACCCCCAAGGGTGCCAGATGCTGTAATCAGACTTTACCTTTCTGTTAGCTCTATGTATAGATCAGGCAGTACTTATTGATGTGTTGGCTTCACCTGGTACTGAGGTCAGTGTGTGCTGTGCATTGACTTTTAAAGAATGAAAATAGCAGAAGTACACTGCAACAGCATTTTTGTCCTTTATACTTTTAATTTTACTTTTATTTCTCAGGAAAGAATACTGAATAATGTGCCCCTCTGGCATGAACTTATGTGAATCTCTGGCGTAAACTAATATTCATCAGTTCTCGTTTAGTCATTAATTTTTTGTCCCTACTTGAGTATTTCTTTCTCTAAGTACTTTCCATTTCTCTTTCTGTATCTCACCCACGGAAGGTCCTTTCAGACACAATGCGACAACGGCACCACTGCGATCTGAAACCCGTTATTTCCAATGGCTTGCGCCACGCCACGGCAGCTTTTTGCTGTGTCGAGCAAAGCCCAACTTTGGGCGCTGCGCGTTGTGATGTGCTCCGAACCCAGTGCTGAGCACAGCTCAAACCGAGATGTGTGACGCAAGCAGCTCTCTTCTGCCAGGAAACGACAATAGATGTAGCTGTTTTGTTGTTCGGATGGAAACAGTAGAGCTTATACATGTACAGTGTCAGAAACAGGTTGTTATGACGAAAAGGGAAAAAAAGTGTGAAAATTTGTCATGAATCGAGAGAAATGTGGGAGAATTTGGACCCCAGGAGGAAACCAGGAGAGGGCAATGAAAAACGGAAGTCTCCCGGGTAAATCGGGAGGGTTGGCAAGTACTGTATGGTGCCGAGGCTGAAGTCATTTGACTCGCCCAAAATAATGCAATCTAAACACATCTACATATTTTCCAAAACAGTTTTCAAATTAAAGATTTATGAAGCAGAAACTCAAAATGTTCTCTGTAATGTACTGAAAATTATTTGGCAGTAAGATGCAGGCATGTTTCGCGAGTTGAATTTAAGCCACCGTTTGTGACTTGGGGAGGAGACATGCTCGATGTGGATGAAATAGCCTTTCAGGTCTTATTTTATTAATATTCAGCATGATGAAGTGAGCTGCAGATAGATCCCTCTCGAAATTATCATTCTGGCCACAGCAAAGACAAATTAATGAAAATGTTCTCTCTCTCTCTCTTTCCCTCTCTCTTTCTCTGAAACACACACAGTCCATCCAACACTCACATGGACACATTCACTCACCTGCAGACCATCACTCGACGTTTACAATCTTATTAGAGAGTGAATGAAGATTATGAGAACTGCTGATAATGTTAGATGAGTCACCAGTTCTGTCTATCAGTTAGTAATTAGGAGGTCTTTGCAGACGGGAAGGGTCACAGACGGTGTTACTAATACAGAGACATACTCCCCAAACCCCTACGCACACACACATGCACACATTTAACATCCTAAGCATAATGTACAGTATAAGCATTATTTAAAAGAATAAGCAATATATTGCTAGAATATGTTTCTTATATTATAACTCTTCTAGAAGAGTGTCTGCCTTGTGAATCACTTTATAATCATATTTTGTGCCATGAAAATAAATTTGGAATACAATTATAGTTGTATACATTTTTCATCCATGTCACTGCGAAGAAACATTATGGTTGCATATAAAATTACCAAGGGGGTGAGAAAAATACTAAACCCTGAACTAAAGTGGCAGCAAGATGATTAAAAAAGAATCATATTGGAGACATACAGACAAGTAATTAATTTGATATATTTTTGGGGCATTTTTATGCCCTTATTATGGATGAGAGTAGAGAGATGAAATGAGGGGAAAGAGACGGGGAACGACATAAAACAAAAGTCCCTGGTCGGATTCAAATCAGGGACGTTGTAGTTCATGGTTGGCGTGCTAACCTCTATAGGCCACGGGGCGGCAGTCAATTTTATTTATATAGTACAGAATGACAAAATTGCCTTTGGTTTTACAACCTGACAAGCATATGACAGCCTCTATTTTACAGGGTGTCATCCTTGATTCAGATAACGAAACATTCCCCCAAAAATACTTTAATGGGAGAAAAAGCAAGAAACCTTAAAAAAGGTAACGAGAGGAGGGATCTCTCTTCCAGAATGGACAGATATTCAGTATGTACTGTATATACACAGTAGACAGAAGCAATAATAGTAAACAAAACAACAACAAAAAACAGAGTGACAGGTCATTGTGTGCCGATGCAAATAAAGTGCAAACCTATATGAAAAATATGGTTCAGAGAAGATGTCAAGCTTCAGGTGCTGCCAAGCATTTGATGAGAATGTGCAGGACTACTTTAGAGCCTAAGACAAAAATAGAACAAAAATAACTTTTCTCAAAGCACTCGCAAAGGGTTAAATGCACTGCTAACTGCTCTGAACTTAACTGAACTGAACTTATTAGCGTCTTCAGAGAGCTGTTGGTAACTAAAGTGCATTTATACTGACAGACTGGGATATTAAATCCTTAATATGGTTTCTCTTTGTCACGTTTAAATTAGCTGAAGTTTTGAGGTCAGGACCTGTACACTGGCTGGTGGTCTGAAAATATTTTTTTTTCTTTTTCTCTCTGCCATTGTTCTGCCTATCGTGTTGTTGGCGAAAAGCACTAGCATGTAGCCAGAAAAAAAAATTGTGGGTGTGCATTAGAAAAACAGGGTGTGCCACATATACTGTATATATATGCCATATATATATACTGTATATATATATGGCATATAATAATGCCATAATTGTGGGTGTGCCAGCTGCCTCTTTGGGTGGCACAGGCACACCTCGGCACATCCTTGGCTATCATGGCTTGAGACAGGGCAGATAGCGGTTGCAAGTGATGTGCAATTCATGGTACTAACAGCAGCCGCAATCCATTCTTTGCGAATTTGCCCATAAACTTAGAAATGCTCTTATGCGGTGGCAACTGGTGATTATTTATCTGGTGGGGCCCAGACACCGAGGCATTCTGGTTACTTATACTGTACACAGGTGCAACATGTCCCCACAGGCTTGATGTGCAGCAAGTAGTCAAAAATTGCCAACTACTATACACTGACTTGCCAATTTATTAGTTATACCTTCAGTACAAATGCCCTGCAGTAAATCCTATCATCTGTGATGCTTATAAGGTTCAGTCTTTGTCAGAGAGGTGTTGATTCAACTCTCTATGACTGCACTGAGCTTGCTTTGATTGAAGGTTTACATGCTTGAGTCGTACAGGCAGGAACTCTAATTTAACTGTAGAAAATACTTCCTTTGGTGGCAAAACACACGACTGTTAGCTCAGACTACAAAGCGCGTGAACCTTTCCACAGTGGATACTCCTGACTCACTCGACATTATGTGTGAACATGTGTAATTATGGAACCATTTGGTAACGGTGTCAACGCTGGAGGCCACGATTACCTCAGCAAGCTGCCTTGGTGTTTCAAGATGGCCTGTATTACACACAGAGAGAGAGAGAGAGAGAGAGAGAGAGAGAGAGTGGAAGGGAGGCATGAAAAACCAGATGGCACTTGCTGTTTCCTTAAAGGCTAGCTAAGGACGGTTGTGACTGATATTCTCAGGCCATCATCACACGTTTCAACAGACTGTTACTCTTTGCTAAAATGGCAAGTTGTGAAGGGAAGTCAGAGAACAGAGGAGGTTGTAACCAGGAAAACAAAGTAAAGAATAGAGATGAGAGAAGAGATAGAGCTGGAGGAAATGATAAGGATGCCTCTATGCGTAATCGTACGTACTAATTGGCACCTTGGCAGTCTCATTCGCTGGCAAGCCCTCTATTAGACTGGCAACAGTTGGCAGGGGGCGACGCCCACCAAGGGATTGTCACCACTAGTGCCAGACACTTGGAGGGGGATGGGAGGAGAGATGGAGTTAGCGCAGAGGGAGTTGATGAGAGTAAAGATGAGGAGACTGGAAAAAAAGAGCATTTTCTTTTCTCCATTTCTGTCATCCACAGACATTTCTGCTAAGTCGAGATGGTTCAGCCTCTTCACTCTTTATTTTGGGATTTAAGCTTATTCTGCTGTTCAAATAACCAAAGCGTTAAATCCTTGATCAAGAAAGAAAACGAGAAACAGCATTGCTTCAGAGAAGAATGGAGAGGAAAAAGAGAGTCTTAAGGACTCATTCAGCAAAGCTTGTAAAATGCTGAATGAATGCTGAGAAGAATAGATGACACAATAGATACTGTATTTTCAGGACTTTGGGAAATTTGAGCGATTTGTTTGTCATGAAGCTAAAGACATTTAGAACTGAGTCTTAATATATATCAAATTGTATATGTTACATACAAGATGCGAAAAGGTCTCAAGAGTTAGTTGTATTCTCATTATGCTGCTTTTATTGCAAAATAGGCTGAAAATGGAAATATGCGAAACTATTTCGAGTTCCAAAATCCTATTAAAAATGCTTATTTTTAAAGCATGTCATTAGATAGTATTTAGTGTAGTGAAGACAGGAAACGAGAGGAGAGAGAGAAGATATGCAACAAAGGACCCCAGCTGCTCTCGAACCGGAGACATTGCGGTTACATGGTCACCAACTTAAATGCCTGATTTGTTTAAAGAGTAAATCAGATAATCCACTCAATGAAACTCCAAAAGACAGTTTTGTTCTCAAAGGATTTTCATGATCTGTTGCTTTTTCAGTAGATCATGAAAATGTCTTTATGTCACTGCTTTTCAAACAGCAATATGCCTTCTTTAATCTGCTGGAATCAATTAAAGTTTTGTATATTCAATTTTGGTGCACACCTTGGTGTGGCTAAAATAATACAGATGGAGTTGTGTCCGCCCCGTAGAAATAGAACAGGAGTAGAACGGACATTGAACTGCTTTCCTACTCATTTCACTTGTACAAAAGAAAATGGCGATTGATGTTAGTTGTTATGGTGACAACACATGTCAGTGGGGCTGTAAAGTGTGGTCGCAGCTCCCCGGGAAGAGAGCGAATGTAGCTCCAGAGATGAATGTCTGGCTGGACCCAGTGCGGCTGCTGGCCACCAGCCTGCTGTTCGCCTCTTTTTCTGTAACCAGTGTAGCATTAAAGCATGTTGAAATTAACAAGCTAGCTAACTAGCCAGCTGTTCGCTAGTTAGCTAGCTTACTAATTCTACCATGCTTTAATGCTACACTGAAAATGAGCCGAACAAAGTTGTCACTCATCTAGAGATAGCAATGTACATTCAATTGTGTTCATTTACTCTGGCTCTCTGTGCTTCGTAACGTTACTATTCCACTGCCCGTTTTAGTCGTAGCTGCAAAACCTCAGTGAATCAGCGACTTTCCGTAAGTCAGTTTAGTTTACACGGAAGTTAGCCCGCTACAGTATAACGGTCGCAATGGCAACGTTACACATAAAAATGACCGCTGTTCTGACCAGAGAAGTTTGCCTTCAGGGCTTTTTGACAAAAATATCCTTAGGTTTAGGCAACAAACCTACTTGGTTAGGTTTAGGAAAAGATTGTGGTTTGGGTTAACATAAACCATTTCTGGCACAAATCCCTGAAGGTGTGCTCTGACCATCCTGCTACGTTGATTTCAATGGGAATGTGCGTTCTACTCCTATTCTATTTGTATGGTTCGACCCTTTAGACCTCCAGTACTAATTAACAGAGAGAGGCAGCGTTCACTCTGCTGTGAACATATAGACGCTGCAGCCATCAATCCTTATTCCTCACTGGGTGTCAAAACTGGACTATTTCTACTCTATTACCAACTCTAGCCAAGAGGGAGAGCTAACATGAGAGCTTCACATCGATCATACCACTATTAATATCAACCAGCAAAACAAATGCAAGACTATTATGAGTTTCGTGGCCTATATTTATTTACATTTTTGTCTTAATCCTCTCTTCAGGTCCATCCCTTCCCATGTCCTGTTCATTATTTAGCCTTTTTCCCCCTTTCCTTATGCTTCCTTTTCATTCCTTTCCTTTTTCCTTTTCCTCTCCTCTAGATAAGTTCTTCCAGTGTTGCTAAAGTTGAACGATATTCTTATCTGAGAAAAGGTGTCAGGGTGTGAAGATACTGAAAGCTGAAACCACAATCTGTCTGATGTGCGAGTGTGTCTGTCGGTGCATTCATGTGTATGAACCAAATGTACCACTACTGCATGTCTTTTAGCCAACAACACCGTCTGTCTGTTTGGCAGTCATACACCTGGTAGAACCGGCTATCTCAAACTGTCACACACACACACACACACACACACACACACACACACACGGATACTTTCAACCACTTGCGTACAGATCCAGAGACAGACTTGTCCTCTCCAGTCTTATTTCCCATCTGTTGTCTGATCGATTGATGAGTTCAGACACAGCATGGGGTGGATATGTCCCCCTGAGCTGTTACCGTGGTGACGGAGGACCCCGCCCCAGGTTAGGCTGTCACTGGCTCCGGTCCTCCTGCTCCTCTGGTCAACGTCTCTGCAATTAGACCAGACTAGGATAGATTTGTCTTTTCTTATAGTCTGATGGGGGAATGTGCTTAGACACCTGCTTTTTGTGTGTGTCTGTGTGACAGAAAAAGGAACAGGCAGAGCGCTGGCAACACTTTTCTTTCACTTTTCAACAAACCTTTGTTTCACAAATCAAACAAAATGAAACATGAATATGTACGTGAATAAAATGAAGACAAGAGTGCGTAGCTAGTGACATTCAAATGACATCCTCAGAGTAAAAGTGGTGTTTTAGCTGTGATACTGAATTAAGGGAGTGAATAATGATGACGGCGTCGAGGGAATTGACAGTCCAACGAGCTCACTCTCTGTCCCTGTTTGCCCTCTCTCTCTCTACATGTTTCTAGCTATTATAAAGCGGCTGAGTGGGCCGTGAAACAAAGACTATGTCAAGGGCCTTTATGCAGTCTAGTGTGGTATCTGATCAGAGAAGATGAGGTGCTACACTGAGATGAAAGCAGTCCTGATGTTAACTGCGTCAAATTAAATTCAGTTTACTTACTAGTGAGAGTTACAAAACTGAAAAAGATGTTGAGCTGAAAGAACATTTCTCAATTATGAAACGTCAGTTTGTTTTTACAAATTGATTTTCAGGCAGACAACCCTTTTATGAGTTCAGTATGACATTTGTTCCTGAACAGGCTCTGGTAAAGGACCTGCTTAACAAAATACAGGGGGAACACAGTCTTCCCACAACTTAAATTACTGTTGAATCTCCTCAGACGGAGTTCAGAATGAAATTACATGTTTCAGAGACAGACGGAGACGGAGGCGCAGCAGGTGTCCGCGCCAGGCAGGCTGCACTCTACACACCGAGGGTTGTAAAGACCTTGTTCACTTCACAGTGAGAGAGGCTGACGTACACACTGGATTCATTACAACATATATTACATGATGTTTGATTTCTGGAGATTGAGTTGTGCTAAGAAACTGTGGTATTCAAATAGTGGCCTTTGGGCCAAGTCTGGATGCTCAAACTAAGGTTAAAGTCTCCCCACCATCAAATCTTTAAAGCAGCAGTGTGACCTTTTTGGGAAATACGGCAGCAGTTGCCAAGCAACAAGAGGAGACTATAGGAAGTTACTGTCCCTGGCCAAGAAATAGTCCGGAATAAAACAGCGAATTGTCAATTTTTACATTTCAGTTTTTGTGCAAACAAACAATATATCTCAACTAGTGAGCTTTATCGGTGCTGGTAGGCGTATTTTTGTTAACTTTGGACATAGCCATGCTAGCTGTTTCCCCCTGTTTCTATCCTTTATGCTAAGCTAAGCTAACCGGCTGCTGGCTCCAGCTACATATTAACATACAGACGTGAGAGTAGTATCAATCTTCGCATGTAACTCGCTGTAGGGCTGCACAATTAATAAAAATTTTATTGAAATCGCAATAAGGCCTGCAGCAATTTTCAAATCACAGGAGGCGCAATATTTGTTGAAGGCAAAATGTGTTTCAAAATACCATTTTAAATTTAATATTGTGGTGCTCCAGAGACGTTCTGGCCTACACGTCATATTCTACAGACTTAAGAAAACATCTTTGTGTGGTACAGATCTCTGCAAAAATCACACCATAATCATTTTAATGTTTTTCAATCAAACTGAGAATAACATTGTTAAAATTATCATTCCCTCTAATATCGCAATTGCAATATCAGTCATAAAGATCGCAATTAGATATTTTTTTTCAAAATCGTTCAGCCCTAACTTGTGGCAAAAAAAGCAAATAAGCGTATTTCCCACAATGTTGATCTATTCCTTAAACATGATTTTCATAAATCTGCTGCAGATAACAATGTAAATACAATGCTCATATAAATCCCAATACATATAACCTCATAACATTTAATAATAATCAAAGTCCTCACATGTAGAGAGATGTGCAATGCATTACTGCAGCTGTTTTTGCTTCCTCATTTTCTATTTATGTGACACTTTGGTGCTTGTGCTGGTTAATCAAGTTAAAACAACACAATGCAAATTAGTTTTCACCAGAACGATGGACTAATTTAATTAATTTGTAAAACCTATGAGTAATTCTTGTTTTTATTGTTCAATTATATATCAGTTAATGGGATCTTTTATAACCACTCACCAGACAGCTGTGTTCTTCCATACACCAATAATTTAATGCACAAAGAAATGTCCCATGGTTGAACCTAATTGCTGACTCTGTGATGTATGGGTTGAACCTTGCAGTCGTTGCTACAAAAAGCCTGATTCTAAATACCTATCCCCAAGCAAAACCGTTTTTCTCCATCTTCATTTTCATTTAAAATAATTACTGGTTTCTGGAGCTGAATTGAAAACACTGGGGGATGCAGTATTTATATGGCAGTTGGTTTTTGTTTTAACCAGCATCAGATGTCTTCTGAGAGGCGTCAGAATCAACCATCAGTGCTGTTGGCAAGAGAAATGTGTGTGCTTCGTTACAGCCACAGTTTCTCTGCAAATGCTCAGTTATTAATTTTTTTTACACAGTCCATATGGGAGTCTCAAGCAGAGCTAATTTGGAGAAATTGTGTTTGGACATTTTATGATACCAGCTAACACCCGTGTCTCCTCTCTTTACCTGGTTAGAGGCCAAGGATGTTGAGAATTATTGGAGCGAGTGCTTCTGACAAGCAGCTAGATTGAATGGATGAGTGTTTAGAGGAGAGGGATGTTAGTGTACCAAAGAGAGATTCAAGAGACTGCAGGTTTGAAATAGCTCCAGTGTTCAGCGCACTGTGGTCCAGTGTGCTGAATTCATCAGTGGCAGGAAATTAAGTAAAACTAAAGAAAGAAAAACAAACAATGTATTGTAGAGTTTTAATTTGGACTAGTGCTGTACAAAAAGATCACTACCAGTGGGCAACCTCTGGGTCTGAGAAGTGAAGCCAATGTGGAAGTGCCTTAAACTTGCATTCTTTCTAATAGCCAGCAGAGGGCGACTCCTCTGGATGCAAAAAGAAGTCTGATTGTCTAGAAGTTTATGAGAAAATGAGCCTACTTCTCACTTGATTTATTACCTCAGTAAACAAGGTAAACATGAGTTTATGGTCTCAATCGCTAGTTTCAGGTCTTCTTCAATACAGCATGATGTTCATTTGGTAAATTATGGTCCCCTTCAGAGTAAAATAGACCGTAAAGCAGGGTATGCTTTATGGCGTGGCTACCTTGTGATTGACAGGTCGCTACCATGGCGTTGTCCGGTCTGGGTGTTGTCCGTGTTTTCATCTTGAACCCTTTCACAGTGTGATTCAGTTCATGAAAGTTAATTGTAACATTTTGGTTGCTTAAAAATGTCTTACTCAGCGTTCAGTTGTACTTAGCTCCACCCTCTTGTGTCACTTCTGGTTGGCAGCGGCCAAAATGCCACACTCAAGACTTCAAAATGGCAGTCCACAAACCAGTGTGTGATGTCACTGTGACTACGTTCACTTCTTATATACAGTCTATGATCACCAATGTATTGAAACAGCAACTCTCTCTTAGCCTCAGTTTTACACTCTATTGTGGGTCAAACCAGCACCGACACAGATATTAAATCAAGCCCCGAGCCTGAATGCAGAATCTATGGCTGATGGTGAATTACACAGATCTAGTGTGTCTTCCTTTAGAGACCCTGACCTATTGAAAACCCCCTTTGAGCTCTGCAGGAGTCTAACTGAGGTGGAAATTACATCATCAAAGGATATCCCCGTCAATCAACTATAGATTAGTATCAGCAAATTAACGTATGCAATCAGTGATCATCCTTCAGTCTGTCGTTTGGAGCAATAGAAGTGCATCCAACATGGACAGCTTTTTGACATTTGTATAAAGATGATAATATAGTATGTGAGAGGCATTAAATGAAGCACATGGTTTTCTGAGAACACCATGTTTTGTCACTACAGAGTTGCTGTCAGAGTTGTGTCATTGCCATCAAGCAGCATGTTGCATTTGGCCTTGATTGTCCACAAGAAACAAGACAGAGCTCCGAGCCAAAATGCATTCATCTTTATTTAAAGAATACACTATTGTACATAAATGTGATAATGATGTGTTTTCTCTGAGAAGCCACTAAAAGTTTTCTACATTTTAGAGAGAAATACTCCTCTGCATTTATCCGACAGCTGTTGTTCCTAGTTGAGACTTTACATACAAAACATGATCATAAAAGTTGCTGAAAAAATATGAAACTTCCACCACTTCCTGGTGAGATTTACAATCCTCTCAAGGCCGGAAAGAAACAAGAAAAAATATGAATTAGAATTTTTTTATTTTATGTTCAACTTGCTTTGTAGGATTTATAGGGTATATTTAGTATTTTTTTCCCATGTTTTTGTGTCTAAATGACTCATAGCGACAACAATTTCTGAAATTGATCCAGTATTGAGGGAGAACGCTGTACACGGCAGCTGCTCACAGGCTGCAATATGGTGCTATTGGGGCAAGTTGGCACCATCATTTACGTCCACTAAAAGTGCTTGTTTTTGCCATGAAAGGCTCTGATTGTTATTATAAGTATCTGACATCATAGAAAGAGTCTCGCTCAAGGAGAAGTCTTGTTCTGAAATCTGGCGAGCTGACGTGTTGCTGGAAGACAGCGGTGGAATAGTGGAATACATCCTTGGTGGAAACACTGCGAGGGCCAGCCGGGCAGAGTTTGTTGTGTTGGAGTACAGTAGCTTAGTTTTATCTAAAAGATTTTCAATGTCATGGCTGAATATTCACATGATTTCCACAATGTGGATGAGGTCTTTGAATTCAATGGTATTTATTTGAGCCAGAGCAGTTATTGAGGTTTCACAACGAGACTTCTCCTTGACCGGGACATTGACACAATAACAAACAGACTGGATGAAGCAAAAGATAAGGAAAACATTTCTCTATAGGGTCCTTTCCATAATGTTGTCAGACACTTATAATAACCATCTGAGCCTGTCAGTGGCAAAAACAAGCACTTTTAGTGCTAACTTGCCCTCGCAGCTCGTTTCGCGGCTGCTGGTTACAACGCTCTCCCTCAATACTGAACCAATTTCAGAAATTGTTGTCCCAATTAGTCACTTAGATACAAAAACATGGGAAAATAGGGTTGGAAAATACCAAAGTTATGCTTTAATTTACCTATCTATTTTGTGTTTTATGTTTTTCTAAGCTTTGTAATCAAGCAGTGTTCTTGCCTTGCCTGTGATAGGGTTTATTAATATTCACATACTGCATGGAGGCAGTTTGATTATGATATTATGCAGCATTTCCAATTTTCTCATTGGTTTTGCAAGCTGTTTGTGAACTTTTGAGACCTAGAAAGAGTTGGTGTGCCAACAACTCATCTCTGCACTGTACTGAATTAACATTTCTCAGTCACTCACTCACTCTGCCTTTATCTCTCTTCCTCTCTATCCCTCCCTCTCTCTCTTCCAACAGATGGCTAATGAATCATTTACCCAAATCAATTATTCATTTTGGCCAAAGAGCAAACATTTACCTAACTGACACATAAACCAATATACAGGCTAATACTGATTCACATAAAGCCAGGCTGGTATCCCAGGCTGTCGATTGAAGGAGCGGTAACATTTGATCTTGCATAACAACTTGAATATCTTGTGTGTGAATGTAGAGGGTTCAGTGTGAGAGAGTAAAAAGGATGAGGGGGGAGTTAAAAATGAGAGAGCACACTGTGGGTGGCAGAGAGGCTTATATTAACTAAACCAACCAGAGCAGCACTGTAGGAGTTGCTCCACACAATTCCTTATCCTGTCAAGACAATTCGCTGTACACACACCACCCACCGTACTGTGGGCCACCAGAGCAGTTATATGAATCCATCGTCCTGCACGCTCACAGGTCTTCATAACGTGGGAATGTATGAGAGGTCAGATTGGAGTATGCAGCAATGTAGGTGCTAAACTTTGGAAGAAATGTTGACAGCTCACCGTGCAAGACCTAGGGCTGCCCCCTCTTAGTCGATTAGTCAACTAATCTGTCGCTTTGGTCTTAGTCAAAAAATATTTCTTTAGTCGATGAGTCGTTTTTTATGCTTTTTTCATGCTGAATGACTTATTTCTAAGAAACTTATGAGCACATCACAGATTTAAAGTGGTGCTTTTGTGTGATTCTTTGTGGAGAAACTCAGCTTTACAGATCTGTTGATTAAATCAACGAATCGATTATGCGTCAAAATCGTATGAGTGTTAGTCTAGCGGTTCTCAACCTATTGTAACTTAAGGCCCACTTGTGATAGTTACAACATTTCTGAGGACCACCTTCTCAAATAAATGAGAAAAAAACATAACATGACAAAAAAAAGGGGGAAAAATAAACAGGTGTGTAAATATGTGTTATGCAAGGGGGCCACATTGTCCTCTGCATGACTTTTGACTTGGTGTTTAGTCTATGCAGTTACCATGGTTGAGTTACACAGTGTTATACTGTAGTAGTTAATATCAACATGTTTTTATCCAGCTCAGCTTTACCATCTCACGGTGTGTCTCTCCATAATGCTGATTACCCCTGGATTCTTTCCTCCTGATGCAATCTACTGCAAGTCAGGCTGTTGTATTGTACACACTGAAACATTAATGACTATATACTGTATGGTATATTGCTTTTTGTTTGGCGGAAAACCTCCCAGAAGTCAGCCTCCCAAGAACTAAGAACAATATCTGTATCACCACTATACGGTGATCAAAATCAAATTGCTTGTGCTAAAGTCCTCCAACTAGGCATGGGAGGATGTGAAAATGTACATGTCACGATATTCACAATATTATCACGATAATCACCAAAATCTTCTTAAAATGGCACTAAAACATACTGGAATCACTTTAACTTCCATTTTGATCAGAAACAAATATTTTTATTGCATCACAGATAGGACACATCTGTTTTTAAAGAAAAAAAAACAATCTTAAATAAAATTTTCATAAATCATAAGCCTGCCTGCATAAATATAGGATAAATTAAAAAAAATAGTGACATTGTGTGAATCTGCTCTTTCTTACATGATAATTCCTGTATTAAAACCAGGCTCTATTTTTTACCTCTCTACCATGATAGCGAGCTAGAGAGCTCAAGTCACTCATGTGAGGATATTCACGATTATCCCGATATCGGAAATTCCCCACAATCAACTTAATGTGAATCTTTTTTATCCCGATCTGCGATAAAATCCTATATTGTCCCATCCCTACCTTCAACTGACCTTAAGACATAGAAATCACCAGAATAGACCTTTTTCACAGGGGATAATCTGACATGTCATTGCAGGAAAAACATGGTGTAATTGATAATATTGATAATGGAAATAAAGAACAATATAAGAATAGATGCTGAATAGAGGCTTTTTTAAACAGCATCTTGTGATGCACCAAAACTATCCTTTAACCCCTGAGCTGAGAACCAGTGGTGTAAATAACACATGCTGTGGAATTAATAGTCAGGTGCTCTCATATCATATTAGTTAGCAGCTTGACAGTGACACAGCGAATAAGTCACAACGTTATCAGTATCACGGCATGACGGTTGTCACAACAGATTTGTCACGCAGCGACGAGCTGTCAGTTCTGCAGGGTATGTCATTGTTACTCACTTATCATGGCTGACAACTCTGACCAGGGCATCAGCTCAGTTCACTACTCTGTGTATCTCATATAGCGCCTGCAGATACGTGCAGGGTGAACAAAGATGTTTTTCTGGGCGACAGCTCCCGGTGACTTGATTAACTTGTAGATGCACCGGGCACCTGTCAGATAAAGTGACCGCCGGGGTTCAACCAATCCAAGACCCTTTTATCCCCATCGGGCCCCAACTGTAATACAAATAGAGAAACTGTGAGAGATGTGGGAACTGTAATGGGCAATATGAGGGTTGCTTCTGAAATGTATTTAAAGAGGAACTATTTCATTTTTGTGCTTTTTCCCCTTCCTTTATTGTGTTACCATATATAGTTTGTTTGTGCATGTAAAAGGTCTGCAAAGTTACAAAGCGGAGAAGTCCAGGTCAAAGAAACACTGCTCCTGAGCTGCCTAAAACGTCTTGCTTGAAGTCCTGCCTTTTCTTCTGTAACGTGGTGATGTCACCAAGTAATACATTTGCATAATACGTGCCTAGTGGATAATTTGGCACACCCTCAAACAAAGCTAGTCAGAGCGGAGCTGAAGCAGAGTCTGAGGAGTTTGGTTTGGTTGACCAATCACAATAGTGGGCCATAGGGGTTTCACGATTTTGATTCTAAATGGAAAAATCGATCGAATCTAGCTTCCGATTTCAGGAGCTCAAACGGAGCGTTTCAGACAGAGGGTGAAAAGAGGTGCTGCAGCACAGCTGGTATGAGAAAGTGATGTGTTTTTTGAACATTAAAGCATGTAAACATGTTCTAGTAGAAACCCATAATACAAGTATGAACCTGAAAATAACCATAATAGGTCATCTTTAAATTAACACACTCTTTTTTTTTATTATCATAGAATAACGTCTTCATTTCGACTGCGGCTCAGAGGGTAGAGCAGGTTGTCCACCAATCGGTGGTTCGATCCCCGGCTGCTCCGGTCACATGTCGATGTGTCCTTGAGCAAGACACTTAACCCCAAATTACTTCCAAAGGCATAGCCAACGGTGTGTGAATGAATATTTAGATTAGATCCTGATGGGCAAAGTTGGCACCTTGCATGGCAGCCTCTGCCATCAGTGTATGAATGTGTGTTTGGCATGTAGTGTAAAGCGCTTTGAGTGGTCGAAAGACTAGGAAAGCGCTATATAAATGCAAGTCCATTTACCATTTAATCTTTTCACACATACTGTCATCATGACCACTGAGGTTCCCTATGAAAAAATTTGTGTTGCACCACATGAGCGATTCCATTTCAGTCATAAAATAGACCCAACCTAATACAAACAACAGATGAATTGTCCTACATTAGGGAGAAGGGAAACTATAGGGAGGAAAGAAACCTTCTGCCAAATCTTTAATTTGCGCCAAATCAGCCATGTGTTGTGCTTCCCTCGGCTGATTTACATCTGCCAGTTTCTGTGGCCAACCTTCACCTTCTTCATCTCGGTCATATAGAGGATGCCAATGCCCAGACGGCAGCAATGTGAAGCAGGGCTGTCATAATGATGACTGGAAAGCACTGTGATGGAGGGCATTGTACGTTACCGGATATTTTTGGCAATATATTCATATAAATTCATGAAATATTTCTTATTCCTAGACGGTGTGTGTAAAGTAGTTATTTCTTTTCTTCTGTGATAGAGAATGTTCAGTTCCTGACCAAAGCAGCCTATAAAAGTTTAATCAAGAGGTCAATAACAAATCAGTCAGGGGGTAACAGGTAAACACTTTTATTTATTTTTGTGTGTGAGAGACCAAAATCTAAGTACCGACTGAAAGAGGAGAGGGGAAGAGAGCAGTGAGGCCTCCTCCTGTTGTAGATTGGCAATCAGACCAGATCAGGTTCAACCTGAACTGAAAGGACAGAAGAATTCAGCAAGCTGGCAGCTCCCACTGTGAATAAGGTTACATTAGGGGAAAGAAATGTTACGATATATAGTGTAATGTATTATAAAATGCTGTTTATTATGTCTTTTCATTTAAGCTTTGTATTTTGTCTTCTTTTTTTATATATACCATAAAAGGTGGCTTACAGAGAGTTTAATAATCCAGTTTACTGTAATATGAATTTGTCATCCTCTTCAGCACCATGGACAGCTCTTAAGGTGTTCACATGTAATCGTGCTTCACTGTCATTTTGGGAAAGTTTATTCATAATTTATAGGGCTGCCCCCTCTGAGTCATTCAGTCAAATAATCGGTCGTTTTGATCTTAGTCGACTAAAATTTCTTAAGCCGATTAGTCGTTTTTATGCTTTTTTCATGCTGAATGATTTGTTGCCAAGAACCTTATGATCACATCTCTGGTAAACACAAGATTTAATGTGGTGCTTTTGTGTGATTCTTTGTGGAGAAACGCAGTTTTACAGATCTGTCGATTAAATCGACTAATCAATTAGTCAACAAAATCGTATGGGTGTTACTCAACTAAGAATTTCTTTGATCGAGAACGGTCCTAATAATTTACACAGCACATGTAAACGTTTTATCCAACTGGAACATCATACATATCAGTGTCTGTGGGAGCCAAGTTTCTTATACGTGTTTTAGTTCAATAAATAAGCACAGTCTGTATTTTATGTTGGTTGAGATAAATAAGTGATTTCATTGTATAAGTTAATTAACAGTGATTAAAACGCTCAAAAGTTAATAGTCATCTAATGATCATTTGACTTAATTCATCTTAATAATGATAGTAATGTCTTTAATGTGGTACTTTGTAAAAGGCAACACTATTCAGGTTAAGCTTTCTGTTACAACGGTATGTAGGTTACTGTCGCTCTAAGAGAAATTGTTTGGTTTGTTTGGTTTGTTTGGTTTCTTGTGCTCATTGAGGTAAAAAACGTGGTTTTGTTCAGTTGGGGCTCAAATGAACTAACGAGCCACATAGTTTTCTTACCGTAGTACAGTTTGCTGATTAGGAGAACTTAACTTTGAATACTCCTGTAAGAAGATACTACAAAACTGTGGAATAAGATATTTTATGAGTACTGTGGAAGGATTTCCTTCTCAAGTTAATGTACACAAAGCGATCGTTGAGCTTCAACCCCCCACAGTGTCTTCTTGAAAGCAAAAATATCAATATATAACACAGAGAAACTGACATTTGATATTTTTCTGTCTGCGCATATTTCAGTATACATCTACACATCTACTGTAGAGAATATCTTTGCATCTAGCCAATCAAACCCGTTTAATTCTAGTGTGTGTTTGCAGGCTTTACTAGCAGCTGACACTGTTGTATTAGCGTGACGGTGATACTGACGTCCAGACAGCAGCCCAAGACACAGACACAAAAGAGGCACAGACTGAGAACCAGCAGCATCTCTCTAGCTGTGATATCTTTCATATTTGCAAAGATGAGCACATTCAGCATCTTGGCTTAAATAAGCTGACAAACAAAACCCCCCTTTATATGATTTCTGTCTGCAGAAAGGAATGCGTTTGGTTGGATGTTAAGAGCAAAAAACACTCTTGACTTCTACAAACGGTCGCTATTGGAAAACGGGGCCCAGGACATCCACTGAATAACAGTGGACCAAATGAGGAAGCCATTTTTAGACCCTCCATCCCTTCGTCTCCATAACAACTAAAGCGCAGCCAGGACTGACTAATGGTCTAGAAAGATGGAGAGATGGAAGGAAGTGGGGGATGAAATGACGGAGGTGGCAGGAGGCAGCAGAGGGAGTGATTGGAGTAAAAGTAGGGGAGGAGAAAAGTACAAAGACGTAGAGTGTTGGGGGTGAAGAGAGAAAGAGGAGAAAATCCAAAGGGGAATAGATAGAGGTGTGAAACTCATGAGGATATTTCTATTTCTGTATTTGTGTGGATGATGGTGAGCTATTTTAATCTTTCTCTCACCTCTTCCTCTTTTTCTTTCTTCTGTTAATTAAATCAGATGACGCTCTGTGTCTCCTAACACTAGACGGGACTAATTCTCACCACTGTATCACAGGAATGTAATTGGGTCTGCTGCTGTTTTTCTAGCTGTGTAATGATCAAGTATGCTTTAATCTTAGAGCAAATTACACTTAGATGGTTTTTTTTTAACATTGTACTGCACATAAATCATGTATTTACCATAGACTTTATATAAGAAGTGGACATAGTCACCTTGACATCACCTATTGGTTTGTGGACTGCCGTTTTGAAGCCTCGAGTTCGGCATTTTGGCTGTCACCATCTTGATTTTTGGCAGTTATCATCTTGTTTTTTTTGCAATCAGAAGTGAAACGAGCCGGTGGAGCTAAGTACAACTGAACGCTGAATAACACATTTTTAGGCAACCAAAAATGTTATAATTAACTTTCATGAACTGAAAACACAGTGAAAGGGTTAAAGTTGTAAGTCGTAAACACGGACAACTCCCAGACCAGACAACGCCGTAGTAGCAACCTGTCAATCACAAGGTAGCCACACCCTGAAGCATACCCTGCTTTATGGTCTGTTTGAATCTAAATGGGACCATCATTTACTAAATGAACATCATGCTGTATTGAAGAAGACTTGAAACTAGCGATTGAGACCATAAACTCATGTTTGCAATGTTTACTGAGCTTATAAAGTGAAAAGTAGGATCATTTTCTCATATACTTTGACAATCGGACCTCTTTTTGCAGCCAGAGGAGTCGCCCCCTGCTGGCTATTAGATATAATGCAAGTTTAAGGCACTTCTGCATTGGCTTCACTTTTCAGACCCAGAGTTGCCCACTGGTGTTTACAAAGCAATTATTTTACGTAATCCTCCTATCATTTACCTTAGAAATTCTTCTTTTATATGTCATTTTTGTCCTCTCTTCAAGATCAAAGTGAATTTAATGCAATTATTTAAAATTATTTAGCTATTAATGCTTTTTAATTGGCCAGAAGAGCAATGTGCACTCACATATAGTATAAGTTTGAGTTTTGGAGTTGGGAGAGAGTCATTCTTATGAAACTCTGTCTTCAAAGTCTTGGAATAAAATACTGCTCCATCCTCTCCTTGGCAAAAACTTTTCCTCAACTCCCCTTTTGCTTTTCTTATTTTATTTTGTACCTCACTTATCCATCCATCTCTGTCTTTCTCTCAGTAGGCATCCAGGTGAAAGGGGAATAAATGTGTGTTCGGGTCAGTGGAAAATGGATAAACAGAGTCAGAGGTGCGAGGATAATTGGGAAGGAGGTTGTAGAAACAGGTGGAGGAAGAGGGAGATGAGAGGTTTAGGGATAAAGAGCAAGATATAAGGGTATAGAGAGGAGAGAGAAAAGGGAAGCAGGAGGGCAGACTAATGAGGAAGCAAGGGGGGGAGACCACCAGGCACTGCCTTTGTTTTTCTCATCAGTCTGAGGGCTGAAGGCCACAGAGGTGTATTTAGAGGGCGGGGGAATAGAGAAGACAAACAAAGTAAAAATGGAACTTTTGTTGGACTTTGTGTAGCAGATAAGAGGTTGATGTGAGTCTGTCCACGCATGTGTTTGTCCGCGAGCTGCATGTCTCTCCAACCCGAGGGTGTCCTGCCTTCCCTTGACGGAGCTGCTTTCTTTGTTCTCCTCCTAAATAGCAGTTGTCACAGCCATCGCATCCTCCCACACACAGCGAAACAGCCAAAAGCCCCCCAAAACATCCCCGTTGTTTTCTCTCTCTGCGTGCTGGAGACCCTCGCATCCTCACACTCCATATCTAAGCACTGCAGCCATCCGCCAACACTGTGTGTGTGATGGCCTTACAGTGTTACCATGTGTGTGATTTTGACACGGCTCCGCAACAGATTATAAAGCGTAAAATTGCAGCATTCATGTGCACCAGCGTGACAATTGTGCTCTGTGACTCTGTGTAGGATCCTGGCGGCAGCAGGGGCTCATATGAACATCTCAGTGGACCTGAGGACTCTGAGGGCGGTGCGAGTGCTTCGACCCCTCAAACTGGTCTCAGGCATCCCCAGTGAGTACCACATATGATTACATCAAGATCTTTTTATTGCTAAGTCAAGAAAAAACAACATATTCTCTCGCTCCCTTAGTAGTATCTAGCCATGAAGATTTGTTTTCTTTTTGTGGTATTTGGCCATGTTTTCAGATATCGCCTCTGAAATTTAAACCTCCATCCTATTGAATATTTGTGGTCCTAAATAGATATTTAAAAAAGGCTAATTCTAAATATCTTTTCAAAATAAGTCTCCCTGTTTCTCCACAATTTTCATACAGACTATTTTTTTTTTCTTTTAGCAGAAAGCAGTTCCAAAGAAATAAAACCAAAACTGTACTGTATGAATAGCTAGATACATTTGAGAGGGAGAATATGCTCTTTTGTAGTTTGATCCATTCACAACTGTCATTAGAATACCCCATATAAATAAAGTTGAATTAATTAATGAATCAGTGATGTCCTCTATTCAATTCCAGACCAATATCAGCGTGATGTATTGTATCTACTAACTGTAGACATAGAGCTGCAACTGATGATTATTTTTAATATTGATTAATTTGCAGATTATTTTTGCTATTAATCTTTTTGTTAATTTGGTTTGTAAAATGTCAGAAAAAGTGAAATATCACAATTCTCAGAGCAACATGTTCAATTAGCTTGTTTTGTCTGATCAACATTCAAATCCAAAGATATTCAGTTTAAAATCATAAACCACTAAGACAACAAATATTCACATTTGCGAAGCCGGAACCAGTGAATCTTTGACATTTTTGCTTAAATTACTTGATTAACAGAATAGTTGTCGATTCAATTTCTGTTGATCAACCAAATGATTAATTTACTAATTGTTTCAGCTCTACCTACATTTTTTTTTTTTTTTTTCAATCATTGTGAAGTTAGATTGAAACGTTAAATTTGATCACACATGTTTCTCAAATCTGTACTGTAAGAAGTGCAGTTTTACTTTAACTCACTGTGTGCTCTACTTGCAGGTCTGCAGATTGTCCTGAAGTCTATAATGAAGGCCATGGTTCCTCTGCTGCAGATCGGCATGCTGCTCTTTTTTGCAATCCTCATGTTCGCCATCATCGGCCTGGAGTTTTACAGCGGCAAACTGCACTACACCTGCACACCACAGCCTGGAATACTGGGTACACACACTGACTCATTGTTCATATATGTCTCTATAGCGCACAGGTACATGCTGCACATTACATGCAGTATATGCATATTAATGCTTACATATGCAGATGTGTATATACTGTATATATAGATATATAATATGTACATCTACATAATCTATGTAATGCTTTTGGAGCAGTTAAGTCTTCAGTATTTGTTGATGTATAATAAATAGGGCTGAAGGATTTAGAAAAAATATCTAATTGCAATTATTTTGACTGAAATATGCGAATGCGATATGATTTGCGATATGAGAGGGAATGATGATTTTTACACCATTATTCTCATTTTCATCGAAATAAAATGATTATGATGGGATTTTTGCGGGAATCTGTACCAAACAAAGATGTTTTCTTGAGTCTGTAGAATATGATGTGTAGGCCAGGACATCTCTGCAGCACAACAAAGTTTTTAGTTCGTTTTAAAGTTTAATTTAAAATGGTTTTAGTCCACATAAGCAACTGGTGAGTCCATTAGTTATTTGTTCCAGTTCAGATACACACACAGGTACTGTATACACGTGCAATGAGTCATACTACTCCATTTGTACTGGTATCCGATAGTGACATCTTGTGATTACTGTTATTCAAATATTTTATTAATCTGAAGCCAAGATCTAATTTGAATTGCTTTGCAAATCAATCCCAACCCCTCTGCCACACACTGATGGCATGGAAGAAACAAAAGAGAGCAATTTGTAGAAAGGGCCTGATGGTTGTGAATAATTCATAAACAGATAAAAGACAAATTTAGGAACTATTTTTGACAGCAAACTGCATCACAGAACGTAAAAGCAAAGAGTCAGGACCGAGCTCCTTCTGTTGCTGTTGTTATTGAGTGTGTATCTAATGCATGTGTGTGACTATGTGTCGGGTACGTAGCTCTTTAGATAGCAGAGCCATTGTCATAATCACAAATGCATACACACGTACGCACAATGGCACGCCAGGCTGCACCTGCAGGCTTGATCAAACCGAACTGTCAGTGTTGTCCCGTATAATTAAAACAAACAATGCAGTGCGCTACAATAGCTCATTGTACATTCACAGCTGTCATTAACCTCCAAGCTGTTCCCCGTCACACTGGAGCTGAATGGACAGTTAGATAACGCAGAACGGACTGAAGTGAGTATTTTCTGTCACTGAATGGTCACGTTACTGTTCAGACTCTGCTGCTCCACTGCTCCACTTTAGAGAGAGTTCTTTCATTCAATTTGAACTCTAATTCATTCTCACTGCACATTGTGACATGTCGCCAATAAGACATGTTCGAGGCTAAGAGTTCACTGTCACACAACTCAACTGTGGAGCAATAATGAAGGGTATCGCTGTTCACTGGGTTCATAGATTGGTTTAAACTGTGTGTGCTGGAGCTTAAAGACCAGTAGGCGTAGAACGAAAGATTCATACTCTCAGATTCCTCATGAAAAATGTTAAATGCATGATAGCGTATGACTATATACATTCTTTAAACAGACCAGGTCACATAACATATTTCTGACTTTTTATTCTCTCTATTTATGCACCTTCCTGTTCAGAAAATGAAACAGTGGACTCCTCTGAGTACGAGGTCCCGTGTGGCGTACGTCAGTGTCCGGCCAAATACACCTGCGGCGATACTTGGATCGGCCCTAATGACGGCATCACTCAGTTTGACAACATCCTGTTTGCTCTTCTCACTGTCTTCCAATGCATCACCATGGAGGGATGGACCACTGTACTCTACAATGTAAGACAGCTCACACACTCACACATGTGCCACATATTTCTCTGGATTGCTGCACATTATTGAGATGCAGCAGTGTTTTGTCTAGTGCCTGAATTGGACCAAAAAAGGT
Organism: Sebastes fasciatus; assembly: GCF_043250625.1. NCBI lineage: Eukaryota > Metazoa > Chordata > Actinopteri > Perciformes > Sebastidae > Sebastes > Sebastes fasciatus. Next base: position 16,792,854 of record NC_133799.1, read on the forward strand.
TCCAGTACACTAATTCAGCAGTTGCATGACATGATCATCTGTGTGTGTTGGTTATATTTATACTAGAGCTGTCAAAGTTAACGCGATAATAACGTGTTAATGCAAATTTGTTTTAACGGCACTAATTTATTTAACGCATTAATGCAACCACGTCATACTGTCTTGTCGAGAAGGAGGTTATATAACGCTAAAAATGTATGCTAAATTTTGGTGAGGAAAAACTGGCATGGCCATTTTCAAAGGGGTCCCTTGACCTCTGACCTCAAGATATGTGAATGAAAATGGGTTCTATGGGTACCAACAAGTCTCCCCTTTACAGACATGCCCACTTTATGATAATCACATGCAGTTTGGGGCAATTCATAGTCAAGTCAGCACACTGTAAAACTCAACAGCTATTGTTGCCTGTTATGATTTGAGCATATTTTTAATGCTAAATGCAGTACCTGTGAGGGTTTCTGGACAATATTTGTCATTGTTTTGTGTTGTTAATTGATTTCCAATAATAAATATATACATACATTTGTATAGAGCATGCATATTTGCCCACTCCCTTGTTGACAAGAGTATTCATATTTTTATTTATTTGACCTTTATTTAACCAGGTAAAATCAATTGAGAACCAATTCAATTCAATTCAATATCTTGACTGATCTCCCTTTAAAGTACATTTTGAACTGATAAAAAATGTGCGATTAATTTGATTTAATTGGATTAAATATTTTAATTAATTGACAGCCCTAATTTATATCTGTACATATATCTTAGTAATATACAGTATCACACTTCAAAGGCATTTTTGTATGCATTTCAGTAAAAACATTAGGCCTACATAAATTTCCATTTTGTGCATTAATGTATTTATTGTATGTATTATTAAATAATGTATTTGGTTAATAAACACTTTTTTGTAGCTATTGATACAAATCGAATTTTACACAAATATAATATTGCCTATACGCTACAATAAAACCAGCTGTTTTCTCAGCATTAAGTTAGCTATGGGTTTACACAGAGACACAGTTACACAGGTGTTTAGGGGTGTGCACCTAGACTCAAAGGATGTGGCGGTACGCAATAAGAAGTAAGGGTACTCATGTGGACAAAAAGTGCCGGTGCTCAGTACTGGTGAGTACCGGCCCATTTCAGGCACTGCTTTTCTCACAGTTTAGACTCCATTAACTGTAAATAACAGAAGCAGCTTTGGCCTGTATCACACTGATGGTAGCTGCATGGAGGAGTGCAACCCCTGTGTCGTCCTCTCTCAGGCGGTCTGCCTGTGGATGGAGAACACGGGGACGGGGGGTTACTGGCTTGTGATTTTAGTGATGAAACAGCAGAGTGCTCTGTTGATTCCTGTTTTGCTCTCAGCTTGCCATTTTTATTCCATTTATCCTTAGAAATGTATAAACTGCTGCAACATGCTGCAAGAGCTGAATAGAGATTAGACTGCCCACCTACTAGTTATGAAATATGGCACGCTTCAGAATCTCATAGAAATGTAATCTAGGATTAATGACCGCAAACCTTCGCTATGTACTGTGTGAATATTAACATGAAGAGTAGATTGAAATTTGTCTTTTTCACTTCAGTTTACTCACATTTCAATACACAGAACAAATGTGTATAATTTCTTTTATCAGGATCTTCAAGGGAAGCTTAGCAGAAAACTGTCTCCCTGAACCATGTCTCTAAAAGTATTTTCATTCTTCCATGTTCATGTGATATATCAGATTATCTGCATATATAGTGACTGACTGACTGACTGACATCATGTCCTCCTGGTCCACATCACAAAGCAGTGATTGATTGTTAAACTAAGATTGATTCAGAATAAGAACAGGCTGAGGCAGAAATGCTGTTGCTCTGTAGGAAACTGAATGTTTTTATGCTCAAGGACTTTTGAAGCTGTAGGACATGTTTTGAATTCCCCTTCAGTTATACAAAGAAAACAGGAAATGCAAAAAAGGTACTGCATCATGTTCATGATGAGTGTTGAAACCAGTAACAATGTCATTTTCTGCCGTAGAGTAACTGTCAGACAGGGATGAGGTGTCACAACTTGCTTCATGAGCGTCTATATGTCAGAGTGAGAGGAGCAGTAAGGTCGACACACACACACACAGACACAGAGACAGTATGGAGACAGAAAGGCAAGCAGTGGCAGGCAGTGGCACCATTTGCTAATTTGATATATCTGTTGCCTGCTTGACCATCCAACAAATCAAGTCCAATCATGTCCACCTCTGGCTGCAGCTGAATTACAAGATCCTGTTCAGATAGGGACACTGTACGAAATCCTGCCCGTGTAACAAAACATCAGAGTCGTTGTTTGTCTTTTGGCTGCTGCTGTTAGGGGTCACCAAAGCGGATCATATGAGATCTGATTTTATGATCCGCATTTTGATTTGGCATGGGTTTTATCCTGGATGTCCTTCCTGACGCAATCCCCCCATTTAAACAAAACATCAGAGTAGCATATTGTAAAACAAAATATTACTCTGCTCATGAAGACCTTGTCACAGTATGCATTGTTAATTATGCCTAATACAGCACTGCCATCATAACAACTATTGTTCTCTCAATTTAATTTGCATTATTTTAGATGAGACTGGACCATTTAATATTTTCCTGTAATTAAAGTTTAGCAAAATATCTGGTACAGGTTTGAAGGAAATGTGTTCAAAAGCTTTTGCAGCCAAACATTTCTGAGGGTTTCAGGCTCATTTTTCTCAAAAAGGAAACACATTACTCAAGATCCAAAGTGCTCTACAGATGTTTTGCTGAAATGTAATCAAGAGAAGACTTATTAGGATAAAACGTAATAGCTGCAACACCCCCCCCTTTATCAGAAGAAAAAGAAGACGGATAGACAGGTATGTACTTTAGGTCATTATTGTATGCTTCTTCTTAGTACTACTTCTAAAATGATATTTGTACTTATCGTGGCCAAAAATCACAATTGTCAGCCACAAAGATATTTTTTGGAAACCAAAATATAAAAGTAGAGACTCGTGAGCCTTACTCGCCCCGTAGAGTAGGCACCTATGATGAGTATTAACTTATTTGTTCTTTTCTTTTACCTCAGATTATCTCAGTAAAGCAACAATCATCATAAGCATACACTCACACACACAAACTGCTGTGCCAGGGTGTAATTTGCGGTCAGCTGCCTGCTCTTTCAGTTTTTATTGAGATGGATGAAGGCAGATGATTTGCCAGAGTGATTGTATTATGTTGTCTAAAGTGAAGCTGAATGAGCTTTGCTGATGAGAGAAAGAGGAAAGAGGGTGGACGACATGCTGCTACTGTGCTGCTGAAAAAGGACTGCTGACCGTACAGACTTACTGACTAAAGGAGAAATGCAATACTCTGTTTCTATATTAGGTTCATACTGTAGCTGAATACCTCCACTCTCCTCCACACTCTTCCTGTGAGTCTAGAGTAGATCAATACACATGATGTCTCTGTTCGATGCCCTGCCTGCGCTCTGATTTGAACCCCCTGCAGCCACCCAAACACCTACACCTGTGTAGTAGTGTCTGTGTATCCTAATGGCAGCATGAGTCCGATACAGCCTGACGTGATCTATTTTGATGTTTCAGACCGACGATGCCTTGGGCCCCAACTGGAACTGGCTCTACTTCATCCCTCTCATCATCATCGGCTCTTTCTTCGTCCTGAACCTGGTGCTGGGAGTCCTCTCTGGGTAGGACAAAACATAATTTCACTAGCTTTTTATGATGCTTGTCATGTTGACTTCATTGGCCTTTATCAACCAATTATGAAATAAAAAGACTTTCTGTGAAGGTGAGGTGTTTGACAGACTTAAAATGTTCCAGTTAAGGGGCTGCCTGTTTGTGTCTAAGAAATGCAGCCGCCTTCCTGCAGAATTTGCAGTACTCAACTGGTGTTGCAAGTCCTTGGTGGCTCTTAGTTGCCATTACAATCCATAGCATGGTGGTCAGTTATTTAATGCTACCTTCTGGTGACCCACATGAAACATTTGACTTTATGACTTTAAGTGGAGAGGTTGGTGTGAGTTTTAGCTCCCAAGCCAGATTGGTCTCAGGTGAGGGGCCTTTAGCAAATACAGCACACCGACACTTCAGGTTAGGGGGTTGGGTGTGGCTCTATCAAAAGCACCTTGTAAAAAAAAAAAATGTGTTACCAAAACTCCTCAGTGATCTCATTGTGGCCTTATGTCCAACGAAGGACAAAGGGAGTGTCTTAAAGGGTAACTTAGGTATTTTTGAACCTGTTTTCCCATGATTTTTGTGTCTAAGTGACTAATGGGGACAACATTTTTTGAAATTGGTCCAGTATTGACGGTCCAGTATAACACTGTAACCGGCAGCCGCAGAATGAGCTGTGAGGGCAAGTGGACAGCGTCAATGTAACGTTACGTCCACTAAAAGTGCTTGTTTTTGCCACTGACAGGATCAGATAGTTATTATAAGTGTCTGACAACATTATGGAAAGGACCCTATAGAGAAATAAACCGGCTGGCCCTCGCAGTGTTTCCACCATGGATGTATTCACTATTTCACCACTGTCTTCCAGCAACACGTCACCTCGCCAGATTTCAGAACGAGACTTCTCCTTGAGCGAGAGTCCTTCCATGTCAGACACTTATTATAACAATCAGAGCCTGTCATGGCAAAAACAAGCATTTCTAGTGGACGTAAATGACGATGCCAGCTTGCCCCAATAGGATTACATTGCAGCCTGTGAACAGCTTCCGTCTACAGCGCTCTCCCTCAATACTGGACCAATTTCATGAATTGTTGTCCCTATTAGTCAGTTAGACACAAAAACATGAGAAAGTAGGTTGAAAAATACCAAAGCTACCCTTTAAGTGACTAAGAGTCGCTCAAATGCATCATTACTTTTGGTCTCTGACTGAATCTTTTGTAGAGTGGGTGCAGGCTCAGTCTAGTTTTCTGGTCCTAGTCCTTCCACATCCTTCAGAGTAGACAGCCCTTGAAATGGGCCACAGCTATACAGTACAGTCAGCTGGTTTTGTTTTCCTGTTGATTTAGGATCTGGCAGGCTGGAAGCCAGACAACACACTGTATGCTGCTTTTTCACTGACTGGTTGAGTGGCTGACAAACTAGCTACTGTCAAGCCAAATTGTGCTGTTTCAGTATGTGGTGTTAAAGTCTACACAAGTTAATTAGTATTACAGAAAGGTTAATGGGGGATCCACATCATTATTATCTCCATTGTGAGGGAGAAGAGACCTCCTTTGCCTTGCTCTCCTCTCCTCTCCTCTCCTGTCCTCTCCTCTCCTCTCCTCTCTTCTCCTCTCCTCTCCTCTCCTCTCCTCTCCTCTCCTCTCCTCTCCTCTCCTCTCCTCTCCTCTCCTCTCCTCTCCTCTCCTCTCCTCTCCTCTCCTCTCCCCTCCTCTCTTCCCCTCTCCTCTCATGATTGAATGAGCAATGAGAAGAGCTTAGTTCAAGACAACAAGCGCTTTTTCCCCTGGTGATTGTCTCCTAGATGAATTATTTCTCCATGTGACTATAAATCCCTGTACCCTTAAAGGTAAATAAGTGATTCTGTGGTTTGATTTTGTTCTGCAGTGAATTTGCCAAGGAGAGGGAGAGGGTGGAAAACCGCAGGGCCTTCATGAAACTGAGACGCCAACAGCAGATTGAGAGGGAGCTCAATGGCTACCGAGCCTGGATCGACAGAGCAGGTGGCTTTAGTCCCAATCACGGCTCAGGGAGACCAAGGATTTGGCTCTTAATGAGAAAAGCAAAATCGATATTTCACTTTAAGCTTTATGACTAATCCTGTCAAGTGTTGAACGTATGCCTATCTGATGCTTTTTGTCAGCTGTTTGTTCCAGCACAGCTGAGATAAAGATGTCAGTATATCTGTTTCCATCTGAGCCATCATCCTCTGCTCATCTCTGTTTGTGGTTTGACTTTTTGCTTTCCAGAGGAAGTGATGCTCGCAGAGGAGAATAAGAATTCAGGATCTTCTGCCCTCGATGGTAAGTCAGCAGAGATCTTTGTTTTCCCAGGTGTCATTGTGCACATTGTCTTTCTGCTATCCTCACATTGCTTAAGATTGTGTCTCTCTTTGACTGAATCAGTTTAATGCTGGCATGTACACTTGATGCAGATATGCTTTATAAAGGCTATTCAAGCATAATGCTGTTAGAGTCTGTATTTTTCTGTGATTTTAAGTTTACACACGATTTTTTAAGATGCATATATAGGAATAAAAACTCTTTCCGGTAAAGTTGAATTACATTTCAATCTGGTTGATCATTTTTAGCCATGCTAGCGGCAAGCAACAGCGATGTCAGTGGGTCAGTCTCTCCACCACTTTGGTTCAGACTGAAATATCTCAATAACTGTTGGATGGATTGCCATGTTGAACTTTTGTTCAAACATTCCAGGATGAATCCTGCAGACTTAAGCCAAGTTCACACTACATGACTTTCAAAGTCATCAGATCGCAGTACTGTTGACACTACACAACTTGCTGTAATTGGGAGTTTTGAAGTCGTTGTGGTTTTCACACCATATGACTTACCGGCGACAGGGGGTCACACACTACAAGATCTTTCACCAGGAGGAATCCCTGATGAATGCATCTGGTCCCCAACCTACGTTTTGTCACGAAAACACACTCGAGAAGCGACATGGTGAAACTTGTAATACCATGCGCAAATTGCACATAGATAGTCATGCGTGTTGATGTTATCGTTGGCACACGTTTTCACAAATTAGCCTGTTTCACACAGCTTTACTATTTACTTATTTTCTTCAAGGTTCCTCGACAACTTCGGTCTGTGCGCTCTCATTGGCTGTAGCTCCCTGACAGACTCTCCGACAGGTCCAGATGTTTAGCATGCTAGATATCTGGAATGTGTCTGCGACGCATCGGCCAGCAGTTCACACGTAGTGCTCGAGCACCGATTTGCGAGCGCCGAACCAACGCTAATTTGTCATTAAAGTGCTTCTAAAAGAGTTGGAAGCAACCACACCTGGCCTGTAGATGTTCTGAATTTTGATGAATGTTTTTTTGATACATTATGATTCTGTAATTTGCTCTTTGTCTTTGTTTAAAATTATGTTTGTTTTATGTCTGCAACCGTGTAACTGTGCTGCTGCCTATCTCGGCCAGGACACTCTTGGAAAAGAGATTTTTAAACTCAGGGGTAAAGTCGTGTAGTGTGAACTAGGCATTAGGTGATCCTCTAACTTTTCATCTAGCATTATCAGGTCAAAATTTTAATTTTGTCCAGTACTTTGATTTATCACCAAATACCTGCAAAACTAATGTCCTCCCCATCAGCCTCAGCTGTTCTTAGCACATTAACATGCTAAACTAAGATGGTAAACATCATCCCTGCTTAACATCAGCATGTAGTCAAAGTGAAATGTGCCAAAAGTTAGGAGGGCATTCCTATGAATGTTAAATGATGTTGTGACCGATCATTAGGCCCGGCAGTGGGTATCAGGCCTTGCTGTCATAAATCTTAGCATTGTGAACATGTTATCATGCTGGCTAGCTCAAAGCATTGTTGTGCCTACAGCCTCACAGAACCGCTAGCTCGGATGTAGTCTCTTAGTCTTGTTGAAACTTCACTGCTGAGCTGGAAAATTTTAATTGAAATTTGGCCCCAATTGCAACAACAACAAAAAAGCACAATACAGTATATCAGTTCAGGACATATTGTATTGAGTGTAGTCCACTTGCACATATCAATTTAAACCATTACATCGCTCTTTGCAACTCTCACTGCAACATAGAGAGATTTAGCAGTGATAGTGGTAAACCTGGCACTAGACCCGGTGCCTGCTCTGACCCTCTCAACTCTACTGTGACCTTTCCTCCCCGCTAAACCAGCAGGGCTTTTATTAAATGTTGATTGATTGGCAGCTCTCAGGAGCCTCCCAGAGTGGAGTACAGGTGGTGGCTATGGTGAGAACCGTCCTCTGTTCTGCTCCCTCCCTCACCAACTTCACCACTTCATTCACCACACAAACACACTGCCACTCAAAAGCACACATACCAACACGTCAACGTAGAAAAAGGAGAGCAAATCCTTACTCAAGTATGTTTCTTGTTCAGTATGTTTCTGTGACTTGAAGAACAAAGACACTCTGACAAGGTAAAAATAAATTGAATGATGCAAATCTGTAGTAAAAACAGATAGTGGCTCCAGCTGTTGTGATTGAAATAAATGCGTAAGCTCTGAGAGCTTTGATTAAAAAGGTGGCGCACTGCGGTTGCCTTAGCAACCAGTGGTCTGTGTATGTATGTGTGTGTGTTGACAGGACTCAGCGTCTGCGCCAGTGTGTGAAATGGCAGCAATATGTTTGTGTATCTGTGTGTTTGATCAACAGCTTGTAAAAAAAAACTCCCCAAAGCAAATATTGACTGTGAGTAGATTCAGAAATCACAAGGTAGCAGGAAGGAGTGAGTGGGGGTTGGTAGGAGAGGATGAAGGGTAATCATAAACACATTACTCAGCAGAAAAAGGTCAAAACATACTCATCACAATCACTTCGGCATGTGTGCACTGCACGGCGTGTGCCCTGATACTGAATGACACCAGCTGAAATAAGAGAAATGCATGGACCGTCAAGTCGCCTCGGAGCATGGTTTGCCATGACGGGAGATCATGAAATAGCAGCAGAAGGTTTGCATTCAGCTGTTTGGATCATTACACTAACATTAAATTATCATTTTTATCTCATTCAACTGCAGCGCTAATGAGCTCAACTTTCCCTCTCAGCTGAAACTTCACAGACATTAGCTTGTCATGCAGATTCTGATTTCTTCTTATCATTTGCTTCATCATTATCTTTCCATTGCACTATAAGCTTCCACACTTGGATACTGCTTGAGTCTAACTGTTAGTGTCTTAAAGATGTAAGGGTGATCAGCCCGTTCTCATTCCCAGGGCGTCAGATACCGAGGCTTTGTCACGTCCCTCAGCGTGTGATACCAACACACAAGGCACCCTTTAGCGCCTGTATGAGACACACCGGGCTTTCAATTATCTACAATGTAAACCCATCCGCTGCAACAGTAAACGTTCAGAGAAAGGGCTCCTGGAGTGACTGTGGTAATGTTGATTAAAGAGTGAAAAGACACACACTGGACGGGCAGGACAGGAGGTGGACGGGTCCAACAAACACAAGGCTTTCATCCAGGAGACCACTGTTAGTGTCCCGTATGTTAAGTTTCCCTTTCACGTTACAATCAGCTGTTTGTTTGTGTCCCCTGTTCACAACGTTCGGTTTCATTTTCACTTGACAAACGTAGTGGTTTTAAAGAAACTGTGTGTAACATTTAGGGGCAGAAATTGAATATAATATTGATAACAATTTTCTTTAGTTTATAATCACCTGAAAATAAGAATCGTTGTGTTTTCGTTACCTTAGAATGAGCTGTTTATATCTACATAGGGATCGGGTCCTCTTCATGGAGTCCGCCATGTTTCCACATTGACCCAGAACGGACAAACCTAACTTTTCCTGGGAGTCGATAACGTCACTCGTTTGTTACATCACCCCGGTCGTCGGGAAAAAATACACGGGAAACCTCTGTTGGTCTTGATGAGCTGCAGCATTTATTTCTGCTAAAGCACAGCTAAACTACCTCTGTCTTCTGCTCCACTTACTCACTTGTTCGCTCACAGCATCACACACATTCACTGCCACTCTCTCTCTCTTGCTTCACCACTCACTTCCCACATACACACACAAAAAAACTCTTGGCACTGTCTCTGCTCCAGATGACCTACTCTCTTATAACAACTGGCTCTATAAGACCATTCACATTTTTGCGTTGGCCATCGTAGTTATCCTACACGCTTGGCACACAGGACAGGCTTCAATCTGCAACTTCACCGCTAGATGTCGCTAAATCCTACACACTGTTCCTCTAAGCTCAACCATGTTTTTTCCTGAACCTAACTAAGTGGTTTTGTTGCCTAAACCTATAGTGATGCCAAGGAGTATGACAAAGCGCCAGTATGTGATGAGCTAGGATGAGAACGTGTTGGGTTGATCATGCACAAGGCAGTTTTTTTGGGCCACGTTAACATACTACCAGTAAAAAGTCAAAAATCTATTCACTGATTCAGCACAATGTGATCAAAACAACAAGTAAACAGTGTTTTGTTGCCATGTGGCGCAAAAAGTCGGCTTTGTGTCTCTATCCTCACAGTATGTTCGCTCTAATTTCACAGAATGTATTAGTTGTGTACAGTTTGAACATCTTGTTCTGGGACTTTTTATGTTCAACCTGCTCTGTCCGCAGTGCTGAAGAGAGCCACTACCATCAAGAGGAGAGGGATGGATGTGGTGCATCGAGGGCAACCGGGGGAGGAACAATATGGCGACATCTCTTCTGTGGGTGAGTGGGAGTCTGGATAGGCTCATGAATATGGGCGAATAAAGTGTAAGGCATACTCCAATAGGGCACATTGAGCTCTGCTGCAGCTGTAGAAATGCATATTTGACACTGGAACAGGAACATGCTGTACAAGCACTGTTAGTTAGACCACAGTATCTCTGACTCCTGCTAACACCCGCAGGCATCCCCATGACCAGAGCAAGTATCAGGAGTGCCAAGCGAGGTCCAACAGCGTTTTTCCGTCGCAAAGAGCGTCTCCTCCGCATCTCCATCCGCCGGGTGGTGAAGACGCACACTTTCTACTGGACAGTGCTGGGCCTGGTGGCGCTCAACACGCTGTGTGTGGCCATTGTTCACCACAACCAGCCCCTCTGGCTGTCCAACTTCCTCTGTGAGTCACACTTCATTTCAATAACACCTTTAGGCAGTTAAAGGAACATTTTGGGGGGATCAATTGCAGAAATGGAATACAAATATTCATGATTATGTTTTCATTAGTGTATAATCACTTGAAACTAAGTGTTTTCGTTAGCTTAGAATGAGCCCTTCCTTTTTACAGTAGCCCTGAACGGACAAACCAATCACTGGCTCTTGAGAGCCTTTCACATTTTTACGTTACCTGAAGGCCACCGTAGTTCTCCGACAAGCTTGGGAAACTGCGGTAACGTGAGCTTGGAAAGGGAGGAGTGAGCAGAAGGGTACTCAGTTGGTTGCGACATGCAACCATACCACTAGATGCCTCCAAATCCTACACGCTGTACCTTCAGTACACTTTTTTGTCACTGCAAGTCAATCAAATGGCTCTGAAGGTTGTTGTATATTTTTTAATCATATAACTGTCTATGTTAGTTTCAGAAGTTAAATACCTATCTTTGTTGTTGTTCCAGACTATGCAGAGTTCCTGTTCCTCGCTTTATTTCTGACTGAGATGTTTCTGAAGATGTACAGCTTAGGACCGCGGCTCTACTTCCACTCCTCCTTCAACTGCTTTGACTGCAGTGTCAGTACCCCGTCTCCCTCTCTACATATTTGTTTTTCCCAAAATCCAACTGCTTGTGTTTTTAAATTATGCTGCATCAGCCCTCTCTTCCTCTGTATCTGTCATCTTCTCTGCTTCTATCTTACTTCTCCCTGTCACTCTGTCAGAGCTGTTAGTCTAGACTCATTTGTTCCTGTGCGTTTTTATTAAAGACGCATGTGAATATATGTGTCTGCAGGTGATCGTTGGCAGCATCTTTGAAGTGCTGTGGGGTTTCTTCAGGCCCGGCACTTCCTTTGGCATCAGCGTCCTGCGTGCTCTCCGTCTGCTGAGGATCTTCAAGATCACCAAGTTAGCACTGCAGCCGTCCTCATTCTTTGCCATCTGTTGAGATGTTTCGCATTATTTACACGGAGCATTTCACTGTAGACTGAAAGCTAGCAGTCATGTTAAGTTTTTCATGTTGTTGTGATATGCAGTTTTCTATATTTTGTGTTGTGTGGGGGATTCTGTTTTATTTAATTTCTTTAAAGATGTGCATCAAACAATACGGTCTTGCACCCTAAAACAAGACAAAACCACAAAAAAGACTGACGGGAACTTAAATATTTAAATATACGCCCATGACATTCTTATTCCTAACAAAAAGAAAGTTACATTCAGCAAAAGCCGATTAGACTGTTTTCAGGCTATTAAATAGGCATTATCGGTCGCTACACCATAGAGGTAGGTCAATAGGGGCCTACTAAACCAACTATTAGGTGTTATCATCTATTCACATGGTAGATCAATGAAAGAAGGTATAAAAGAAGACGACAGCGACCTCTAGTGACCGCAGTAATAATGACTGGAGCAGAAGCGGAAGTCAGACGCTGTAGTATAGACAGTGTGAAACTCCATATGGGGTGGCAGTCAGGGGCAATGGATGGGACACAAAACACAGGATCAAAACATGATGTTTTTCCCACTTAAGTAAGTGGTTTTGTTGCCTAAACCTAAAGAAGCCTTTTTGTCTGTGTTCAAAACGTAACGTTTCATTCAGTTTTACAACGTAGTAGGTGTAGTCGGCCCCTAATGACCCACATTTATGGTGCATATAGCGACCGATAACGCCTATTTAATGGCCTGATAACAGTCGAATCGGGTGGGTGAGCTCACTTCTTTCTAACTCTACACCTGCAGATTTTTTTCATTTTCAAACTTGTAGTTTCAGCGCCAACCAACGCTGACTCAAGTGACATCACTTGAGGCAATTTTATCAGACTTCACACGGTTCCCTCTAGAGCCACAAAAGGCTTTAAACAACCTTTTTCACATGTGTAGTAGTACTCCTCAAGACCTGTAAACAGACTTTGATGTGAAAAATAAGTGGAGTTCCCCTTTAAGTTTTCTTTAAAAGTAAAGTATTACATTTTTCACATTTTACAAAATATTTTTTGCACTAATATGTAATATTTTGTGACTGTCAAGGTATTGGGCGTCTCTGAGAAACCTGGTCGTCTCTCTGATGAACTCCATGAAGTCCATCATCTCCCTCATCTTCCTCCTCTTCCTCTTCATCCTAGTCTTCGCACTCCTTGGCATGCAGCTCTTCGGTGGAAGGTAACACTAAATAGTAAAGAAATAAAGAAATTGAGTAAAGTGAGGAGCCACCCAGGCAGGAAGACAAATCTAATCCATCCGGTAGAAAATATAGACAGTTTTTCTCTCCCACTCGGCTCATTACTCATTTCCTGTGGTTCCAGTAAAGACACATTTACAAACATAAAAACAAGCATACGTCATTAATCAGTAGCTTCCTCTTTATTGAATGCACACAGTTTAGGGGAGGGTAGATTGTCCTATAGCCTGTCCACAGTTATTTTCATTATACTAACAGACTGTGCGAGCTCGGTCGAGATTTCAAACTTTCTTTGTCACAGCCTTTGTTGCTTGGTTTTCCCCTGAGCCGATGGCTGTTTCCACAAGCTGTCACTTCAATATAGGCTGGCCTTGTGTATGAACTGGAATACAGAGCACATGGAAAAAAAAACATCAGCCAGCCGGTCGGAGAGGAGGAGAATTGATTTCTCTCTGACCGAAAAATTAAATAAAAACTAGACTCAGCTCTGCTTTTTTAAGGACCATATGTGTGTTTTTCTCACAGGTTCATCTTTGAAGACTACACCCCAACAAACTTTGACACCTTTCCTGCAGCCATCATGACTGTCTTTCAGGTCTGGAAATAAACCTGATAATTTATTGCTCTCTACTTCACACACGTTTACTACAGCGAGTCACGATGTACAGGAAATGTAATTAACATTTTAGCAGGTGGTGAGTTTATAGCTAAGCTCAACAGTGATGCTCGGGATAGTTTTGTGGATAATATTGTTTTTGTGTTGTGTGTTTTCTCAGATCCTGACTGGAGAGGACTGGAACGAGGTGATGTACAACGGCATTCGCTCTCAAGGAGGAGTGAAGTCTGGCATGTGGTCCTCTATCTACTTTATAGTGCTCACACTGTTTGGAAACTGTATCCTTTATTACTCCTATTTCAATGAAATATGAAAGCTTTCATTCCGAAATGTCGTACAGCACTTTAAGGGATATTTTGGGTGTTTTGAAGTGGGGTTGTATGAGGTACTTATCCATAGTCAGTATATTACCTACAGTAGATGACGGGGAAGCAGACGGGAGTTATCGCACGAAAGCAAATCAATGTACTGCTGTGAACGCGGCCTGTAGTAAAACGTATTTTACACACCTAAAAGAAATGCCCACCAAAAATATCAATATCAGTTTAAGTGTGCTCTATATTTAGAATATTTTCACCGGTTTACCTTGTCGTCAGACAGCCCTTTCCGATGGGAAACTGAAGAAACAAACAAACTACACGGTCGAGGCAGAGGTAGACCAGCAACCTCCGTGTTCTGCGAGGTAAAATTACTGTTTTTTTCAATGGAGTCTGGTGGCTTTGGCGAGAGCATAGATACCAGCTTCAGTTCCCCTTCTGAAACAGACTGTATAGCTGTCTCACAGCAAGGTTGTCCAGTTGCACTTTGATCACATCCTTAATTCAGCTGTGACCAGACACTCTGCTGAATGTTTTCTTGGCCATCGCTGTGGATAACCTCGCCAATGCACAAGAACTTACCAAGGTAATAAAAAAGTGAAAATGAAAGAACAAGCCTGGTCTTATCTGCTTGTTAGAGTCTGTTACTAAATGCTAAATAGTCTTAATAATCTTTCCACTCCGCCCACCGTGTCCAATCCTGCTCTCATCTCCTCTCATCACTTTGATTCTGTTTAATTATTTAAACTCACAGATGCTCCAGTTGCTCAGTCGCCTTTTGCTCTTTTCCCTCTTTTGATCAGGATGAAGAGGAAGCCGAGAGAGCGTGCAACCAGAAGCACGCTCTGCAGAAGGCAAAGGAGGTCGGACCGTTGTCCTCCTTCATGTCTTCAGAGTAAGTGCTGTATGCAGCCGATCTCTCTGCCTGACCTCCTCCTCTCCTCCGTCTTTCTTTCTTTCTCTTCCTCTCCATCCTTCCTTCCTCCAGGGGTTGTCTATATAGGACTGACCAGCAGTGCAAACATTTAGCACGAGTTGCTGTAGACCCCAGCAAATGGCGAGTAGATTTGACTTACTAACCCCTTCATGCAGAGCAGTTATAGATGGAGGTTAAGGGTCATCAATACAGAGCTTCAAGTTGTGCACTTAAATGTCACTTAGGGCCTGTTGAGAGAATCACTATTTGATGCCGTCCCACTAGAGACTTATTGATGCGTCTTTACTGAAAGGTCTACTATCTAGCCTCTGCTCCCAGCACTGTAATTTGCTCCAAATTGAAGTCTACGTCTCCATGGTTACTGGTTCCACTCCAGGGTGGGAGGTGCTTATGATGTTGTCATGGAGACAGGGTTACTCAGTGTCCAAATTAACATGGCGTGTCCATTACAGTAATATACTTCTGGATTCAGCAGATATCGTTGCTAGTAAAGAGTTTAAAGATAACGTGTGTGCAGGTTTTGATCTGTTGAAGTGTTTTCACTTGTGGAAAATTTTGATAACGTGACCTTGTTTTCTCAATGCTCAGGTTTCCAGCTCGCAGAATAGATTGTGTTTTTTTCTCAGGGATTGATTGCCTTGTCGTAGGTGGTGGAAGTGCATGTGCATGCACAAGAGTGGGGACCTCTGGCTCTGTATGCACGCTGTGTATTGGGAAACAAGCAGTTTGTTGCATGGGCATGTGGAAGATTTTACAAGATAATATTTTATTAACATGACATTATGCACCTTCTTGCTTTCTGTCTTTCTCTCTATCTGGAGGCAATTTTCCTAAAACGTACCCAACAGAAATTAAATTAGAACAGAGCAGAAAGAAAACTAGAGAGATGTGCATCAGTTTTCGGTTTAGCCAGCTGAGGGTCAGGCTCCTGTCAGAGCCCATAGAGGAGACAAGAATACCACGGGGTCATCTGGGCCGCCATCTGTATTCAGAGTGGACACTCTGAACTTTTAAGGGTCTCTGGTTTCATCGCCCGATGTCAGCTATGAAACCCCGGCGGTACCTGCCCCCGCTGACCTTGAAGAAACTTGCATGACAGCATTTGCTCACTAAAAAAAATAGAGATGCAGCATGTTGGAGGCTGATGATGATTTCACTTTGGGAGTGCATGCATCTGGTCGGCATGATCAAAGGAAGAAAAACAGAAATTACACACACACCCTGCTTGTCATGAACAGTATAACAAGTGATACTTAAAGGCCCAGACACACCAAGCTGACATCAACGAACTAGCGGCGATGAAGGCCGACTGTTGCATCGCCTCATGACGCCTTTGTCTTGGCTGACAAGTTGCACTCGAACACACCACAAAGACTACAGCCGACGACCAGTTAGCACGTACGTTCTGATGGCTTATATATCCGCAGTCCTCGGTCTTTCAGTTTCCCTTTTTGAATGATGAATACAGACTACCGCAACCTGCTGTTAGGGATAGTTACTTACCTCTCACGCAGGCGCAGAATGTACGTGCTAGTTGGCCATCGGCTGTAGTCTTTGTGGTGTGTTCAAGTGCAACTTCTCGGCCAAGGAAAGGGGACGTGAGGCAACGCAACAGTCGGCCTTCATCACCACTAGTTCTTTGAGGCCGGGTTGGTGTATCTAGGCCTTTAGACTAGAATATTTGGATAGTTTTTCATTGTGTGTGTGTGTGTGCAGTTTTTCTTCCATTATGAAATCCTTCTCCCAAATACTCTTTGAGTATTCTGAATATTTTTAGACTAACATTTTGAAGCTCTGCATATGAATTTCCTCATTTAGTTCTACTAGCATGTCCCAAAAGAATGCTAATGTCTGAGTGCTCTGAGGTGAGGCTGATGTTAAGAGCTGCATCCCAGTGTGGTGGTTTTGCTCGAAGGGTTTCTAAATATGTACTTTTTTCCTGTGTTTGCTGATGGAGCCCATCTCTGTGTTTTTCTACCTGTACCCATACTGTAGCTCAGACTGTCTAACGTCTCAATCTTACTTAAAATGTCTTCTTATCAATGTTGTGCTTACTGTTGATGTTTTATGAATGTTGTTTAATTGTTTCTAATACTGAATCCATCTTGTTTGTCAATGTGCCGCTTGGCTCCAGTGGAGACACACAGCAAAGCATCAAGAGTCCAGTCAGCTTTTGACCTCCAAATTTATTCATTGCAAACATTTAAAGGAGAGGATGTACGCAGTGGAAATATTCTGTTGCAAACAGATTACATGATGTAGTGACTGAATGTTAAATAAATAATTCATCTGTGAGTGTAATCTTCTAAAAGAGTAGTTTTACATATGAATAACAAATTCAGAACGGCTGCTAAATGGCATTAACAGTCTGCACACAGTTGTTTTGATGACTTTGGTGTTTAGGATCGTTTGCTGTGTGTCTCCTGGTCTGTTTTGTCTCTGCTCACAAAAGCACTAATGTCTTGTTTTCAACCAATCGCTCATTGATAACACGGACCACACGAGAGTCCACGTTCCAGTAAGTAACACTGTCTGTTCAGCTCTCTGAATCTCTCACTAACGCCTGTCTGATTTTCTTAAATGGGTGAATGTCCCACACTCATCCTGTATAGTGTTCTGCTCATGCTCTGTCCTGTACCTCCAAACTCTCCAACCTTGTTTTATTCCACCTTTGTTTATATCTATTCCACTGGTTTCATTCTGCATCTTTTTGTTATTACAGTCACACAACAGTTCCTGGCTTGGTTAATTTATCGCCTAACATCTTCATCGACCCAGTAAATTGCTTCATGTTGATATGAAATAGCTCTTTATTGTTGATAAACCGCTCGAACATCAGACCAAAACGCTTGTTAGTACATGCACTGTGATGTTCATTTTTTGGTTCAAATGTCTTGATTGCTAATTTACATTTCATAAAATGGAAAGGGAACCTAGAAAGTAGAATTTTAAGCAGATGCAGAAACTCTACTTCGAATTAAATTTGACTTTTGGTGAATGCACAGCATGCAAACAAAACTGGTTTCAGATGTGGATAAATAGACAACAGTACAAGCTAAAATGAAACGTCTCAAACCAAATTCTAGACATTAAAGGAATAGTTTGGGTGTTTTGAAGCGGGGTGTATGAGATACTTATTAATAGTCAGTGTATTACCTACAGTAGATGACAGTCCACACACCCCCAGTTTGGAGAAACAGGCCTTTACCACAGAACAGTATCTGCGGGCGGAAAAGCATCCTCGCAAGGGGGCAATTTTGCTCCACGTGCACAAATAAGGGCCCGCGAGCACGGGGCTTTAACGAGTGTGAGCACTCGCTCGCTTGTCAAGTTGACTTTTGGGACTTTGGAGGCGGGGATGAAATAGACAGTGGCTGATGTCTGTCTCTGCTCTTTTGATTGCACTGCCATGCCGGCAACACTGGGCTCACACAGTGCATGAGCCTCGTTAACTGTCCTGAAAGTTAACGAGGCTCATGTTCACATTCATTAGTTGCAAACGGATATATTCAGTTCACCTTTCACCAAAAACATGAGCATGTTCACGCACAACACTGAATATGGATAAGTATCTCATACAACCCCACTTCAAAACACCCAAACTGTCCCTTTAACCTTAATTTAAACCTTCTGAATATTTAATGTGGCGCTGCATATACTAAATTGTCTGCTTCTATATATTGACATTTGGTCTTTTCTTTCTCTTCTCAGGGGAAGCCGGAGGAGGCGGCCCTACCTGTACAGGAAAAGAGCCATTCATCGCAGCCGGCCTACCTACTCCTGCTCCCTGCAGGAGGCCCAGGGCAGCCTCAGGGAGGGCCGCCCACCCCCACCATTCAACTCCTCTAACTCTTTCATGTCCAGGAGAGAGAGAAGAAAAAGGATGACCATGTCCGTGTGGGAGCAGAGGACCAGCCAGCTGCGGAGAAACCGCCAGATGTCCAGCCGAGAGGTCCTGTTCACCGGCCCCAGCGAGGAGAAGGACGGACCCCCTGATTCAAACCAGAGCCAGCATGGACTTCCCCAGTCACTACACCGCAAGGCCATGGAGCACACGCAGTCGGGGAGTTTGAAGCACCTGACGGACCCCTTAGCCTCCCCGTCCAAGAACCAGGCTCCAGGGTCCTCCACGTCTGTGGATACGCCTCTGGATGCCGCCCTCTCTGGTGACATACCTGAACCCTCAGTGGCACCGGAGTCATTGGATCTTACGAACCCTCCTGATGCATCTGTGTCTGTGGTCATACCAGAGCCTTCTGAATCAGACTCCATCACTGAGAGCACAAAACTGGGCGTCAATCAGAGTCACAACACCGTCAGCGAGCGCCGGAGCCCCAGATTGAATGGCGAGCATCAACACAGGCCAGTAAAGAAGTTCAGACCACCAGATAACCTTGACTCACTGACTCCTGAGATGGGAGGTCATGGTGGGATCAGGGGCAGGAGGGCGCTGCGTCACTGTGACCATCAGAACGGGGCCAGAAGTCAGGGTTCATCGCCCGGGAATGGAAGCCACTTGGCGAGTCGCTCGGTGAGCAGAGAGAGGAGGAGAAATCCAGGTAAAGCGGAGGAGAAGGAGGCAGAGACCAAAAAGGAAGAAGAGGTGTCCAAACCTGATGAGAACAGGTGAGACAGACCAACAGCTGCTCAGCCAACATGTTCTTTTTGTTTTTGTTTGGCAGCGTGTTTCAGATTTAATAAACAGGTGGAATCAAAGTGTAGAGAGACAGGAACGATTTAGAGAAGAGACGGGAATAAGATGAAACAAAGGTCCCCAGTCAGATTCATCCCAGGATGTCACATCTACTGTATATGTTTAATGCAGTGACTGTCAATGACCTGGAGATGTTATGGAACAAAATACAGGCATTAACTTTGATATACGCAGTAAATCTCAACACAAATCTAAGCACAGGACTCTGTTACAACGCAAGATTAAGCTATTAAAGGGACAGGTCACCCCCAAATCAAAAATACATATTTTCCGTCTTACCTGTAGTGCTATTTATCAATCTATGTTGTTTTGGGGTGAGTTGCAGAGTGTTGGAGATATCAGCCGTAGAGATGTATGCCTTCTCTCGAATATAAAAAAACTAGACGGCACTCGAACCGAACTACACACGCCAACCGTGTCACCACGCAGAAGGAAACATTCATCTACTCATGGACGGGAAGCTCTCCTGAGCCTCCTGAGCTCACCTGAGCTAGCTAATGTTATGACCGCACATCTCAGCAGAAGAGGAAGCCATTCATGTTTACTTCTCACGCTGTCACAAGCACGAGCCTCTTGTCCATAGATGCATGTTTCCTTCTGTGCAGCGATACGGTTGGCGTGTGTAGTTTGGGATAAAGAAAATAGTTCCTACATGAAACTGCTCACAACAAGGTCTGTGGATTATCTTGTGTGAGTGCCATTTAATTCCATTATATTTGAGAGAAGGCAGACATCTCGACAAATAGCACTAGTTAAATAGCATTACAGCTAAGAGGAAAAATGTGTATTTTTGATTTTGGGGTAAACTGTCCCTTTAAGATGTCAATTTTCAGCACAAACAAGATTCACCTGCGCTGTGAATATTTATTTATTATGGATAAGGAAATGTTTTGGGATCTCAGAAATGATTGCACACTCAAATTGCCTATTGCATTTTGGCTGCATGTTTCTTATTATTATGGGCATGCCTTAATTAGATTGCCAACAGTAGAACAACATGCAACCTGTCAAGTGATAACTGGGGGCAGTTCATGTTCCACCACCAAGGTGCATCGGGGTTGTGCAACATTTCCGACCCTCTCTGCATTTGTGAACATCAACCTTTATGAAGATGGTTTCCCCATTAATGTCAACCAAGTAACCAAAACTTCAGAGTAAATTGAGTATAAGAAACAACTGTAATCTCTCACTGAGTGAGATCATTCCATGCTACAGCAGACTAATTACAAGGTTACAGATTTTCCCCTCAGCCTCTCTGCTATTGTGCCACAGTGGTATTCATGGTGCTGTGGCTGTCACACATATCACAACAAGTGAACAGTTTCTCATCATGCAATACTGAGCTGACCAAGAACTGACCTTGTCCTTTAAGCGTATTGCTCAGATCCCCCGTTAATGAATTCCTGCATCTACATGCATCAATGTTAGTGGTTCCCGTAGCTTTAGGGCTATAGATTCACCACCAGACAGCACCGACACTGTAAGTATATCATTGTCCTCCTGTCTGTCCAGTAATGTCTTTGTGTCTGTGTTTCCAGACAGGATGACAGGAATGAAGGAGGAGACACTGACCCACCAGACAACCAGACTGGTGACCAGTGTCCTCAGAAGCAGGAAGAACCTCCTCAGCCATCAGACCCGCCTCCTCCTGTCATCCCGGAGAGCAACAAAGAAGACAATGAGACAGAACAGGACGAGGACAAATCTCAGCTCAGCTCCAGTGTGATCGTTGAGATGCCCAACGTTCAGTCGTGTCTGGAGCTCTCCACGATCACAGGTATTTGAGACGAGAAATAGGCCATGCAGATGCAGAGTCACGCTTCATTTCATACGAATTATACCTAAGCTAAATTGTTGCCTCCACAGTTCAGACATTTTTTAGAAGCCACGAGTCTTGTCAAGTCTAAGCTAGTCCTCAGAGCTCACTGATTCAGCTTACTAATACTGGGCTCAATCTATTTTCAGCGGATATTTTCCAGATTAAAATCACATTTTGAAAACTAAGCTTGCAAGTTTTAAAGTGGTGTTGTGAGGCCTCCTTCCTTGTTTGTATCCACACTGTACCATCTTCTCATTCCACCCTACACTTCTACTCCTGCTCCTCACACCTGTTCTTAACAAGCGGCTACTTCCGGTGCTGAAAAATGAAGCCATTACCGAAGTGCCAAACTGCAGTTCTCCAAAAGCGAGTCAATTCCCATAAACCCCCATGTTAAAATGCCCAATTTTTTACAGTAGAAATAAACATGTTTACAGCCTGGTACAATAGCTATAGCTAATATATAGCTAATTTCCACGTTCATAACACCTGTATGGAGGTGAATTTTTAAACAACACACCTGTTTAAATTATATTAAGGCTTAAAGTTCAGCATAATGAGGACGTGGCCGCTCTGAGTGACAGGTGAGTGCTGTACCAGGCTGCTAGCTGTCTGCTCTGCTGCATCATATTTTGTACAGTCTATGGTCCTTACCTCGTCTTCTTTTTCTCCTGACCTTCTCCAGTCAACAGTAAGGACCCTGAAACCTGTAAATCAGAGAAGGAGGAGGCAGAGGAGACAAAGCCTGTCATCACTGTGACTCCAGACAGCATGTTCATCTTCAAACCTGACAACCCGTAAGTTGCTTCCACGAGGATGGACTTATAATACAAGCATCAAACATCACATGTACTTGCCACCACTTGGACATTTTCATATTCAGAGTTTAATCATTTTAGTTAAGATTTGTTGCACGACATCCATGTTGTTCAATCCTGCTGCCAGTAACTTTCAGTAACTTTCCATCTTAAGCCTACACAGTCTTACTCTTAGCAGATATGGTACCTGACCTCTGCCTCACGTCTCCACTCTGCCATCTGTTCTTCCTCAGGGTGCGTCGAGCGTGTCACTACGTGGTCAACCTCAGGTACTTTGAAATGTCCATCCTGCTGGTCATAGCTGCTAGTAGTATAGCGCTGGCTGCTGAGGACCCTGTAGCCACCTCCTCTAACTGGAATAAGGTTAGTGTGTTCACATTCATGTACATTATATATATCATCTGTCTGGCACAGAGACAGCTGTAACATTAATGACTTAACAAAAGACAGAATATTTCTGCTGTTTCCACCATCTCCTGATTTACAATTTCAATCATTGTTTATCTGTGCCTTGGGTCTCATAGTTTCATCTATACTAAGCTGCAAAAGTACCTTAAAGAAAAAAGATTTTGAATAAAACACTTCCTTAAATTGTTTTGCAACAGGCAGCTAATGTGACTTGATGGGGGGCAGTTAAAGCGTTGATGAGCGAGGAAATTGCAGTCGAAGACACACTGAGCCGGGTTGTTTATGGGAGGGATTAGGCTAATTATATTGTGTTGTACTGCTATCATTTGAGGGGATTGTTTCATACTAAACCACAAGCTGAGATTCTGTGAAGTAAAATAGTCCTGTATGTCATAAAATCAACACAACACGTTGAAAAATTTCATATTTTTTTGTGAAGAACACATTTTTATTATCTGTGTAATATCTTAGATGCATCTGATTTTCTGAACTTTCTCTTTGACTGTCCTTCTGTCTCACACTTGCTGCAGGTTCTGCGGTATTTTGATTATGTGTTCACCGGAGTCTTCACATTTGAAATGATTATAAAGGTGAGTTACTGTATAAAGGTGGCATGATAATGATATGTCACTGTGTGGCGATTGATTTCAAGAAATAGTGGTAAAACATAAATGTACCTTTTTGGCATTTCTGCCTTTATTGGACAGATGAAGAGTGTAGTGGCAGACTTGAAATAGGGAGAGAGAGAAGGGGGTTTGACATGCAACAAAGGTCCCACGGTTGGAATCGAACCAACCATTCAGCTACCAAGCCGCTCCAACTGTACCAGTTCCAGGATGGTTCTACTGTGGAGCTACAACCCTTAAACTCAGCAACTAAACTCCAAAGTCCCTGTTTGTTTTTCTACCACATCAGAAGGACTATGGAGATTAGACAACTTAGTCTGATAACAAATTAAAAAGAAACTGTTGTTTGACACACAGTTTCCAACCATTTTGGCTCGTGACCCCTTAAAGGAACAGTGTGTAGCATTTTGCGGGATCTATTAGCAGTAATGGAATATAATAGTCATAACTATGTTTACATTATTGTATAATCACCTGAAACTAAGAATCGTTGTGTTTTTGTTAGCTTAGAATGAGCCCTTCATATCTACATAGGGAGCAGGTCCTCTTCACGGAGTCCGCCATGTTTCTACAGTAGCCCAGAACTAATTTAAAGTTGACTCCATCCCTGCAAACTATCCTGGAGGAGGACTTTTCTTCATTGCACAATCTTGTTTTGTCCTTAGATGATTGACCAGGGTCTACTCCTCCATGACGGCTCCTACTTCAGAGACCTCTGGAACATCCTAGACTTCATCGTGGTCGTGGGAGCGTTGGTGGCCTTCGCCCTCTCGTCAGTCACATCATTTATTTTAATGGATCACATGCAATAATCATATGTCTAAACATCAAAGTGTCTTTAAATCAGCTGTAAATGAGCTATTTTTGCTGTAAATGTTGTTTCTCTTCATGCAGTCATCTCCTCCATTTTCGTTTCTAACTCTATAACTGTTAATATACGTGTCCCTCTTTCCTGTTCTTCTCCGTCTGTGGGTGATGCCCCTGTGGGATTGACCAGCAGCAATGTGCTTGGGTAAAAAACTAAAAAGTCTTCCTCTCTTAGAAGAAATACTTTAAATGAGCAAAATTCAGAGTGTAACATAAGTAGAATATGTCAGATTAAACATAATGTAACGATGGACGAATAAGGTGGGGAAAAATAAATCAAAATGTGATATTTACTACTGTATGCTGCAATGGTGTGATGCTCACACTGTCTGTCTTTCTGTCCAGAAACAACAAAGGACGGGACATTAAGACCATCAAATCTCTGAGAGTGCTGCGTGTCCTCAGACCGCTGAAGACCATCAAGAGACTTCCTAAACTCAAGGTCAGAGATGCAGATGGTGTCTTTTATATCTTGGTTTTGTTTCCATACTTGTATCATTTGTATATTTCTATCAATATCTGTTATTATGAGCGTATTAATGAAAAGATATATGTTAGACAAATGTTAAAAATGACACATGACACCGGTTGTCTAATAATCAGCTGTACTGTATGTGTAGTGTTTAGTTAAAAGTTGAAAAGATATATTGTGTAATATTTTGACCAAACATCCATCTTGACTTCATTTGGACAAAAGCGACTGATGTCCATCCTTCTGCAGAAGTCTGATGTTTGCTTGACATCTGGGCCGAAGAGAACATAGCCTACAGAATATGCTAAATATATGCAATATGCAATAATAGTGACATTTATAAAGTCATCAGAGATAACTGAAAGAGAAGGGATTTGTGCACACAGTACATCATTGCCGAGTCAAAGTGAAAAAACGTAGACAGCAATATTTCAAATTTTGCCGTTCCCTGCATGGAAGAGACAGCTCTCGAGGTGAAAAAGATAAATTTGCTCCTTTGTACACGCCCCTCAGCAATTTTTTTTATATGATTTGGTCTGCTTTAATTTGTGCACTGTGATATCGAACCAGACTAAATAGAAAAACAAACCACAAGTATCAATTTCACTCTGATTCAGACAAGCCAAACCAACTATGGCTTGTGAAAGCACCCAAGGCACCAAATACGCTCCTCGGTGGAAAAATAAATAATACAAAATTGAAACTGAGATGTTGATTTGCAGACAGGAGAACTAAAGAGCACAAAGAATAAGCAGACAATAAGAGAGGAGAGGGGAGAGTTAAAAGTGAAGGCAAGGAATTAGGCAGCCTGAGAGGCAGCTGGAGGACCGTCTGAGTGTGCTAACAGGTATTCATTTTGGGATTGTGACTAATACCATGCACACAGAGCTGTAAATAACAGATACACACATATCTTCTTATTCACTGGGAGAGGGAGTGAAGAAGAGTGTGATTTTGGTATTTTCCTACATGTACAACAGCTGATTCGTGTCTCAGATTGTTACCATATGGATTCAAACGCACCAAGAAAAGCTTGCAAAACAGTCCCTACTTGCAGCTGCACTACTGTGTGATGATACCATAAATGTGACTGAATAGATAGTGACTGTATGTGCAACAGAGAATATACTGACAATGAAATGTCACACTTGCTGCAGTATCTGCACGTCTGCACAGACCCGATTCCCTGATCTCACCACATACCTTTCATCTCACGTCTCTCTCTTCCAGGCGGTCTTTGACTGTGTGGTGACGTCTCTGAAAAACGTCTTCAACATCCTGATCGTTTATAAGCTTTTCATGTTCATCTTCGCCGTCATCGCCGTGCAGCTCTTCAAGGGGAAGTTTTTCTACTGCAACGACAGCTCGAAGGACACAGAGAAGGACTGCCAGTAATACTCTTCCTTCCTTTTCCCTTCCTTTATTCCTGCATTCATCTCTCTCTCTTTCTTTCTTTCTTTCTTTCTTAGTTATTCTTTATTTACTTCAGATGTTGTGATCTTTCCACATACCCTCTTACCCACCTAATTACATAGTTTTTTCTTAATTTGCTTCTTTCTTTATTCCTTTCTTTCTTTGTCCTTCATCTGTCTTTCCTTACTTCTTTTCTTCCTTCCTTCATTCAGTCAATGAAACATTGTTTAGGCTCCATGTCCTCAGAAAAGTAGACACTAAAGTTAATAAAGGCTTTGAAAATGTTGCAATATCCTTTCAAATTGTGTATGATTCTTACCTTTTCTCCTCCTCCTCCTCCTCCTCTTCCAGGGGTTACTACATTGACTACGCAAAGGACAAGAAAGAGGTGAAGAGAAGAGAGTGGAAGAGACACGAGTTTCACTACGACAACGTCATCTGGGCTCTGCTCACTCTCTTCACTGTTTCCACTGGAGAGGGATGGCCCCAGTGAGTGTCTGACTGGTTGAGGAAATTCAGCAGGAGTTTTCCCACACATCATTTTCCTTTCTTAGAGGGCTCATTAGCTTTTATGAGCATTATAACCTTTTAACATCTGGTTTGAGATTTGGTAATGGTCAAATCTGACCTTTGATGAAGGAAATATAATAGATGTGATTAACTTAACAAAGATTTTGCCATTTATTATCTCGCAATAAGGTTATGCCAATATTTTACTGACAGCGCTTGTGGGTTTGTACTGTTCCAGCCCTCAGTAATTGAATGCTGCTGTGGTAATTAATCAAAATGATATCCTCTTCTCATTTGAGCCCCACCCCAGTGTACATGTACTTCCAAACAGTTTCTTCCAAAACTAACAGCTGCTGTAAGTAGCTGTTAGTTTTGCAAGAGTCTTGGTTTTGTGAATGATTTTAAGCAGTTTGATATATTCTCACAGTGAAATGATTGCTGTTCTTGTACTGCTTCTGTCACACCAAACAGAGGAAGTTCCTCTTTGTAGTTTCTCGAGCTTTTAGTAGCATTAGCGTTAACATTAATTAGCACCCTGTCTCTGCTCTTCCAGGGTTCTGCAGCACTCAGTAGATGTGACGGAGGAGGACAGAGGTCCAAGCCATGGCAACAGGATGGAGATGTCCATCTTCTACGTCATCTACTTTGTCGTCTTTCCTTTCTTCTTCGTCAACATCTTCGTGGCTCTCATCATCATCACCTTCCAGGAACAGGGGGATAAGATGATGGAGGAGTGCAGCCTGGAAAAGAATGAGGTGAGTGAACAACTGTCATGGGCATTTTTCAAGAGGGTCCCTTGACCTCTGAACTCAAGATATGTGAATGAAAATGGGTTTTATGGGTACCCACGAGTCTCCCCTTTACAGACATGCCCCCTTTATGATAATCACATGCAGTTTGGGGCAAGTCATAGTCAAGTCAGCACACTGACACACTGTTTGAGTTTGCCATGTTATGATTTGAGCATATTTATGCATTTATGCTAAATGCAGTACCTGTGAGGGTTTCTGGACAATATTTGTCATTGTTTTGTGTTAATTGATTTCCAATAATAAATATGTACATACATTTGCATAAAGCAGCATATTTACCCACTCTCATGTTGATAAGAGTATTAAATACTTGACAAATCTCCCTTTAAGGTACATTTTGAACAGATAACAAAATGTGTGATTAATTTGCGATTGATAACGATTAACTATGGACAATCATGCGATCAATCGCGATTACATATTTTAATTGATTGGCAGCCCAACTTCTTACATTCTTCTTCCTTTCCTCTTTCTCCTGTTCTCTGTATTTCAGAGGGCGTGTATAGACTTTGCCATCAGTGCAAAGCCCCTGACCCGTTACATGCCCCAGAACCGACACACGTTCCAGTACCGTCTGTGGCACTTTGTGGTGTCGCCCTCTTTTGAGTACACCGTTCTGGCCATGATCGCTCTCAACACCATCGTACTG
This sequence comes from Sebastes fasciatus, assembly GCF_043250625.1. Classification (NCBI taxonomy): domain Eukaryota; kingdom Metazoa; phylum Chordata; class Actinopteri; order Perciformes; family Sebastidae; genus Sebastes; species Sebastes fasciatus. Next base: position 16,820,819 of record NC_133799.1, read on the forward strand.
ATGATGAAGGTGAGGATGATGAAGAGAGAAAAGGCAAAAAACAGTCCAACAGCACATCTTAGTAGCACCAGAATGAGACGACAACAACTGGTTTGACAAGTTATCTACATCTGTCTTCTCACTCCTAAAGATGACTTGATATTTTCCACACATCCTTGTCTGCTAATAGGAGAAAAACACACCTTGTGCTTCTTCTCAGCAGCATATTCTGTCATGAACTTGCGACTGTTAACACTTTGGTTTTAAAATAAGCCAAGATGTGTCACTCCTAACTGGAAACATGGATGTGTAGAAACTGTCCTTTTTTAGGTACCACGTCATCACACTGTGATGTTGTCATTTGGCTCAGCTGATGTTTTAGTTTTTTCCACCGCTCTCTCGCCACTATTTATTTCCTGAACTGGCCTTTTCTTGGGCTGTGCTGGTTGCTCAGACAGACAGACAGACGCAGGGTGACTCAGCCTGTATTAAATATTGATCTATAATGTCCAGGGGCTGCTATTTAGCATGACCTCATTAACTGTGGCTGCCTCCCATAGAGGAATGACTCCTTTTATAGTGCGACAGATGAGAGGTGCGGAGACTGGGGCACTATTTATGGGTCTGGAGGAATCTTCCATCAACCTGTAGATCAGCAGGGTGCAGGCTGAAGTTCAGTGAACTGTTAGGGAATATTCCACTCTTTTTTATCCTTCCCATAACACAGATTTCTTATAGTTTAACCCCTGCCGCCTTTCTCTTTTCAGTATTACTCCGCCCCGCCGGCATACGAGGCCGTACTGAAGCACCTGAATACAGCTTTCACTGTTCTCTTCTCTGTTGAGTGCGTCCTCAAGATCATGGCCTTCGGCTTTCTGGTGAGCAAAAAGAGCAACACACAGCCTGAATGTGAATTCAAGATCCCTCTTTAGAAATGGCTCAAAACATCTTTCCTGTTTTCACAGAACTACTTTCGAGACACGTGGAACATTTTTGACTTCATCACTGTTTTGGGCAGCATCACAGAGATCGTGGTAGACTTGCAGGTAATAAGAAAAACATGATTAAAGGGATAGTTTGGGTGTTTTGAAGTGGGATTGTATGAGGTACTTATACATAGTCAGTGTATTACCTACAGTAGATGATGGTCGGCACGCCCCCAGTTTGGAGAAGCAGACAGGAGTTACCAACACGGAAGCAAAGCATTATACTGCTGTGTACGGGGTCAGCAGCAAAACGCGTTTCAGCCACCTAAAATAAAGTTTTAAGTGTACACTATATTTAGAATATGTTCACAGCTTTACCTTGCTGTCAGACAGCCCTTTCCGACGGGGAACTGAAGCCGCTGTAACCATCTATGCTCTCGTCAAAGCTACCAGACTCCATTGAAAAAAACTGTCATTTTATCTTACAGAACACAGGGGTTGTTGGTCTACCACTGTTTCGATTGGTTATTTAGTTTGTGTTATTGTGTGACGTTGGTTAGTTTGGATTCTCCAAAGTCACACAATAGCACACAAAAGTGAGTCTAAAACTAATGTTTTTTTCAATGGAGTCTGGTAGGCGAGAGCATAGATAACAACTTCAGTTCCCCGTTGGAAACATAGAGTATAGCTGTCTCACGGTAAGGTAAACCGGCCAAAATATTCTAAATATAGCATACACTTATACTGATATTAATTTTTTTTTAGGTGGACCTTTCTTTTAGGTGGCTAAAATACGTTTTAGTGCCGGCCCCGTCCACAATAGTACATTGCTTTTTCCGTGCGGTAACTCATGTAGGCTTCTCCAAACTAGGGAGGGGACATCATCTACTGTAGGTAATACACTGACTATGGATAAGTACCTCATACAACTCAAGTGAAAGAGTGTACCTTTCTCTTTTTCTCTGCACAGTTTCCCACAATTTTAAGTATTTACTTGAACATTAATACCGTATTCCTGTGTATGACAAGCTGACATCCCTCAGCACCACCAGTAAACAACAGTTTCCCTCCCCTCCCCTGTGTCCTTACGCCAGTTTGTTGATACGTTCAACATGAGTTTCTTGAAGCTGTTCCGAGCGGCTCGTCTGATCAAACTGCTCCGACAAGGTTACACCATCCGGATTCTTCTGTGGACCTTCGTCCAATCCTTCAAGGCTTTGCCCTACGTCTGCCTGCTCATCGCCATGCTCTTCTTCATCTACGCCATCATTGGCATGCAGGTTAGAAAGACAGACACTTGATCAATCTCTGTCTCTCAGTGGAGATGGTGTTTAATATACTACATTTTTATGCAGCGTCCCACAGCACCATAAGTACATTTGATTCATTGTGAAATATATGCACACTATGCAAAATAGGTAGGGCATGACATAAACACTGTCACTGTTATGGATTTTATGTGTATATCTGTGTGAATCAGGTGTTTGGGAACATTAAGCTGGATGAGGAGACTCACATTACGCAGCACAACAACTTCAAGTCCTTCTCTGGTGCTCTGATGCTGCTGTTCAGGTAGGACACCTTGAGATCTTCAGTCCTGTTCTTCGGGTAGCTTTTCAACTTTATGTTGTTTGTTTCAGATCAACGTAGACACAATTGTGAGAGCTATTCCATGATCCAATCTGAAACTCAACACCGTGCTAAATCCAGTTGCTTCGCGTCAGCTCTCCAGTGTAGTTAGTCATTGTGTCTCAGTTAAATTGAGATCCAGCGGTGATCCAAACGACACATGATTTGCTGCACTTGGTTCGCTAAATAACACATTTCCTTAATGGAGTCTGAATAATGTTGCTAGGTTACGGTAGTTAGGCTTTGTTTTCGAAGTACCCAAGGGGCTACTCAGTGTCAAGGGGTGATAGATGCTGCAATGTACCACTTACCTCCTTAGCAAATAGCTTTGCAGGCACTTTGAGAGTTTTACAAAGCAGCGTGGGTCAAATAATGAAATGGCTATCTGGACCAAAGTGTTGGATGTTGATATTGTGTTTATTTCTTCATGTTCAAGTTCAAGTTTGTTCAAGATATGTACATTTAAACGTGATAAGAATCCCCTTGGCTCCGGCTGTGAAATTACACAATAACTTACTAGATGAATTACACTTGCAGTAAAACTAAAATAAAAAAGCAACTGTATAAAGCATTGACATAAGCATTTAAGCACTATTGCATACTGAATATACTGTAAATGTATGCATTACACAACTAGGTCTCACATTTGGAGCATCTAAAAGCTGTCTCTGAAACGAGTCTTGATGCTTTGATGGCATCGTCCAGATGGCAGACATAACTGTGAATAAACTGTGAGCTGGACTCCTCGAGCGTTGTGTAATGTGTGTGTGTGTGTGTGTGTGTGTGTGTGTGTGTGTGTGTGTGTGTCCAGGAGTGCCACAGGGGAGTCATGGCAGGAGATCATGTTGTCGTGTCTGGGGGGACAGAAGTGTGAGACGGACACCTCGCTACCGACGTCCGACCACGAGGGGGGCTGTGGCTCCGACTTCGCCTATTTCTACTTTGTCTCGTTCATCTTCTTCAGCTCCTTCCTGGTAAAACTGGAGAGTGATTGATTCCTCTAAATAACAACAGCGATACTTCTTTTAATGCTTTAACCAGGTTGTTTTTCTTGTGATGAGCAGCTTATAAAAATTGAATTAAATGTCATGGCTTTTCCTTCTCCTTCTACTGTCCAGATGCTGAACCTGTTTGTGGCCGTGATCATGGATAACTTTGAGTATCTGACGAGAGACTCGTCTATCTTGGGTCCTCACCACCTGGATGAGTTTGTCCGGATCTGGGGGGAGTATGACCGAGCCGCCTGGTCAGTACCTCTGTCTTGATGCTACACTAACATTTCATCAGAAGTGCTGCTGTGCACATATTAATGCATAATCTGTAAGCTGTAAGATTTTGTCGAATTATCGATTTAGTTAGTTACTTAAGAAATCTATAATTTGACACAAAAATGGTCCTCCAGAATCTGTGATCAGAACTGCGTCCATAGCAACGGTCTGTTATAAAGAAAATGACAATGTATCTAATATTGGATGTAAAAAGCAATATTGGGATGTCTGTCTAACACGTTTGCTCATGTCAAATATTGATGCATGTGTTCATTACAGATTTTTTTAAATGTTTGATTTAATGCTGTTAAAATGTCGTAAAACTGCTCTTGTGATGAATAGGACTGAGCCTTCATTCACCCAACACTAAACTACAAGGCTGTAATGACGCACAACTAAAGACATGTATGTTCTTTCCAGTGGTAGGCTCCACTATAAGGAGATGTACAAAGTTGTACGCTCTATCTCACCTCCCCTGGGCTTTGGAAAGAACTGCCCGCACAGGGTGGCATGCAAGGTTTGGTTCCCCCCTATCAACAAACCCCCCCACCACCCTCTGCCTCTTTCGTGTGGGATCCTTCCTGACCTCCTGCTATCCCTCCTTTCCTTCCCTTCACCAGCTCTCACCGCCCTGCTTGACCTTTAGGGGTGTATTAGTCAGGTCAAAGAATGACGACGCTCGAGTCTCAGGGTACTAAGGCACAGCACATCCCTCATTCAGGTTATAAGTGAGCATGCATAAGGCACTTTTGGTGCAGCTGCAGAGCAATCTGAGGGAAGTCTGTCTCTTTCTACCTTTTGGATCTGGTTTTAAAGATGTGTTTATTTCTCTCACACACACACACGCAATGTAAGTATTTGATATTCGTACCAGATCCAGTGAGGCTGTCATTCCTTTGCTCATCCTGTTTTCTCCTTTTCCCAGATTTCTATGCCCTGATGGCAGCATAGAAAGAATACAACCTGTTTTATTTTCTCCTACTTTACTCCCTACTCCTGTGTGATGCCTTGTTGGAATAATCCTTTCTCTTGTATTGTTCCTCTCTTTTACCCTCCACCCCCTCCTGTGCTCTTTTCCTCCTCCATTCCTTGGGAACGCACTCTCCGACTCCTCCACCGTTATTCAATTTCTCCTCCACTACCGACATCATCCCTCTCCCTTCCTTGCCCTCCTTCTTCTCCCTCCCTCTTTTTCCTCTCTTTCTCATCCCCATCTTCATGGCTACCTGGCGCCCCCAGTGGTCGCATCCATTACACTGACATGTATGAGATGTTGACCAACATGTCGCCACCTCTAGGCCTGGGCAAGAAATGCCCCTCCAAGGTGGCATATAAGGTAGACCAAACTCTAGAGCCTAACAGGCACTGCCTTCATGTTTTAATCACCAAGGACGGGCACTGTAAACACTCATTTTGTGTGTCACACGTTGGAAAAGCAAGGCATATTTTTCTGTTGGTTATATATTGCTTGTCAAAGTTTCAGTGTTCTTTTCATTGGCAGATTATCGGCGCTACAGTAATGATTTGCCTGTTTTGCTTTGCATCTTGGCAGAAAACAATAAGACGTCATTATCTGTTTGCTGTTATCTGATGAAAGAGTCCTGGTGGAGTTTATTTATTGAACCAGTTAGAGAATATTAAATGGATATTTTGGGTGTTTTGAAGTGCAGTTGTATGAGGTACTTATCCATAGTCAGGCACACCTCCATCTTGAAGAAGCAGACAGGAGTTACCATAAGGAAGCAAAGCAATGTACTGCTGTGGACGGCGCCGGCAGTAAAACGTATTTTAGCCACCTAAAAGACTCAATATCAGGTTAATTGTACGCTATATTTAGAATATTTTCGCAGTTTTACCTTGCAGTGAGACAGCTATACAGTTTACGTCTCCGTAGCCATTTTCTATGCTCTCGCCAAGCAACCAGACCCCATTGAAAAAAAAATTTATTTTTTACCTCGTAGAACACGGGGTAGACCAGCAAGTGGTCTGCGAGGTAAAATTACAGTTTTTTCAATGGAGTCTGGTGGCTTTGGCGAGAGCATAGAGGGATACAACGGCATCAGTTCCCCGTCAGAAAGGGCTGTCTGATGGCAAGTTAAATCGGCGAAAATATTCTAAATATAGCATACACTTAAACTGATATGGATTTTTTTAAGTTAGCCTATCTTTTAGATGGCGTTTGGCTCCTGCCCCCGTCCACAGCAGTACGTTGCTTTTTCCGTGTAGTAACTCCTGTCTGTTTCTCCAAGCCGGGGGCTTGCCAACCGTCATCTACTGTAGGTAATACACTGATTATGAATAAGTACCTCATTCAACCCCACTTCAAAACACCTGAACTATCCTTTTAATCAGAAAGTTGTCAAACATCTACATGCTAAATCTTGTCATTTTGTAGAAGTCTGCTGTCAAATGTTCTCATGTCTTTCTTATTTCTCTGTTTCTTACATTTACCTGTCTGCATGTGCCTCCTGCCACAGCCCATTGTTACATCTGTGTGTAATATGACATGCACTACATGTGTGTGTGTGTGTGTGTGTGTGTGTGTGTGTGTGTGTGTGTGTGTGTGTGTGTGTGTGTGTGTGTGTGTTTGTGAGCCTGCCAGCATGCTCCATCGCAGATGAACGCTGTACTCTTACAGCAGAGTGTGTTGTATAAGTCTTATCTTCTTTTTTTAAACTAGATAAATAGCACACACTGTTTAGATCTCTATTTACAGAAGGACAGGAGAGGGCATTGCATTGTATTTACTTTGTGACCTCAGATTGTTTTGTTGAGATTGCAAATTTGTTATTTTGAGATCCCCAAAAAACCTTCTTTTTCACTATTCCTCGATCTTGACAAACAGTAAAAAGTTGTCAAAACAGTTTTCTTGTGATCATCCATTAATAACAAGGTTGTCCTCTCCATCGTTCTGTATCTATCAGTGTAGTCTAATTTCAAGTTAACTTCATTTAAAGGGGACATATGAAAAACTCACTTTGTCAGTGCTTGTGCACATACATTTGGGTATCTGGAGTTCCTACCAACCCACAAACTGTGAAATAAGACAACCCAGTCAGTTTGTTGTGGGCTGCCTAGATCAGAAAACATGTGATTCGACAAGCCATTCAGATTTGGCTCCCTTTCCTATGTCACAGGCAGGTTCATTAGAATATATCGCCCACAGCTTGAGAACTACCTTTGCAAAGGTGCACCATATTTTTCTTTGCAAGCCAATCAGAGCAGACTGGGCTTTTTCAGGAGAGGGATTTAAAGAGACAGGGGATAAAATGGAGCGTTTCAGACAGAGGGTGAATACAGGTATATTCAGACCACAGTTTTTTTTTAACATTAACGTATGTAAACATGTTCTAGTAGAAACCCAACATACAAGTATGAACCTGAAATCAGCATGATATGTCCCCTTTAAACAAAGCAAACTATGCTCTATGAAATTATGGTTTAAGTGGAAACGTCTTCCTTTGTAATGATGCCCAGAAAGGCCGTGGTTGCTCATCTTTTTTTTTTCAAGCTAGTTGCCCTGAAATCACAATTTGATTACCTATTTACTGTATCTCTGTGACAGAGACGACAAACTCATTTATAATGTACTAGCTGGTTTTTTTTCCTTTGAGCTGAAGCTTTAAATGTTGTTTATAATAAATTAACACAATGTCATTCCTGTCTGCATCCGACCTCGATAATGTCAAACCTAAACTGTTCATCCTCAAGTCTGTCAGCAAAATGATTCGTCAACTTGGGATAGCAGGCTTTGAAAAATAAGTGCCGCTATTATCTCGACATAAGCAGACTTAAAAACATGATGATCCACCGCAGCTACTCTGGGCTTTTTCATTGTGATATGTTGTATAATTGTTTGTCGGGTTGTGTCTGACTATGACGTTCTGTCTGCTGCCATCAGAGACTCGTCCTGATGAACATGCCTGTAGACGATGACATGTCCGTCCACTTCACCTCCACCCTCATGGCCCTCATCCGCACCGCCCTGGAGGTCAAGATAGAGAGAGGTCAGACCGGATATCAAAACCTTACAGACACTCATTCATTGTGATGTAAAACTCATTAAATCACATTTAATGTCTTTTTAATCTCCAGGAGAGGATAGAAATCAGATGGACATGGACCTGCAGAAGGAGATCGGTGTCATCTGGCCTCATCTCTCTCAGAAGACGTTGGACCTGCTGGTCCCCATTCACAAAGGTGACATCAGCCTAACAGTACAATAATTCATATAACAATGAAAAGATATTTTTGTTGTAGTAGTAAATGGTATTTCATTTGAAGGGTCATGTCTGTGGTCCGATGCTTTCTCCCCTTTCAGCCAGTGACATGACCATTGGGAAGATCTATGCCGCCATGATGATCATGGACTACTACAAGCAGAGCAAGGCCAAGAAGCTCCGACAGCAACTGGAGGAACAGGTACTTTTGTTTTTTTATTGACCACTAACTTGACCAGGTATGCTAAACCTTGAGCACAAAGAAGTACACACAGTTATCTACATTAGACAAAACATTCAAAACTAAAAGCCTGTGTGTGTTGTTTGCTAAACGCTGCCATTGAAATACCTACACTCTCAATCACCTGCACCCAGAATGCACCTGTGAAAATACCTGTAACCATTTAGATCACTTAGGCCCAATCCCAATGTCCCCCCTAAGGCCTTCAGCCCTGAACCCTCAGGGACTTGACTGACGTCACCTGGTAAATGGTTGAGTGTGAGAGGCTGCGAGGGCTTGCAATGTTATAAATATGAATGGGACAGCACTTTGCGGCGATATATCACGTTAGGTTGACGACGCCAATTTGTGGGTTTTTATTTAATGTTTATACTGCTTATTTGAACGTCTGCCTTACGGGACTAGAGGTAAATCAATTTACGTGTTTTTGTCAAACTTCATTAAGCAAAATGAAAAGAAATGGTTGCTGAATAAACCAGGTGTGTAATATAGTCTAATGCTTACTGTAACTCTAGATAAAAGTGTTTTATACTGAGCAGCACATCAGTGTGCAGTTGGCAGGTGGAAATTTTATATAGTTTTGAATTAAGTGTTTGCTTTTGCAGGAGATGTAAGATATTTTCTGTATATGTTTTTGTGTGTAGAGTTTTGACATAGAGGACCCTGGTTTCAGAAATTGTGTTTTAGCAATTACAAAAAAACTGTATGACACATTTTGGATTAAATGTATTCCCATGAAGCAGCCGGCAGCCACTAATGTGCAGCAGTTTTAATTGCATAATTCTGCTCCTTTCAACTCGGGCAATTTAAATTTAGTATGGTTTACCTGTTTGGTTTAAAATGTAGCCTGAGGTTTGTGTGTACTAAAACCTAGTCAGTTTTAAATTGATCCATGTCCATGTTGTAATTATAGGAGCGTATGTGTCGCCTGTTTTAATTTCCCGTCTCCCCCTGTGTGTGTTTTTCTCTCCCCCTATAGAAACATGCTCCTATGTTCCAGCGTATGGATGCCTCCTCTCTGCCTCAAGAAATCCTATGCAACGCCAAATCCCTTTCATTCCTCAGGCACAGTGCCGGATCTGCTCTGTAAATATTCAAACTCACACACTTATTTATGTTGGTTTGGGGTTATTTATGCTGGTAGGAAAAAAGAAAAATCTTGTTTTCTGTAGATCTGGTCACTGACTTTTCAGTTGCCTTCTGTTCCTTTATCGTCATCAACAATAACTGACACGTGTATGCGGGTATATCATGTAGTCTGTGTGTGTTTGTGCTCCTTCAGCACCAGGGGAGGTTTCGTGGCACTCAGCCCCATCTCTCCTCAAGAGATGTTCATGCAGCCGCTGTCCCGCTCCAGAGAGGAGAAGGAGAAGGAGGAGGAGGATGACGACGACTACCGTTCACCCTACCACCCCTACCTCCACCCACATCAGCACCATCATTTACACACACTGGTAACCACCTACATGTAGTATTTAGAAAGCTGCATCATCATTGTCAGCAACCAGTGAATCTGGTCAACTAGAATGGCTAAAGCCGCCCTCTTATTATTTGCTAGTTTTACTACTGTATGAGAATAACAAAATAATATAATTTAAATGAACACAAGAACTACATGCAGCATCTGTACTGTGACACATTGTTGTTATTGTTGTTGTTAAACCATTATCAGAGCATCATTATAGAGACTCAGTAAGTATAAATAAAAGAGAACCAACCAGCCTTCTTCTTCTGTGGTATTTGTGTAGGTGCCAGATGTGGCGGAGTACAACCAAGTGATGCAGCAGGCCAGGCAGGACGCAACAGTTATTAAATCACCTCAGCGGACAGCATCCATCAGAGCGTCCTCCATGCCCAGATTGGCTGTTGATCCACCGGTAATAAAGAGTAATAACCTTTATTCAAACCTATAATCAGTACCTAACAGATCGTGTGTTAGAAAGTGCTTTAAATCAATAAATAATTGAAATGAATTCATTAAATTAGTTTGTAGGAGTTTGCTCAGCACATAATGTGTACAATATATATGTCTGTATATACGTGTGTGTTTGCTGATTAGGTGTCATTCACAGTTACTTAAGTGATTCCTCCTGTGGTTGTTGGATGTGTCTGTAGCCTGGGATGTCAGCAGACAGTAAGCTGATGAAGCGCTCCTTCTCCACCATCGGAGACCAGTGTGTGAACGGCCTCTGGCAGGAGCAGCACTCTCTGGAGAGAATCAGTCCTGACGGCACGTACAGGCCTCGTCAGAGGAGCTACAGAGGTCACTGAACACACATTGTATTACATTGCACCTCCTATAGTCTGATACATATACAGTACATAGCAATGTTTAGAAGTCATAGAAGTAAAATGGGCAAAATACATGTACAGTATCTGCTGCAACCCTTAAGCTACAGTACTGTGCATGTATTCAGAGGATTTTAAATCACAGTTGACGTTAATATCAGAATCAACACATTTTGGCTGCAATGACCTTAAGGATTGAGTGAAAAGTCCATTATCAAGTTTTATTATGCCTCTGCACTGGCGAGAGCCATGGCCGGAGGCATTATGTTTTCGGGTTGTCCATCTGTCTGTCAATTTCTTTAAATTTGGCACCAACTTCCACTTGGACTCAAGGATGAACTGATTCGATTTTGACCTTACAAAACACATTTTTGGCCATAACTCAAGAATTCATATGTTAACTATGACAATTTCACACAAATGCCTAACAGGGTAAAATGATAAAGTGACATTTTAGACAGACATGGATGTAAACTGCAACTTCATTGGTTGGCAGAGGCATACAACCGTGAGGTGTTACTTCTAGTTTAAACTCTATTGAATGAACAACAAAAATGAAGCAGTATTGTTAAAGGAAATTGGATTTTTCATGGCTCCTGAAGTGCACATTTTCATTCACTAAATGAAACAGAAACAGGTGAGCCATGTCAAGTGATTGATGTGTTTAAGTAGGGAATTGATATGGAAAGTAGTAGACCAATTTACTAGTATGTTGAATTAAATCTTTTACTAATTACTCAAAAGAATGTTTTAGGAGTGTAATTCCTGCAATTTCCCTAAATGATATCATTGTAACCTGTAATTTATATGGTAAAAAAAATACGGGAACTCTAAACTAGATCTTTTGGCTGTAGTAGGACATGTTTTACACACGGATATCCATAAGGATGTTTTTTTTTTTAATAAAACTGAGGTATTTCCTTAAAAAGGCTTAGGTCCTAGAATCAACCACAGAGAAACAAGCAGTCATGAGAGAGGGCGATCCAAGGAACGGCGCCACCTACTGTCTCCTGACGTGTCCCGCTGCAACTCTGAGGAGCGCAGCCGCGACCCATCCTGTGAGAGGAGACGGTCGCGTTCACCTAGCGAAGGACGCGCACCCACCTTGCAGACACAGGTAGGAGTACAGCAGGGTAAATCGTCGGTAAGTCGTGCTGGTTTGTATCGCACAATGAAATGTACCTGTGATTGGAAGTAAATCCAATGAATCACCTGGAAGAAAACTAGCAGCACTCTGTCTCTCCTGCAAGAGGAGGATAACAGCAGAAGGAGTCCATAACAGAACTTTCCTCACTGTTGTGCTTGTGTTGTTTGCAGGTGAACACATCAGGCAGCCCCGCCAACTCAGCCTCAGAGTCCGGCACTCCTCGTAATCGGCGCCAGCTGCCGCAGACGCCCTCTCGCCCGCGGCCGTACATCTCCTACTCCCCTCTGGTCTGCCAAGCCACCACCTCTCCTGCACCAGCAGCCTCCTCTGAGGGAGAGACCCAGCCTCAGGACACTGCTGGTGTTTCTACGGAGACCTCGTGGAGGGCTGACAAGGAGGGCGGCCCGCTAACTGCAGGTCAGGGATCATCAGGAGGTCAGGTCTCAGGACCGAGCCACCCATCTCCTCACCGCTACATCTCAGAGCCCTACCTCCCGTTCCACGAGGACGTCAGCGGTGGAGAGGCAGGCGACGGGCAGGAGACCCTGACTTTTGAGACCGCCATGTTAACCAGCCTGGGACGGGCCAACGCCATAAGCTCCGCTCCTCAGCTCAGACACTCCTGGCAGGTTCCTAACGGGCATTTCCGGAAGCACTTGGGCCAAGCGAGTCCGGCTGGAGCCAGCGAGCTGCTAAGCGACACAGACGAGGACGACCGCTGCTAAAAAAAAACTGAGAAGAAGAGGATGCAGGAGAAGCTCCACGTGGCACCACAAAGCTTTAGCTCCTCTGTGGCTCTGAGAACTTGTATTCTCAGTAGCAGTAGCATAACAGGCAGGACTGAACTCCACTGCTATTTATCTGGATACCTGGGTGTCTGTCTGCAACGTGTTTGTGTGTGTGTGTGTGTGTGTGTGTGTTTGTTGTAGCTGGAGGGAGGCTGTGTGTGTGTTTGTGTGTGTGTGTGTGTGTGTGTGTGTGTGTGTTTGTTGTAGCTGGAGGGAGGCTGTGTGTGTGTGTGTGTGTGGACACGCAGTGTGTGTTTATGTGTGTGTGTGTGTGTGTGTGTGTGTGTGTGTGCTCTCAATAGAGAAAAGTTGCCAAATCAAGAGAAAAGCAGATACTGACTGGACGATAAGTAGATCACTGCGGGCAAACCCGAGCGTTGCCAAGCCTTCCCACACAAGTTAGTGTTTTGATTGTTATTATGAACAAAATACGGTGAGTCGTCGATCCAAGGTGACCCTCTTTGAATCCGAGAAACTTATCTAAGTGCGTTTTGTGCAGGTGAACATAGAGGTAGCATGTAAAAATGTAATACGATGAATGTATTTTAGCTTTTGGTTCCTACGTTCAGGTCATTTGAGAGGGTCGCTGTGAGTCTTGACTGTGCATAGTTGTGAGAGTAGCAATGAAACAGGGGTCAGGTTTAGACTTCGACACAGTTCCTGTTTACAACAAGAGCATCCACAGGGTTATGGGCATTATACAGTCACTGATCAATAGATAGTCAATACAGGAAGTCATGTTCCTGACATTAAAGTGAGCAAAACTTCTAGTGAACTTGAAAACAATGACGGTGTACCTTCAATTGGAGCAGCACAGTGCAGGTTTATGTCGGCTCTGTGGGGTGAAAAAGATGCTAAAGATCTTGGACACATTACAGAATAAGAGATGTTTTGTCTCAGGATACTGGACCATTGAATATGTAATATATTACCTTCTGAAATCTTCTGAAAAAATGGACCCAAAGTGAAGACGAGTGAAAATCTGAAGGACTAAAAGTGTCTCTTGCAGGTCAGTCAGCATGATATCAACATGACAAGACCAATGATGGAGATTTCCTACAGACACAGAGGTCTGCGTCTTCTCTGTCCATGGACTATAACGGCTTTGGCCTGATTGGCGTAAACGATTGGATGTTCATTCTTCACGTTTCTGTGCTGGATAACCGCTGTCGATGTTGCGTCAGAGAGGTGACTAAAGCCATTTTCTTCCGGTACACAGAGCCAGGGACGTGTCTTCTTCAGGATGTGTTGCCTTCTTTCATGTGACGATGAGAAGTTGATGTCCTTTTTACATGTGATGCAACATGGATGATTTTACAAAAGAGGAATCACAGGCACAGTGTGGTTTGTCTACATGTTAACTGCCACTTTGTTTCCGTCACATTGGAGCGGATGTTTTGGTCAGTAGCAACAAGAGTTACGGTATTTTCTGTGCTCCAGAGTTATAGTAATTTCCACATGCATGATGAGAGATGTGTGTGAGAGAGAGATGTGTCTTAGAGCTGCCTGATTGTTCATATTTTAATGTACCCATAATATTAAATGTGATTTAAAACCACTTCACCAACAGAGTAATGATGAAACAGCAGGCAGAGAAATGTTCATGCTTTTTCAGTCCACTGTCGATATCTTTAAACATTCCACCATTTGTTGTTCCCCTTAAATAAGATGTATATTTATATCATGTGCTGTTGTGTTAATGTAATATGTTGAGTTTGACATGTTTCTGAAATGTGAACACAGGACTTATCTGGACTGAGGATCCACAGGCCAGACGTGGTCTCACTCCCCTGCTGGAGTCCCAAACAGGAAGTCCTGGACTGTATTTTAGCAGAGAAACGTCCTCTGAAGTGTGTCGACTACGAGGCTCGACACTCACACAGTATACAGGTTAGATTCAGGCTTCGGCCTGCTGTTTATAGGACCGTGCTTAACAAAGCAGCCTAGGACTTAACCTCGATGTCCGTCTCTGTACAGAACAACCTAATCTGTGCCTGGGGAAGCTCACCCAAAGAGTTCCCCATCAAGCCTGGATTTCATAGATAAGAGAAGCTTTCTGGTAAATATGTAGTATAAACTATGTACAAAATAAATCCATGTTTAATTTACTGCACCGTTTATATTTTATTTGAATCATGATGCCTGTCTATGACTTTAACAAAAGAAGTGTTTACATATCTGTTCAAAGGACCATTAAAGAGAGATCACTTGACTTTCCTGTACTGGCTGATATTACTACCTTTAAATACTAAAGAATTTAACTATATATATGTTTTCCTTTTTTTAATATTTTGGTGGAAATGTTTTGCCTTTATTAGAGATTTGACAATAGAGATGATAGGACACAAAGGCATCTACCCTTAAACTCCAAGGCCACCAGAATTTAATAGCAATAGTAGTTTTTAAAGGAACAGTGTGTTGCATTTAGGGGGATCTATTGGCAGAAATGAAATATGTTATTAATAAGTATGTTTTTTGAGCATATAATCACCTGATAATAAGAATCGTTGTGTTTTCACTACCTTAGAATGAGCCGTTTATATCTACATACAGAGCGGGTCCTCTTCACGGAGTCTGCCACCATGTTTCTATAGTAGCCCAGAACGGACAAACCAAACACTGGCTCTAGAGAGAGCCATATGCGTTTTCGCGTTGGACACCGAAGTTCTCCTACACACTTGGCCAACCCGGTCTCACTCCCAACTCGTCATGTACAGCCGATTGGTAAGCGACGCACCGGGCTTTCAACTCTAATGTAAATCCACCCACGGCGTTATTCGATGGTCGGAGCAAGAGTATTAAGTAGTATTAATAGCGCGAGAGTCCGCGAAGGGCGGGCGGGAGTGGTGGTAGATGGGTCAAACAAACACAAGACGTTAGTCGTTAGTCACGTGACTCTTTAGTATCGTCAGTAGTCACGCGAGTCACTTGTCACATGAGTCGTTAGTCAGTGACGTTAACATCAACCACGTGGTTGTGCAGCCTAAACCTAACTTCCTGTGAAAGCGAAAGTTTATTTTGAAAGGACACTATGCATGTAACGAGCATATGTTGACACGCCTTCCCTGGCACGTAACAAAAGTGATGTAGGAAGGGTACCCCGTGTGTCGGTCTCCGATGCCGAGCGACACTGACCAAGCGGCAGTGCTAGATGAGCTGGGAGTGAGAATGTGTTGGCTTGGTACACAGGAGAAGTTTAAATTGGTTGCAATCTGCAACCTCACCACTAGATGCCGCCATATCTTACACACTGCACCTTTAAAGTGCAATGTGTTATCATTTACATACTTCAAGTGACATCCTCAAGGGTATACCGGCCTTTAGAGATTGGATACCAACATTTGTACTGTCTGCAAATATCCTTCCAACTTAGCACAGATAAAAAAACAGAAAAATATATTTAAAAACTATCAGACAAGTGTCAAATGAATGTAATGTAACGCAGTGAGGAAACCATTAGTCCATGATTGGATTAATAACAGGCTGATATTTCACATTCACATCATTTTATGAAACTGATATTTTATGGTTTTCACTGAGCCCACCGAGTCCTCCGAGAACGTGTGTTTTTGTGTGTTTCTGTGTGTACAGTATGCTCACATATTCCCAAAATAACCAGGTGCAAAGGTTTCAGAGCCGTGGAAACAGAGCAGAGACGTAGGTGAGATATCTAGTTTGCTGTTGAGAGATTAGAACATGAGCCGAGTGTTTGTGAGAAGACAGAGATGCCAGTTAGGCCCGGCCCTCTGGTCCATGTGTATACTATGAGATGACATGTTCTTCCAGCACCAGTTCTGTCTCTGCAGTCTACTGAGGACATGATGCCGAGCTCATCTTTGCTCTCAGTGCTCTGGGTTCAAGCCTATTTGTTTATAGTGAAACATGCAGACGGTCTGCCTCGGGAAGTGAGCACACCACAGCAGTGTTATCTTCATCCTGAAGCAAAGGATCATGGGAGGGACAGAGGCAATGTGACACTTGCAGGTGTGAAAGGTAAGCACATTTAGGATTAGGTCCATTTCTGTTGGCTGTGTGGAAAAAAATGTTTTTTTGTGTGTGAATTCAGTATTTCCACAGAATGCAGTCTGACAGCGGTGATACACAAAGAAACATTTTGGGCAACTCTGACAATAAATTGTGCTTCAAAGGAACAAGTTGTTACTGAGAGCATTACTCATCCACTGTAGTCAAAAACGTCAATTTTCAGTATTCTGCTGAGTGAACGAGGATTCAGAAATGTTATGTTTACTTAATAACTAAATGTCATTTCTGAGGTCAGTCAAAAGTGCTGTATTTTGTTTTTTATTACTGCAGTGATCTAGTAAAGTGAATAAACCATGTGGAAAAACCTTGAATCATGTTGTGATTTGTCCAAATGAGAGTGTAAAGTATCCACTAAGCTAAACTAAACCACATTCTCCACAGATAGCGGTAAGATTTTTCTGTATATAAAATTAATTTACTGCTTAGTCAACTAATGCTTTAATTGATATTTTTATTTTCTTTAACAATGCAGTGCAGAATTCTGGCAATCTTCTTAGAAATGATGTCAGTCAGTGTCAAATACCGCATTAATAATCAATCATTTATGTGTCTTGTGTTTACAGAAGTGGATCTATTACAGCTGCTGGACATGCAGTCAGCTGCTCACTACAATGTGTCAACAACAGAAGATGACCGAGGATGTCCAGCGTATCAGATCGGACAATATGCCACTCTGTCCCTACCAACAGCTACTGTATTCGGCCCTCTGTAAGTATCACTGATTAGGGTCAACGCAGGAGCTAATGTAAAAATGACTTCTCAGTTAGTAAACAGGGTTTGGTTTCATTGAGTCACAGCCACAAGACAACTAAAGGTCGCAACAGGAAGTCATCTCTGGCCCACCAAACTATACTCGTCTGCTACTATACTAATAATGCCTTACTTACATACCAGTCTTACCTCACCATCCTGTAAACCCCAGTCCATCCATGACATAACATGTTATTGTAAAATCTACACAAATGTTCTGGACTGTCAAAATGACATAAAAACGTTATGTTCACTTGACACAAACACTCATCCCTTGTGAGCTTGACATAATTTTTTTATGTTAAGTCAATCATTTTTTTATTTTTGAGTTAACTGCACTCAAATTTATAAAGCAGATACAGCCTAATTAGTTCAGGGCCGAATGACAACACATACATTGTGCACTTAGCATATATTTTGATAGTTGAATGAACTAAAAAAATAGTGGTAAAAATATGTACTCAATGTTTTTATGTTCACATGACAAGTAGTCACTTTCTTGTTCAATACAATGAAAAAACAAGATTGTATAAGAAGTTTCTATCAACATGTATTTTTAACAAATACTATATGTTAATATTGTTATTCATTGCACATTGTCCCTCGATGTATTCATGATTCTAATTCATGTAATATGTTGAAAATCAAACACAATTTAAAAAAATATGTCCCGTTTACACACTAACTCTACTAAGTTTGTACTGTAATTCTTTATCTTTTACTACAAAAGATAATTTTTCATTTTCAGAGTGCTGACAAGGTCACACGGGACTGCAGTGAGCTTGTTTATCTAGGGTGGTCTTTCTTTCCATGATGTGTAGGTTGAAAGGATTTAGCTGAAGGCTTTGGTGTTAAACTTGACCTTGACTGTTTACACACATTAGGGTACTAATGTCGTCTGAATCTGTCAGCTTTGTGATACAGTTTACATTCGCTTGTGAAGCGTCTCCCTATGAGCAAAGTCTATCTGTGACATCACAACCCTGGATTTAAAATCTATACTGTCCTGTATTCTCATCTCACAACGGTCCAGTGAATGACCAAGCAAAAACGAGCATGCCTATGAGTGTGTGTCTTTGACTGAGTGTGTGCGGGACAGTCTCCTGTATGTGTACATTTATTTGTGAATGTGCTATAACGTTTACATGACAGTTTTCCAGATGAGCTGAGTGTGCTGATGCGTCTGCGTCTGGGTCAACGGGGGTCAGAGGAAACGCCGCTACTGGTTATTTTAGGGCAGGAAGGGGAGGAGCTTTTCCAGCTGAAGGTGGGGCCGAGACTCTTCACTGTGGTCGGTGCCTGGGAACAACACTATGAGTGAGAAAACACACACACATACATACATATACTGTATGCTCACACAACCACAGATGAAGACATAATGATCACAATCAACATAATGAAAACACTTTTCAGCCTGGTGTTACTGTAGTTACTCAGTATCAGAAACACTAAGTCACAGGTCATGTTTGCTGTATGTGAAATTAATTCATGTCTGTCTCACAGGTTTCCTGCTGCTCCTTTGTGGGACGGATTGTGGCACAGTCTGTCCCTGTCCGTCTCTCTGTCCAGGCTGGAGTTGTATCTGGATTGTTGTCTACAGGAGAGCACCCCCTGGCGTCTGGGCCTGGGCTTGGGACCGCAGATCAGCACTTTAGGCCTGACGCTGTTGGGAGGAGCTTCACGTCCTCACCAAACACCCTTTACCGTAAGCCCCCAACCGTCCTCGGGCAGCAGCCCCTCGCTCTTCTGATCTTCATGTCACATTCCTCACCTGGGCCACAGTCTTCCCCTCCTGACCCTGGACTAAAAAGACGGAGGAGGGAGGGCTCAATGTGAAGTTCAATGGCAAATTAAGCAGAATGCAGTTATGATGTTCTCTGTGCATTTATGAAAAACTTTGTGGAAAAAGAGGAAACACGGCAAACCTTTTAGATGGTTCTAACTTGTCTTACAGTGACTCTTGAGCTGGCAAATCTGTAAATGTAGGTCTGTTGTGTGTGGACTGATGAAGTCAGAGTGGGAATAAGACTAGAATGAAAGGAGGCTGGATAGGAAGTTCATCCCTCATCCCAAGCCCACATCAGTGACAGCTGTGTTTTCTATTAAGTCTCACCTTCACCATCAATCTTCCCTGAATACAAATGACTGACACCTACTGTTGTACAGCTACAGACCCAGTACACAACACACCTCACTGTCTGTTGTTGTCTGTATGAGACGTTGGGTGTCCGGCTTGGTCTGTTGAGTTCATCCTCTCTCTGGGCTGTAACCGTGTGGTCAACCAGGCCAGCGCTGGGCTCAGTCCTCCAGGGAGGGGTGTGTGTGTGTGTTTTTCAAGTTCAGCCCTTGAACTTCAGAGTGTAAGGCAGCTCCAGTCAGAGGAGTCTAGACGTTTCCTTTATCAGAAGCCATGCAGGGTGCTGTGGTGGTGCTACTGCTACTGAGCTGCGTAAGTCTGATTGTCTGTATCATTGGTGTCTGTTAAAATGCTTCTGATGGATTCAGATTAAATTTGTCAAACTTTCTGACAACTGGGGGTAAAACTTAGAAACAGAAAGATTAAATGTGTCTGTTTAGATTTCTATATAATATTTAATTATGACTGCAACAGTCTCTGTTTCATTTCTAAAACATATTATTTATTCCGAGCATTTAATTACATCAAGATGATTTTGGGATTGTTATCTTTAGAGTTTTATTTTTCTTGTGCCATATTTCTATATGCCATATATTTACATATACTGTAAAAAGGCTGAGAACAATTAAGATTACAGTGCATCATCTTATAAGCTTCAACAAGCGTTTCTGTTGCATTTAATTTCCTGTAAATTTTGGCATTATTATCGGCTGTGCACCGGTTTCTTTGTGAGGTACTGTACATGCGCGTTTCACTAGTAGCTCAAATATTTCTGCATCAGGTTTTGGGGCTTCTTACATGTGCATGTGAGAGGGTGAAAGGCAGGAGACGATTTTCACATCAACGAGTAAATCTCATAAAACGCTGAGTAGAAAATGTCACCGCCTTTGTCACCGTGGGAAACGGCAGAAAGAAGAATTTAACCTCAAAAACTCAAAGAGTGATGCATGAAGTTACAAACAGTGAATAAACTTACCTATTCAGCATGTTGACCACTCAATGTCCACTTAATATCTGGAT
This sequence comes from Sebastes fasciatus, assembly GCF_043250625.1. Classification (NCBI taxonomy): domain Eukaryota; kingdom Metazoa; phylum Chordata; class Actinopteri; order Perciformes; family Sebastidae; genus Sebastes; species Sebastes fasciatus. The sequence goes on from NC_133799.1 coordinate 16,841,260, forward strand.
ATGGCCTTTCAATTCAGGTCTGGTAATTGAATATATATTTTTTCACAATACAGTTACTAGCTAAAATGACTTAGTTATTTAGTCAGTCAAGAGTATTCCTCTTATATATTTATGAGTCAATAAAGGAAACAGAATTGCCTACGTTTCGTCTCTCCGTTGCAAATTTTTTCTCCACTTCCTCTGAATGAAAAAGGGGAAAAAAATGGCAGCAATATGTGATCCATGGCACAGTAAGAGCATTGGGAGTGGAGCCCAGAGAAAGTGTATGGAGGAATCCAACTCTGATTATATTATTGATTTTTCCCCCCAAAAATCCCTTGTTCATTCTTCAAGCTCTAATTTATGGTTATTTAAATTTAAATGTCTGCATTTTGTATCTGCTGCACCATAGTTGTATAGTTATAAAAGTTGAACATTATAGAAATGATATGTAACCTTTAAAGCAATACACGCTGACTGCTATCAAAAAATAAAATGTATTTCACTGAAGCTGTAAGCCAGAGTTCAGAATGAAACTGCCTCACTGGAGACATTTTTGGCTGTTTAATTTTTCATTTTGATTTTGGCTGTGTTAATGCATATGGCATACATTTTGGCAGGGGTGTGAATTTTTTTGTTTTTCAAATTTTGGAAGTTCAACTTCAGCTCTTATAATAAGTCTATAATAAACTGTGTTGCTAAAATACATTAAAAAATAAATTTGAAGGGTTAAAATTCTGAAAATGAATGAATATTTGGTAGTTATGATCAGGACTGATGTTGGTTAGGCACAAGGATTAAACTGCTCACTGCTTCTGTCTCCTGTGTGTCTGTGGTGTGTTCAGGGAACCATCCAGCAGATGATCTTTGTCTTAGGAGATCCAACAGCAGCAGAGCAGCAGTGTCGACATCACAGCAGCGCCTGCTTACCTCCGACAGACACACAGGTACAAACAACACACTCGTCTATAGGGTTTTACTCACAAGGCTTACGTCCTCATAATATCTGCTTTGTTGCTCTTTCTTCCTGATAATATATAAACTTTACAGACAGGCACATTGCTACAGATAAAGGCCTGGCACACCAACAGGTGTTTTCAACTGGCTGATGAGACCTCGGTGGCAGGTTTCACAAAGGTATTTTAGAGTGCTCTGTAGTGTTAGGCCAGTCTTATTTTACTCTTAGATTAATCAAATGCATGTTTGACGGTTTCATAAAAATAAAGGCTGATTTATTTCAAGCCTAAAATGTTCGGCACCTACATCCAGGCTAACTCTGCATTAAGAATTTATGCTAATTGTTTTGGGGATTATTGTCTATTTCCCAGTAAAATGTCGTTGTAACTGTTGAATTCTTTTCTGCTATGTTTTTAGTATTAAAAAAGTCTTAATTTATCCAGAATTCATGGCAAATTAGTCCTTCTTAAGAAAGTCAATAACTTTTGGGCAACACATGAATTTAGATGTCTATCTTCAGTCTGACTATAAATTTGATCTAGGAAGCCACAGTCAAAGTCGATCTTTGTGAAACCGGCACCTGAACAGGTTGAAGTTAGGTCAAGCTGGAAATTATGTGAGCCCAACAAACTTCATGCAACAAATCTAATAGGCAGTACTGGGAAATAGCAATTAAGCTTAGTTTGTACACGCCCACACAGTCTCATTAGAAGACCTCTAATTAGGCAAACTAAGTGAAAACACCTGGTGTGTAGGGCCTTCAATAATTTCTCCCAGCCCCACTCCATCATATCGATCCATCCTATGTTTGCAGTTCTAAAACCTAAAATCAGTTTTTCCTGACATGGTAGCGGTGCTTTTTATTTATTGATGACATGTTAGTGTGAATATATGGTCCTTCAAAGCATTTATCCACAGCACTGCATCCGTGGTAGCACCATGCCTGTCTGTCTGTGGAAGCTACACAGGCAGTGAGAGGTTTAACGTCATAAAAATGTGTTTTGTTTTTCACTAACTGCATGTAATACTTGTGTGTGATCACACCAGAAGCATTTTTTCTATGGGAGCATTTACATTTCTGAACAGGACTATTTTCACGCCAACACAACAGCACAATACTGAACAGTAATTTCTGCTCTTAGAAGGCTGGTCTACATGCTGGTATGCAGTGTGTTTAATGTACCCCTTGGGCATTAATTATTGTTATTACTTAACTGCTGTTGTTTATTAATTTAATTTATGAAGTAGAATGGACTAATCACTAAATAGCTTTATAGCTATTCAATAATGGGACTGAGGAGAATGGCAATTACAAAAACGAACAGAATTTACCGATAAATCTTGAAAGAATTTAAAAATGTCACCTTAAAGGAGCAGTGTGTAACATTTCAAGGGATCTATTAGCAGAAATGGAATATGATATTCATAACTATGTTTTGTGTATAATCAGCTGAAACAAAGAATCGTCGCGTTTTCGTTAGCTTAGAATGAGCCCTTCATATCTACATAGGCAGCAGGTCATCTTCACGGAGTCCGCCATGTTGCTCCGCCATGTTTCTACAGTAGCCCAGAACAGACAAACCAAACACTGACTCCAGAGAGAGCTTTTCACGTTTTTTCGTTACTTGAAGGCCACCGTAGTTCTCCGACACGCTTGTGAAACTGCGGTAACGTGATCCACAGAGTGTAAAACCGTGGTACCGCCAGCCGCTGTCTGACTTCCATTGCTCCTAAAGTAGTGTTATTATGGTAAGGATGACCTCTGAGCGAGGCGAATGGCGTTACCATGGTTTTGCACTCAGCAACTTGTGTTACCGCAGTCTTGGAAAGGGAGAAGTGAGTGGAGGGGTACTCAGTTGGTTGCAATCTGCAACCACACCACTAGATGCCACCAGATCCTACACACTGTCCCTTTAAAAAGGAGCTCAGCACACACATTGCATGTTGGGTAATATTTTCCCCTTATGTACACCTTTCCCAGGATGCTGTAGTTGTAGATGAGGTGACCATTCTGCCTGGGATCGGAGTATCATCCAAACCACAAGGTCCCCACCAAGACACGACTCTACAGGCTACTGAGGTGACACCAAAACTGGATCCAGAGAGCAGCACTTCCCCTCTGAAGTCACATCCTGATCCAGAAGACGTAGACATAAAAGCTGTAGTGATAACCGACGTTGACACAGACATTCAGACTGTAGGATCAACTAACAGAGTACCAACAACTGTGAGTAAGGAAGTAAATCAGGGTGGAGATACTGATCCGCAGCCTCCCTCTCTGACTGGAAATGAGTCCTTTTCTAATGAGCACCCTGACATGTTAGGGACAATGAAGGAACCATGGAGCACAGAAGAAAGTCCTTCTGTCCACACACTTCAAACTACTCAGTACCCGAGACAAGTTCATCAACCGTTCGTTGAAGCAAGTGACGCATCCATCTTGGAAAGTGTTGAGACATCGATTTCAAGCCTTAACATTCAACCTGAGAGGCCCACAGCTCCAGGTGTCTCATCAGGAGATGCAGAAACTACAAGTACAGAGATATCTTTCTCTAACGGGCCACAGTTTGCTACTAGATCTACTCTTAATATCTCAGGGCCCATCACAGAATCAGGGTTGGTCACTTCCAGCGTGTACCCTTCATCTGAAGAAGGAGGAGTAACGGAAGCATCGCCACAAGTCATTATACCTCCAGTTTCAGTAGAGCCACCGGCTAAACTCTTAAGACACACAGAAGAAAATGGAACTGCTGTACCTCAGAAGGATCCAGGCACAAATCTGACTGTTTTAACTCCCACGCTACAAAGCAGAGAAGCACTAAATACCAGCAACATAGAGGGTGAGATGGGTAACGTTTCAGCCAGTGAGATAAAGGGACAAGAGGAAATGGAGGACAGGTTGCAAACTGTTTCACCCAAAACAGAAACAACACCACAACAAGGACTTGAAAGTGGAGAGCAGGGGAGTGGGACGGAGACAGACGAAGATAAAATAGATTTAGAGGAGGAGGAGGAAAGACATGCAGAGATGGAAAAAGAAAGATATGATAATGACACTGAGGATTATAATCAGTCCTCACCCGATCGGATCTCCCAGTTCAGCACTGAATCAGAGACTGAATCCCCACAGCAGACTGTTAAAGCAGTCAATCAGCCGCCTACATTCACAGACAGACATCATCACGGGGAGGGATTAAGACCTGGGATCAGAAGTCAAAGGGTAAGACATTGTTTACATTCACCTGTGTAAATGTTCATAATCAATAATCAAAACCTAGATTTCTCATTTGAAGCTATTTTTGTCGTTATAAGTCTTTAAACGTCAGATGTATTCTGAGGACAGGAGTGTTAATGATGTTAAAAATGCATAAACAAACCACATAGGAAATTTTAATCTCATTTGTGTGATATTCTCATCTCATTTTCTGTCATGACCTTGGATGAAATTGAGTTTGCGTGGAGCTGATTTGATGACTGAGATGGCAGCATATATCTGTGTCAATTCTAGCACCTAGAAAGGCACATGCAAGTGTGTGTATATGTGTGTGTGTGTATGAGGGGAGGGGTTAGTCTCTTCAGAAAGCCGTCATCACCCTCCTCTGGCTAAACTGTGGTACTGTAACCCTTCTGCTATCTCAGACTAAAGACTGAATACAGTGTTTGTATACCAGAAGTTGACAAACTCTCCTAACCCATACACTTATCCATTATCACAACAAAACAAACATTAGATTAATCAGAATTCAGACATAATAACCTGGGATATCTGCATTTCTGCTCTAGTTTCACTGTCTTCTGTCTGAGGGCTGAGCTTAACTTTGTTTTGTTTTTTTATCCCTGCTTTTATGAATAAGTCCTATGTCCAGTACATTATTGTTGGTAGTGATGATGATCCAGATCTGACTGCTCCTCCTCCTCACTCTCTCATCAGGGGTTGCAGGGTCCACCTGGGCCAACAGGACCACCTGGGCCCAAAGGAGACAAAGTATGCACTATATTAAATTAAACCTGAATCAGGAATTAATTTTGTATCATCATTGAATCAAAAGACTCAAAAGTAGTTTAAATTGAATTGCTCATAGTGCTAAACAGATTGGTGCCAAACATACTGCACAACTATGCAGCCCTAGTGTGAAGCTTGAAACTGTACTTGTACCCCCGGCCAGGGGGCATTTCTGCAGTTGCTTTGAGGTAAAGATGGAAAAATATGGTGTAATTAAACAAATTTGAAAAAATGGAAATTACAATTTCAATTTAAAAATATATATTCTTATATAGAGTCAGCTACACCTTAACACCATTTTATAGTGTGAAGAAACCAGCAAGCAAGCAGAGCAGTTGAAACAGTTAACAATTAATAAGTAATTAAAGTAATGGATGAACATGGACAAACAGTTCAAATAGTTAACGTTAGATAAAGTTAATGTAAAGATAAATGGTTAAAATAGTTATCTTAAAGAAGTGGATAAACAGAAATTACAATTTGAATGTTAAAAATGATATCCTTATTTAGAGTCAGCTAACTACAACATGTTTTTAAAGTGTGTAAAAACTGTCAAGCAAGCAGAGCAGCTAGTTAGCTAGCTAGGTAAAAGTAATGGTTTAGCCAGCTAACAGTCCAAATAGTCAGCTAAAGATAACGTATAACCGTTAGCTAACTGCTAAATGCCTAAAATAGGTATTGTAATGTAACCAGTAATGGATAACCAGTTGTAAGAGCTAAAGTTGATGGGTTTGACATATTTAGCTAAAGTTAACGTTAGCTAAAAGTAACGGATACATGGCTAAAATGGATAGCTAAAAGTGAAGGGTAAATGGTTGAAATTAGCTTAAAGCGAAGGGTAAACGGTTGAAATTAGCTAAAAGCGAAGAGTAAAGGTTGAAATTAGCTAAAAGTGAAGAGTAAAGGTTGAAATTAGCTAAAAGTGAAGGGTTAACGGTTGAAATTAGCTAAAAGTGAAGGGTAAACGGTTGAAATTAGCTAAAAGCGAAGGGTTAACGGTTGAAATTAGCTAAAAGTGAAGGGTTAACGGTTGAAATTAGCTAAAAGTGAAGGGTAAAAGTGAAGGGTAAACGGTTGAAATTAGCTAAAAGCGAAGGGTAAACGGTTGAAATTAGCTAAAAGTGAAGGGTAAAAGTGAAGGGTAAATGGTTGAAATTAGCTAAAAGTGAAGGGTAAATGGTTGAAATTAGCTAAAAGTGAAGAGTAAAGGTTGAAATTAGCTAAAAGTGAAGAGTAAACGGTTGAAATTAGCTTAAAGTGAAAGGTAAACGGTTGAAATTAGCTAAAAGCGAAGGGTTAATGGTTGAAATTAGCTAAAAGTGAAGAGTAAACGGTTAAAATTAGCTAAAAGTGAAGGGTAAACAGTTGAAATTAGCTAAAAGTGAAGGGTAAATGGTTGAAATTAGCTAAAAGTGAAGGGTAAATGGTTGAAATGGATATCTAAAAGTAATGGATACATGGCTGTATAATTGTTTGCTAAAATTGAGGGATAAATGTTTGACACACTAGTAGTTTAAAGTACCATAGCTTCTCAGTAACGTTACAAAATGGCAGTAAAGCAGTGGCAGGTGAGGAGAGCTAGCGTCTAGCAAGCTTAGCTAGCTAACTTAACTAAATAACTAATGTTACCAAGCCATTGTTTTTAGGATTGGGTCAACCAAACCAGAGATAAGAAGTTAAGTGGATATTAGCTTTACATTTGTTAGGTGTTTTGAAAGAAATATAACTAAAATACGATGCTTATGTTGCTCTGTGTCAGGTAACTAGATGTATAACTAACTTAGAAACCATTACAGGGGTTTAACTCACAGCCAAGTCAATGGAAACTCTACACATCTTAGATAGACATCGACCTAGTCTTGCATTTCAAGAAGTACATCCATTTCTACATTATCTTCTTTTCATTTATAGGGAACCTTGTAATTTTCACAAAATCCATTAATGTTATTAATAGCCTATATATTTAATAACCTACACATTAAGATTGTTTCCTTATTTCCCTCAACTATAGAATATTAAATATAACTTTATATTCTGTCTCTGCATAACTTATATCCAGTATCACTAATCAATGGAAACATAAATTGTTTAATGGTCTACTAACTTTACTGAAACCAAACAAAACCATGGGTTCTGTTTGCATATACGGGACTTTTCAGGTAAAATGCCTCTTTGTCGGATAATCAACAACACCTCCACCCCCTGATTAAACCTCAGATACAGTGACTTTTGGTGTCATGTGAAGGGATTTCTGCAAAACAGAGGGAAATTGGTTTAGACCCCAACTACAGTTTAAGCTTCTGAGGGCAACAAGATCAGATTTAAGATTTATTTACAGTTTACACAGGTTTAAAATCTTCTTAAACTGTTAACCTCAGTTATACTGAAGCTAAATGACACAGCAAAAGCCCCAAGAGCTTGATAGGCAGTTTATATCTCAGGGCTGTTTTTGTCAGCTTTTTGTGGAGTTCTTCTGCACCCTAGTGGTCAAAAATGGCTTAATGAAGCCCCGATTTATCAATTGTGAATGAAAAGGCCAGACTTTTTTTGTCTATCAGTGTTGTAGACAATGTAATCTAAAATCATCCTGTTTTCCACATCAAAGAGATACATTATTTTCTGTCCTCAGGGTTATCAAGGCGTTATGGGCATGACTGGGCAGACAGGATATAGAGGCCCCATTGGTCCTCCTGGGATACCTGCCATTGTTGTATATAAAACCTCTGAAGAAGAGTGGGAGGCTTTCAAGGTAACTGATGTTGTAGCGCTGACAAAGTAAACACTCATTCCTTAGTGCTACACACCTGTTTGAGTTTTGATCTGGTGAAATAAGTAATATCTAGTATTATACTAGCATATACTGTACAAATCAGTCACATTGTTACACATGTATTCTAATATACAGTTTAGTATTAATGTTTTGCATGTTGGACTATTGTTGCCTCTACATATTTAATTGTAAAGCATTTAATATACCAAACAGATAAAGGTGTTACAACATTAATAAAGGCTTATCTTATCTTATCTTGACATTATTATTGCACATTTGCCAGTTTAGTTCATCTTTTTTTGCTGATAATTATATCTGTCATGTTCGGGTTATTGTATTGAAAGTTTATTATATTCAATACAAATCGGTTTGAGGATCATTTGTGAGGAAAAATAGATTTACATTATAAAAGGAATATTTTCTCTGTCATATCCCTGCAGAAAAAGAAGTTCTATAAAAAGCTGATTTCTTCCTGGCCGGTAGGTGTTTGTTTAAAAAGAATTATGCATTTTAAATCCTTTTTTTTCACTCCAACAACATATTGTATTATGAATTTATTTACAGTGTAAATACACTTGTATACCATGAGGATATGTTGTGACTGAGTTTGTTTTTATCTTCAGAAACTTAAGGGCCCTCCGGGGCCTCCTGGACCTCTTGGAGATGATGGACCACTTGTAAGTAGACAAAAGTTATGTTATGGATTTCTTGAAAAGGAAAAAGCTCTCTAAGTTTAAACTTTACCATATCATGACAGTGCTAAACATAGAGAGATTGTAAAACGACTCTTGTGGCTAATTTTATTTTCCAGGGTCCACCTGGAATTACTGGAAAGCAAGGACGAAGAGGAGTTCAGGGGAAAATCGTAGGTATCTCTACTTTATTTGCATTTTATCAGAGTCTACAGCCGTGTGACAGAAACTCCACAATGAACTCATAACTACAGGATGACTTTGATTGATAACGCAGTGAGTTGAGTTATATATGTAGAGCAACATGGATAGGCATTTTCACCATGACGTCTGTTCCAATGTCCCAACACACACACCCAACACACTTGTTTTTCAACAGCAAGCACACTAACAATACAATAATAAAATGCAATGGACCAGATTATGGTACAATACAATTCACTAAATTACTTAATCACTGATTTGCGATATAAATAAGAAAAGATGTGATCAAATTATCTGTTTTTCCACAACAACAGTTCTCATGAAAGCAGGCAAACTACATTACATGTTGTGTTGTACTTCAGGGCATCCCTGGACCACAAGGTATGCAGGGTCCCGAGGGCCGACCTGGGGGAGACGGGACCCCATTAAAGGATGCTGATCCGGGCCCTCCAGGCTTACCTGGGGAACAGGTAAATCTGCTGAGAATATAAATATAATGTAAAATATGCGCATATTTTCATAGTTGTTAGAAACAGGTCTTTAATACTCAGCTATATGTAGTTTTCATGTCAATACAATCCTGTTCTTCATGCTTGTCTCACCGTAGGGTCCCCAAGGCTACAGAGGAGAGAAGGGCAGCAAAGGGGAGCTGGGTGAGTGGGTAAGAGTGGCCTGGACTTCTAATGTTATGGGGACTGAAATTATGGAGCCCAAATATACACGTGTATCTCTCTCTCTCTAAATGTCTTAATATTGTTGCATTTAGCTTTTTATTTTTTGCAGATATCTTGCACTATTTTAGCTGCTCATATTCACTTGCCAAATTTGTTAGCACTGGGTATTACAGAAGTGTTGGGTATTCATTTGTGAAGTTGTCATTATATTGCTGAGCATTTTATTTATAGTCAAACCCCTTTTTCAGGGTTATCATGGGGAAGCTGGACCGCAGGGAAACAGAGGACTAAAAGGAGACAAGGTTAGATTCCACCACACACACACACATACACACACACACACACACACACATAGAGTAGAGGGCTGGTGTATGTGATTCAGATTATCCTGTCTTTGTTGCAACCAGGGAAATAAAGGAGTCCGAGGCGTCGTTGGTGTCCCCGGCTACATAGTAAGTACAGACTACTTTACAATTTAAAGACAGACCCTTTCATTCCCCCGTCATTATAAAGTTAATAAATTTCAAACAATAATTTTTTACTGTGCTGAAAACAATAACTTTTTGTTGGGAATTTCTACATTGCTGAACTGTCCCATGTTTGCAGGGACTGCCTGGAGCCAGGGGTCCTTCTGGTTATCTAGGATCGTCAGGACCTTCGGTCAGTGTCAGACAGCTCACTGAGGGACAATTATCCATATCTGTATAAATAAATAAAATAATTATATTACAGTAACATGCTTCATCTTGATCATCAGACTCACAGCCCTTGGTACTTTTAATAACGCTGATATTCTTGATTGATACACTGCTGATTATTTTCAGGGAGAGATTGGATCTCAAGGCTTTGGTGGACCACCAGGCCCACTTGTAAGTTTTCAATAATACACACTATTCTTTATAAAATTGATAAAATAATGATGTTGTATTAAATAGTGAGATGAAGTTTGAAGTGCATTTATTACATATTCTGTCCTCTCTGCTCAGGGAAAATTGGGTCCCGGAGGAGTAAAAGGTGTCTTAGGAGTTAAAGGACCTCCGGTAAGTAAACAACGACTCAATCAAGTTTTAATACAAATTGGCTAATAAACAGATATTTGTGAAACAATATTTTATCCTATCAGGGTCATCAAGGTGAACTGGGCGCCAGAGGAGCAGCTGGACCACAGGTGACAAGACACTTCCAGATCTAATCTTTCTCACAGAGACTGAATAATGATTAAGTTAACGACATTTACTAACCTGTATACTGTATATATGTGTTGCTCCAGGGAGAGCCTGGTCCTGATGGAGCGGTTTGGTTTCCTGGTGTCCGTGGTCCTCAGGTACAATAAAACCTTTTTTTTCATTATATAGTACTAGTATAGAATCAGTTTGATCAGCCTCAGAAACAGAGTAAGTTGGTTTGCACAGTAATTAGAGATTTAACTTGGTAGTTTGGTCATGTGTAGGCATTAGGGCGGCTGTGGCTCAGAGGGTAGAGCAGGTTGTCCACCAATCGGAAGGTCGGTGGTTCGATCCCCGGCTGCTCCGGGTCACATGTCGATGTGTCCTTGAGCAAGACACTTAACCCCAAATTGCTCCCGGAGGCATAGCCATCGGTGTGTGAATGAGTATTTAGATTAAATCCTGATGGGCAAAGTTGGCACCTTAGTAGCCTCTGCCATCAGTGTATGAATGTGTGTGTGAATGGGTGAATACTGACATGTAGTGTAAAGCGCTTTGAGTGGTCGGAAGACTAGAAAAGCGCTATATAAGTCCAAGTCCATTTACCAAGTCCATCCATTAAACATGAGACAAAATTATAAAGTTGTGCATGAAAAATAGAAGTTCCTTTTTTTCAAATTGTGACCAATAACAATAACAAATTTTTTTTTTCTCACAGGGAAGCCCAGGACCAGATGGACCTCCAGGTCCTAAAGGAGACCTTGTGAGTACACAAATCAGCAGTAGATTGCAGCCATTGTTTTAGGGTCACTGTGTCATCTGTGATCTGTGTGTTTCTCCAGGGTGACCCAGGAGATGAAGGGGACATAGGGGAACCTGGACCACCTGGACTTAATGTAAGGCAACAAGGCCAAACCCTCTGCACAAGCAACATTAAAGGGATAGTTTGGGTGTTTTGAAGTGGGGTTGTGTGAGGTACTTATCCATAGTCAGTGTATTACCAACGGTAGATGACGGTCGGCACGCCCCCAATTTTGAGAAACAGACAGGAGTTACCGCACGAAAACATAGTAATGTACTGCTGTGGACGGGGCCGGCAACAAAATGGATTTTAGCCACCTAAAAGAACGGCTCACCCAAAAAAAATCAATATCGGTTTGTGTACGCTATATTTAGAATATTTTTGCTTGTGTACCTTGCCGTCAGACAGCTATAGAGTCTACGTTCCTGACGGGGAACTGAAGCCGTTATCTATGCTCTTGCCAAAGCCACCGGACTCCATTGAAAAAAAATAATAAATGTACCTCATAGAACACGGGGTTGCTGGTCTACCGCTGTCTCGATTGGTTAGTTTGTTTGTGTTAAAATTGCTGTTCATTTCAATGGAGTCTGGTGGCTTTGGCAGGAGCATAGATAACAGCTTCAGTTCCCCGTTGGAAACGGTTGTCTCACGCTAAGGTAGGGCTGGGAAAATATTCTAAATATCACTTAAACTGATATTGATTTTATTTTTGGTAGGCCTTTCTTTTAGGTTGCTAAAATCCGTTTTGCTGCCAGCCCCGTCCACAGCAGTACATTGCTTTGGTTCTGTGCAGTAACGCTTGTCTGCTTCTCCAAACTGGGGGTGTGCTGACCGCCATCTATTGTAGGAAATACACCGACTATGGATAAGTACAGTACCTCATACAACCCCACTTCAAAAAACCCAAACTATCCCTTTATTTACTAGTGAAGATATGAACTCAGATGTGCTGTAGTGATGTCATGTTGAAGCTTGAGTATAAGGTTTTTCTCTCTCATTTCAGGGAGCCAATGGGAATCCAGGAAAGCCTGGACCCTCAGGTGATCCCGTAAGATTACTTAAAGCAATGTTTTTACGTCAATTTTAATGTATGGCATTTTTTAATGATCTTAACCATATCAAGTTATACTGAAACAGCCATTTGGTTCGTAAGTATTGAGCTAAATATGCAAGTGTGCTCTCTCTGCTTATGTATGTGTGTGTGTGGGTGTGCACTTTTCTCTACCAGGGGGCTAAAGCCAAGCGAGGTGAGAAGGGTGATCCGGGGTTTAAGGGAGACCTGGTGAGTTGGATCCTTCCTGTCTATCTATTCAGTTGCTTATTGATCAGTTTATTGACCGGATAGAGACTCAGTTCAACGTCTTGTTGTGTTTGTGTTCAGGGACCTCCGGGGCCTCCAGGTAAAAAAGGATTTAAGGGGCGTGGAGGCCCTTCAGGACTTGAGGGACTTGGAGGACCAACAGGGCCAACAGGACTTCCTGGATCCAGTGTGAGTGAAATAAACGTGTTGAGTGAAGACACATTCTTCACTAACGATGCTATAGCGACTGATAATCAAGGTTTGTTTTCTACCTGCCTTCATGGTTGTAGGGCTTCGATGGCATCATGGGGGAGCAAGGGAAGCAGGGAAAAGATGGACTGAAGGTGGGTTTCCAGAAAGTTGAAAGAATCATAAGATGTTTTTTCTTTTGAAAAAGAAATGTCTGTGAAGTTTTGCAAAATGGTGTGAATGGATACACGTGTTTTTGTAGGGAGATCGGGGACCAAATGATATTCAAGGAGTTACTGGACCTCGAGGCGACAAGGTAGGACAAAGATGGATGCCGAATAATTTAATTAATGTGGAAGAAGTGGAAAATTGTTAAAAAAAACTATATTTTTCTTTAAATGTAGAGTACTAGCTTCACATTCATTGGTCATTGATGTTTCAGATAGCTACAACTTAATAGAAAAAAATATAAGAAACATATTCCATGTATATGTATCTATATATAGATATATATAGATATATAGATATATCTATATATATAGATATATATCTATATATATAGACATATATAGATATATATCTATATATGCAACATTTTGCAGAAACATAGTCCAGCACTAAAACAAATATACACAAAATACTGATGATACACTCAAGTCGCCACAGGTGTCAGTATATCCTTTTTCAAGTGATAGCGTCTGAGCTGATTCTACTGTACTATATATGTTACTTTTATTTTTTTTGTTTGGAAATATTTCCAGTGAAACAACATTGAGTGGGAAGTTCCCAAGTGTGTAAGAACTGGTTTCAAAATAAAAGTGATCCTCCCGTGAATATGAATGTGCAGTTTCACATAAATCCTTTGTTACATCCTAATCAATTATGTTCATTTTTCCTGTCAAAGGGTCGAGGAGGTCAAGCAGGATTTTCTGGATTACCAGGTCCAATTGTGAGTATGAGTGAGATGAAATGCCATTTATTCTAGATGCTGATAATTGTGCTAAATCGACACTACTGATGTGTTTTGTGCTTGCAGGGAGAGATGGGAAAATCTGGAGAGAGAGGACGTGAAGGAGAACCTGGTATTAAGGTTCTTATGTGGCTACACTTCTTCTGTCAAGTCCAAACATTTAATCACTATTACTATTCACTACTGTTTTAATAGTTTAATAGTTATCATTTAATGGCTTTAACTAACAGTTTAACATAGATTTGAAGCTGTTAAATGCATATTTACAATCATATCTGTAGATTGTAGTCTATAAAAGAATCTTCATGTCAATTCATGATGACCCAACTAACTAATTTCAAACATTAATTTCCCATTTATAAGTCTATTTATAAGTTTATCCTTTTAGTGTATCCAAAAACCAATATGTTCATGCAATTTAGGATTACATCTCTCAATTTGCTGCTAATATAGATGTTAAGGTCTTTTTATATGTGTAAACCTTTTGTGTAGGGAATGCTTGGAGTCCCCGGAGTGACTGGACCTAAAGGCCAAAAGGTGATCAGAATTATCTAAATAATGTCAAATATTGTTGAGTAAAATTATTGAATTATGAGTCTCATTTAAATACTTGGAGGGTGATACCATTTTTGTAATTTTAAGTATTGATCATGTAACCTTTAACTCCAGTACAAACAGTAAGAGTACAGTAAGATAATTCGGGAATTTAATCAAAGACAGAAGATCTCACATTATCTGTGTCCCACCTTAGGGGTTTCAAGGTCATTCAGGTACCAGGGGACAGGATGGACCTCTTGGAACTCTGGTAAGACCACAAAACAATATCTTAACATTCATTCAGACTTTGTCTATTCACATATCACCTTATGGAGTTCATAATCTCCATGTTTATGTAAAATCTTACGCTGGAGTGATCTTTCCAAATCCATGAAGAGAGAGCGTAAATGTTTTTGCCATAGGATTGGTATTCATGGAGATATACAGCACAAATAATAAGCACAGATAATCATCTTTCTATCAGGGACTCATAGGGGCTGATGGAATGAGTGGGGACACTGGACCTCCAGGACCAAAAGTGAGTTTATGTCTCTATAATAAACACTGAACAAGTAAATTAGCTTGCTTTCTAGTGTCACAAATGGATAACCGATACTCTACTAAATATTTTCCCCAGGGATTGCCTGGGAAGACAGGAGCTCCTGACCTCCAAGGACCCGTAGGGAAGAGTGTAAGTGTTAATCGCCTTTGATTCCTGGAGTGAAATGTGATTTATTTTTCAACTCTTACTTAATGAAACTAAAGAAGATAATATTTCTGTTGAAAGTAAATGGGATGAGTTGCAGGTACATTTATTTATGCATTCACATGTAGTTACCTAGCCATACATTACTGTAGGTTACCCAGCATTCCAGATCATAGGAGTATGTGGTGCTGATAAAATATGTTGATTCATATTAGTTGTACACTTCTGTCAATCAACAGGGAGAAGCTGGCATCAGAGGAATGAAGGGGACATCAGGAAAGCCAGGAGAGAGAGTGAGTTACAACATCATCACCTGGCTTTTTAGGAAGTTAGTTACGATGCAAACTCTTGAAATAACTGGGCAAAGAATGTCTTGTAGTGCCACAATACAACATTTTAAATGTAGATATTTTAATGTTGAGATTAAATGACTGTTGGTTTCCTTCAGGGGGTTAACGGTAAAGAAGGCCCAGGAGGGCTTCCAGGAAGTGAAGGCTTAAAGGTATCCGTTAGTTCAAAGCTTCATGTTTCTCAATGCTTGGATTTTATACGTCTGTCAGTATTATAAACTGCATCATTCTGTCATGTTAGACGAATGTGTTCACTTCACTCATGGTATACATTTTGCAATTTATTGTGGTGTTCACCTCATTGTATCTGTTGTGAAGGGTAAGAGAGGTGATGAGGGACCAAGGGGGAAACAAGGCCGCCCAGTAAGTGAATTATTTCCTGTTAATAGTTTCACTGTTACCGTTTATATACTCTCAGTACTACTTTATATCATTATATCAGTTTTTTAAGTCAAAATATTACTGTTTTCTGTGCGCTTTACTAACATCGTGTCTTGCTGTTCTTTAGGGTGAGATGGGCATGCCTGGACCTCGGGGATACCGAGGATCTCCTGTAAGATGAATTCCTTTATTCCTTCCAAACACATCCATCCATCCAGTCCTTTACTTCCTAATTCATTAAGTCAACTTCTGCTAATTATTGAAATATTATCCTACAATGACTCACAAGTCTCCTAATGAAAACAAAGTAGTGTTTAATTTGTATACATTTTGTGTGCACAGTGTGTGAAAGTCTCATACTCACCGGTCAGATGTGCTGTAGATCTTCAGCTTCCTGTTTGTATTAGTCTTGAGCGTCTTGAGCTTGCACCAACAACTGTTCATAGCATTTACTGAATGTATTTAACTGATCATTGATTGACCACTTTGCCCTTCTTCTAATAGCCTTTTTTTAACTACAGCTACACTTCTTCACATTTCTGTACAGATGATACTCCATGGTCCAACTTTGTACTTTGAACTCTACTAGAAACAATAAGCTTAGTTTACAACATTATTTTCCCCTCTTTGCCTACATGTGAAGGTTTTTGTGAAGTTTTTCTTTGTCCTCCCAGAGAACTTTGGTTTGGTTGGGAACCATAGCTAATGGTGGTCTGTAAGGCCAATTGAGACATTGTGAATGATACAAATAAACCTGACTTGACCTGAAATTTGTCTTGATACACAAAAGGTTTTTATCTTCTTTTGTTCTGAATACATGTTTCCTTTTCCTTCAGGGTATCCAGGGTAACATTGGACCATGGGGTGAGGTCGGGCCCCGTGGCCTTCCAGGTGACCAGGGGCCACAAGGTCCAGTTGGCCCGCTTGGAGTTACAGGTTACCCAGTAAGTTTATTTTTATGTTTTGGTTGTCACGTATTAACATCATGAGCTCACTTGAGAGAAATGAAAACTAGCTCAATACAATGTTCAAGGTCACCAAGTTGACCAACATAACAAGTGAAGGTATCAAACCCGAGTCAGGATGTACAGTTGGTTAATCTGTTCACAAAAAATGAAAGCAAACAGAAACGCACTGATTTTCTGCTTGCATGCGTGTGCCTACCTTTACCACTTTCATTTAGCGGCTAACTCCATCTGCTTACATCAGTAAACCTTGCCAGTGAGTCAGCGTGCTGTAGCACTGATCCAGGCTTACTACTCTTTATCACACTTTTGTTTGACGAGTCAAAATTTTAGCCATGAGAAGGTCAAACATTGTTTACACAAATCACTTTTGAGTTTTACTTATCTATTGTAAGCCTTATCTATTGGCCGACAGCAGGCCTATTGTGACAGCGGCTGACAGAAACTTGATCTGATGAGTTAACAGGAAGTGTCTTTCTTTCCAGTTTGGCATGAAGCAAGAGTTTGGTTAGTCATCAGAGCAGGTCGGGTCTGTTGTTAGGGTGATCATCAAGGGTGTCATAGATTACTCCCTCAGGGTCATCCTGATTGCATTTGGATTTTCTAGGACACTTAATTATGACACATCACAAGATTTAAGATTCATTTTCATGGTCTGTGCATCCTCTTTGAAAGAGGGGGCTTGTCAGGAGCCTTATCTGAATCACCCAGACATAGGTAGAACCTGAAACTAAACATCGACTGCACCAACTAATGCAAACCAAATAAATACACCTCTCTGACGTGGGGGTTTCTAGGGGAGAATTGCACAGAAAATATAGTGTTTAACTACCACATACTACTCTTTACAAACACATAAATACAAACATCCACTGATTCCATGTGCACTCCTCCACACTCGAGTTTGTTGTTGACGAGCATCCTGTCTTCCTTCAAAGACAGGATAAGAGGAGGTTGTAGGGCAGGAATATGAAGATTTTTTTGTGCAATTGTTGCTTTACTTTCTCTACATTTAGGGTAAAGATGGACCTCAGGGACCAACTGGATCAGCTGGTGTCAAAGGAGATAAGGTAAAGCTTTTCTTTTACTGAGTTACTCTGCTTTAGAAAATGCTGTATACAAGAGTAGCGTAGTGATGGAGTGGTCGTTTCTTTCAGGGATCCAGAGGAGCTTTTGGTCAGGAGGGAGTTGCTGGTCTCGATGGTGAGGAGGTAGATTGATTAGACTGTGTTTGTCACAGATTGATTTTTATCTTTCTCAAGGCACTAAATGTCAAATTTTCTAAAAAGCAGGATTAGAGCCCTATGCAGTCTGTATCTAGATCATATGTACCAGTAACCCAGTGCTTTTGTGTTTAGGGTGCAGTTGGTCTGAAGGGTCCTGAGGGGCCAGCTGGACAAAAAGGCCCATCTGTGAGTAAATGTCAGCTTGTAAATTTGCCATTTTATTTTCAATAGGTGGATGAAAATGTCAAGAATTTGAAAATGCAGCATTCCAATTACGCACAAACACATTAGAAGATGATTTGAGCTGGGGGTGCTGCCACCAAAAATGCAAAAAATGTTACGTCACTTTATTCCATAACCATGACTTCCTTTCTCCAGCGTTAATTTAGCTCAATGGCACTCTCTCGCCACTCACAATTTGTAACCTACTAGATGGAACATGAATTTATCCATCAAACCATTTGTTTTACTTACATTTCAGGGTGACAAGGGAAACACTGGGCCTCTTGGACAGAAAGGGCCAAAGGGAGCTGAAGGCAACAAAGGCAACCGAGGGCCACAGGGAGCAAAGGGGCCACCAGGGAAACAGGTGGATAGGAGTTATTTCTAAAGTTGTAACCCCTCGCAGTTTCATAGAGTGACACAGGACAATGCCAACTCCATCCTTGTCTGTTTTGTGCTCTGAAAAAGAATCAGAATCATCCTCCGAATCCAAAAGTCAGGCAGCCTCGCAGCCACTGATGTCTAAAATATGAATACAGACTTCTGTGATACACTGGAGTGTGCTGAAGTGTGAATTAAAACAGGACATTGTGTCTGTCCTCTGCCTGGTCTTCACCATCAACCCTCTTTTGCAGGGATACAGGGGATCACCAGGGGACAGAGGGAAACTAGGAGTTCCAGGGCTCAAGGTCAGTCAGAAGCAATGTTGGACTGCTCAAAGTGAATGCTCAAAGTTTGGTTTAGAGTCCGAAATGTGTGATGATGAGGATGATGATGATGCTTTCACAGGGTGACACAGGTACCAGAGGTTCATCAGGCGTGCCTGGACAGTTCGGACCAGGGGGCAACACCGGGGCAGCAGGGGCCAAAGGCCAGAAGGGGCTCTGGGGACAAACTGTTAGTAACACAGTTGGATTCTTTGATCATCAGTGATGTCCAAAATGCTGTATGATGACGACTAATACCAATCACGATGAGCTTCATTGTATCATATATATGCTTGGAGCAAACTTGCCTTTTTATGTGATGTGGTTACTAAAATGTTGTTATTTTATATTTAGTTGCAATTCACAGAATTTCTTTTAAGAGATGCTTTATATACTATTGTTTCAATAATAAACACTGTAAGTTTTACGCCTTCTCATTTCAGGGCCCCCCTGGGAATTTAGGTCCCCCTGGACAAATTGGACCATCCACACCAGTATGTGCTATTAGACTTAATCTGGCATTAACATATTTACTTTATAATATTCAAAAGAAACTCCACAATTATTATGACATTATAAAATGTTTGTGCTTACTTTACTATACATGCACCATGTTGAAATATTCAACCACTAGATAGCAGCAAAAACAGTTTCTCAGCCTGTTTAGTTGCACTTTAATGTCAAATACATGATGTCAAGTACATTAAGATTGTATATGATGTCAATATAGAACAAATATGGTTTAACTTAGCACTGATCATTTTTTTATTGTTTATTCATTCTTAATATTTTTTTTTATTAATTTCACTTAATCCATGTGTTTTTTCAGGGTTTGCCAGGCAACAGAGTGGAGGGAAAAACTGGAATCCCTGGACCAAAGGTATGATATACCGTTTGTTTATTCTGATGCAGTGAAATGCTTCTGTGTTGTAAGTGTGATCTGTCTGGCTGAAGGGGTTCACTTAATACATTTAGTGCTGTCTCTGTTGTGTGTTTGTGTAATTCAGGGCAGTCACGGTGAAACGGGCAAGCTCGGCCTTCAAGGCGTCAAAGGAGACATGGTGGGACGTCATTATGTGATTTTGCGCCCTGTGGTCATCATTAACCTGGTTAAGCATATTTAATGGTATAAAGATGTAACCACAGTGACGCAATGTCTTCGTCTGTAATCCTCAGGGCATTAGAGGTCAAAAGGGTACAACAGGAGAGCCTGGGACAAGAGGCACAATGGTGAGATAGCATATATTAACTCACAAGCAATTCTTCAGTGTTACTGAATGTCCTCAGTAAATAGAGGTCATGTTTTGGTATCATTGATGTGTTTGACCGTATTTTTTAGGCAGCAGTGGGGAAGATGGGGTTCGTTGGCACTCCAGGTGGTAAAGGTCTACCTGGACCTGCTGGTCCTCCCGGCCGTCCAGGATTTAAAGGAATTCATGGGCCAAAGGTGAGAGGAAGCCACTGCTCAGCTCAGATGAAAATCTAAAACAATAAAAAGAAATCTTCATAATGGAGATAATGTCTTTATTCAGGGAAAAAAAAGAGCTCAGCCTGGAAGGAAAGGAAACAAAGGTGCTCCTGGAAAAACAGTGAGTTTTATTTTATTTTTGAAATCAGATACGATTGTTGTGATCCAGATACCCCAGTCTAAATGTTTTTTTCATTCACACAATGTTTATAACACTTTATAATAAATGAACTTCACGTCACTTAATGCAAACAATCCTGATCACTGTCTTTGATTTGTGATGATATTTAATTTTAATTAAAGGTAGGATTTAAGTTACTCAATCCAAAATTTGCTCTGGGCTTAACAGTCTTACTTGGCATTGAGCTCATCTAATGAAGTTTGTTTTGTAGGGAGATGAAGGCCTGCTGGGTAGACCAGGACCTGCTGGACGACCTGGAAAACCTGCAAGTATCCCTTTTGGCAGATAAAAAACATACACACAATATATCACCAAATCCATTACCACAACTTGAAATCACCACTCATTTCAAGTATTAAAATAAAAATACAGTCACATGCAAACCAAAAAGTTTACGTTTGACGTATGCTGTTGTTGTTGTTGTTGTTGTTGTATTTTAGCACTCATCAAAGTTAAAGTGAGGAATGTGTTGACGATTGGTTTCTCGTCTTGTGATCAGGGCCTAAGCGGTTTGGACGGGTTACTAGGGGTTGAGGGTAATGAAGGAGATCCGGTAAGTAAAAATGTAGCATAGCCTACTGAAATTTAGTCTGTTGTTTAACCTCTTTACTAAATTCAGTCCATTCCCTTCTCATCCCGAAGGGTGATGTTGGTTTCAGAGGAGCTCCTGCAACACCTGGCAGCCCTGGCAAAATGGTAGTAATGTGATACCCTGCACCATAAAACCATGGGAACATTCCCTTATTCATAAATAGCTGTTGTAGTTTGACCTACAGATGCATTTTTAGGACATTAAATACATTTAAAACATGTTGTGTTGCAGGGAAAACCTGGATCTCCTGGGATCAGAGGAAACACTGGAGCAACAGGGTTCAAGGTACAATATCATACTCATAATTATATGTACAGTATGTTCTCAGTGAACATATGTGCTTTTCATTTATGTGATTCACTGTGCTGGTATTTAACATGTGGCTCACTGATGTCCTATTGTGTCTCTCAGGGTAAAGCTGGACCGAAAGGAAAACAAGGACCACCTGGACCAATGGGGCCAAAGGTAAACACGTCTGATCAGCAGCATAATAATAAGATTACTAATAGACGTAACATAATACCTTTCCAACATCTGTATCATCGCTGGTTTTGATGCAGGGTATTCCCGGACTGAGAGGAGAGAAGGGCAAGTCTGCAATTACTGGTCTGAAGGTAAAAGTTAGACACACAGTGCACCACCTCACCTGGCCTGAATGAGACATTTAGAATATGTTTTTTTTAATATATTTACTTTATTCCTTACTCCTATGTCTCCTCTTATTTCATATAGTTTATACTTCCTGTAAGGAGCGCTTCTACTATCTTGCAGTTTCTCATATTGCTTTAATCCATGCTTCGTCCTATCATGTTTCTGTACGGTAAACGCTCTGCATATCATCTTCTGAAGTAGACACTGTCAGGTGAATGGACCATAGATAACTTCTTATCTATATAATAGATAAGAAGTTATCTTATATATCCTTTAAGAAAAAACTAAAACTAAACTGAAACGATATTGCCTGTGTAAAAAATGAATAAAAATGAACGTAAAATCATATCAGTTTTAGTTATTTGCTATAAAATATCACTACCAATAAAAAGTTGCGCGAATATTAAACATTAAATATTAGCCTACTGACATTCTTACACAGTTCTCCAACCATGTATTTTGTATGTATTTGTAGCTACTTCTGAGACATTATAGCTGTCCTGACTAAATACCTAACTAAAACTACTGTAAAACTAAATCTAAATATATAAAAACTAAAACTAACCCTTTCTGAAAAAAAATCAACTAAACTAAAACTAGCAAACACACTCTGAAAACTAGCTATAATGAAATTCAAAAGTCAAACTAAAATAAATTCAAAACTAATTGAAAATTCAAAACTATTATAATCTTGATCTTCAGTTGCATAACTTCAGTATTTTACAATAAATCCAGACAAACTTGCAGGAATCAGACAAAAAATGACAATCACATCGTCTAAGAATCATGTAACAGTTGTTAGAGGAGGAAAAGCTTTAACCCATTCTCATCCTTCTTTTCTTCACCTACAGGGTCTCTCGGGTAACATGGGAATACTGGGACCAATCGGGCCACCTGGGCAAAAGGTTAGCTGTAATTATTTGAAATATGAAATTATTTAAATGCAAAAAAAGTCATAATTTCAGTTGGTCTAAGACATTTATAACTTTTACCTCAGGGGAATCCTGGTTTGCAGGGCGTCAAAGGTCGAAGAGGTCTTAAAGGAAAGCTGGTGAGTTATGTTTTACTTTTCTTTTCACACTGTTTTTAACAGGGAGAAAGTTATTAATGAACTGACTGATTTTCACAGGGGTATACCGGTCCTCGTGGTCCACGTGGGCGAAAAGGCTTGCTTGGACTCGCCGTACGTTGCTTTGATATTCTGCTATATTGAATAGTTTACTAAAACTGTTTGCTGAAGTTATATCTGCTCTGTCTGTGTTACAGGGACAGCTTGGAAAGAAGGTGAGAGACTGTTTTTGTTTGCTTATTTCTTTGCAGGTTTGTGGGTCTTCCTGGATCTGATCTGATTACAGGTCGAGAGTGCTTTTTTATTTCTGTTCAATCAAAACCTTCAGTATCCTGAAATCACGGTTATAGTTTTCAATTAATGTTTGTTAAGAAAGCATTTTGGTGGACAGCTTATGTAGTAAACTTGAAATGATTTCAGTCTTTTATAAACTTGTAGTTGGATCTATCATTGGTCCTTGGTTGCGATTAGTGAGATTAGTCTTCATGCATTAGTTGTATCCAGACAGAGTTTGACTTTGTTTGGCCCTTTACAGGGAGTGAAAGGTGTCCAAGGCAGGAGAGGACCAAAGGGAGTGAAGGGCAAGCGTGGACCTCCAGTAAGACATTTTGTTCACACAATACAAGTGAAAAGAATGTTTGACCTGATCATCAAACTCATCTGTAACATACAGTAAAGTTTAAAGATGCATTTGAATCTTGATGGTGGTGTATACTTGCTGAGAGGTTTGTATTGTACTCTTAACAGGGAAAACCAGGTGCACCAGGCAAGCGCAGGCCTTCACAAAGACGGGGATCAAAACCTGAACCAAAACCAGGTCATGGAAATGAGCTAAGGCCCAAAACAAGACCCAGTACAAGATCAAAAGTGAAAAATGTGCCAAGATCCAGACAAACGACCGGCCTCCTGAAGCGAAGTGAAAGACAACAAAATGTTGGTCCAATCTTTCTTCTCATATAAACTTTATTTACACAATGTCCTTGTTTTGTTTTGTATTAAATTACGATAGTTGGCTGGTTGAATATCTGAATGATGGATTCCTCTGTAGCGGCCCAGGAGATGGTCTGAAGTAGATGAAGCTGAGGAGTCCTTCAGCTGGCCCCAGGGAACCAAAGAAGACCCTGCCACCACCTGCTACGAGCTGGGACTCATACACCCACATCTGAATGATGGTGAGTGGTTGGTGGGTCGGAGTAGGTTCATATGTTAATCTGCTTCGTCTTAGTCTGACTGATCGGGCACTCAAGTCGATTTTCTTTCAGGTTTCTTTTACATGGACCCCAACCAAGGCTGTCCCTATGATGCTGTGAAGGTATTCTGTAACTTCACAGCAGGAGGAACGACCTGCATCGACCCTTTACAGTCTAAGGTACACTCACTTTCACCTACAAGGGTTAACATTAACAGGCTGTGTGAGGAACAGGCTCACTTTCTTGTTCTTCTTCTTGTTTTCAACTGCAGCAACATTATAACATTATATTATAAATACACAAATAAGATGGTACCATGAATGGCTTTAAAAATAATGGTAATATTCT
Source organism: Sebastes fasciatus (assembly GCF_043250625.1). Lineage (NCBI taxonomy): Eukaryota > Metazoa > Chordata > Actinopteri > Perciformes > Sebastidae > Sebastes > Sebastes fasciatus. The sequence goes on from NC_133799.1 coordinate 16,865,559, forward strand.
ATTCTGTAGATTAAATTAAGTTGGGAACCAGAGAAGAAGAAATCGAAAATGCCTGTCCAGTGGTTCAGTCAGCTGCACGGTGGAAACAAGGTAACACATCTGTGTATTGATGGAGGAACATTTAATACATCTCACATCAGTGAGCCATTTCCTCACGATTAAAATGAATGATTTCTGTGTCTCATAGTTTGAGTACACTGGTGTGGATGTCGTCCAGCTGAGGTTTCTGCGGTTACACAGTCACACGTCTTTCCAGCGCATGACTGTCAGCTGTACGGCAAACTGCTCCAGTACTGCTGGAACAGCTGATTCAGCCAAAAGGATTATTCACTACCTGGGAGACTCTGGAGAAGAAATCATTTCACACCTTACCACAGTGTCCAGGACAGGCTGTGAGGTAAGATTAAAATATTTTGTTGTTGTCAAAAACACCATTTTTATCCATTTAGCAGCTTTCTCCAACTGTAAAAAAAACTGTAATACAAACAACATGTTAGTGTTACAGCGATGTACAGAGGGCATCTCAAGAAAAGAAACCGTGAGTGATACTGGTGTTGTGTTTGAGTCAAATCAAAGCCCTTTCTGGTTGGATTAAAGACAAGATTGCAAATTAGTATGAATCAGTCAAGTAGCACAAGTATGAGCAAATCAAACACTGTCTAAACATTGCATCTTCATGGTAACAAAGGGATTTAATTAATCAACAATAGGAGATTCTACAGTGTTTGTTCTAGGTCACTCCCCACAGAAACTTTTGGAACTGCCTTTAGCTTTTGTGCTCCAAGCTGCTGAATCATCCTACCCAATCATTAAGTGTGACTCAACGCTATCGTCCTTTTAAAACTAAACTGAAAACATTCCTGTTTAGCTGCACCTTTCAGTAGTCTGGTTGCTGTTCTTAATTATTATTTTAATCTTTCTTGTTTATTGGTTTCAACTGTGTGTGTTTTATTAGTATTTTTATTGGTTAGCTGCTGGTTTTAACTATTATTTGATTTGTTTTTATTTTATTTTTTTGGTTTTAATTTACAAGTCTTATTAATTAACTTTTACTGGTTGGTTGCTGATTTAATTATTTAATTTCTTTTCCTTCTTCCTAAGGGTTTTAAGTGTTTACTTATGTGTTATGTTGTTTCTTTTCACTATCAATATAGTGTTTGTGGTTGCAACTTCCGTGGTAGCTCACGCATTGTGCTTCCACCTGGAATGAAATGTGCTATATAAATAAAGTTTGCTTGCTTGCCACTGGTTCCCAACCTGGGGGTCCCGACCCCCACTAGGGGTCGCCAAAGCTTTATGGGGGGTCGTGAGGCCTTCAGGATTTTAAGGGGTGTAAGACAACTTTTTAAAAGGATTAACAGTTGGCCTATATCTCAGCATTTCATTGATTTCTGTGAAGAAAACTAAATGAAATTGTTATTTTTAAAGGTTGGATTATTATTTAAGATATAAACTTAAAAAGAACGCAGTTAAAACAGCCAAAGCTAATAAAACAATGGCCAAGCATCAGGGAGAAGAAAACACTGAATTTGTCAAAAAAGAAGCCTGTTAATAATGTATGATTGTTAAAAAAATAAAATAATACAGACAGAGAATTGTGTTAAAAGTTCCTAAAAATAATAGGAAAAGTCATCTCTGATGCAATATTCACAGGAAATAACCTGCTTGAGCAGCTTCCCACTCCCATTTATAATTATAAACGTAAATTAGTTTTATTATGTTTATTTTATTTTAGTTATTTAGTAATTTTTTTCAGTTTTGTTTTGAATTATGTACTTTTCTTTTGTTTATAATACCCAATGCATGTCTTTAAAATCAATAAAATTTGATCACGAAAAAGGAAATAATCTGCACAAAATTTATCCAAATCGTTCGTTTTACACAAACTTCCTGCAGTTATTACGTTCACTATTTGGGTTAATTGTACAGTTTATCGGTTATTCTGTACTGTTATTGTTATGCATTGAATATAATATGAAATCCATATAATAATTCAGGGGTCGTCAGTTTACTCAATGATAGAAAAAACAAACAAAACACAAAATAAATCCTTCCCCGCTGCAGTGTGCTATAGGCTTCATCTGTTCACTTCATGTTCTCTTCTGTCTGATCATTTTGCAGGTGGAGGTGGTTGTGATGGTTCGGGGGAGCACGGAGCTCCATCGAGGGGATATGGAGTTACTTCCTGTCAGAGATCTTGGCGTAGAGATGAGGTTGTTATCTCTCCTTGATGTCCCTGAGATCACCGTTGTGTTGGGACCCCTCTGCTTCTTGTGACCGATGAGGAGTGTGTATGTGTTCTTGTGTGTGTGCATGATGAGCTGTAAATATCTCCTTTATATAGAAAGCAGGGATTTATGGTGTCTAGATATTTTACATAGCACATTTTTGTCAGGATTAATTTGCTCAGTGCTGTACTGTTTTTGTGTATATTTATTGAATTGTCACAAGCTGAATGAATTGTTAGATTTTATCATATGAAGCATTATATGAATTGTTATTAAATGTTTATGTAGCACCTAATTTTATTTGTTTAAATGACAGTTAAAGTGTTTATATTACGACTCTGTGTATTCAGTGTCTCGTGATCCTCACAGGTGGGGGATGTGCAGCACTATCAAAATAAAATGTGTAAGGAAATCGAGCCTGTGCATTTGTTGTGTCTTCACTGAGCCTGACTGCACTAAACAGTGGATGCTCAACTTAAAATAGATATAATTTAGAATTTAGATTTCTAGATTTTTGCTCTTTCCTCTGTGATCATTAGGCTGTAACAATATTTTTTAATGCAACTAAAGAATGTGTAGTTTAAGATCTTACACCAATCATGTTAAAGTTTACCACAGAACATGCCAAGCTGTCATGTCATGATAGAAAACACAATTACCCAGATTTTGTAATGATAGTTGAATGTTTTTGCTTCATTCCTTGTGCGTAGAGGATGCGTTTTGTTACACACACACAGTAGGAAATGAAAAGCATTTGTCCATCTAAGACTGCTATTTTAGTATCATTTATTTGAGCCCTAGTCAAAATATTGTTGGGCAACAGTTCACATACAATATGGTGACCCTAAACATTACTTATGACTATTTTGATTGTGCACTAGTATCAGAACGTCCCATAGTGGCATTGATGTGACAGAAAAGGCCTGCGGCCAGGCAGCTGAAGTGTCCTGCGTCACAGAGTCTCTTCCAACAGACTACACGATTCACACAAGATCCTTTTTTGTCCTTTAATTGTCCGGAAACAAATCTGTGGTCATATGTGCCCTCAACCGGAAGGTTTTTGTTATATTAGCTAACGTAGTTGTTCGTGATCTTTATAAATGCATCTTTGTGTCTTTGCAGTTAATTGCATTTGCCACACTCAGCTCATATGACCAGTTTATGAAATTTATGACCCATCATGCTTTACTTACTTACTATTTGGAGTAAATTTCAAATCAGTATGCCTTCATTAGAGTAACTTTGTTCTTGTAGTATTATTTATGATCTTATTGTATAAAGAACCTGGGGTGAAAAGATTGAACAGGAACATCTTGTAGTGTGTAAAATGAGAAAGTTTGTGACCCAAATATATATGTATATATATAAATTTATATATATACATATATATAAAATGCTTTCTTTATTGAACTGGGGTACAAACAGATATATAGCAAATAAAAAAAAAGACAAAAAGAAGACAAAGGTAAAATAATAACATATGCATTTCATAATGCCAGAGTTTATTTTATATACATCATATATTAATTTAATAATTTGTTTTAAACATTGTGTAAGATGGTGCTATATTGTTTTAATTCATTAATAAAATGCAGAAAAGTTGTCTTGGTTCCTGAACATTTTTCTTATAAATATAAAATTTTTCCCAAAAATAATAAATAATTGCATGTTATTTTCAATCTTATATATTGACTTAAATATAGCATTAGATTAAACATATTTATTCCAACATTAATGACAGGCGATGGTCAACAACGTGTGATCTGGTGACGTCAAAAGGAGGAGAGACTTTGGACCAATCAGCGTCGACTGTCCTGCTCATCATCTCCTCTGTTTATACCATGGAGAAGGAAGGTGAGCAGCAGCAGACCAGACACACACTGTTGTGATTGAAGGAGTCTGAGCTCGGTCACGTCGGAGCCGGTTGACTTAACAAGGAAGCACCCGGCTGTTTGAAGCGAGTACGTATCCAGGAAGTCAGTAGACTGCATTTTTATATTTCCTTTATTGTTTATCTGTCAACCAGCTAACGTCAACAAGTGTGCTAATGTTGACTGAACCTCAGTGGTACTAGCCGCAGTTAGTGTTACTACTAGACAGAAGCGTTAACGTTAAACCAGCTGGCTTTTTAGCTCAAATCGGTGTAGTTAGCTCATGAATGAACCTCCTGTCAGACTGACTGTTACTATCAGCTGATGGGTAGCTAGCTAATCTCAACTGTCTGCTGTCTGTCTGCTGGGTGTCATGTGAGAGTGATTTTGTCAACTGGGTTTTGTTTGTCAGTTAAAATACCTTCACATTCTCATCCTCATTTTGGTGGCATGAGCTGAGTAGGTGGGAGTTTTTATGTATTTCATATAGGCTATTCGTTAATTGTTACAAGCTGTTGCCATATTTATTTAACTGCTCAGTCAGTGTCTGGTTTAATTTGTGGTTTAATTCGTATTATGCTTAATTCTTGTAAAAAATATAATAAATGTTTTTTATTATTTTGGACTGCATGGGAAGTTTTTAATTAGTCATAAAGCATACTGATTAGTTATCTGTCTGATGACAGCATTTTTTTATTTTATTTTTTTATTTTTTTTTGTTTCAGGGCCATGCTGCCATTGTGCAAGTTTAGTTTATTTATTTTTTATTTTATGTTTTAATAATACTTTCTTTATTGAACACATGCTCATTAACAGAGATACAAACAGATACAATGACAAAAAGAAGACAAAGGTAAAATAATAACATACATTTCATAATGCCAGAGTTTTATTTTATATACATCATATATTCATTTAAGAATTTAAAAGTCTTAATGGCTTTTTTGTTTTTACTATTGGGTAAGATGGTGCTATATTGTTTTAAAGGTCCCATATTATGCTCATTTTCAGGTTCATACTTGTATTTTGTGTTTCTACTAAGACATGTATACATGCTGTAATGTTAAAAAAAACAACTTTATTTTCCTCATACTGTCAGCCTGAATATACCTGTATTTACCCTCTGTCTGAAACGCTCTGTTTTAGCGCATTTTGGTGGCATGAGCTGCTTTGTGTAATGCTGCTAGTTATTTAAACTGGAGTGACCTTGTTTCTTTAGGATGGAGAAGGAGGATGACAGTGTCCTCCGCCACAGAGCTCTTCCTAAGATGCCCACCTTCCCTGATTTAGACAGCTCTTTGGACGGGGAGTGTAGTCAGGGACACCAGCAGCAAGGCAATGGAGGACACCACGTCACCAGCAATGGTAAGAACATCTAAACTCCATCATCATCATCATCATCAGCAGCATCAGCAGGGTCTATTGTTACAGTGAATTGTGTGATGCATTGTGCATGTTGAGCCTCCCTTTTTTAATTCCAGTAAATTTCCCTGGATGTGTTAGTCACTGAAGTCGTGTCATGTGTTTCCTCTTAAGCTAAATGATGTGACCTGTGGTACAGTTAGTGTGATTAACCAGGATAATCACCACTGCTGTCTGACATGTCTTTCAGAACTTTGAACACACTGCACTATCTGCAACCATCTTGGTCTCTAACCACTAGCTTACTTTACACTTACTTTACACTATACATCCTATATTCCACTTTATAAACTGCACATATGTACATATTACATTTATTTATTGTACATACTACATTTATTTATTGAGGGACTGTATACACTATGTTCACCCATTCACTCTGTATCTTTTATATCTCTATTATTGTTTTTATAATTTGTGTATACCTTTACCTCTCCTGTGTTTCACTCTTTGCTGATGTTGCTGCTTTGACACCTGAATTTCCCTCCAGGGATTAATAAAGGTTCATCTTATCTTATCTTATCTTTGGACAACCTTAAACCTGCAGTAGGCAGAATGTTTTTGGCATCACTGGGAAAAAATTACATAATAACCTTTCAGCATATTGTGATTTAAGTGATCTGAGAGAAAACTTCTGCAACTCCTCATTGCTCTGTTTTCAGGCTTTAAAAAAATCTAGCCCTTGACGGGAGACTTTGGCCAATCACAGGTCATTTCAGAGAGAGAGAGAGAGCGAGAGAGCGTTCCTATTGGCTGTTCATTCAGCGGAGGCAGCTGTCAATCACTCGCAAACTCCAATCAAACGGTCAAACTAGGCAACGCTGATCAAATATGAACCAATATTCTGTTACTGTAATGTCTATTTCTTGCCTAAAATGTTTTCAGAAACATCTTGTAGTGTACTGTTCAACCGAAAAAAGGAGGACGTTTGCTGTGCTCCGGTTGGTGGGCGGTGCTTGGTATTTCCTCAACTGATCTAAACATGGCTGCTTGTCACAAACTTTCTAGTTTTACAGCTAAACAGTTCACTACAAGATGTTTCTGAAAACATTTGAGGGGAGAAATAGGCATTACAGGTGAAAAAAAGTTGTGATAATAAAATATAATGTACTCTGCTACAATGTCAAGTTAAACCCTTTGTTGACAGATGGGTGGAGGCTACTGCTGCTTAACTGACTAAACTTGTTCGTCATCAGCCAGCTGTCAAGTCTAATAACCTGTAGTAACCTTAACCACAAGCAGTCAAATAGATGACATCCTTCTTTTGGATTTTGCAGAAGGATGTCAGTACACTTCTGCTATTTCCGAGGCGGCTCTACTTTCACAACACGATGACTCAAATCTACAGTACTCAACTATTAGCAACAAATATTCCAATCACTGTAGAAAATGTCAATCTTGAAATAGAAAGCCTTTTGTATGTGGCAGCATGTGTTATTGGACACAGACTTTAATTTTATGTGAGCAAAAAAAAACAGAGTGATTTCTTTTTATACGCCGTGTCCTCAAATGCCCCACAGAGCCAATTTGTAGATTATCTGTTCATTTATGAAAATATTTGACATGACGTGAATTGATGTTTACATTTACCAGGTAACCTGGCAACTCTTTTGGCTCTGTTGATAATTTGGGTGCGTCCAAAGCACTTAGATTTATAATGATATGTTGGAGGATTACAAAGCAGCATGTTGACAGTGTTTTATTTTATAAGCTTCAATTTGTGTGTTCTCTTTGCAATTTCAGGAAAAATTGAAGTGGAACATGTGATCAGCAAAAAGCTAGAGCTGAAAAGGAAAGCAGAGGTTAGTAAGTCAGTAGTTTAGGTGAAGAAAAGGCTCAACCTGCATGTTGGAATAGGCCACTTAGAACAAGTGATCTTGAAAGTTTATTATCTCATCCTGCCCTCAATCAATAATTTATCTCAGTTTGACACACCGCCAGTCAAAAATACTGTACATTTTTGTTTAGTTTGTACAGTTTATTCCCATCAGTCATAGTCTTTTAGCACTTACTTAAATTATTTGGATTGTTTATGTGCGAATGGGTTTTCTGTTGGTTGCATCCTCACTGCAATATGCTACTAAATCCTACACACTGGTCCTTTAAGCAGGTGGTGTGTTGAGGAAAAAAGAAAGAACAGAATGGCAGCTGATATGAAAATGAATTAAAATATCGAAATCAAATTTGTCATGAACATTTTTTACGCTTTTCTTCTAAATGGTCAGATAAAATTCCACCTTTAGGAAATGTGCTCAACATTTCTACATTCACATTTTACCTATTTAACTAATGCTCTTATTCAAAGCGACTGCTGATATTAGTGTTTCAGTGCGTTCAAGGTAACTTGAGAAAATAATTTTTTCAAACCGTGTCTCTTCTCTCGAGCTGTGTTGAAAAAATGAAAAGCGATGTAACTGTAACCATGAATCTTGTCAACTTTTAACACCAAAACATTCCACAGTTATTGAAATATTTGCAGAGTATGAATGATAACTCTTCCTGCTTCTTCTGCTCAGCACCTGAAGAGTGACCTGATGCACCAGTTTGACAGCCAGGTCAATGACTTCATGGACAGTCTCATCGAGGAGTCGGCCAGCCTGGAGCCTGCACCCGTATCCGCTGTCTTCTCACCGCCGCTGTCGGACAAGGAGAGGAGCAAACTCGGGTACTGCCTTTCAACAGTACTAGCCTGTCGAGGCAAATTTTGTTTTAAAGGGATAGTTCGGGTGTTTTGAAGTGGTGGGGTTGTATGAGATACATACACTGATACAAACATATTTTAGCCACCTAAAAAAAAATCAATATCTGTTTTAGTGTAATTCCAGATAAATACCAGATAAGTGGGGTTTTAGCACATATGGACAAACTAACCATTTCTCTCTTGGTCATACACACACTTTTTCTCCAACAATTTGCTGGTCACTGATGTCACTCTGTTTTCCTTTAGGAATTTCCGGCCTCCTCATGGCCAGGGCAAGCAGTTTCTCAGTCGCAGGTCCCTCTTAGAGTAAGTTGACACATTGATCTGAAAGATGTAAGAGAATGAAAGATATTGTATTACATTTGTTTATCACAGTGCATTTCATTGAGATTTCTGCTGCCTGAAGATGGTTATCGACATCAGTATAGCTGCACAGATTCTAACCGCCTGCTGTCTGTTTTTCTGCAGTGAGCTGTTTGAGGTGAACCACATCAGGACTATCTACCACATGTTTATTGCCCTGCTCATTCTCTTTATCCTCAGTACACTGGTGGTAGATTTCATTGATGAAGGCAGGTAATTGATTTTATTAAGCTTTTCTTGAAGTATTGAATTCCTTTAATCGCTATCACTTTTGATCTTGGTAAAATAATCTGCCCTCTCTTCTTTATCTCTTTTTACCTCAGAGCGGTGCTGCACTTTGACCTGCTGGTCTACGCGTTTGGACAGTTCCCTCTGGTGGTGTGCACGTGGATCTGCATGTTCCTGTCCGTGTTGGTTGTTCCCTACACCCTGTTCCACCTGTGGTCACAGACCCAGTCTGGGTCTTACAGTCACCCTAGGTTGTGCAGCTTGCTGTTTGGCTCTCTATTCCTGCTCTACCAGGCTATGTGTTTGGGATTCCTGCCTACATACGTGGTGGTGACCAACAGATTTCCACCTGCGTCCTGCTTCATCATCATCCCGGAACAGGTAGATGACCAATGTGGACCACATCCTTATGTAAAGCATGTTCAAATGCCTTTTGGAATATATGTAAATCCAACCTTCCCTCTTGAATTGACTCTGTGAACAAGGTTGTAATAGCTGCTGTGTCACTTTTTATTGTTTGTCTAATTCCAGGTTCGTCTAATGATGAAAGTCCACTCCTTTGTCAGGGAGAATGTACCAAGAGTCCTGACCTGGGCTAAAGAAAAAAACAGTATGTCACTTCCTTCTTTTTTTCCCTGTGTATCCATGTACAGTTCCTCCTATCCACTGTGTTCCCTTTTGGTTATGTCCTTAAGCAGTCTCTCCTTTCATCTATAGGCCCAGGTCCAGTGGTCCCTCAGGTCTCTCAGTATATCTACTTTCTGTTTGCACCCACACTCATCTACAGAGACAAGTACCCCAGGTAAACCGACCCTCTCATTGTTTTTGTTTTTTTTCCTATACAGTAGCTCATGTGTTTGGTAAAACCTTGTTTCTCACTTAATGCAGGAACCCAGTGATCAGATGGGGCTATGTGGCCACAAAGCTCCTTCAGGTACCAACCTCTTTCATATTTTAAGGCTGACTTTATTTAAAATTGCTAGCAAAGGATATTAGCCCATTTTATCACTCAATTTGACTGTTATCTTGCCATTAAATGTGTGTTAATGCTCACTATAAGCATCATAGATGTGGGTCTGTAGGGGCCTACTACGCCTACTACATTGTAAAAGTGAAAGCAAAACTTAACACGTTAGAAAACTGCATGAAATGTTATGTTTTGAAAACAAATAAAAGCTTCTTTAGGTTTAAGCAACAAAACCACTTAGTTAAGTTTAGAAAAAAAACATTGTGTTTTGGCTTAAAATAACTAAGTTTCAAAAGTGAATCTTAACAATTGCGAACACAAAGCAACTACACATCATTGGTTTCACACGGGAACTCCAGCCTCTTGGGTGAAAACCCTGTCACTGACCTCCACCCTATATGGAGTTTCACACTGTCTGTACTACAGTGCCTCACATCCGCTTTTGCTCCTGTCATAATTGCTACAGTCGCTAGAGGTTGCTGTCGTGTTCTTTTATTCCTTTTTTTGGTGATCACCCTTGTGAATGGATGACAAAACCTACTATTGGGTGTAGCAGGGCCCTACTGACCCACATCTATGAGGCTTATAACCACTGATAATACCCATTTAATGACCAGATAACAGTCTAATTGGCTGATTTTTCTGACAGTTTCTTCCATTTCCACCCCACAGGTACTAGGCTGTATGTTTTATGCCTATTACGTGTTTGTGCGGCTGTGCATCCCTCAGTTCCGCAGCATCCGCCTCCAGCTCTTTGACCTGAGGGCCATGGTCCTCTGCGTCTTTAACTCCATCTTGCCAGGTAAGATCAGCCACTAGTTTGTGGACCCTTATCAACAAATACCCTTTCATACACCCCTTAGGGCGCTTTCACAAGCCAACATTTAGTCAGCTTTAGTCGAACTCTGGTGCGGTTCGTTTGGGCAGTTGTCAACACAGTAATCGTACTCTGGTGAGTACCAAAACAACCGGTACAAGATCGCTTTCGAGAAGTGGTCTCGGACTATTTTCAAGGGGATCAAAACGCAGGCAGCCTGTGTGGGTATTTGTTGAAATGGACACACAGGTAAACGACAGGTTAACATGAGTGGGAGAGGACTGACCTGGACTTGCTTGATATCTGGGCCGAAGAGAACATACAGACTATGCTAAATAAAGTCCACAAAAACAGTGACGTTTACAAAGTAATTCAAGATAAACTTAAGAAGAAGGGATTCATGCACAGTAGATCAGTGCCAAAGTGAAAAAACTTTGGCAGCAATATATCACGATTCCCTACATAGAAGTGGCAGCTCTCGAGATGAAAAGGATAAATTTGATCCTTCGTACAGACCCATCAGCAAATTATTGCTTTTATTAGGTCCGCTGCTGCCGTTATAGATCATAATTCTTAGTCTTTAATACACATTTTGAGATTATAATTTACAGTCTTTATTGCACATTTTTTGTAATATGTACATATCAGCTGACACTTTATGTACATATTGTAATACTGACATACCTGTCTCTGTACATACAGTATATAGACATCTCCACATGTACATACTGTACATAATCATCCAGTCCATGTATATCCATCCAGTATTTATTTCTTTGCACTTTTGGTATTGTTTACAACATCCAGAACACTTGACTTGTATATAGACACTCTATTTTTATTATTGTATTCTTTTATTCCATTATTTTGTATTCTGTGCAACTACATTGAGAGAGCTGCAAAAAAAAATCTAATTCCATATATGTATATACTTGGCGAAATAAAACTGATTCTGATTTAATTTTGCACTGTGAAAAGCGCTTGTGAAAGCGCCCTTAGTCTCACTCAGTAGTAAAATGATGTAGTTAAAATGTGTTTTTTTTTTTCATTTTCAGGAGTGTTAATTCTCTTCCTGGGGTTCTTTTCCTTCCTCCACTGTTGGCTTAATGCTTTTGCTGAGATGCTCCGCTTTGCTGACAGGATGTTTTACAAGGTACTTCTCCTGTCACTGCAAGCAACAATAACATTTAATTATGTTCCTATGTTGTACTTTATGCTTGACTTAATTCATTTTGATTACACATCACAGGATTGGTGGAACTCAACCTCTTTTGCTAATTACTATCGCACTTGGAATGTCGTGGTCCATGACTGGCTGTACTACTATGTGTACCGGGACTTCCTGTGGGTGAGTTGTTTTGCTATATTTTTCTAAAAGAGCAGCAGTGTTAGGTCAGGTTTATAGGGATTTTATTGACTATTTTGCAATGATAAAGGGAATTATAACATCCGAAAAGTCATTTCTAACTGTCTGAAACACATTTTCCTATTTATTTCTAATGTAAAAATGCATGGATCAAATTAAACTTGTATGCAACTGTTGTTTTGACTTGTCTCCTCTCTCCACCGTTGTCATTCCAGATGTCTGGGAAGCGTTTCAGAGCAGTAGCCATGCTGTTTGTGTTTACATTGTCTGCAGTGGCCCACGAGTACATTCTTGCAATCTGTTTTGGTTTCTTCTATCCTGTGCTCTTCTGCCTCTTTATGTGCTTTGGAAGTAAGAGAAAAAAGCTATTCTCACACCACTCTGTTTTTATTGCAGTCAGCCAGACAAAATTCAGCTAAATCTAATAAATATTATTATTCTGTCAAAAACATGGTCAAGTTATGTCACTCTTCACCCTCGTCTCTAATTTTTCACCCTCTCACAGTGATGTTCAACTTCATTCTGCACGACCAAAGGAAAGGTCCCATCTGGAACATAATCATGTGGACGTCCCTCTTCCTGGGTCAGGGAGTCATTATCTGTCTGTACTCCCAGGAGTGGTATGCCCAGCGCTACTGCCCCCTGAAGGAGGTAACGGCTGCGTCATTGCTTTGTGTTTCCCTCTAACCACTGATATGCTCTAGTAATTCAGCTGAAAGTTAGTTTTTGCTTTGCCAGCCTTAAACCTGCGGTAGGCAGAATGTTTTTGGCATCATTGGACAAAAATCCCCATAATAACCTTTCAGCATATTCAAGTGCTTTGAGAGAAAACTAGACTTCTGCACCTCCTCATGGCTTTGTTTTCAGGCTTTAAAAATCTAGCCCATGACAGGAGACTTTGGCCAATCACAGGTCATTTCAGAGAGAGAGCGTTCATATTGGCTGTTCATTCGATGGCGGCAGCTGTAAATCACTCGCAAACTCCGATCAAACAGTCAAACTAGGCAGCGCTGATGAAATATGAATCAGTATTGTGCTGCTGTAATGCCTATTTTTCGCCTCAAATGTTTTCAGAAACAACTTGTAATGAGAAACATTTTTTGATCATATTTGCTCCAATTCTACCTACTGCAGCTTTAAGCATAGACACAAATTTAGCTTCATGTGTTTTTTTTCATTTCAGCCTTCATTCCTTGAGTCACTGAAGCCTCGCTCCTGGAGCTGTGAGAGAGGCCCGATGGCGGACTCAGATAGGCTGTGATCTAAGTTTGGACTACTGCCGGGGATCATCACTGATCAGCATAAATTTGACCAACCTTTCTTGTTACTGTCATAACTTCTGGTCTTTCAAGTTTGTTTTATTTTCTTGCACTAAGGTCATTACCAAGTCTGTGTATGAATGTATGTAAGAGATCTGCCAAAATGTTCTTTACTCCAACAGCAAAGTCACAGTGATGCCTTACTTACTTACGTTTTCAAACACAAACCCAACAAAATTACTCTTTTAGAACTTTTTTTATTTTTATGTACTATTTATTTTTCAGATGTACTCCCTTTACTTTTGCCTTGATCGACTGTGAAACCACTCCTTGTGCCAGTATGATAGAGGCAAACATGATAATGTCAGCACTATACAAACATCATTCACGTATGCAGTGGTGGTTAATATTTAACAAAGTTTGCAACCACCACTCTATTATAGATAACGTTCAGTGTGTTTGGAAAGCCTTTCGATGTTATTTATTTTCACTGCCAATAAGATTTATTTTGAAAAACGGCCACTGTTTGATGTTTTGTATAAGTCTATGAGGAACTGTGGCCTCTGTATTATAGTTTAAAGATTGCAGTCAAAGAGAAAAATGAAGGTGGCATTTGACATGCTGATATAGTTGGGAAATTATTTTATAGTAAATCTGAAACTATAAAATAAAAAAAAATCATCTCACTGAACTTCAGAAAACAAAATGTTAAACAAAATACAAATGACATTTATGCTGTATGGAGTTAATATAGTCTGACTGCTGAATGTATTCTTGATGGTTTGAATATTGACTAGCATCACAGAACGTTTCCTGTGAACCTAAAGGATGTTTTAGTTTGTTCATGACCAATGTTGAGAGTTATGTGAAGGTGAAATAACTTACTACTGTAACTATTGCAGCTGGCTGCTTGAATGTTATAACATTGATGATACTTAACTAGCACTAAGGGCTACAGATTGCTTTGTCAGATTCCGAGTACAAGACAGTTTTGTTGTTTAAATCAAAGTATACATTTTACAGAACATTTATTTCCATGTCAAACTAATGGAAGAAAGGAATTTATATGCTCATGTGTGCTTTTATTTCCTGTGGTGTCTTGAAATAATGTGTTTACACATTTGTATTATTTTGAGGAAATCACAAAGTTAAAGTTGCCAGTCCTGACATATATATTTCAATGCAGGGAGACTGTATGTACACTTGTGAAATAATGCGATGCACAATACAAAGTAAAAACCAGCAATGAAAAACGCAGTACTTCCAAAAACTGTATGACCACAAGGTGGCACTGTATTAAAGGCTTTTACTGGCTGTGATTTGTGGTCAGGAGGAGCAGGAGATGCTTCCTTCAGAGTCCCTTACAAATTTTGTAATAATAAACACAAGTACCAGCAACTTATTTTTTTTTATCATGTACAGATAATAGCAGAAATATTGGATTTCCCTGTGGTACTTACTAAGTAACTCATGAGATAATATTTATAGTTGCAAAAAGAGCCAACCTGCAGAAATGCTGTTTATTGAAATGAGATATTTATTTATGGGAACAGCCTGGTTATACTGTCATATTTGTGTTCATTGTGATCTTTTTTTTTTTTAATGGCTCATTGTCGGGTGACAATTTTATGAATCAGTATGTTGTATGTCTGATATATTCTTTAAAGACGCGTCAACGAAGAACTATTAAGAATTTTAAAAAATGAAGTATGTTTCCTTTACCTCTTTTATTCAACTGTATCTTTTATGAATGGGTTGTACATAAGAAATGTTGTATATAATGGTCAATGTGCCAATTAAATATTATTGAAACAGTCTTTATTTATTTCATTTCATTTCAAAATGTATTTCGAACATGTAGAATACAAAAAAAATAAAGAAAAATATTGTATTTATTAGTATGTTTTGCACTTATGAGTATATTACTGTTCAATTGTTTGGCATCTGCAGAGATATTTTTATTAATGACTTATACATTTCTGTAGTTTTATATTATAACAATTGCATACCTATATAGAAGAAGTATAAAATTATAATGATTCTGATTCTGATGTGTAATTTTACAAATCCCTAGGATTGTATTTATTAGTATGTTTTGCACTATGTGTCTAGTTATATTACTGATCAATTGTTTGGCATCTGCAGAGATGGTATATTTTTTTTATTAATGACTTTCATACATTTTTGTAGTTTTATATTATTATAACCATTGCATACCTATACAGGGCATATCATCTTAGTTTTTTTAAACAATATTTTTATTGAATTTTACATATAGACATATATAAACATACAGACAGACTAACAACGAAAACAATGAAATGTTTAGTCAGAATTTCAAAGAAAGAGAGACATGACATTTCATGTATTTCACATATCTAAAAAAGAAAACAAATACAATAAAAGATAAGACAAAATAAATAAATACCTAAAAGAAGAAGAAAAGAAAAAAAAAAAAATTTCAACAATAGCAGTTTCAATTTGACTGACCCCTGCATATTATATATTAGTTACATGTTTACTATAGTGCAGATCATTTCACATCTATTGAATCATGATTGTGTATCATCACTCTGCGTTGGCTTGACAACAAAAGCTGATGTTTTAAGCTTTTCTCTCTCGAGGACTTCGTGATCAGTCAGCCCACGTCAGGACCCCCTCCCCTCCCCTCCCCTCCCATCCCCTCCCTCTGGAACCGGACTCTCTGGATCTGTTGTGACCCGGTTGTGTGTCGGTGCTGCCGGATCCCGGTGTGACAGCAGCAGCAGCAGGATCCCGGCTGAGCCCCCCCGCCGCCGCCGCCGCCGCCGCCTTGTGCAACACATCTTCTTATTCTGCGGTAAAGATGGCGGCGTCAGAGGGGGCGCGTAGCAGCCGGACGACCAACGGCTAAACGGTTTCTGACAAAAAGCTCCACATTTCAACCGAATCTCTCTCCGTCCGGTACCGTTAATATCTGCTCGGATACCATCTGGATCACCAGGAATAAAGACAATCCCTGTCACGCGCCTGGGCTGTGATTTTATTGTTAGAAGGCAGCAGAGAGAGAGAAGAGGAGGAGTGGGTGGGTTTCAGTTGATAGCTGTTAGCTTCACAGGCTAGCCGAGCGAGCTAAGTGAGCTAACGGTGAAGAAGAGGAAGAGGATTTAGAGGAAGACTACTCGGTTCCAGGCTCCAGCTTCTTTTCGGGGGGAATGTGAACCGAGAGGTGCTCAAGAGGAGGGGGGTTTGTGCTCACTTCGGTCCCAAAAGCGTACCGGGAGATGGGACAGCAGGTAGGCCGCGTCGGTGAGAGCACATCGACCGGACTGCAGCAGCAGCAGCAGCCACCGCAGCCTCACCACGCGTCCACACCGCACCAAGGGAAGGGGAACCGGGACCGGGGGAGCGGCGGCGGGAGGAGACCCAGAGAACCGGGCAGCGGCGGCGGCACCATCGGGACACCGCCGGGCAGAACCGCTGCAGTCAACGTGGTGCCAGACCCAGGGATCAATATCTTCACACAGCATTCAGGTAAGTTCATAATAATAATAACATAAAGAGAGGAGGTGTTGGGTGGCAATAAAGGAGTAGCTGAGTTCATGCTAGTTTGACAACGTTAGCGGAAATAGGCATGCCAACCAAGCTTTCTCATCCATTTTACTCTATGAGGGTTCATTTGTGTCTGTATACATGACATGAAGCTCTGATAGAGCAGTATGTTGGCGCATAGTGTGTGTGACCTGTATACATATCAAAGTGATTACAGTAAATACATAGTGGTATTTAAATAGGTATGCCAACCAACCTTTCTCATCCATTTTACTCTATGAGGGTTCATTTGTCTGTGTATACATGACATGAGGCTGTGTATAGATGATTAAACTGCTCTGATTTGACACAGATATGTTGGAGCATATGTGTGTGACCTGTATAAATATCAAAGTAATTACAGTAAATACATATTGTGTGTGTGTATGTATATATATACACACACACACACACACACAGTAAAATGTATCTACCAAAATATAAAGTACACATGAAGTGATGAAAAGACTAAAACTCTTTAGTTTTTTCTGCATTAAAGGGACTGTTTGTAAGAATCAGAATTGCTTGGTAACAGCGACACCTGTGGGCGTTAATTCAACGAAAGTCTGCTTCAGCCTCCGGGGCTGAAGCAGGAAGAGAAACGTTATCGTCTCCGACTGCGGCCGGAGGGAGACACCGGCACCCGGTCGGAGACGATAACGTTTCTCTCTGCGGAGCCCCGTCACTTCACAAGACACGGGAAACCTCTGTTAGTCTGGAAGAGCTGCAGCAGTTATTTCTGCACAAACGTCCACTGTACATTCACTAGATATTCTCAGAGCTACGAAGTCTTCTGCAGTGTGTAATGTGCGTGCATGAACGTGTTGTGGAGCCAGAACAAGCACGGTGTGTGTGAGTGAAGGCAAGCAGGCATAGGAGCAGAGACTCCGGCTCTGGAGACCGAAGCTACGGTCTCCCCCGCGTACTACGACCGCGGCCAACACTGTTTTGCAAGATGGGCTTCACTTGATACAACCAAGAGGTTTTAGTGCTTCCGTGTAGTTTGTGTTGGAGTCTGATGGTACGTGTCCACAGGGAGTCTGAACAGCGTAGCCACACGCGAGCACGCATATTCGAGCGAGCATGGGAAACCGACCCAGTAGATTTATACCTGTAAAAAGTTACAAACAGTCGTATCCTTGTTTCTTGTCTTGGTCCTTTTTGTGATGTTGCAAATGAAGCTGCTGTGATGCAAACAAATTTCAGACCTGTCTGACATAAAGTATTATCATATCGTATCATAATGTTCCCCAAAGGAGGAACAATGTTTTTGAAAAAGAGGAAGACAAGTCATGGGTCATGACTAGGAGAGGTTAGCTAGCTATGTTCCCCTCTCTATAAGGCCCCTCTACAGTGTGATGCTACTTGATTTGGTAAACAGTGATTCCTGCCTCAGGAGATTGAGTTAGCAATTCCACACCATTAACTCACTATGGCAGCCACCACCACCACAGGCTCACATTACAATGCCTAGTGGTTTTCACATGCTCACTTACATCCTCTCTGTCTGATAACGTCTACTGTTACAACACACTCAGCAAACTGACTGCACACAGCTTGATCCTGTGGGAAAATGTATGTGAATTATTCAAAGTCACCTTCTGTCATGCAAACATCAAAGTTTAAAGCGATTATATTTTAATAGCCTCTCTCACGTGATCAGTGAATGCATGAGGTGACTCATGTATTACATGAATATAATGTGGGTTATAGTAGTCATGTATAGAAAGGCACTCACAAAACAAGAGGTGTGGCAGTACCTCCCCATCACCCATGTTCCTGCCTCAGAGCAAATGGATATGCATTGATACAGAAGAGACTTCAGAGACCGGGTCCAAAGCACAATGGAGCGCACAATCTGTATGTGTTATTTAAGATATTTAAGATGCTTATGATATTTGGATGTATTTACCTTTACCGTTGTGATACGTGGTGTTTATTATTATTCTTACTAAATAATGTTTGACATATGTACATGGATGTATGTCACATATATGCAGCTTATTGTTCCCTCCCCATTTTACCAGCCTATGCTGAATCAGTTCCCAACTAAGGGAGGTTATTTAAGAGGATGTGATTCTCAGATCGGTTTGACTCTGATGAAGACGCAGTTGGCGTCGAAACGTTAGTCTTCTAATAAAGTTGATTGTCTTAAATCCGTGTGCTCCAGTTAGTGTGTTAAGTGTGCTTTGGACCTGGTCTCTGAAGTCTCTCCTGTTACAAGATTGCCGTATTCTGCGATCACCGGAGAGGCCCACTATTCCTTGTGTAACGGTTGAAGCGTGTTCAACCTCCTTTCTTCACTCAAGCTATGGATTGATATCGTTATCTTCTCTGTTAGTCATGGAGAACAGTGCACATCTACAGTATATCTCTATCTATCTCTCTCCTCCGTGCCCCTAATGGTCTGCCTCCATTCTCCCAGCTGTCTCCCTTTAGGCAGGATCTCTTAGTGGCTGATCTGGGCCTGTAGTAATGGTGATGACAGGATGCCTACTTGGTGGTGTGCATAATATCATCATTATCATTATAATAATGCATTTTATTCATACTTTTTTTTTTCTCAATACTCAATGTGTTTTACATGGCACTCAAGAAAGCACCCACACACGGTTTAGCTTTACGTCTCTCTTTGTGTGTTAGTCGAAGGTATTTTGAAGCTTCGCCTCACAGCGCGGCACAGCAGGCTGACATGTTCTTCTGTCTGTGTGTCTCCATCTCCTCCGTTTCAGTGCCTGGGACAGCGCCCTTGCCGCACTACTGTACACACACATGCACCCGTGTACACACAACTAACAGCGATATCCATGACTAATAATAATGTGGAATATGAATAATGTTGTGGGACATTATTCATGATTTCATGGGCTATTTCGGGTTTAAACATTATTATAACATACTTTTATATAAAAAAAAAAACCCAAAGCATTCAAATACTGATTTGGAGGTTGATTACTATGGTAACGGTCGAAGCTTCGAAGCATTCGGGTCAGCCCTAGTCTACCTGCAGTTGGCTTTGTTTCTCCTATTATGTGTCCTCTGTTGGATGGTCACTTCATAGATGTAAAACTACTGGCATAACTTTCCTAGTTTCCTCTGATGTCCCCAGACCCAACGTCCTCCTCACACCATTGCAGTGAGCAAGGACACATCGAAGGTTCAAGCTTTTGGGAATGAAACACATGTTCAATGTTCAATTCCTGGCTGCTTGAACACCTCAAAAGTAACCGTCCTCAGTTAGAAGTTCGTACACAGACCGACAGACAGACCTACTAAGTGCAGCACCACTCAGTGTCTGCACAGCTCTGTTCTCTCCGATGTCGGGGCAGGAGTGGCCTTTTTATAGCAGCCAGGATGCAGTCACACACAGCCACTCTGCAGAGAGACTGCTACTCTTCAAAGCACACAATAATAGAACAAAGACTCTTAAAGCGAGGAAGCTTGGGACTGTGCACTCTGTCTTCCACTGACTATCAAAGGGCCTTTTTTCATGGTTGTCTGTTTACGTGATAATGATGCAACTTGTCTTGCACATCTTTGTGGGTGACATTTGGACCTGTTCTTTTAAGGAGGCTATTTTTGTCGTTAGGAAGTCAGTGTTAATTAGGGCTAGAAATAAACAATTTTCTATAAGCTACTTCATCGTTTAGTTTGCAAAATGTCACACAATCTAAATACTCACACGTCACAAGCCTAAATTGATGTGTTTCAGTTGTTAAGTTGACTAAAAGCCACAAAACAAGTATGTTATAGTGTTGTCAGTGTCACAATACTGGAATTTCTATTTTTGATACAATACCGTGAAAAATATTGATATTCGATTCCACAGGGACCAATTGACACAACATTGAGGGCATGCCATTTTAAATTTGGATTATTAATAATAATAATGATAATAATAATAATGGTCAATGAATAGCGGTGTGTGTGTGTGTGTGTGTGTGTGTCAACTCCCTGTCAGAGAGAAGAGAGAGCAGAAAGCGCAGCTGATACCTGTGTATCAATACTGTGGAAAATGAGCATGAAACCGTTTCAGTATCGATACTCTGATATTTTTGACAACACACATTTTTATATTATGAATCGATGTATGTTAACAAAATATATAATCAAACCGCTCCTTGAATTTATAATCATCTTCAGTCATTTATGGGATAAATGACTAAAAAGAATCAACCATTTTTCTGTTCTTTTGATGAATCTTTTCAGCAGTAGTGTTGATTGAATGGATGACTTGTCCAGATTTGTTTTCTGTGGATTTGACAATGAGACCATGTGACCGGGTCTTGTAAAGAGGAAGTTAAGATAAGATAAACTTTATTGATCCCATGCCGGGAAGTTGAAGTGCCACGGCAGCAAAAGGAAGTACAAGAACAGATAGCATAGTTGTGAGTCAAGCGGTGGGGTGAAGTGTTGGTGTGACAACAGATCTAATTCAGTGTTAGCGTGCGTTTTAATATCGTTTTCATAGGAAGAAATGGCTTCAGTCTTTCCTGCTGAAAGTTACCAGAGATCAACATGTCGAAGTGGTTTTATTAATCCAGCTTCATAACCACTTTATAACAGACTAGCATACCTCAGAGGCTAAATGATGCCTTCTTGGGGTGTAATTGAAAGGTGCCAGTGTATGAGGAATGTCTGTTGAACTCATGCCTGTGTGTCGCTGCCTGTCTTTTCCAGAGTATCAGTGGGTGTCATATGCGTTCATGCTCCCACTAGAGTTTCTATCAGTATGCCTGAAACCACTGAGTCATTTTAGGGGGATAAACACGAGGCTGGAGGCCGTCGGTGTAAATTGGCTGTTAATATGTCTGGCCCAGTGGCCTCTGTCTTCCCTTTCCCTTCATGTCTAGCTCTTTTCAACGTCTGTAGTTTTCTTTCTCTTCCTCCACTTTAGACAAGGCGAGTCAGCTCCTGTCCCCCGCTCAGGTGTGCAGCAGTTCTCCTCGGCTCATCACTTATTGAGCATCCCTGTCTCCCAACAAGACAATGTTTGCCCCACTAGACTGACAGGCCAGCTAGAAAACACTGAGCTAAACAAGGACAGACAGGGAGCAGAGCGCCTCTGTGCTGATTCACAGGGTAGCTGTCCAGACAGCCACCTTGGTTGAAGTGCAGTATTGGTGAATCAGTGGCTGTAACATATTGATGGTTCACCCTTTAGCCTAGTCAGGAGTTCAGAGATCTCCATCTCTGCAGTGGGTTCATCTGATATGCACACTGCAGTGACACAGAAGAGTGAATCTGCTGAAAAATTGGCCTCATTAAGGTTGCACAACAGTTTATTGCTTTTGTCACTTTCACATGTCTCCGGTTCTTAAATGAAACCTACATTTTGCTTATAACAAAATCGGGATGTGTCGGAGTGATTGGTGTATTGACTGTGTAAAGAACCGGTAACTGACGTTTCCTTATAAAAAATCAACAAAGCGATCGGCTGATCTATTTTTACTCTAAGAAGATCATAGAAATTGGGGCAGATGAGCGGATTGGAATATTTCTTTGGCAGCAGTATGCTGATAGTGAACGTAGAGCCGGCTGTACCTAAAGTGCAGCACTGTTAAAGCTTGCCCAGAGGAGAAGAGAAATGCCTGGATCCAGGATCCAAGGACGTAAGCTGATTTGCATCACGGGTGAAATTAGATTAGAGACAAATCCACTTTTCTGTGGACTCCTATGTGCTAAACCCCTCCCCCACCGACAACCAGGAGACGTCACACGGCAGCCACTGTAATATCTGGGGACAATTGAGTTTCAAACGCTTAAGCAGCTTCGGGTGAGATTTTAATAGGCTTTAAAAGATAATATCCTGGAGTCAAGATGATTTGGTGATAAAAACTAGTTAGTCAGTCCTAGTGACTGCCAGTAACCACTAGGAGGAGCCATGACCACACCTCCTCTTAGTGAAACTGGCTAGAAATTAGGGCAAAACTGATGAGTCTGACTGATTGTCTCAGAGTTGGGAATAAGTGTGATTAGATGGAGAATAGTGTTTCTGTGCATATAATTTTAACAAAATGAGTCATGTTTTATATCTAAAGACTGCATGTACCATTGTGCACTCTGTAATGGTTGTGTGTTAAATAATTTATGTCTCTCTGTGCCTTTGTCCTCATCCCGCGCCTGCCCTGTACTACCTCTATCCCCCAGCCTGAGCCTCTGCTTTTAGTCCCTGCAGTTGACCAGATCTGCCTGTCTACAACCCTTACTGTCTGATTACTGTCGTAATCTAATGTTACCGCTCTGAAAACACAATTCATTTAACTAATTTGCAGTCATATCTTAAGAAATTGAACAAATAATGACTGAAGATTCTGAAAAGTTTAACAGAACTGAGGAAGTTTATTGTGTTGCGATGGCGTGCTTCTGTGCCCAAACTCCCAGTTGTAGCCTTGAGCCTTTGCATCTGCTACCAGTCAACCTTCTGAAGTTCCCAAAGAAACCCACAGTCCTAGTTTCTCTTCCTTGGCCTCGGCTCTCTGCAGCTTATATCATTAAAGAGAGAGGATTAATCAGAACAGCGAGCGATTGGCTGTGCAGATGGTGAAGCCACCCCTCGCATCTGTCAGCTTAAAAACACCAAATGTTTAAAAGTTGTGTAAGAGGTCTGGCCAAATTGTTGTAGTGGCTCCTGGTTAAATCGCAGTTTTCACTCTTAAGCTGAAATGGTGCAGCAGGGAAAAAAAATTAGATATGGGGGTAGGAAAAGGGGGCAGTCCCCGTGCCAAGTCTGTTAAGCATTGATTTGCTTCCAGGATCGGTCCTCTGTGGCTGGCATTATCTCTGCTGCTTATCTTCTGGGTTGCAGGCTGGAGACTTGGCTAGAAATGCACACTTTCACACACTTACTGTAAACACCCACACATGCATATACACATTCACACACTGTCTTTCTCTCTGTCCTTGTGAGTGAAGTTGTAATGTGGTGCAGCTCTTTCTGAGCATTATCCAGCACGTCCTACTGACCACATAGGGCTGTGTATCGGTAAGAACCTGGCGACAGGGGTTACGATTCACTATATTTCGATACTGTTTTGTTTTTTTATCAAATTTTTGGAAACTGTCATAGTATAAAGAACACACCGCCATATGCATAAATAAAAACAAATGCATTAAGAACAACGGGTTCTGTATTTGCAATTATCACAGTCCGTGTAACATCATAGCATTTTCCTTCCTGATACCAATTCCAATACCTGAACTTGCGTTATCGGTCGATACTGAGCACCAATCCGATACCAGCGTGATCAAATATATATATAGATGTATAAACAGCTGTTTACTACGGACTATCCAGTCAGTGGATGACTACATCCAGAGCAACAGCACAGTGAAGGCTACTGTTTTGGAGCGGCGAAGAAGAATTGGTGTCCGGTTAAACAGCTTGATGTTTTCCGGGTTAATAAATGATGGTATTGGATCGGTGCATAGACCGGCACACTCGCCGATACCAATCCCGAATTGTGGGCAGTATCAGACACATTTCCGATAACGGTATCGGAACGACTCTACTAAAAGAGACAAACATGCCGTTGCCAGTGTGAATGTTTTTCACAGTTTCAGAGGAAGACAACATGATTGCAATTTGCATCACAAGTTTTTTTATGTGCTTTACCAGGAAAAAAGAAATAAACACTTCAAGAGTCAGAGCCTGTTCTTTGTTTCTGTAGTGTTAACAATAGTGATTTCAGTTAGATATGGTTAGGTCAGAGCTATGGAATATTAAATCATCCATCTTTGCTCACTACATCATAGCATTTCTTACCCTCAGGTGTGCATAAACTACAGGTTATGAACTTCTTTTTAAAATACAAAAATGTGAATTTGAAAGTGGGTAATTATCTGTTATGGGTTATCAGCTGGAAAAAGTCCATATCGTGGTGCATCCTTACTCAAGTGTATCGATATTTTCTTACACCCCTACCGACCAGTCAGTCAGAAATCCTTAATATGCCCTCTGTGGCCCTGCTGTCCTCAAATATCCTGTCTGTGATTATTCTGAGAATGACTTTTAGTGATTTGCTCGATGAAGGATTACAGGGGATTTTTCATTCTTGGTTAATTCATTGCAAATAATCAATAGCTCTGCCACCTGGCTGCTCCATTGTCATGTTATGTGTTATCATTACACTAGATAAATAATACAGTTAATCCAGAATGAATCTGATACAGTATATGTAAGATGAGTAGACGGACCGTATGAGTGAGTAATGGCATGTATAGTGAATGTGGATGCTCCACTGGGCTGTTTTGGCAGCCAGAGGCATCTCAGCTGTCTGACTAAGAGCGCCGCAGTGGAAGTAAAATCTTCCCTTCGGGCTCCGGTCAGTTCTTTAAACTGAGTCATTGTAAAGCAGCTTAAACCTACACCCTATCACAGCTTAACCACACCACACACAGATTAGTTGTTCAGACATCAAGATTAGTCCTCGGGTGCTTCTGTAAACCCTCGCAGCAAAGAAGGAGGAGGCAGCGAGGAGGAGAGTGTACTTTTTAAGGATTTGGAGATCTGCTGCAGTGAACACACCTCTCTACCTGTTGGGATTTGAGAACATAAACACACACCTCTGCCAGACATTTTACATCACCCACACAGACAGACGTACATTGCATAATGTGTTGGACAAGAGCAGGCAGATCTGCACCGAGGATAGTGCTCTGACATCTATTGTAGTCATGTCAGTGAAATATTTCCATTCAGTGTACCTTCGTGTAAAGTTATGGCTTCTGCTGGACAGAAAAAACACACTTTCTTTTTATAACTTAGGGATTGAGCGAGGCCTAACAGGCTGTAGCAGGCTCGGTTTTAAAGCTAATGTGAAGATATGGTATCACTTTTATCAATTCTCCAGTTGTCAAAAATGGTTAAAGTTAGCATCAAATCTGTGTAACAAACGGTATCAACCCAAAAATTGCTGCAAAAATTAATATATTTAAATATTTTTTATTTATGGCTAGAACAAATTGACACAGTGCTGACTTGCATCTCAAATTAATCTTCAGGTCCCCAGCTTTCAGATGATGTACACCACTTCTATGTGACATCTACTACATCTGCTGACCTGCTATCTCCCCCTAAGATCCCCTACCCCCCCTAAAAAAGACAAAAATGGATCTATGTGGGTCTCTAAAGATTAACAATCCTAAGGCATGTTTTTGCCTTTTTTAAATGTAACATCACAAAGACTGAATGATAAATTTAAGCACATACACCAAACAGGTCAGAGAGCGTGGATGACTTCAGGTTAACTCTGTAATTTGTTTGTATCGAAATTAGGTCTATCAAAGTTAATGTGATAATAATGCGTTAACGCAAATTAGTTTTAACACCACTGATTTCTTTAGCGCGTTAACACAATCGATCTTTCAGAGTTAGTGGGCTCAGTTTTTTCATTGGTACCAACCATGTCATATTAGCTTGTCGGGAAGGAGGATAAATAATGCTCCAAACTGTCGCTAAATTTTGGTGAGGAGAAAACTGGCATGGCCATTTTCAAAGGGGTCCCTTGACCTCTGACTTCAAGATATGTGAATGAAAATGGGTTCTATGGGTACCCACAAGTCTCCCCTTTACAGACATGCCCACTTTATGATAATCACATGCAGTTTGGGGCAAGTCATTTGTCCAGAAACCTTCACAGGTACTGCATTTAGCATAACAAATATACTCAAGTCAGCACACTGACAGACTGACAGCTGTTGTTGCCTGTTGGGCTTGAGTTTGCCATGTTATGATTTGGGCATATTTTTTATGCTAAATGCAGTACCTGTGAGGGTTTCTGGACAATATTTGTCATTGTTTTGTGTTGTTAATTGATTTACAATAATACATATATACACACATTTGCTTAGAGCAAGCATATTTGCCCACTGTTGATAAGAGTATCAAATACTTGACAAATCTCCCTTTTAAGGTACATTTTGAACAGATAAAAATGTGTGATAATTTGCGTTTACTCATGATTAACTTTGGAGTAACTTTGCGTTTACTCATGATTAACATGATTACAATCGTAATCAATCATGTGATTGATTACGATTGAATATTTTAATCGATTGACAGCTCTAATCAAAATATAATAAACTATTAACAATATAGAATTGGCCTTAGCATGTCAAACTGTATATCTATTTACACTATATGTGAAGCAGACCAGTCTAGTTTTAACGAGGCATTTTTCAAGTCATCATATGCCACCCAGCGTCTCTGCTGTCACATAAAGGAGCACTTAGCTTTGTTGCCAGCACACCTAGAGGGAAGCACTTAGAGCCCATTATTAACCCATAACAAGCCCTGAGAGGAGCAGGGCAGGGCAGGGCAGGGTGAGCTGTGGATCTTCTCCGTTCCAGGATGATCCACTGGCCCTTAGGCCCAGACTGGTGTTTGTCCACTCCCTAATTGATGTATTCCCTTGTAGACAGCCAACACAGTGGCTGCATAGACAGAGATGAAAAGGGAACGTTCACGGGCGTTCCCTGCAGCGGCTGGCCTGTATGTACGTGTAGAATTACTTACTCAGAGGTTTGCCAGGATTTGTAAAAGGTGGGGGTCTCATTGATGTACCGGTGTGATCTGTGGGCACAAGACAAGTGCATACATGTATATGGTTATTGAGTGTATATACTGTATATAATAGTTCCACTGCTGATGAACTGATCGGGTATTTCCCTCTTGTTTTCACACGATAAATTTCTAGTCCTTGAGGGGAATATCTTCCTGAGTCAGTACACACACACACACACGCACACACACACACACACACAAACACACACAAACACAAACACACACTTGTGATGTGGCATTAATGAGGCTATTGTCCTTTGTCCAGTCCTCATGAACAACAACTGACTCTCCTCTCTCTTCTCTCCAGCTATGGACTGCCTCTCAAACTGTAGATGGATTGCTCATAAATCCTGTATTAGAAACAAGCATGTTAACTTCAGTTCAACTAACAGTGTTTTTTCAGTATTGATTAATCTTGACTGATAAATTCGTTAAACATTTACTCTGTTAAATCAACAAAGAAACTCAGTTTTACAGCTTTGGCGATTAAATCAACTAATCGATTAGTCGACGAAGTCATATGAGTGTTTGTCGAATAAGAATTTCTTTGGTTGAGGACAGCCGTAATAGAAATACACTGCATTAAAAGCTTCAAGAAAAGTATTGCATAGGCTGTTTGATTGACATTTAGCCTTTGTGCCAGCCCTCCGTAGTACATTGTAATTATTACTTTGCAGTTTTTCATTATATCTTGTATCCTGTACTTAGTAGTTTTGATTTTTTTTTCCTGGTTGAATACTGTATAGAGCTGCAACTAATGATTATTTTCATTACCGTTTAATCTGGCGATTATTTTCTCGATTAATCGATTAGTGTTTGGTCTACAAAACATCTGAAAATGAAGACGAATGCCCATCACAATAGCTTTGAACACTAGGTGACGGGCTATATTAATAAACCTGACTTGACCTGAGTTCTCCTCTCCTTTCCCTAACATTGAAATTTCTTTCAAATCTCCATTAGTGGCGATATGGCAATATCATGTCGATATGTTTTTGTGTTCATCAGACAGTTTGAACAAAAACAAAGAGCTGTTACAACATGATTTATCAGTGAGACACAATGTGATCATCAAATATGTTGCTACTAGATAACAACATATTACTGGAAACTAGGGATGTAAGAAAATATCGATACACGAGTATCACGATATTTTGTAGTGTGATACTGTATCGATTCTCTTTTTAATTAAACTCTTAAAAATTCAATGGCCCGCCGTCGGGTCCGACCGCTATAAGATCTTTCGGAGGTTGTACTGTGCTCAGTTTTAAAGCTAGATTGAAGGAACTGGCATCATATGATACTAGAAGACTTAAGGAATCCATTGGTACCAACCACGTCATAGTAGCTTGCCGAGAAGGCTCTCCACTTTACCCATGAGTCTCCACTTAACAGACATGCCCAGTTTATGCTTCTGCCACTGCCATCGCCTTGCTTGTAGTGTTGCAATATATTGAATTGTTAGCCCAGTATCATGATGCGTATCGTATCGCCAGATACTCGTCAATACACAGCCCTACTGGAAACCAGTGTCTCAGGCTCCAGCCCTCCTTTTTGTGTAGTAATCTATGACTCACCCGTATTCTTCATCTTGTCTGTCAGTGAGTCTTCCACAGGATCTGATCTGGCCTGTCCTACAGGCTTATGTAATGTCATGTGTACGTGGGTCTCATCCAGCATTGTCTCAGGTTTTTGTTCAGACTTCCTGCAGGCAGCCAGCCGTCTATCTCCACACCACCTCCATCACTATGTGCGCCGCTCTGTAGGGTTATTTCTGGATGTCATGCTGCTATGTTTTGTTCTCCAGCTGCTAAAAATACACCCATACCTCGCTGGTCACGCTTCAGATACGATCTGTATTGTTTTTGATTAGGGTGTGTAAAGTGATGTTATTGTGTTGTTTCATACTTTGGCACAAGAAGGCGGGTTGGTGAAGCTTTATAGACACATGGAGGCACAGACTCTCGTACAAACAGCTGCAGGGGAAGCAGCAGGGTTGTGGTGGACAGCCAAGGAGATAGTCTCACCATTGATGTGTGTCTACATGTTATGCGTGTGTGTGCCTTAGGACCAGGGTCACCTCTGTCCCAGCTGTCTTAGGGGGTGCAAGCTTGGCGTGCCCCTCCAGACTTGCAAATACCCTTTCTGCTCCGCTCAACACAAAGCCGTCGTTTCTTCACAACGCACATGTGCTTCACTTCACAGCACACACACACACTGAGGCACCCGGACGGGCACACGACATACCCCACGCAGACCAACTGCTCCCTCAATCAAACCATCCAGCTAGCACATGAGGTCTGAGCTCGGCCAAGTGGAACAGCATCTCGCTTTTTAGTCAGGCATAAGAAGGATTTAGAAGCGATTTTAAGAAATATGATCGACTTAATGAAGCTGGATCATGCCATGAAAACAGTTTGATGTAATTAGGTTATTTGATTTGCGCCGCGGAGTACTTGACTAATCAGTGATTGAGTTTCTGTTTGTCTGGGATGACTGGAATAGACGTTCCTCAAATCGAGACCTTTGACAAACGTGTGTAGCATAATATCAGTATTTCATTAAAAACATTCCTGAGAGGAGTGATGTGATATGTAGCTATGTAAGAGGAGCAGCTCTGACAGTTGGCTCAGCCTGGCCGCAGCAGTTGTAGTCATGCATATTACACACTTTTACACACACACAGAAGAAAAGTGTGGGTCAATAGGACCCCCCCCCCCCGACTCACCCTCCCACCCCAGGGGAACAAGACCAGCCATCTGCTGTTGGCCACAGCGCCTCACACACTCCCACACTGCACATACACACACGTCACATCCAACTCAACTTTCCTCCATACCATACACCCTGCCCTCCCCCCCTACCTCTGTATATACACCCCCCCCCCCCACCCCCCTTTACCACACGTTTTTCTCGCTCCCTCTCTCTGCCACGTTTTGCCGTCCCTTACAGTGCATTAAACCGCAGAGACCATCAGTCATGGATGTGTGTGCTCTCCAGATGGACCTAGGAAACCTTGACTCCCCTAGGCCACATCAAAGCTAGTAGGGAGTTCCCAGCAGGAGGCTGCTAGTAGTCACTACTGTAACTTCAGAAGTTTAGGTGGTTTGATCCAAGGACAGCATGGGTAAATACTTTGTCTGGGGGGTCTCCGTCTCTCTCTGAGATTGCTTCACGTACAGCATTTGTTCTCCCGCAGTGAAGGAGATGGTTTAGAGAAGCAGCTTGTGCTCCGGGAGAATGCACACTTGTGCTTTTCAGTCTACGTAGACACGCAGCTGAGTTTTAAAACTGTTCGGAGAAAATCGGTATTTCTTTGGATACTCGGACTGGTAGCTGACCAAGACCAGGGCAGAAGATGTACTGGGAACTGTGGCTGAGCCAGGTCACGGCCAGTGCCGCGCTGCAGTGCATGCTGGTCCAGAACAAAGGTGGGCAAGCGTTGTGGATGGACTAGACAATATTGAGCTAAATTGTTTGACAAAGGAGAAAGATATTATTGAGCGTTGATTTGAACATAACTCGGCTTTCATCTGCATGCATGGCATGTGCCTGCCACATGGTGCGGACTAACAATGGAAAATGATTAATTTCTTGATGAATTTCTGCACACAGATTTCACTCAATACTTTGAGTTTGCACGGGCCAACCTAAACTGCTCTAAGGAAAAATGAAGTATTTAATAATCGCATTACGCAATGCCAGTGTCTCAGATGCTTGGAGTGAAAAGCCTGCTTCATTCTCACAGACTTCCTCAAAGGTTGTCTGGCATCTAGCATGTATCAAGTTTGGGGTCTCAATTCTCAAATTACAAACCAAATCTTAAAGAAATATTAAATGTGTGTGCTGTGTGTGATTGTTCACACATTAGCTGACCTTAAGAGTCCAGTTTGTCTTAGTCACATTTTACATCAGCTTCCTTTTAGCTTGGTTGCATAACACTGCTTTTGTATTTGTTAATTTGGTTGACTGTTCTATTACTAGACCAAGGACATACTGTATATCTACATTATTATATGAGACTAAATATCTTGTCATGTTGTCTTAAATGCTGGTCCAGAACAAAGATGGGCAGGCATTGTGTGTGTGTGTAGATGTGGAAGCTTAGTGGACAGACTGGACAATGTTGAGCTAAATTGTTTGGCAAAGGAGAAAGATATTATTGAGTGATGATTTGAACATAGCTCTCTGCTCTCATCCACATGCATAGCATGTGTCTGCCACATGGTGCGGACTAACTACTTAGTTTCTTGATGAATTTCTGCCAACTTTGCCAGATTAGAGCAATTATGGCACACAGATTTCACTCAGTACTTTGAGTTTGCAAACTGTTCTAAGGAAAAAGGAAGTATTTAACATGTTTTAATTGCATAAAGTCATGCCAGTGTCTCAGATGCTTGGAGTGAAAAGCCTGCATCATTCTCACTGACATACATCCAGCATTTATCAAGTTTTGGTTCTCAATTCTCATATTAAAAACCAAATCTGAAAAGAAATGTTAAGTTTCTGAGCTGCGTGTGATTGTTCAAACATCAGCTGAGAGTCACAGTCAGCTGCTTTTGTGTTTGTGTTAATCACAATTGTTATTTTAAACCAGCTTCCTTTCGATCGATTATGATTTCTTCAGTTGATTAGTCATTTTATTTTGCCTTGTTCATGATGAATGACTTATTTCTAAGAAACTTATGAGCACATCTGTGGTAAACACAAGATTTAAAGTGGTGCTTTTGTGTGATTCTTTGTAGAGAAACTCACAGATCTGTTGATTAAAACAACTAATCGATTAGTTGATAAAATGTGTGTTAGTCGACTAAGAATTTCTTTGGTCGAGGACAGTCCTAGTTAGACTGGTTGGCTGTTCTATTACTAGACCTAGGACATATATCAAATTCTAACTAACAAATTTTTGTGAATCAACTAGTTTCATTGTTAAACTTGTTAAATGCCTGAATGTGGAGGTGGTAGCAGCTTGTTGCAACAGCAGATGTTGAAAACCGGAAGATGACTTTTAGTTGTCCTCATAAGTGCCTAATGTGTCTCTTTCTCTTCTCCAAATCATAGCATTGTGATTTTTTTTCCCTTACTTTAGCCATTTGGTTTCATTCTGACTAAAATAAAAATCAGCGTGCATGATTCAAGACCACACCATTAGAAAGAAATGATGACTAGTCTGTGCTGATGTAGCTCACTGCCAAACCACGTTTTATTTTGGGCTGTATGTGTACAAAAAGACATATAGCCGCTATTTAAAATAATGCAGCCAGATCACCTCTGTTTATGGTCTTTTGTCATTTGTAACAGGGTTTGTATTGCTGCTTTCCCTTTTGTTTTTTAATACTTTGGTTACGTGGATAAAATATAAACACAGCTCGGTGTAATGCAATCCTATAAAATTATACCACAATTACAAACCATAGAGTGAAATGAACACCTCTCTGACTCAGTCTTAACAAAAACAGAACACTTTTATAAATGTAGGACTTATGAACTGTGTGTACATTTAAAAGAATAAATCAAGGTTAATTACTATGTTTGAGTCGCTGCTTGCACCTTTTTGAGGCAAGAAAAAACATGCTAAGTAATGGCTTTCCCATTTTAAAGTTGGTTGTACTGCAGTACAGTAGTTCTCCATTCTTTGTCCCTCCATTTCACCACCTTCCTCTCCCACTCGCTCAGCAGCTGTCCAGACATGCAGCGACTTTGGCAGCAGCTGTTGAGTGTAGTACGTGTAAGCCACGCATGTACTAGTTCATGGTGTGCTTGTGGGTGTGTGTTATGTAGCTATGGTAATCACTGCATCTTGTGCAGGGTGAGAATCTTTCCCAGCACAATGTCGTAGCTCCTCCCTCGTGCTCGCCGTATAATACACACATACAAAACCACTCCCACCTTAGATCTTACCTGGCTCGGGCTGGATACGGTGTGTTTAGCCAGTAATTACATAGCTCTTCAGAGAGTGGATTGGTTAAAGTAATGCTTCTGAGGTGCCTGCAGGCAAGCAGCAGTTTTGAGGAAGAGTGGACGGCTCTGAACGGCCGTAATCTCCGCACAGGGTTCAAACAGCCTGGACAGACAGGTAGACCATCTGCAACATGGAATCTAGGGATTATAATTCAATCTGTATCATTTAGTTAGAGGACATCTTGCCTCAGCTACCCTGCTAGCCAAGTATTTTTCGCCTCAGGATGGTATTGGAATAGCTTTTTGTGATCGGTTTGTGCTGATTATTAGACACAAAACAAGTTATTGTAATGGGTTTCTGTCTACGATTGAGGCTACTTTTTTCCATTATTGTTTACCTGTGCAAATGATGTTGCATTCTCAGTCACATTTGTCATATGGTTTAACTTTTCTCTCTCTCTCTCCATTGCCTCTTCTCTTCCTCCAGAAGCTCTCCACCGGCCGTTCGGTCTGGACTCCGCAGCGCTGACGGAGGCCGTGCGCTGGAGCTCCAAGGAGAACCTGCTGGGGGCGGCCGAGAGCGACCCCAACCTCTTCGTTGCACTTTATGACTTTGTCGCCAGCGGAGACAACACGCTCAGCATCACTAAAGGTAAACAACAAGAAGCGTGGTACTGTCATTTCTTTTCTCTGATTCACTGTAAATTAATTGCAACAACTGATTAATGTGGATGGTTTCGTCATGGTATGTGCCGAAACAAGACTTGAAAGACTTGCCCTCCAGCACACTCCCTTCAGGCATCATCACTGAAAGTCATTGATCAGCTACGTGACGTGCCTTCCCGATCATCACTGTTGACATTTGTTGCGACAGAGCAGAGGGATTTCCTTACATTTAGGGAAGAGTCACTGGTAACACACCTCGAGGCGGTGCCTGTGATTGGCAGGTCAGAAACTCCTAGCTGAAAAAATGTTCGATGAGTAAAAGTGTAGTTATGCCTCAGGAATGTTGTGTGTCAATAGAGCGCATTAAACCGTCACTATAATAGCAGCCTGTCATGACATCAGCTGGTATATGTGTGACCCCCAGCCTATAGCTTTTTCTTTGTCACTCGCCCACACACTCTTCATTCCTCTTTTACACCACCTGTGAGCCAAACGTTTTTATACTTTATCATCCACTGAAAATAATCTCGGAGCTTGTAGCAAGGAAATGTTATCTGTGCAGACAGAAAATACCAGTGATACTTATACTATGTCTTAATCTTTTCACTATTTCTTATGACACACTCTGTCTTCAGGCCAAACCTCCTCCTCTAAATTAGCAGCAGTTAACCGGTCAACCAGCTCTCTACACAGTAATGAACTTAAAATACCCTCTTAATATTATCCAGAGACAGCCCGGCTTGTGTCCCCAACCGATCTAAAACATTAAACGTGGCAGAGTGTTAATTATCCATCGTTTTAAGACTTCCATGGCAGCTGCCCGGGATGGAAATGATGTTTAGACCCTGACTCATGGAGTGAATCGGAGATTTCTGCCCACATGCGAGCACATGTGCACTCCCAGGCTCCGCTGCACTTTTCCTATCTGTGCCGCTCTTTGGAAACACCCCAGCGTGCCTCTAATGCTGCGTTAATATGGAATATGTTCAACTGTAATAATAACAGGTGGATGAGCACAGCGGGCAAGGGGCTGATCAGAGAGAGGGACTTAGCATGCCCGTGTCTGGGGCTAATCTTTGTCTCTGCTCTGTGCCAGGTCAGACCAGGCTAGGCCAGGCTAGCCAGGGCCCAGCTTCAGGCACACATGGCTCCTAATGTGAGGCAGGGAGGCAGTCAGTGTTTCCACTCCCACAGAACGTACAGACACAGAGGAGACTGATGGATTGGTGGGCTGGATGCGGATAACCATCTCTGTTTAATGTAGCTCTGTGGATTGCTAGCACAGAATGTTTCGCTTTAAGAGCTAGACGTGCAGCTCTGGTTAGTGGTTACATGTTAGCAGGCCTTGGTTGTCTGACTGACTGACTGACTAGACTTACTGTGGTTAAATGTCTGCTCTTTCTCACAGTTTAAGGCATCATGCAACTGAGTCTTGATAGCCTAAAGCTTAAAGCGTTCAGATCGACTCCAGCCCTGCGTGAAATGGTGGATAACTTTGTAATTTGTTTATTTCTACTGTTTACCTCGCAACGAAAGTTCAAATAGTTGCCGCCGTGATAACTTTTCAGAGTTGTGTGAGTATTATAAACTGCTGTGCAGTGTTTTGGCATCTGATGAGCTATTAAATGCATTAATTTGTTACTCCACCTGGACCTCCTGGATCAAATTTCATTGTCTCACCGGTATCTTGTGTTGTTATAACACGCCGCTGTTTTCTGTCTGAACGCCCACTAAAAGGTAACCTTTTGATGATGAAAGATTTCAAGGGGTTAAGGGATACTTTGTGGGTAAAACTTTGAGTCTGAGTGGTGGGAGAGATAAAGACGGATTTGGACAGGAAGAAAAGGCAGTGAGGATGTGTGGTGGAAGTGCAGAGGTAGCTAGACTCCTCCCTCCCCTCTTTCTCCAATCCTTCATCAGACCGGCAGGACTGATCACGGCTTCATTCAGTTACACTGATGGTCCCCCCACCCCCTCTCCTCCAATCTCAAGCACATCAGCCGCTCTGCTCACTCATGTCTCCTGTGCTGACGTCAGAGACAGAAGGAGATAGAGACAACAAACCAAGTCTCTACACGCCTGGTTTTGCCTAGCCCTCTATGACAGATATGCAGTTCAACCCTATCATTGTTCTGTAGCTTTTGATGTAGTTTCAATGAGAGGCATGTTGTATCCATGACTCCTCTTTCCTGTGTGACCTGTTATTAAGACATGATGACCAACGCTGTGACCTGATAAGTGTCTCTCTAAGGAATCTGAAAGAAAACTGAATGAACTCCTGTAATCAGCGTCAAATATTTATTCATAAAATACAAGAGTCTATTCTTTAGACTTATAATTAGAGAATTTTTATCTTCACTTTTTAGTGGCTTGCAGGGTTTATTCAAGAACTGATTAGCTGTAGTCTCTTTTTAAAGGGCACTTTAGCAGTACACATGATGGCTCTTTCACCATATTAATCTTTCTAACCACCACTCCATGCCGCCACTGATTATATCACCATGAGATCAAGTCTTACAAGTTGCCCCTCCCTGTGTTCAGGTGAGAAGCTGCGTGTGCTGGGCTACAACCAGAATGGGGAGTGGAGCGAGGTACGCTCTAAGAACGGCCAGGGTTGGGTGCCCTCCAACTACATCACGCCAGTAAACAGTCTGGAGAAGCATAGCTGGTACCATGGGCCCGTGTCACGCAGCGCCGCAGAGTACCTGCTCTCGTCCCTCATCAACGGCAGTTTCCTGGTCCGGGAAAGCGAGAGCAGCCCCGGACAGCTGTCCATTTCTCTCCGCTATGAGGGGAGAGTCTACCACTACCGGATCAACACATCCTCTGATGGAAAGGTAGAATGAAGAGTTTAGAGTGGTTGACAATAGTTGGTGCTGGGACTTTGGTAGCATTTATTAACTCTGTCCTTCTTCTCATCCTTTCCTTTGTCTTCACCCACCTCCACGCCTCCCCTCTCAGGTGTATGTGACGTCCGAGAGCCGCTTCGCCACCCTGGCCGAGCTCGTCCACCATCACTCCACTGTAGCCGATGGCCTGGTCACCACCCTGCACTACCCAGCACCCAAATGCAACAAGCCCACAGTGTACGGTGTGTCGCCCATCCACGACAAGTGGGAGATGGAGCGCACAGACATCACCATGAAGCACAAGCTGGGAGGAGGCCAGTATGGAGAGGTGTACGTGGGAGTGTGGAAGAAGTACAACCTCACGGTGGCTGTCAAGACACTCAAGGTAAGAAGAAGTCCCTCTTATCATAACTGAACTTTATTGTTGGAAGCTGAATTGTAAAAGTGGTTATAGGTCGCCATCTGCAGGCAGACTTTGGTAATACACGTGATACTGCATGTTACTTGTTCCCAGCCGTCCAACCCACTGATAAAATTCCTCTTTTCTTTTTACATTTTATTCTATTTTCCACAACGACAGGAGGACACCATGGAAGTTGAAGAATTTCTGAAAGAAGCAGGCGTTATGAAGGAGGTTAAACACCCGAACCTCGTCCAGCTACTCGGTCAGTATTTATGAACACCACCGTGCTACCGTACCTCCTGAAATGACTCTTGAGCTGTCTTTTGCGGACACATTTCACTCTTCTTGCCGTCTGTATTCTAACCGCTGCCTCTCCCACAGGTGTGTGTACGCTGGAGCCTCCGTTCTACATTGTGACAGAGTACATGCCACACGGCAACCTACTGGACTACTTGAGAGATTGTGACAAGGAGGAGGTGAACGCTGTGGTGCTGCTGTACATGGCCACACAGATCTCCTCTGCCATGGAATATCTGGAGAAGAAGAACTTCATACACAGGTGAGGAGATACTCTAGGCATGTCTCTCTGTGTGTGTATTATGCATGCCTTGCATATTTGTCCACCTCTTATGTCATAGTAATCTAATTTCTCTCTCTTCTGCTTCCTTCACTATCCCTCTCTCAGGGATCTTGCAGCGAGGAACTGCCTAGTTGGGGAGAATCATGTCGTGAAGGTTGCAGACTTTGGCCTGAGCAGGTTGATGACTGGTGACACCTACACGGCCCACGCTGGGGCCAAGTTCCCCATTAAATGGACTGCACCAGAGAGCCTCGCATACAACACCTTCTCCATCAAGTCCGATGTCTGGGGTGAGCAATACATGAGCATACATTCATACTTAGCATTTCTCTCTTGTAGCTTATTACCAATGTGCTAATGTTCGATCCTCTAAAAATGTCTTCCTTACAGCATTCGGGGTGCTGCTGTGGGAAATTGCCACCTATGGCATGTCTCCGTACCCTGGCATCGATCTGTCTCAGGTCTATGACCTCCTGGAGAAAGGTTACCGCATGGAGCAGCCCGAGGGATGCCCACCCAAGGTCTATGAACTCATGAGAGCATGTGAGTAGTAGCTATCTTTTACTTATTCACCAAGCGGTTGCACTCCAGTGGAAAGACATGAATAGAGGTCGACAGCTTTGAAAGAGTTGGTTTGCCCAATACTCTTTCCTAGATTTCTGTCAAATCATGTCACAATTCATCCCCTTCCAATTTGTCTTTAAAATCGGCATCCTGTTTTTAGAAAGAAATAAAGACTTACAAACTATAGTCTGGAATTACAGGATCTGTGAAAAAACAGATTACATTCTACTTTATTTAAAGTAATCTATACCCTTTTCCCGCCAATCTTGGTGCATATGTGCAGGTTTTTTTAACATGAGAAAAGTCGCTAAAAATAGCCGATAGACTCCTTTCCCATTGTGAGTATGCCGTGCCGTTGCACTGGCCTTTCTGGGGTTTTTTTTCCTGGCGTGTCACGTTCGATGTCACGGATGTGCCAGCCAACACGGAAGCAGGGTTAGTAAACAGTGAAAATGTTACGGTGGTTACTTCTTTTTTATACATCTGTTACTTATTCAGTCTCTCTTTTAAACTCTCAAACCAGAGATGGTGACTGTTGGAACAGCGGGAAGACTTACAAAGACGGTTTTGATGAGTTTTATTTAGTTTCTGTCGAGTTTGCATGAAGTGTTTGTTACGCCGATCAGCGAGGTAAAATGACTGTTTTGTGACTGGAGTCTGGTTGCTTTGAGGAGAACATATTAATTGTATGTTCTTTATATTATTAAATTATCATAATTGTCCAAATCCCTGTTGATTTATTAATATATTCACTTCAACGCTCATCACATAAATTAGCATGTCCACCCGGGTGTCATGTTTCCATCACTGCCGATCAGAGCTGGAGCTGATAAACCCGTGACTACTGCAGATTCATTTGTCCTGGGATTGAATGCCGAATTACACTGAAGACAAAAGCCAGATGTTAGTGGGTGTTAGTGAGTTTTCTGTCCAGTGGGAAAGGAGTTACATAGTCATCAAATACAGTACTTTCTTGTAGTAACATGCCTCTTTGTCTGTCTCTCTACCAGGCTGGCAGTGGAGCCCGTTGGACCGGCCTTCATTTGCAGAAATCCACCAAGCCTTTGAAACGATGTTCCATGACTCCAGCATCTCTGAAGGTACAGTAACATGTTCATCTGTCAGTCTTTTGTGCAGCTCAAAACCTGCTTTCATAAAGCTTCTAAAACCGCTGCACTGGTTAAGCTGAACAGACTGACTTCTACTTAGCTCAGCTGAGCTGCCTGTTCAATTTAGCTGCTTTGAGAGACGGCTAGAAAATCTGTTATACGATGAAACTTCATTAATCCCTGTTAAGAAACGTCAAGAAGTGTCATTGGAGCTGCAAAGTGTATAAAATATGGGTAGTAAGAGAAGAAGAAATTATATATTTAGAAAATAAAAAGTTTATACCTTACCACATAATGCATGTAAATGAATGTAGGTTGTTTTTTTCCAGCAAATGTATTTATGTTGGTTTGAATTTTGATTGTGACTACCTCCTAATTGAGTTTTTATCTTTTTCGTACATTGCAGAGGTAGCAGAGGAGCTCTGTAAGACGGCTTCCTCTGGTCACTGCGGACCACTTCACCCTTTCAGTCACGACATGCCCCTGTTGCCTTCCAAATCTCGCACACTCCACAAGCACACAGAAAACAAGGAAAACATTGAGGGCGGACTCGACGGACGATCCGACCACGGCACGCACGGTCACTCAGGTACAGCCAGACATGCCCACCTCACTACCAACCAGTCAGACGCACCACATTATGCTCCTGCAGGTACGCCAGAGGACACCGATTCACAGAGTACATTGCAGCGCCGCCGAGCCCGTCGCCTGAAAAGAAGGGCCGTCATTTTCCTTCCCGACTGACCACTGGTGCCGGCATCCGGTCGATCATCCAGCGCTGTCTCAAGGCAGACCCTATACACTGGCCTAGAATTACAACTGTTTCAGCACTCAGATGTATTTGATTTCTAAGGTTCAAGGTTCTATGAAACATCAGTGCTCATGTCATCCAACACCAATTAAAAGATGCTGAAGATAAAAGTAAAACATAATTATATTATAACCAAAAAATATAGATACACCGAATAAAGATTTATTCCAGAATAATCCTTCTACAGAAACAATAAAAGAGTTGAAATACTGCATTATCTGCAGTAAAGTGTACAGTAGACTGAGGCAACATCGGTTATTATGAGTGAATACTTTATTTATTTATTCCTCAAGGATTATAAATGTAGTTTCAGCTCATCTATCATGTGATCCATGGTGTCACTTCAAGTCAAACACCTATATATTGAGTCATCTACATGTTCAACCAAACCATTGTTGTCTCACAGTGTATATATGTAGTGTATATATGGAAACTATTTGTTTTCTGTGATGAAATGAAGATCTTGCTCATATTCTGTCTTGTCCTGTTTGTTGTATTGCTGTTATTCCCATACCCCAATCAATACTTGGTAACGCATGTATTCATATTCGCTAACCTTAATATTAAATTTCCATAACATTGTCTGTTGTTTGTCTTGTCTCGTTTAAGTTATTGCTTTATTTATTTATTTATTTATTTATTTGTTTTATATTGAAAATAAAATGTTCCATTTGTGTGTTAATGTGATGCGTGAAGAAGACAGTCTGTTCCTGTTTTTGTCTTTGTCTTCCTTTTTTCCCACCTTCTTCTGCCACTGTGGCCATTTTTGTTTAACTTTTATGTTTTGGTCCATGAACATAAGTATTCACCAATAAAGTAGGTTTCATTAAGTCCAATAAAAGTGGTGAACATGCCAAACGTTTCATAATGTCATTAAGCACAAGACAAGACTCATATAAAACATCAGAGTGTATGTTTGATATTAATGAAACCACAAAGATTTCAACCACAGTGTTTACTTTATGTTCATGTCTAATGTGTTATTGTACTAATATTTCTTGTTTATATGCATTTTATTTACATGCAAATGCTTTTGATGCAGAGAGAACCATGCCAAGTAAGAAATACTGAGTGAACTATTAGTGCCCTTATTCACATCACATAACTTTTGTCTTTATAATGGGTTAGAGTGAGCAGTTTTCTCTTCCATATGTCCTAATTCTTTGCCTGGTTAGAGAAGATTGTGCACCATTCTGTATTAATTTAAAGGCCAGCAGCTGTGAAAATGTTTTTCCCTCTTTGAGTTATGCAACAGCCCTCCTCGTAACAGAGGTTGGGCAATTTCTGATTGGCATGTGTTATCATTAAGTCCTAGAAGTGTATTCATCACCCCATCTTTTACAAGAGCAGCTTGTAAATCATTGAATCAGTGTTTGCATGTGCATGACTGGCATGGTCTGAAAACTTTCCATCCCTTTTCCTGAAATGCTTTTTCCTTCCTCATGAGCCCGATGGGGAAAGAACAGCTTTTAGAGCGATTGCCTGATGCAATGAGTGACATTAATGTATAGGCAAGCATATTGAGGGACTAGGGGGATTCAGAGCAGTATTCTTTATTGCCTGTTTCTTGCAAGGTATTAAGTAACCTTTTAACAAAGCGAGATGTGTTCCTGCTGAGTTCAGCCCAGCGTCGTTGCGTTGTTTTAATCAAGCCCTCTCTTCTCTCTCCAGGCTGGGCTTCTACCTTGTTAGGAGGGGATGGCCGATCGGGCAGCTCCCCGGCTCTGCCCAGAAAACAGCAGCCACGAGATAAATCCCCCGGCAGCCTTTTAGAGGACGCACAGGACATGGGCACATTCACACGAGATCGCAAGACTGGCTTCTTTAGCTCCTTCATAAAGAAGAAATCTTCCTCTTCTTCCTCCTCGCCGTCCTCTCAGCTCCAGCAGAACCTCCCGACGCCACCCAAGAGGAGCAGCTCTTTCCGGGAGATGGAAACGCAGCCTCACAAGAAATACGAGCCCACCGCTGATTTCAGCGCTCCTCCTCCCCTGCCCCAGTCGGACGGCCTCGGCGGTTTTTCTGCCTCTCCTTCTCACGCTCATGGAGAACCCACCCAGACTCAGTCGCGTTGCTGCGGGGCTGCGTTTGGACAGAAACCCTCTGGTGGGGGGTTTGCTTCGCAGGTGACAAGCGGCAGCAGTTGGAGCGGTTTGGCGGGGTTTTTTACCCCAAGACTCATCAAAAAGACGCTGGGGTTACGGACAGGAAAGACAACCTCTTCAGAGGAGAGTGGGAGTATAGTTGGGGGGCCTAAACCCTTCCCTAGGTCCAATTCTACCTCCTCGATGTCATCTGGGCTACCAGACCTGGAGCGCATGGCTCTGACTTTACCCAGGAACCGCAGTGCTAAGCCCCCTTTAGAGAGGACTGCCTCCACCACCTCCCAGCCAGAGAACGGGGCTGCTAAGCCCTCAGAGACTCTGCTGAGGAGGATGGATGAGGGGACGGCACAGATCAGGGAAAGGCCCAAAGCCAAGCTATTACCCAGGAGCGCTGCTGTAGGGGTGAGGGCACCAGGGGTTGGGGGGGAGGTTGGGGAATCGGACAGTCTGTCTCGGGTCAGGGAGGGTAGAGAGGAGAGTGGGGGAGGACTGGACAAGCAGCAGAGTTGGCAGTCTCCCTCTAAGACTTCTAGTTCGAGTGCTTCATCAGCTGCAGCAGGTGCACCAACTCACAACCACAAAGTTCCAGTCCTGATCTCCCCCACGCTGAAGCACAGCCCGGCCGACGTGCACCTGGTCGGGCTAGACTCTCAGGGGAACCGCTTCAAACTGCTGTCCGAGCACCAAGCAGACCGGGACAGGCCGCGACTTGTAAAACCCAAGTGTGCTCCTCCTCCCCCTCCGACCCTGCGCAACCTGCAACACTCCTACAGCGGCGACGGCGAGGAGCAGGTAGGAGGAGCTCCTGTGGAAGTAAACGGGGACACATTGAAAGGTCACAGGTCGGGGCGAATGTCGGGAGGAGCGACGACGGGGAGACCGTCAGTGCCACCACCGCAAGTGCCTCCTGCATCTTCCTCCTCCTTTTCCTCACCTTGCTCCACCACCACCAACACGACGCCCACCAAAATGGCCAACGGAGCCGCCACCAATGCCTCCTCCTCCTCCTCACACACGGCACCATCCGCCGGCTCCAAAGTGGCACTGCGGCGAACCAGGCAGCAGGCAGAGAGGGTGCCCCTGGAGCGAGTTAGCCGCGAGGCCCTGCTGGAGTGTGCCGAGTGCCTGAGCAGCGCCCTCCACGCCAGTGCCGAAAGCCCCTCCAGCAGCCAGGTGCTGGACGCCGGCCACCAGCTGCTAGACTACTGCTCAGGTTACGTGGACTGCATCCCTCAGATGAGGAACAAATTTGCCTTCAGAGAGGCGGTGGGGAAGCTGGAGCTCAGCCTGCAGGAACTGAGGGCCTCATCCTCAGGAGGCGGCGGGCTGAGCGGCGTGGGGCCCAACACTGTACTGGACAACCTGCACAGCTGTATTAAAGAGATTAGTGACGTAGTGCAGAGGTAGCCACTGTGACAACACCAACCGTCACCTACCCAACTTATATTCCCTTTTTTTATGTTTCTGGTTCTTTTGACAGCTTTTTGGGGGACGAAATGAGATGGATCTCTCAGTACCTCAGAGAAATCACTACAAAATCTATTCTTTTTACTGTTTACAAGCAACTGTTTCATAAAATGCCATTGTGGACACTAATTTTGCTCTGACCTGTACATATTCAGAAATGTTTATACCAAACTAAATGTGGTTTTAAGTCACACCATGAAACGTTTTGCCCCCACGTCTCCACCGGGCCGACATTCATTGTCAAATGAATGTCGAGTGTATCAGCTGTGTGTAGCCAGCCCAGAGAGTAGGTCACGTCACTCTGCTTATCTGTCAGTCTGTCGCATAATGAGCGAGAATGATGGCGGCCGTGCCCAGCCTTACTGAGAATACTAGACAACTGTTTTCACCGACTTGGCTCCAACAGTGCTTCACAAATGAGTTAATCATCAGTGGGGTATTGAGTATTTTGCTGAGTCACCATAAGCCATTTTTTTTAAAGCCATTTTATTCTAAAGGATTGGACACAACATAAGGATTCAATATGATTCAAGGTTTTGGGGTCTCAATTTGACACTTTTATTCTGTGTGCAGGTGTTTTTTTCCTTTTTTCCATTTCATTTTCATGACAGTATTTTTAAGTAGATGAACAAATGTGGTAGAAACTATAAATCTCCCCAAAACTGCTTTTGTTTTTACCGG
The DNA here is from genome assembly GCF_043250625.1 of Sebastes fasciatus. Taxonomy (NCBI): domain Eukaryota; kingdom Metazoa; phylum Chordata; class Actinopteri; order Perciformes; family Sebastidae; genus Sebastes; species Sebastes fasciatus. Next base: position 16,910,051 of record NC_133799.1, read on the forward strand.
ATCAAAGCCTTGTTTTTGAGAATAATTAGCTCTCTTGACGCAGACATTCCCACGTATCCTCACAAAGCGACCGTTGAGAAAGACTGAAGGGATCAAAGTTGTGTGCATTTGACAAGCGTGTAAATAAGCTCAAATGAAACGTTAGGTGTACGTTTCAGTATTACCAAATACAGGCTTATCAAATCAAAAAAAAAAAGAAGATTTATATGAATCTATTTTGTTTATTCCCCACAATTCTTAAACACGATGAATGAACGTGGGGGTGTCTTATCATATGCACAGCATTTGTCTTCGCTTCAGTGACGCGACTCACACCTTAACACAGTGCCACATAAATGGGGGGGAAAAACCCCCAGTCTCCTAAAGCATTTCAGTATTTATGTCCTTGCACACTACATTTCTTCCTTGTATGACGGAGCATAAAAGAGCGGAGGGAGAGCACAGGGTAGCGCATGAGCAGGTGAACTGGGACAGTATTTCTATAAGTGTCCTTCCGAGTATGGACAGTGCTGGATTCCCTGTAGCCTTGTCGTGTCCTCAGTGCCTCAAATTCTTCCAAGTATGAACACTGCGACATGCAGAGACCTACTTCACACACCAATCACACAGTACTGATCTCTCAACAAACAAACTGCAGTATGTCTTCAGCACATGAGCGATTTGTACATTATTTGGTTCAAAGAAAAAAAATGCTTTTTAGAATGTCTATGTATGAACTTGAATTTTAAATTATTCCTGTTTTTGTTTTCTTTTATTAAAAGCACAGACCTATTTTGAGAGAAAAAGTTATGTAAATATTTGATTTATTTCATATCCAGGAAACAAAAGATTTATGTGTGGTTACGGCATAAAGAGCAATGTTTTTGACTGAAGAGATGTATTGACTGAGGCTCATCCACCCAGATCTGAATATCTGCTTTATGAATGTATTATTCTTCCGTTCTGAACCCGGTCGAATGTTCATCTGCACGACTCTTTAATCTCTTAAGGTGCCATTTCTTTTATTATTATTTATTATATATTTTTTTAATTGGCCCATACTTCTAATTTTGGTCACACTAAATAATTAACCCATTTGTGTCCAAAGATTATAAGGAACAATATTCTGATTGGACAAAAGTCTTGAAATTTGGTACGGACATACTTTTATTGATAGTTAGGATTTTTGAAAAATGAGGGGAAAAAACGCTAACATTGTGTTTATTAAATGTTTTCCTTATGAAAATATTGTTTACAGTACATTTGTATACATATCTTTGATATTCAACTTGTTATGAGTTCATAGATACCAAATACTTTATCTTACTCCTTGTAGTTTCTGAAATATAGCCATTTTCTTATCATACTATATCTAGTATTTGGGCACATGGGACTACCGTATTTTGCTAAAATATAATGGAGTTTATTGCAAAAACAGTCGTCCCATCTTGTGCCCAAAATTATAGGTATAGTATGATAAAAAAAACTCACTTTTCAGCCACAGTTTGACCGATTTTGAAAATGTCTGCACATTTGTGCAAGCCCAGAGGACACTTCCACCAAATGAAATAAAAGATTTAATTTACAGGCACAAATGGGTTAAGTCCAGAAACAACTGCTCTGTTTTTTGAGCACACACAACTCACACAACTTTCTTTTGCTTTGGCTCACATCTTAATGTACACTGGATAAGGCCTCAGACACATTGGTTCATTGACACATGTTGCATATGAATACTACAAAAATCTAAACACTGCAGGTCCATAACACTTTCAAAATGCCTGTTAACGACACTTGATGGATTGCCAAGTAAACGTTTTTTTTGTCAACTTGTGTTGTGACGCGTTTCATATCATCATTTCCTGTTGTTGTGTGTCAGTATTATTAACGCCCAAGTTCTTGCCAAACGGGATCCTTTGAGACAAACTGATGATTCGTTTCTATTCACTGTGAGTTTCGAATGACATGGACGAAAAAAATGCCATCATCTTGGTGCCTTTTTGTGAACAAATGTACAGTTACACACACCGTATCACTGCAAGAATTCACAGGTGTGGCAATGTTAAAGTCCATCATTTTCTTTCCTTTGCCATGAGATTGTGATATGCATATCACTACAGCATGCAGCATTTCTGTCATTTGGAGGTTAATGGTCAGAACTTGAAACCGAAAGGTGCACTTTGTCTACGAAGATTATGTATTTAGATGCTCTGTTACTAAGGCCATTTATTAGTGGCCATTAACACTGTTAGTGCAGCCACATCTGGTTACGTTTCCTCTCTAACTAATGACACACGAGTCTGCTGCACTAAACCCAAGCTGCTCCGTCGTCTCATAATCTGACCACATCAAAGGTTTTGTCTAAAAAAAAAATGTCTCTAAGCCAACTTTAAGTTTCTGTTGATTTGTAATGCATCTCTGTGGAGCACGTTTCCCCAAAAAGCCTTATCAAGAAAAAATGTAACCTCCCAGAATCAAACACCAGTCTGTTTTGTTAAGAAATAAAACATGTAGATATTCAATCAATGATTACAGAATCAATAAATTGATTTGGTACCAATGTTTTTTCCTCAAATCTTATATCTGAACTGACCACAAATTTCCTCTTATTCTCATTATCAGTCTTCTGCATTGTCTTTATTTATGTTGCCTGCATTTATCCTGTATATCTGTTATTTTTTTCGTCTTCTCCAGTCTCTGTTTTGGAGAACAGCTCTGGAGAACGTGTGTACACATCATTATACCAAAGGCCACTTCTTCAGTTGTACGAGTGCAATGTAAACCAACACAAAACATAATGGAATATGTGAATCTAAACAGGGATTAAAAAATAAATGGCAGAGATGTTAACATTAACTTTTTTATTGTACAAAATATATATTTTGTGTTTTGTTTTTTTATTTAAAGCTCACGTTATATTACTGTGAAGTTTTGCTTATCAGTGTTAAGCCTATTGTAAATAATAAAGATATTGATGAATACTGTTTTCGTTTTGGGTTGTTCATCTGCCTCTAAACACTTTAATCAGTTTTAAACAATTATTAAAATGCAAAGGCACATTAGCCTCTTCGGTAAGCACACTGCTAACATGATTTTAAATGCAAGAAAACTGCAAACTACATTTTAAAGCAGGAAACACATGAACTGTGAGATGTAATATGGTAAGCAGAGGCATAGTTAAATGGATAAACAAAAAATAAAATTTAAGATACTACTTTCTTAGTCTCCATATGTTCAAACCCAGTGAACTTTATTGTAATTTCTAGTAGACGCTGGATACAGTACATGTTTTAAGATGACAGAATTAGTACTGTGGGAGGGAGAGTTGACAGTAATACATCTAGTCCATTTACTCAATTACTGTACTTAAGTTGAAATGCGCTAAAACGGAGCGTTTCAGACAGGAGGGTAAATACAGGTATATCCAGGCTGACAGTATGAGGAAAATAAAGTTGTTGTTTTTAACATTACAGCATGTAAACATGTTCTATTAAAAACACAAAATACAAGTATGAACCTGAAAATGAGCACGATATGGGACCTTTAAGCAGTGAGGGTGAGTGGGGCAAGCACGTTATTAATTCCAACAAATACATTATCCATTTTGTCCATCAATTCAATTCAATTCAATTCAATTTGCTTTATTGGCATGACTGTCAGGTGAACAATATTGCCAAAGCATCAATTCAATAATAAATAAAAATAAAAAAAGAACAAAATAGAAACAAAAACATATATATTCAATTCATTAAGCAAATTACAATATATAGATATTTAAAAAGAACATGCATGTAAATGGAAGAAATCAATAAAGAAGTGATTAATGTTTGTTGTGTCAATAAAACAAACAAACAAATAAAAAACAATAATATATTGCAATATCAAAGGATAAATTTAAAAAAACAACAACAAAAAACAACCATGAAGTAGAGGAGTAAATAAAAGGCAGAGTGTGAGTTACATCTATTATGTGTTGTTGTTGTGGTTGTCTCTTAGGCTGTGACATGCACTGACATATCCTGCAGCTTCTATGGCAATGGCACTATTTTCTCCAAGCATACATTTTATTTTATTTTGGTCAGAGAGGGATCAAAATCTTGGAGTTTACATTTAATTTTTGTAAAGAATTTTATCCTAATTTCTCCATATGTGCTACATTGTAGCAGGAAATATTGCACCTTGCAGTGTATAAATGATTATAATCATTTTAATACATTTAGTTTAATAGCTCCATGGGGTAACTCAAGCATCCATGATATGGGGCGCATCATCCTCATCATTTTTTTTTTATTATTATTTCAAAATTACAGTTTCCATAGTAACAGCAGAAAACATTAAAAACATTTACATACAAAAGAAGCATAGCGAAAACATAAACAAAGAGCTGTGCCAAACATAAAAAGACAACAGAAATGAACAAAACCAACATAAAATAAAAAAACACAATAATTTCACTTAAAAACTTTAAAGATATTGCATATATTCATTGTTTTCATTGCTTTTTTGTTTTGTGAGGAAGAAATTGTTGACAGATATAATTCAATATCTTTAAAAAAAATTTTTTAAAAAAACAAATTTAATTAATAAGAAGAAATGCATTACTGTCTTTGTCACTGTAATCATAGCAACCAAATATAATATTTCTATAGTACGGTGCAAAATCTGAGAAAATGTTAACAAGTATAAAATTATTGACACCTTTCCACAATTCATATGTATATTCCTCATCATCATCCTCATCATCATCCTCATCCTCATCATCCTTATCATCATCATCATCATCATCCTCCTCATCCTCCTCCTCATCATCATCATCATCATCATTATCATCCTCCTCGTCATCATCATCATCATCATCATTATCATCCTCCTCGTCATCATCCTCGTCATCATCCTCATCATCCTCATCATCATTATCATCCTCCTCGTCATCATCATCATCATCCTCATCATCCTCATCCTCCTCATCATCCTTATCATCATCATCATCATCATCCTCCTCATCCTCCTCCTCATCATCATCATCATCATCATTATCATCCTCCTCGTCATCATCATCATCATCATCATTATCATCCTCCTCGTCATCATCCTCGTCATCATCCTCATCATCATTATCATCCTCCTCCTCGTCATCATCATCATCATCTTCATCATCCTCATCCTCCTCATCATCCTTATCATCATCATCATCATCATCCTCCTCATCCTCATCATCATCATCATCATCATCATCATTATCATCCTCCTCGTCATCATCCTCGTCATCATCATCATCCTCATCCTCCTCATAATCCTCATCCTCCTCCTCATCCTCCTCCTCATCATCATCATCATCATCATTATCATCCTCCTCGTCATCATCATCCTCATCCTCCTCATCATCATCATCATCATCATTATCATCCTCCTCGTCATCATCCTCGTCATCATCGTCATCATCCTCATCATCATTATCATCCTCCTCGTCATCATCATCATCCTCCTCATCCTCCTCCTTCTACTCCTCCTCATCCTCATCATCCTCCTCATCCTCCTCCTCCTCCTACTCCTCCTTATCCTCCTCCTCCTCCTCCTCCTCCCCCTACTCCTCCTCCTCCTCCTCCTCCTCCTCCTGCCGGTGACTCCTCCTCCTCCTCCTCCTCCTCCTCCTGCCGGCGACTCCTCCTCCTCCTCCTCCTCCTCCTGCCGGTGACTCCTCCTCCTCCTCCTCCTCCTCCTCCTGCCGGTGACTCCTCCTCCTCCCTCTCGCTCACACCTTATCCGACTCCTCCCCACCCGGAGCCCTATTGTAAAGATGGCGTCCATTATGGAGGGTCCGCTCAGCAAGTGGACCAACGTTATGAAAGGTTGGCAGTACCGCTGGTTCGTCCTGGACTACAACGCCGGCTTGCTGTCATACTACACGGTGAGTTCACCTGCTTTGTTTGTAGTCGCTGAACTGACCAGCTCATAGGTGTATAGTATAGAAGTTGTCAGTTGGTTGTGGGATAAGAAGGGCCTTATGTTGGTCAGGTTAGTTAGGGAGCATCAGCTGGCACTAAGAGGCGGGTCTCCATGGCGACGGATCAGCGCGTTAGCCAATACCAACCGTCCTCGAACACCAACTGACCAATCGCGTGACAGTGTTTTTCTGTTTCCCACACTTCCGGTAATGTAGCCAGCTAGCTAGCATGAAGCTAACAGCCTGAAATGATACACAGAGTCGGCGAAACATGAGTGTGAATAGTTAACAACATAAAGGTGAGGGAGAGACTGAAATATGTGTGTTGGTTATATGATATTTATCTCAAGTAGTTCAATAAGAGTCCCGACACTCGCTGTGTTTGATAGCTAAAGAGCTAACAAGACACCGGAGGAGAGACAGTAAGCTAGCTGTTAGCATTGTACTCTGGTTAGTGATGTCAGACAAGAAGCTGTCAGTGTTACTGTTTGAGATAGAAGTTGTAGGGAAGATGACAACTGTCCACTCCTCTCAGCAAGTTGACTGAGTTGTCAAGGCATTAGTTTATGTTGGTTACTTGTACAATATAGTCAGTACAGTTGTAGTTTTTCCAGTAACTCTTAAAGGGATTGTAAACCAAAAGCCTGAGCCCTGATTGAAGGATTGATTTGTTTGGCTATCTAGATAATTGCATGAAAGTAATCTCTGTAATGATCGAGATATGCTGCCTGCAGTTACTGTACATTTCAGAGGCAAAGCACCACTGATAAAGAGGTGTAAACAAGTCAGTTTTGCTCCAGTCCAAAGTCAGACTAATCTGAAGAGAAAGCTCAAACCTGAATCTATCTAGTAGACTATCAAGTCAAAGCAGGACAAGAGTCTAGTAGCAATTTCATACATTACCTGATGTAGAAATAAAACTATAAGTCTATTATTGAATTGACAGAACACTTGCACAAGTATTCAGTTTCAGCTTCTCAAATGTGAGGATTTGCTGTATTTCCTTCATGATGATAAACTGAATATCTGAGTTTTGGCAAGCACTTTGACTATGTCACATGCTGTTCTGAGATATTGTAATAGGCAATATTAACTATTTTGTAGACAGAATACTTAATCGAGAAAATAGTCAGATAAGAAGATTAATTGACAATAAAAAAAATGATGGTTAGTTGCAGCTCTAATCTGATGTACAATTAAATATGTATGTGTATTTTCAATTGAAATCAGAGAAAAACAGATTTTAACATCCTAAAGCATTAGGGCTGGGCAATATATCAATATCGTGATATGAGACTAGATGACGATCTTAGATTTTGGATATCGGGTTATGGCATACATGTTGTCTTTTCCCTGGTTTTAAAGGCTGCATTACAGTAAAGTGATGTGATTTTCTGAACATACCAGACTGTTGTCACTGTTCTATTATTTGCCTTTACACACTTAGTTACTATATCCAAATTACTGATGATAAATTATCAAAAATCTTATTGTCTAAATATTTTGTGAACACACAAATAATCTAAAATATTGTTATATTAGATTTTCTCCATATTGCCCAGCCCTATAAAGCATGCATTAACAGTAGATTAAATTGTAGCTTGAGTCAGACATAAATAAAAATGATTCAGTCACCTCCTCTGCCCTCATTCAGTGTATGATTTTTATCCAAATTTTGTCTGTTTTCTTAAGCATTATATTGTAATTTGATTAATTAAAAACGCAGCTACATTAATACAAAACACAAGTTTAGAGGGGTGAGTCTTCTCTTTTAACTCATTAAGAGCAGAGACTCTGAGACTATACTTTGATCAAATTGCTCATCAATAGTATTAGGACATACAGGACAACCTGACTATGTAGTTTTTATGCAGTTAGCCTTAGCCCTGCATACTGTCTGTATTAATCCCTGATTTGTTCTGTTGTTGATTCACAGTCAAAGGACAAGATGATGCGAGGATCCAGAAGAGGCTGTGTGCGACTCAGGGTAAGATTCTCGGCATCAATAGGCCATCCTGTTCCAGACAGTCGTGTCTTTGCTAAAATAAAAACTTGGCTGCATGCGTGGCTGGGTTGCTGCCCTGCTTTACCAGGTATACAAAAAAGTTTCCATATGTTCATGGCACTGTCGTCCAGAGTGCAGTACAACACATCCCATGTATGACTTTCTGATAAGGTTTGCTTCATCAATGCAATCTTTCTGACCCATAAAAGGCTGGTACACTATGGGCAGTATCGTGCAGTTTTCATCTGATATATTAATTGCCTCATTTGTTGTCAGTAGTTTTCCTACAGCCATATCCACAGCTCCATCGCTCTACTTTTTTAGCTCTCCCAGGAAAGGCATTTGCCCTTACAATGTGTTTTCAGTATTGCGTAATGTCCACTAGATGGCAGCAGTTGCCCTACTACGATACCTGGTTTACTGCTTATAAGAAGGGGAGGTGAGGATTCCTAATGCAGTAGGATTATCAAGAGACTTAGCTGACATTAGTGCTGAGAGAATGAGCTCTCTTTTCCCTAAAAACATAGGGTATTGTATTTGTCTTGAGAGAAGCCAACAGAGGGCCAGACCTAAAAGCTAGGATTACATGCATTGGATTTAGTTAATGAATTCTAAAACACTCAGGATAACGTTTGTTTCTCTCTCCTTTATTGAGGCAGTTGTGGCTTTTTGTAAAAGGTGAAGTAGAGCCAGGCTTTTCTTCCTCATCCGAAGTCCCATCTTTAAACGTAGATAACTTGTAGCAGCATTCCTCAAGCCAGAACCTGTACCTTGCCCGACCTAAACCTGTCAGCCACATGTCAAGCGTGTTATTTGTCAGATGGATGATTTCAAAGTCAAGGAGGTGAAGTTTCTCGTGAGTTTTCCCGGAAACAGTGGTGGAAAAAAAGCCATATTTAATGCCATCACACCTGTTTTGCCGAGCACCCTGAAAATGTTTTCACTGATCACACTGAAGGGAGGAAGTATCTCCTGAAACTACCTGAAAAGAGGATCCAGTGTCATTTATGGACACGTAGTCATGGGACAGAGGTTTCAGTTAGGGTTAGTTCAATGTCACACAATTTATTGTGATACAATAATTTGATGATATGCATCATGGGGCTGAAAAGTCATTGAAATCCTATCAATTACATTAGCTATTGAAAGTATTCACTTCCCTTGGACTTGATCAGCAGAAGAAGAAAAACACAATTTAATGTGAAAACATCTCTACAAATTACACAAATTCTTTGACTTTGACTTTGACTAAAACATGTTTTCCCTTAGTGTTGTCACAATACTGGAATTTCTAACTTCAATACAAGACCTTGAAAAATATTGATATTTGATACCATTTTTGATACCATGAGGAAAAATTGAGGGTGTAAATATTAGATTTTTATCAAAAGATAAATAGCAGTGTGTGAGAGAACAGAAAGCGGAGCTGGTACATTTGTATCAATACTGCCGTAAATAAGAATTGAAACCGGTTCAAATACTCAGTATCGTCACTTCAATATATTTGACAACACTAGTTTGCCTTAGTAAGAGTAAATAACCGTGCCGTTTTTCAGGTTATAAAAATGTAGCTTGTATCAAACCCTGATCAGTGTATCACATATTGTACCAAACCCCAAGCTGACTGTCACTTTCAGTTTGTCACAAGTATTTTTTTCCCACAGGCTCTATCTGTTGTCCCACTAAACCAGCGTAGTTTTGTTTTAAATAACTGTGTAGCCAATTAATTAATGAATTGTAGCCGTTATACTGGTTGTTGTTGAATTATTTTCAATTGCCATGAGGCAGCTTAGTTTTTAATTTCGTCAAATTATTCATACTCTTTTGAGTAAGAGTTGCCTCATGTCCAAAAGTTACAAAAATAAATCATTACCTTTGTGTGTCAGTTTTTGGTGATACTATGTCAAAGAACTTTGTGGTAATTTATGAGGCCGTATGTTGTGGCTGGCAAAAAGAAACGTTCTTCTACTGGCGCTCCTATGCAGAGCGAGGAAAACGGTTTGCCATATTAGTGGTCCTGTATGTAAGTCGACTAAGAATTTCTTTGGCTGAGGACAGCCGTAACTACTACCATACTAAACTATATACAATTAGTATATAGTTAGAGACTATAGAGACACTATATAGACAATGCAATGGAAGTAAACCTGCAGCCATGAACACTCTTATTAAAGAGTGTTTGTTTCTTCATATAGACCTGGATATATGGTATTACATTTTAAAATCCAATAACTTTCTTTTTCCTTTCTGCAACGATCATCACCACCTTTGACGGACTGTTTAGTGTATTCTACTCGTTCCACAATCAAAAGACTATCATTATATTTACTTACTCAGTCCTTGAGACACCTTTTTGTACGCCCAATGTAGAAACATTTACAAGGAGAGTAGAGTAACATTAAGAGGTACTATTCGTTACATTAGTCATCTTTTCAACCATTAATTTTCCCTCGGCTAACTCTCTGATAGTTGGGGCTTTCTTCTAAGATATCTTGGGATGTTCAGGAAAAAAAACAAGCACAGGGTCACTTCTGAGAACATGGATCTTACGTTAATTTGATGAGCCTCATTACTATAACACATCACATGATACTGTACATACCAGAGCTCTTACTAGTATCGAGATAACTAACTACGCTCTGTGGACTTTCTTAAGAGCGGCACTGCTTGTTCTAATTATCATGTGGTGTGTGACTGTCTTATCAAAATCTACTAAAAGAAGTATTTTTTTCCGTAATAATTTATTGGGAGGTGTACAGAAACATACAAAAAGAGCACAAATGTAAATGATTGTCCCTCCATACTTTGGTATTTTTCCACCCAACCCTCACCCATTAGGGATGCAAAAAGGATAAAGAACAAAAAAACAAAGTTAAATTAAATTAATAATAAAAAAAAAAGTAAAAAGAAAATTAAATAAAAAATGAAGTACACATTGACAGTAATAATAATTCTAGCATAAATCCCAAACTACAGATAAAATAGGCTGATAAACTTTACCATGTACAAATAGACATTTAACTGCTAGTGGTCATTTCTGTTTGCATAAATCAAACTTTTTGATGTCATACAATTTAGCTGATGGAGAGAAATACATTTCATTTCATATGCTATAAGTCCATTAGTCTGCCCAAATACACTCAGAAGAAAATGTTCCAACACAAAGGAACTGGCTTTATGTTTTTGTTTTTTTGCTGTAACTCCGAGTCCCACACCCTGTTTCAGTTGCTAGGAGCTGATGTCCCAGCTAGCCAGCAGACTGTTTCTCTGCAGTTTTTTTTTTTGTCCCGTCGGCTCAGCTGCTAGCTGCTGGTCCCCGGTGGCTGATTCTCTCCACCCTTCCCTGCTTTTCTCCTCCTTCGCTCTCCCAAATCCCACCTCCTCCTCCCCTCCCTTCTTTTCTGCATGTTCCAAAAGGCTGCACTCGCATGTGTGTGAGAGAGAAACACAGAGTGAATGTGAGTAAGAGACGATGAGGCAAGAGGAGATGGAGCTTTCGTAGGGGAGAGAGTGAAGAGCTGAGGGTAATTTATGAAAGGGAGCCTGTCAGGGGTTGCTGGAACATGTGGAGGGCATGAGGATGGAAATGGAAAGTGGAGTATGACGTGTTCCGCTGTCTGACTGCCTGCTTTTTCCACCTCTCTCTCTGTTTGCCCAGGGAGCTGTGATCGGCATCGATGACGAGGACGACAGCACATTCACCATCACTGTGGACCAGAAGACTTTCCATTTCCAAGGTGAGATGCCCCTCATTCTCATTTTGCTCCCATTATGCCCCCTCTTCTCTGTGTTGCCATCACTGGCTGATCTCTTTTGCATCCATCCCTGCTGTTCATTTGCTCTCTCTCTCTCTCTCTCTTTCTCTCTGTCTCTCCTTCTCCCTCCCTCTCTTTCTTCCTCTCTCTCTCTTTCCCTCCCCGCCTTTTAAAGACTTGGACTGGTCTGCTCTAATGCCAGGAAACACATGCACACAGGCATCTACACAATGTCAAAGCGTGCTGCGTGCATTTGAGCTTTTTCTCCCTTCCTTTCCGTGGAACTGCTTCAAGCTCTGCGAAGTTGGACTGACACGTATATCTGTAGATAAACAAGATTTGTTCCACTGCAAACTAGACAGATTCCTCTGGAACTGAACAAGCAAGTAAGGCATTTCCCCCCCCCCCTTGGCCCTCCTGACTGTGGCTGAGGAGGAAGATTGCTGCTTGTGTGTCTCTGCAGTTGAGCCTCTGGGAATAATAAGGGAATACTGCTGAGCTGGAGGCTGAGCACAGGTCTCTTCTGGTTGCTGTTCGTCCTTCGCTACACCGCTGCTGCTGCTGCCGCCGCTCGCTATCTACCAACCAGTCACTCCATAGGGACAGGATTGGCTCCCAGCTACAGCATCGCCCCCCTCCCGTCCTGCCAACCCTCTTTTTTGACAGGGAGCTGTCCAGTCCAGTACACCGCAGACACTCTTTTTTTACTCTATCACTCCGCCAGGTCTTTAACTAACCTTCGCCACCTTTCCTTCATCTCCGTCCTTCCATCTGTCCATTTGTATCCATTCCCCCCCTCTACCAACACCTAACCCCTCACCCCCCCTTCACCTCCTTCTCGAGGGTCACCAGCCACAGTCCATGGGCTCCTCGCCCCTCTCACCTCCTCCATGCCCTCTCCCATGTCTGTGTTCCGAAGCTGTATGCTGTGGTTCTACAAACGGAAGGGTAAGGAGAAAACCGTGCACGTCTCATGGTCCGCATGCATGCCAGTCCCGGGCAAAAAGGATCGAGAGGAGGCGTTGTTTGTTTGTCTTCTGGGATGTGCAGTCAGGGTGGAGCAGTACGTTCTGTAGTGCTCAGTTTGTTATCGAGCCTCATGGATGGTTGTGAATCAGACTGTTTAGTGTCGGTCGGCTGTGAGGAGGTATTAAGGAGAGAGGAGTGTGTGCGGTGTGCTGAATCAGTCATGATTAGGTGTGTTTAGAAAAGGGTTGTTTGTTGTTACTGGTGTTTGTTTGTTCTGCTCTTGACTGGTTTTGCTGGTTTGGCTAAACAATGATGTAATCTTAGTTTTTTTCCCTCAGGTTGGTCATAATTTTTTTTAGACGTGTTTGTCTGTGAATGATCGCTCAAATGTCATGGTCTTTCTGGAACTTTCTGTGCCACACTTAGTCTTTGGCATGGGCTTTAATGCCTCTTGTATGTTCAGTTGTTGGTGGATATTATCTGAATTTCCTGAGTATGACATATGCAACTAATGATTATTTTCGTTGTTGATTAATCGGTCTATTATTTTTTCGATTAACTGATTAGTTGTTTGGTCTTAAAAATGTCAGAAAATGGTGAAAAATGTTGATCGGTGTTTCCCAAAGCCCAAGATGACGTCCTCAAATGTCTCGTTTTGTCCACAACTAAAAGATATTCAGTTTACTGTCATAGAGGAGTAAAGAAACCAGAAAATATTGACATTTAAGAAGCTGGAATCAGAGCTTGGATTATTAATTAATTATCAAAATAGTTGGCGATTAATTTAATAGTTGACAACTAAAACATCTATAAAAAATCGTTGTCCCTGTTACCACAAAGTATCTCAATCTGTGAGGACAGCCACTTTCTGAAGCCAGCATGCTACCTCAGCATACAGCACTTCATATCTTTTTATTTAACCTTGATTCAGTCCCGGTACCTGGTGCTCCTTTTTAACGTAGCTTCTATTGGTGTATTGTGTTCTTATGTGAATGTGTTTTAATGTGTCCTGTCTAGATGTGATAGGCTGTTTTACTCTTTTAATAGCAGTTTTTGCACATGCGAACCAAAGACAAGTTCCTGCCTTTTTTTACCCGAAACGTAGACAATAAAGTATGACAAAGCTAACCGATTAATCTATGCAGCTGTAGTCTGAGAGACTTCTACATCAGAGAAAAGACGAGCAGCAGCAATATATGCAAAATTATTCTAATTTAATGAGTCAAAAACCTTCATTAATGCAGTTAAATAGGCTGTATAGCTTGCATGAAAAGGCAACACAGATAAACAAAGACGATCCAAACAACACGTGTAACGACGATGCAGTATTACAAGATATTAGAATTTGTAAAGATCATATTACAGTTAAACATTTCTTAGCAATGAGTCAATTCCACTTTTTTTAGTTCCGCTAATTCAGCAGAGTGGGAATAAGTTATTATCTTTGGGAGCAGCATATTCTTGCACAGGACAATCTGTATCTTCGTAGAACATTGCAATGAGATGTCACGAAGACACATCTCTGCTCCAGATACCCAAAGGAGCAGGGTCCAATTTGATGTATCACCACTGGAGGAATGGGTAGAAAATTAGCACTAAATGTGTTCTGAGCATGAGACTCTGGATATATCAGCTTGGGTATCAAGAGATGCACAGGATGTTGGGCAGGAGGAGATTTCTCTGTTGCTGTAAAACGATCCTGGTCTGAGCATGTTATGCAGTCAGTGTCCCAGGATTCACAGCGGTGTCTGAATGTGTCCGTCTATATATTATAATATGTATGGACTGGTGCGTGGGTAAGGTATGGACTGTTTGATGGGTCGTGCCTCACTGCCAAAAGGTAAAGAAAGGCGCTAAAGACTAATACCATTTACCGGAATTTAGATTTCCTATGGCCAACACATCTGCTGATATGCGTCATGCTATGCTTTAAAATAATTTCCAGGACTGAGCCATGATACTTCCTCTTACGGGACAGTCCAGATCACAGGTTGACAGTGTGGTTCTGAGCCGGCCGGCGACTGCTAGCTCTGTGCTGTCTTTCTATTTAGAGGAGCATCCATTATTCATTGGCCCATCTCCCCCGGCGGTGCATCAGAGTTGCCTGAGAGCCCTTTAAGCTTTCCCTTTTCCTCGATCCCCCTCTCTGCTCTCACTCGCTTCCTCTTATCTACAGTAGCTATCAATCTCTCGTCTTCTCCTCCCTCTTTGTCAGACCGCCCAGACCATCAGTTCAGGATGAGAGACCCCCTCATGCTCCCCTGTTATCACCTGCACTGTCTGCTGTCATCTCTTTCCCACTTTGGTCATCATTATTTTATTACGTCTGTGTTCTTTCAGGACTGCATCTGAACTTGGGAACATCTTTCTAACTAAATACAAAGTGCAGATCACACACGACTCAGTGAATTCTTGCCACAGACATGGAGCAAAATCCTAGATTAAATGAACAATTACTGAACAGATATCACCAAGACAATATTACTTCATTGACCTCAGAAATTGTGCGTTCACTTCGCACCACATTTGGGTAGCTACCACTTTATTGACTGGGCTGCAGTCCTGTACAGCAGACCCTCCGCCCTCCCACTGGAGTATGTGCTGAAATATTTCACCAGCTTGTCTGAAGATGGCAGGAGGAGAGAGAAGAGAAGAAGGGAGGGATGAATAATTCACAGAGGCCTTTTGGAGGAAGGAAGAGCAGCATTATGGGGAGAGGCTGAGCATTGTAAAGGGAAGTCTTTGTGATTGGATACCCTGACCTCGTAGATGGGAGAAAGATCCTTGAGTTAAGAATACGTCACTGGTGCTGTTAGTGTGTGTTAATTTGCCTGGACATGGCATCTGACTATCTACTGTATTTGTGGTAATTGTATTGCCACACTAATTGTTTTAATTGTGTATTAGCACCAATTCTCTTTGTCATTTCTTGCTGTTGAGGTGACTGTAACTACCAGTAGCTTAATTTAATTCCCAAACTCAAGCTTTCTAAAACAGTCTGCAAGATGTAAGTTAGAAACAGAAGAGTATCTGGAGGCACATAAAATCAGCAGAGCAGAAGATGGTTGTCTGGTTAATAACCTGCCAAAGAAACAATTACAGAAGAATTAAGGCTGTACCAATAGGTGAAAACAGGAAAAGCTTTCCAGGCTTGTCCATGGCCACGATATTTTTATTGTGTGACTAATTTGTAGAGCTGCCCCGTCTTCGTCAATTAGTTGACTAATTGATTGTTTTGGTCTTAGTTGACTGAGATGTCTTTGTTGATTAGTAATTTTTTATGCTTTTTTTCATGCTGATTTACTTATTTGCAACAAACTTATAAGCACTTCTCTGGTAAACACAAGATTTAAAGTGGTGCTTACGTGTGATTCATTGTGGAGAATCCGAGAGATCGATTAGTCGACTAAGAATTTCTTTGGTCAAGGACAATTTCAATTCAATATATTTTTTATATAGCGTCAAATCATAACAGAAGTTATCTCGAGACGCTTTTTATATAGAGCAGGTCAAGACCGTACTCTATAGTTAGGCCAGCCCTAATAATTTGGCAGTAGTAGTATGAAGTGACATATTCTTAAAAACATTGATCACAGAGTTGCTGGCTTTACAGTTGACCAAGTATCAGCATACAAATGGTACTGACCCTTAATAACATGACTTTTCATGTGGATATAAGCTGATGTCAGCAGTATGCCAATATGTTGGTATATATATATATATATATATATATATATATATATAATAACACTATTTTTCATTGCATTTTCAGAATTTATTTACAGAATAAATGATAACTAAATATAAGAGGCGTTCTGCTAGCCAAGAGGGTTTAAGACGCAACAACACAGCAATGTTCCCTCATTTCCATCCAACTTTTTACTTTAGTTTACACTATGTAATAAAGGCAAAGATGGCAAAGAAATACTTGAAACATGAACTGATAGAGGGCATGCGACATGATATCACCGTACGTGGAAGTAGGCCACTTCCCCCTGACTGGCAAACACACAAATATTCAGTATCTGCTGGGTGCATTCACTGAGGCAAAATGCATTGAAAAGCAAAAGAGCTGTTGAGCCTTTGACTGCATGAATAGTTTTGAGAAATGATTCAGGCATCAGTTTTGACATACTGAAGGATAAAGAGAGAAGGATCACTGTAATTCAATGAGACACTTGAAATCCTGGTTCCAAAACATGGATATGTACAGTAATATTGGTTTTGTGTAAGGTATGTCATATGTCTGTATGATGGTTTAGTTTACTCCTACATCGTCAGTCTTGTGCGTCATACAGATAACTTTTGATTCTGATGGCCTTCACATTATATTGTTTAATATATGAGTTGGTTTTCCTTGTCATATCATCCGTTGCAGGTTTGTTTTGCCATTCAGTGGTGGTGAGATTGGTTGCATCATGTGATCAAATGACATCAACACATATCGGAAATGTATTAGGCTGGTATCAGTTCCCCATGCTGGATATGAGGTGACCTCCACTGTCAGTGTGTGGACATCATCAGGGTGCTGAACTGCTGCTCTGTATTGGCTGTGTGTGTTTGATTTGGCATCAGCATTCAGGATCTATGTTGGAGTTTATTGGTGTGAGGTACAGTACTTCCTGTATGTGCTTGTTCTTCTAATTAGGGCTCGGTGATAAGGCCAAAATCTTATATCATGATATAGATCATTTCATATCTCGATGTCAATATATATCACGATATAGCATGTTTTCTGGTAGTTCATTAAATAAATAGTCTATATGAAATAACCACATGGTAAAACCTATTTTTGTTTACACCTGTGTGAATTACATACTTGACAAATGAAAAGTATTTTCTCATTTAATTAAGAACTTTAGTGCAAAATGAACATAACAATTTCAGGTGAAGTTATTTAGAGAAAAAATGAATAAATATTTCCAGCTATACACTGACTATGTTTCCATGCATGCACACAAATACAGAGTAATCAGATTAAGACTAAAGTTTGATTTAACCGAGTTTGGTCAGATTTTCTGAGAAATTTAAGTTAGTATGTGCTTGTGTATCAAGTTATATCTCGATATATGATTTCATCACGATATCACGATTTCAATGGAATTGAAGGACGATGAATTATCACTCATTGAATTATCGCCCTGCCCTACTTCTAATAGCTTTCCTTTCCTCTAGCTGAGAAGCATCAGAGCCGACGGTTATAGGGTTTAGTCAGCATCACACCTTCCTCTGTTATGACACAACTCAGCAGCTGGGCTTTGAGTCTGTGTTACACTCTTACAGGGTTGAAAAAGCATCATAAAACTCACGAGTGTGATAATGTCAGGTTTTTGCAATTATAGGGAAAACAATGTGAACTCTGACTTTTGGACTTTTGCCCCTTTTGTTCCTCTATAAAATTAGCTGTAAAACGGCACATAACGAGCCCTTTGCACCCTTTTCACTGTAAAAGACTTCAAAGTATTTTCACTGTGAACTCAGGAACCAGGAAAATGTCTTAATGTCTTATCTTCCGATAGAAAAGATAATAAAAGACACATATTCTAGATATCTTTAACCCTTAGATTCTTTCTGGGTATATTTTATAAGTGACCTTATGATTTAAAAGTCTTTGTATCCTTAGCACCACTAACTTCTGAATAACACTCACCAGGTCAACATATTCTCATATAACAGTTCGTATGATATCTTACGAAAAAGTTATTCCTCCTTATTTGTTTGTTTTCCTACAAATGTCCAGCAACACGTGTCAATGTACGCTTGTTACACGCATACAGTCGTTTCAAAATAAACTTCTGTCTTCACAGGAAACAACTTCCTTATGGTTTAGGCAACAAAACAACTTAGTTAAGCTTAGGAAAAGATCGACTTGGTTAGGATTAGGCAACAAAACAACTTAGTTAGGCTTAGGAAATGATTGTGGTTTGGCTTTAAAGAACTCCAGAAGTGGCGTTACTTAAGTACTTAATTTATGTGACAGATAAGTCAATGTTGACTTCTGGTTTCACAAGGATACCGGTCTCCTGGGCGGAAGTCCGGTATTTTTTTATTTTTTTTTTTAAAGTTATTTTTTTGGGGGCATTTTCCATTTTTATTCAGAGGACAGTGGATAGAGTCTTGGAAAGGGGGGAGAGAGAGAGAGTGGATGCGGAAAGGGCCACAGGCCGGATTCGAACCCGGGCCGCCGCGGTCAGGACCAAGCCTTGATACATGGACGCCCGCTCTACCAACTGAGCTAACCCAGGCGCCCGGAAGTCCGGTATTTTTTGACCCATCCATCCACCCCGACCTCCTCCCTACACATTGTTCGGCACTATTCATATTTCCTGTTTAAGGATTACGTTAATTAATTACACACAAATTGATTTCGTGGGATACATACAAATTATAGTGCATTACTTTTCGTAGGTGTAGCTATGAACGTGGTATGAGACCAGCCTGACCAGGCAGGTAGCAGGATATCTGCTCTACTACATGGTGGTCAGATAGTTGTAAATCATACCCATATCTTATCCTATATCATATCCATGCCTCTAACTTTGGCTTGTCCTCTTCCCATTTGTCTGTATCGAGACAAATACAAATATTTAAAGGACAAATAACTTTTTTTAATATGTAACTCTGCAGATTAACAACGGAGGTTCCACTGTCATGACTTGCAGTATTTTGCCTCATGTGACTGGCCTACTGTCTGCCAGGCTAACACTGCAGATCTGCTGAGTTGACTAACTGCTCATACCTTCCTAGGAATATAAATCCTAGTGTACGTGTGAAAACTAGGGCAAAGAGTGGACTTGTGACACAGTTCGTACAGTCAGACTCTTTGTTTTTGTTGAATGGCCCTGCTACTACTACCTCTCCTCTGTCATGACTAGAGCTAAACAACATTAGCCGCAGTAATGTGTTCGTCTGGAGAGTCTGTTTGGCTGAAGGGAAAGTGAGAGGCCAGTGAGGCGCTGTCTGAGTGGATTGGCCTGAGCCTCGGCTGCCTTTTAATGTCTTTAAAAGCTTTTTTTGCTGTAGCGCTGCCCAGCCTCTGTACTAGCACAGCCATTCATCTGCTCTACTGTCATGTTTCCAGCTCAATGAAAAATGACTTTTACACAGGATACAGTTTGCCAGCTAATTCAATCGCATATATCTTATTAAGTCCTTCTTTCACAGCTTTCAGAGGTATAGTTTTTGTACTGTGGTGGCCATTATCCACATGCACAAAGCAGAAGTACACCTACTTTCCATGCAAGAACTGAAATACAGCCTATGAATACATACAACACTTGCATAACTGCTACAACCTGACTTGTGTGTTGATAGAGGACAAAATATTGTATCTCTGTATGCCACCAAAAAGTGTGCGTGTGCCTTCTGCAGTCTGTGTGTGTGTTGCACGTGTCAGGGCCTGTGTTGGGTCACTGTTTAATGTCACTGGCAGTCTGTTTGTTCTCTGTCTTTGCTCTGAGGGTGCAGCCTCGCCCGGCTCCATTTCACACTCCGACCCCTAAGGCTCCATGTGGAAAAACAACAGGCGAGAATCAGTACTGCCTCACAGCTCTGGAGGAGCTTTAACTCCTAATTTTTTAACATTATCATAGGAGTATTGATTCTTTTGATATTGATTCACTCATCACGATCATATACATAAGGCTGTGTATCAAAATCGAATGCTGTGAGTGTTTATGTGGTTGATTAGATACTGCCTTAAATCATACATCATTACTATATTTATGCACAGCCCTGTCTAGCTGGTGCTAAATTTGTTATCCAGAGCATTAATATAGCAAACAATTATTTGCTATGTAAAGATATAGAGGAGTAATGTCTACCTGAGCAGAGAATGAAGTCGCTCTCCCTCTGAATGTGTCGTAATCTGAACTGTGCTTTGTTTGTGTAGCCGGTCTGGCCTCGTGTGCATGTTAGTGCACATGAGTCCCTGTGTGTGTAATGACTTTCAGATATGTAGACTAGTTAAGCTCAATGGACCCTTACAGGGACGGACATGATTCCAATGCGCTTCAATAATATCCAAAGTAGCTTATATTATGCATGACTTACCTGCTGAGTCGGGCTGATTGAAGGTCTACGTTTGGTTTGGGTTGCAGCAGGCGACGTAATGAATGGGTGGAGTGCATGCGATTGTACAGTGCTTTATGCTTGTAACAAACTGAAGAAACTCCAGTTGGATGCATGCATCAAAGTATTCAAAAACGTAGGCCTTAGCCCAACATCAAATAACTAAAGTTAAAAGAAACTTAATCTCCTTCGCATATAGCTTGCTTGCAAGCGATTGAAAAACAATTTCTTCTTGGCATCCTCATGTCACGCACCTGGTTCTGTTTCTAAATGATGACAGACATGCGGTGATTGTGTCATTTAAAACTCAAACTGCAACAGTCCCGACCCACAGCATCGTCGTGGAAGCGTAGTACCCATCCTCCGGTTCCCCCCCCAGGTTAACACTGTCCGCTCTCTGACAGCACTGTTGCCGTTGTTTTCACTGTTCGTGCTGTTAGCACCTTAAGCTGCTTGCTGCTGGCTTTACCTGTCACCATGTTGAGAGCCGTGTGGAAGCAATCCCTCAATCATAGATATGTTCTGAATTTTGAATTTAGCACCTTTTTAAAGATTGTCTGATCGAAGAGTATACTTAAATCTGTCATGTGAAAACAAACTCTCTTTAGATTTGTTTAGTACAGCAGCACAGCTAGATAGCTGCTAGATTTTAAGCTGCTGTTCAGGCACAGCCATAACTAGTCTTGCTCATTACTCTAATTTAAAGGAACAGTTTGATGTTTTGAGCAACACACTTACTTTCTAATACCAGCCTCAGGATAAGTCTCAGTCTCTATGATAAATATGAAGCTACAGTCGGGAGACGGTAAGCTTAGTTTACCACAAAGACTGAAAGCAGGGGGAAACGACTAGCCTGGCTCTGTCCTGGATTATGTGCTGGACTTTCTTGGCCGAACATAGCAACTTAAAATGTCAAACATTTTATGGGTATCTGCCATGAAATCTCCAGATATCTTTCAACATTCGATTTTCATCCAGGAAGTTGTGTACCCATCGAAATCTGTTTATTTTTTATTGTCTTCTCTGTTTATTTTGATCTGTTTTGTTTACTTCAGCTGTAAAGCACATTGTTTGCCTCTCTAATATACTATACAAATAAAGCTTATGATTATTGTCTTATTTATTAAACTGCATATACACATGCTTGTAGATAACTCAGACCTGAACATGAGGTTAAGCAGAATTATATAAAAGGTATTCTATATAAAAAGCAAACTATCATTTTTAGACACAACGCCCATCACTGCGTCACCAGTTCTCATTTCAGTCATTTCAGCGTTGTGTCTTGGTTTCATTAGTGTGTAACACAAGTGTAATGGCTACTGATGGTGTCTGTATGGAAAACGTCGCTCACTGGGTGTGTCTGTGTGCTTCTGCCCTCAGCCCGAGATGCAGACGAGCGGGAGAAGTGGATCCACGCCTTAGAGGGAACTATCCTCCGTCACACCCTCCAACTCCGAGTATGTAACCAATTGCACTTGTTTGTGTGTATATGTGTGAATGTGTGAGTTTCTATATTTCTGTGTCTAATCCATCCATTACAAGAACAATTTTTTTTGCTGTGGGGTTCCTTGATGTTTGTTCGCCTGTTTATATTTTGTTTGCATGTGAATTATATTTACATTACATTTATTTTACATTACATATTTACCATACATTTTCCTAAGCAAACATGCTATTCTTTGTAATCCCTTAAGAGTATACTGTAGGCCTGTCAATCCATTAAAATATTGAATCGCATTACTGGAAATCAATTAACAACACAAAACAATGACAAATGTTGTCCAGAAACCCTCACAGGTACTGCATATAGCATAAAAAATGTGCTCAAATCATAACATGGCAAACTCAAGCCCAACATGCAACAACAGCTGTCAGTGTGTCAGTGTACTGACTCGACTATGACTTGCCCCAAACTGCATGTGATTATCATAAAGTGGGCATGTCTGTAACGGAGAGACTCGTGGGTACCCATAGAACCCATTTTCATTCACATATCTTGAGGTCAGAGGTCAAGGGACCCCCTTTGGAAATGGCCATGACAGTTTTTCCTCGCCAATATTTAGCACAAGTGTGGAGAGTTATTTAACCTCCTTCCCGACAATCTAGTATGACATGGTTGGTACCATTTGATTCCTTAGGTTTTCTAGTATTATATGATAAGTATCTTCACTCTAGCTATAAAATTGTGCCCGCTACAACCTCCAATAGATCCATTGCGTTAAAGAGATTAGTGACGTTAAAACAAATTTGCGTTAAGGCGTTATTATCGCATTTACTTTGACAGCCCTAGTATACTGGTATAGATATAGTCAAAAAGAGAGGATTGGTGAGCAAATTTTGAAACAATAAAAAAGATAAATATGTTACCTAGATATCATTGTTGGATTTTTTTATTGGATGTCAGACTGCATTTACATACTCTATAAATCACGTACTGTGCTACACTGCAACACCCATAAGGGACTTTGCATCTCAGGTTTTGTTGTCAGCACTTTTTCTAGCTCATACCTGATTTCTTTGCTCAACAGAGAAGTTGAGACAGAGTCTTGTCAGTATAAATGGAAATAATGGTGACATTCATGTCATCATAAATGGAGGCTGTTTTTGCAATATGTGGCTTCTTTGGACTGGTATCTGGACCAGGCTTAGTTTTATGTAAAGACTGTTTAATTTACTGCTGACCTGCTGGCAGCCTGTTTTCTATTTTCTCTGTTTATTATGAGTGTTGAGACTGAGTGTGCCTCAGACAGTTATTTTTCCTCCAGTTGTCGCCAACCTTATATCCTGCTCTGCTTCCCTAAACCTCCTTCTTCCCCTCCCATCATCCTCTACGTGCAGCTCTTTCCACTCATCTCCTCCTTTTCACCCTCATGACCAACCTTTTCATTTGCTCTCCCACCCTTCCTCCCTCCTTCCTTTTTATTCTGCCTTCCCTCCCTCTGAGGCAAATCCTTCTGATGTGCTACGTGTGCCTGCTTGTACACACACACACACACACACACACACACACACACATGCAGTGATAGTGCGCTGCTGTCGTAGCACCATGTGACCCCAGCAGCAACCAATCCAAGACCTGCTTGCTTGATCAACCAAACATCTGCCTCTGCTGCCTCAGCCAATCAGAGTGGCGGTTAGGGCCTGTCCCTGTCAGCACTTGCTGCTGCTTTGTGTGTTTTCTCTTCTGCCTGCGTGAGAGGAAGTGTGCCTTTCCTGCCAGGGGAGGGTCCTGGATTAACTCAGCTCTCTGTCTGCTTTCATACCAAACGCTCAGCTGATAGCTGCTGCCGAAGGATATACTGTAGCCAGACTGAGCTTACTGCTGCTGTGGTTTATACTGGCATACTGCAGTGGGGAGCAAGAGGAGGAGGTTGTTTTCTGTTTCTGTGTGGAGGGAGGAGGGAGAAAGAAGTTCACCAGACCTGGTGGTGTGTTGCTGTAAGGAGAGAAGACATAGAATAACGGAGGCAGAGAAAGAGAAACGGGTCTTGTTTCAGGCTAAATGGTCTGATGGGGGAGATGCACAAGGTTTAACGCAGCATGTCAATTGGAACGAGGCACCCAGTAAGTAAAACACACACACACACACACACACACACACACACACACACACACACACACACAAACGCCACTGCACCAGAGCAAGGAGAACTTTAACGGCTGCAGTGCGCTGCTGGGGCAGCAGCATTTTAAAGTGGGTCAGACTGCGTGGAAAGACAAACAAACAGGAGGGAGGGGGAAGGTGTTGTTTGAGTCTGGGGTGGTAGGGTGGGTTTGTGAGTGTTTATGTGTGAGACTTAGCTGGCTGCTCTAAAATATTCCCACTATCCCACTACCGGTGTGTATGTATGTGTGTGTGTGTTTGTGTGTGTGTGTGTGTGTGTGTGTGTGTGTGTGTGTGTGTGATAGGAATGAGTGGGAGTGGAGGTGCAGACGTCTGGGAATATTTCAGAAGTGAGCAATATGACGTGGTGCTGCACAACCACCTGCCTCTGACTTTCTGCTTCCAAACTTATCTGCTCTGTCTGTAAAAAAACACACACTTCCCCTCCATTGTGTGTGTGTTGACAAAACATGTGATATTGTTCACTATGTAATGATAGGGGCTTTGTCTTATTATTTGTTTGTTTTCACCAAATCAGTTTCATTTCCCTGCTCTTAGTTTCTTTTCACATGCCAGGCATGTAAATAAGAATTTGTTATTAATTGACTTGCCTGGTTAAGTAAATGTTAAATAAAATAAAAAAACAAACATGTTTTTAGGTATATAATGCAAACATGGCCAGTTGTAATGTATGGTATAACACATCAAGTAAATGTAGTCTAATATCAAAGCCCTGTAGTACATAAATGCTACCCTTAAGATGCATAACGGTTTTGATTAAACTCTATTTACATTTGTTTATGTGGTATTTTGTAAATACTGTTGTGTTGGAGTTAATCCCACTGTAAATAGAGGGGGATGGCAACACTTCATTGTGACATTTGAAGATCACAAGACCAAAGATTATAAAATTCACACAGATGGTCCACTCCCTGTATTTACAGGACCTGAAGATGTTGTGGCATTGCTCTGAATTTGGTGTTTTGTTGGCAGTTTAAGGGGAGACACCCCAGGCAAAAATATCATTTTTCATGCACTGGTCAATTTTGAGATTTTGGCCTATTTTTCTTCCATAACATGTCGTCATTCAGACTACTGGAAAGAAAACATCCAAAAAACACATTTAGGCTTTTGCCTGAATGTGTATTTTGCCTGTTGGGTTTGAGTTTGCCATGTTATGATTTGAGCATATTTTTTATGCTAAATGCAGTACCTGTGAGGGTTTCTGGACAATATTTGTCATTGTTTTGTGTTAATTGATTTCCAATAATAAATATATATATATATATATATATATATATACATTTGCATAAAGCAAGCATATTTGCCCACTCCCATGTTGATAAGAGTATTAAATACTTGACAAATCTCCCTTTTAGGAACATTTTGAACAGATAAACAGATTAATTTGCAATTAAATCACAATTAACTATTTTAATCGATTGACAGCCCAAATTTAAACATAACATTTCAGAAATATTGTAATACAAAACATAATAGCCTTAATGTAAGTAATCATCTATTAGTTACTTTTTTTTATTCTATTCCCCTGTAGTGTCTTCAAAAAGGCTGTTTTATGAAAAAGAGCCAGAAATCTCCACTTCAGTAGCACTTACAGACACCAAACTTTCCAGTGTCATTCCTATCTATATTCTGAAGGTTTTTACTGAGTGGTTTGTTCATATATTATTCATAGCCTGATTTATATAACATTTTATTCCTAAAAACATGGATTGGACATGACATTTCTTTTATTATTTTTTTATGGCAGTTGAGAGTATTTTCTGATTTATTAAGGGATAAAAAGAGATATCCAAAATTCCCTGTGTAAAAACCTTTGACTAATATGTCAACAAAATGAAACAACATTTTTTAACTTGGCTTTATCCAATGTTCAGATTTCTGTTCTGGAAATGAATGCAAATTGGCACATATTTAATAAGATAATGCTTCATTTGCATATTTAAAAAAAAAAATGTAAACACATTTTCAGAAAACTTGTAATACCAAAGAAATGTCTTTAACGTAAGTAAACATCTGGGGAAGTGTCATGGTGATGTATTAGTTGAATCTTTACCTTATTGACCCTTTAAAGTAAAATTTCCATGATGTAATGCCTAACTAGAAAGAGGAAAGCTCTTTTTCCTGATAAACCGGAGGGATTTTCCAGTGTAGTGTGAGTAAGCAAGACAAGAGAAGTTGCTCACACTGGAATGACTGTGCCAATCTTCTGTTCACATCTGCATCACAACTGGTTTTGATTTTTGCTCAGGCCCTCATGTGGACAGCTATATTTTGCAATAACACGAACAGTGAAAGCACCTTTGATCCTTTGAGGAAGTTAGGCTAGTTGACTGCAGGCTTCACGACTGCCGAGTTCAGACCTTGTTCTCTATAAAGCTAGTATGTTTTTACAATTAAAACTTCAGCAGGTCTCAGGCTGCTAATGGCTTTTCTTCACTTTCCTGTGAGGTCGTCTGTAGCAGGAAGAAAAGCCCCCACAAACAGGACTGTGCAACGCAGCGAATCCAAACCAGCGGTAGCACCCAGCATGGTTTGATAAGAGCTTGATTTACTAACATGACTAACAGTCGTCATCAGCGTTACTATCACTCTGTCTGCTTTTTCATGCAAGAGGTGTTGTTCTGTGTTTTGTCATGCTGACACACGTTGTGTTAGTTATCTTACTGATTCGTCTGGCTTGGCATAGAGGTGTTATTGTGTTGTCATTGGTGCTGAGTGTCCTTGCTAGTGACAGGCTCCAGCATTCGATTTTGTTTTTGAAGGACGTTTTGTCTGTGCGTACATTTATCTGCTCATTTTCCTGTTTTTGGTTTTGTGTGACAGCCAGCTGGATTATTCTTGGTTGAGTGAGCTCAGACAGATAGAGACAGATGCTCGCTCACGTCTGTTCTGCCAATAGTCCAGTAATTACCTTTTAATGGATATTATGTAATGAAATTGTCTGTGCCTGAGTTTGTCTGTGTGTGTGGAGTCTGAGTTTCTGATTCTGACGGAGCTATTAAGGGAAAGCTAATTAACAAACAATGCATTTGAGTGCACCTCCTCGACCCATTTACACGCATGCATCTATGTCGGTAACTAAATTCTCCCCAGCCTCGAGTTCCTTGATTCGGTTTTGTTGAAGCCTGAAATTCGCTGGCTTCCAGTCAGTCAGTCAGGCAGACAGACCTGCTGGCCTTTTATGCTGGCTAGCCTTTAAACAATAGTATTCATGTCTCCCCCTGGTACAGTACGCTGCTGGAAGATTCTCCTGCCCTGCTGATGTTTCTGTGTCCTCCATTTTGTGTGACAGTTTACAAAGCTTACCTGGCCAGGAGGTGACAGAGACGATAATACGTGTGGCTTATATTATTGGTAGTGGCTGTGTGTTTTACTTTGAATATGTAAATACTAGCACGGCGTTTTGACATTAGGGTTAGGACTGCACTAATGCTCAGCTGTGTTTGTTTCTCCATCCTCAGGAGGCCGAGACAGGATTAGTCCCGAGTGTTCAAGACTTTGATAAGAAGCTAGCTGAAGCAGACGCCTACCTGCAGATTCTGATTGACCAGTTAAAGGTAGGACTCAGTGGAGCAACACCTAACCGACACCATCATTTCATCTTTACACTTTCTTGTAGATTTGAGAAATGTAGGATATCTGCCACTCACTTTGATGTGTTTGGCAAAAACATCCAGAGGTAATAGATCAAATCATTTATTTCAAATTGCAACCTAAACCAGATTTCCCTCATGGACAAAACAAAGTGACTGTGACGCTGTGCAATGCATACAAAAATAAGTGCCATCAGTGCTGTATAAAGAGCTAGTGATGAGCAGAGGAATCTCCACACTCTATATTAGAGATAAATGGGTAGAACAAAGCAAAATACATTTATGCAAAGAAGACCATACTTGCCAACCCTCCGGATTTTCCCGGGAGACTCCCGTTTTTCATTGCCCTCTCCCAGTTTCCTCCTGGGGTCACAATTATCCCGTGTTTCTCCCAATTTATAGTACATTTAACAGCTTTAGTTCCTTTTCCTTATCTCAACATGTTTCTGCCACTATAAAGCGCGTATAAGCCGTACTGTTTCCATCCGGACGACAATAGAGCTACACAAAATGTTGTTTCTCGACACAACGCGGTTTCATCACAGAGGGCAGCACCCAAAGTTGGGCTTTGCTCGACGCAGCAAAAAGCCATCGTGGCGCAGCACAAGCCATTGGAAATAACGGGTTTTAAAGCGCAGCGGTGCCGTTTTCGCTTTGTGTCTGAAAGGACCTTCAGTGAGTGAGAGACCGAGAGAGAAATGGAGAGTACTAAGAGAAAGAAATACTTGAGTATTTCTCCTTACAGGGGCAAAAAATGAATAAAATCTGATGAATATTTGTTTATGCCATAGATTCACATAAATTCATTTATTTCCTGAGAATTAAAAGTAACATTAAAAGTAGGCCTATTAAACATAACATTGCTGTTGCAGTGTACTTATTATTTTGTTATTTTCATTCTTTAGAAGTTACCAGAATGCAGGAAACAAAGTCTCTGAAACTCACATATTTCTGGGGGAAGTCGCCCAGATCCCCCGCTTTGGTTTTGAAATCCTCCCTCCCTATTTTTGAGGTCTCAAGGTTGGCAAGTATGGAGAAGACTGGTATAATATATATATAAAAGCTCCAGGATGTGGAAAGAATTTTGTTGGAAAAACATCTTCATTACTCCCAAGACTAAAAGTAAATTGTCATCTACACAACAGACATGCTGGAGACTGTGTGGAGAGAAAAAATGCAGATCATACTCGTTTTCTGGAAATGTATGAAAATGAGAAAATACTGGGAGGATGATGTATGGGAAGAGCTAAAAGCGATATTGGATTATGAATTACCAAAGACATTTGTGGTGTTATATCAAGGCAATCTGACAAGGGGAAATGTTCAATGTGAAGACCGATATCTGGTTAAAGTTCTGTTAGAGGCTACCACGAAATGGTGCAAAGAGGACTCTACCACTTTGAAACACTGGCTTGACACTGTTGAGGAGATTTTTGAAATGGAAAGACTGAATTTACGGAGAAATGGGACAAATGGACGGCTTATAAGACCCTTCATAAAGACACCACTAGAGCCATTGAATAAGGACAGGGACATCTTAAGTTGTATCGATATGTTATGTATATCATTGGCACGACTTATGTGTGTTCTGTGTTTACTAAATGAAAAATAATAAAACTTCAGTTGAAAAAAACTAATTTCAACCTAAAATCGACCCTATATATCTGTAAATGTATCATACACATGGCATGCTTGCATTTGAATCTGTGTCAGGACCTCTCTTTTAACTAAGCAGAAGTTATTAAGAATAAGATTTGTGGTTGCATTGTGATAAAACAGAAAATAGTGTATTTAAAGAAGCAGCCACATTCTCACAGGCAGAACATCTTAATGAAAACACTGCAAGTGTCCCTCCTTGGTGAGAAGAGCTTACATTATCTCAAGCCCCATCATCTGTACACATTCACCTTCTTATCATTTCAATACTCGTTTGACAGTGTACCCATCTTAGCTAATTTTCCATCTCTTTTTTCCCCCTTTTCATCTCTTGTTCTCTGTCACTCTCACACAGCTGTTTGATGAGAAGATCAAGGACTGCAAAGAGGATGAATCACGCAGAGTGAGTACCGGCAGTGCTGCTCTATCCTCGTGTCTCGGCTCTCTGGTCCGCTGTTCTCGCCGTCATTAGAGGCTAACAGCAGGGGAAGCAGGCTGACACACAGCGCTGATAGCTGTCTGTGTGATGCAGCCGTTTGGTGATGCGGTTGCTCGTCAGACTATTTTAAAGGTTATTGCATCGGTTAAAAAATGACTGTCCATTATGACCTGTTTCTCAACATTTTTATTGAGAAAGTAATTTAAGAATTTGTGTTTTTATTTGAAAAGCTAACAAAACGGTTAAAAACGGTTGAAACTAATGATTATTTTCATTGTTGAATATTTTCTCGATTAGTAGTTTGGTTTATAAAATCTCAGAAAATGGTGAAAACTGCCTATCAGTGATTCCCAAAGCCCAAGATAACGTCCTCAAATGTCTTGTTTGTCCACAACTCAAAGATATTCAGTTTACTGACTTAGAGCGGTAAAGAAACCAGAAAATATTCACATTTAAGAAGCTGGAATCAGAGAATTAATTACTCAAATCGATTAATCGATTATCAAAATAGTTGGCGGTTTTATCATTGCAGCTCTAAACTATTATTATAACGATTATTTTCATTATTGATTCATTGTTTTGTCTGCACAATGTCACAAGATGGTGAAAAATGCCCATTATAATTTCAGATGTCTTGTTTTGTCCGATCAGCTGTCTAAAATATGTATATATATATATATATATATATATATATATATATATACAGTATATCTATTCTACTTACAATGATATAAAATCCTCACATTTCAAAAGCTTGTCTGTCGATCGTTAATCGACTAATCGTCGCAGCTCTAAAGGACTTAAACAGTTAGCTCTGCAGCTAAATATGACACATCAAGGGTATCGATTGAAGCTGATGAACAAGAGGCCATGCTTGTGTATTAAAAAAGTATTCAGGGACCATTTTGAGAACCAATATATTATTATTAAAGATTAGAGCTGCAACAATTAATCGATTAGTTGTCAAATATTAAATTAATCGCCAACTATTTTGATAATCGATTAATCGGTTTGAGTCATTTCTTTTTTTTAAAGAAAAAAAGAGTCCAAATTCTGTGATTTCAGCTTCTTAATTGTGAATATTTTTCTGGTTTCTTTACTCCTCTATGACAGTAAACTGAATATCTTTGAGTTGTAAACACAACAAGACACCTGAGAACGTCATTTTGGGCTTTGGGAAACACTGATCGCCATTTTTCACCATTTTCTGACATTTAATAGACCAAACAGCTAATTGATTAATCACGAAAATAATCAAGAGATTAATCAACAATGAAATGAATCATTAGTTGCAGCCCTATTACAGATCATAGTTGGATTAGGGTCAAAATTTCAGTTACATTTCTTTTTTTCTGGTTCTTTTCAAGGCCACTTAGTCCACAAAAGCAGATTATTTTTTTAGTTGGAAATAAGTTATCTTTTAGGTGTTTATTGTTGTTGGAGGAAGCAGTTCGGTATCAGTGTGTCTTGTTTTTTTTACCAGCAGCTGCATGATTCACTTCCTCCCTGAGGTTAACACTGGGTTTTGGTCAGTTTGACTTGTTTATTATGGTGACTTCAACGATCTCCTCAGTGGGAGAAATTGTCTTGTAGATTTCCAAAGAACAAAAAAGTTGCGTCAGTAAGTTCTACGTCATTACCTCGATGTTATCTACCGGTTGTGCTTTATTTGCTGTCAAACTGGTTGAATCAGCATTTCTACTTTTGAACTTTGTATTTGTTTTTTTGAATTACAGTCAGATTTTACAGCCTGTTTTCTTTTCTTTTTACAGAAAATTGAAATTTTGAAGGAGACTACTTGTGTAAGTCAGAAACATTTTCCTTCCTGTCTTTGAGTTTAAAAATCAGTTCCTAGTTATTGAATTTCCTTTTTTGTCTTTTTCTTTCAGAGCATGGTAGAGTCCATCAAGCACTGTATTGTACTGCTGCAAATCGCCAAGGTAAGCCCAATATTGGCATGATTCATCTCTCTGTAGTTTGGTTTGCTACTTCACCATAATCATTGTTTTTGTGAGACCACACCGGTGTGCAATGTGTGTTACCTTAACGTGATGTTTCTGGGATAGTTCCCTACTTACAGTTGCTACTGTATCTGGGTCGGGTCGTTGATGAGGGTGTAACCCAGTACTCGTTTCATCACATGTTCCATTCAGTCCTTTGAGAAGGAAGTGGAACAATCATCTCTGCTTCATGTGGTTGTTAAATGACACTGATAGATTTTTTTAAATAACACTTTTACTCATGAATAAAAATCTAGGAAACAACTAGATTACAGATTGGCATGGTAGAGCAATCCTGTTATTGATACTGAAAGAGATGATGGAGGATTTGACCATGTGATGAAAGGATTACTGCATGTGGCAAGTTGGTGAATATTATGAAGCTTCATGCGATGAGAGGGATGGATCTCACCACTCTCTACACCGCAGATGCTTGATAAAATGACTCTACAACTAGTCTAACATTGTCTTCTCAAAATTTTAAGGACCAAAGTAACGAACAGCAACACGCAAACGGACTTATAGTAAGTTTGACATTCTCCGTCCATGATAGAAAATTAAAATCAAACAAACTGCTAACTTTTTTTTTTCTTGCTTAATTTTCTCTCCACTGTAGAAAATCAGATAAATCAGATCTCTTTAGTGCATGCCCTCTAATTTGGTGATAAGCTCTTTCCCTCATGTCTTTCATCACCATCCTCCTTTTGATTTGGTTAATCATTTCCTTATTTCATCTCAGATTTAAATTCTTTCAGCAATGGTTGGGTGTTTTTTTCTTCACACAAAATGTGTATTTGTGTGTGCAAACTTTGAATCCAGAAAATGCACATTGTTGCAGAATATGTATGTGTGCATAGACTATACATGTGTGTTTGCATGCAGAATGGTGCACTTCACTTCACCCACTAATTAGTCAACTAATTCACCATTGATCCATCGTGTACACACTGCCTGCTTATTGAACCATCGAGCACTAATAGCTGGAGAGCCATCCAGAGAGCGTTTTACTGTCTCTACAGGTCCCTGTCTTCATGTCAGGAGCCACACTGGGGTTTTGCATGTTTTTACTACAAATCACATGTACTTTAAATTACTAATGATTATTTTCCAAAGCATTTACTATAAGTTTTTAGATTGATTTCTGATCTTACAGGGAGCAATTGGTTTCCATTCCTTTTAGTAAGTTGTGAATATCAACGTGAAGAATTAAAGCTTACATTTGATTGATAATCCATCACAGTAGGGCTGCACCCTTATTTTGGTTTTAGTCGACTAAGATTTCTTTAGTCAGTTAGTTGTTTTTATGCTTTTTTTCATGCTGAATGACATATTTCTAAGAAACTTATGAGCACATCTCTGGTAAATACAAGATTTAAAGTGGTGCTTTTGCGTGATTCTTTACGGAGAAACTCACTTTTACAGATCTGACGATTAAATCAACGAATCGATTAATCAACAAAATCATATAAGTTTTTGTTGACTAATAACTTCTTTTCTCTTCGGGGACAGCCCTATGCCACAGTAAACAATGTAGTCTTCTTTATTCAAAACAACACTCTGACCTCTGATTTTGAGAGTGGGCGGTCAAACCATAAACTTTTACAGTAAGTGGAACAAACAACCACCAAACATAAATTGTCCTTTTGACTTTTGACTTGCCGGTTTGATTTCCAGACGGCACAGCTTATGAATAAAATTATTTTTTGTCCTGGCTCACAACGGCATTGCGATGCAATCTAATGCAATGAAAGTGGACTATGTATTCACTGAACTGTGATGGATTACATATCTGCATGAAGTTTTTGTACAAGTTGATTTTTATACCAATGCAAAGGTTGGGGAAGTGGTCAGGTTGAAAGGAAAGAGGGAGGGAGATGGTCTGTAAAATGAAAGAAAAGTGTGGACTTAAGGGCAAAATGAAACATGTACTGAGAGCTTACACCTCCCTACAATGAAGAAAATCCAGTGGGTAAAAAATCAATCTAAAAGCTTTCAGTATGCTTTGGAAAATGGTTGGTAATATAACGGGGACAGTTTGTTGGTAATGGATTAACATGAGGAAAAATTCCACCTCAAAGCAAGAATCCCACTGGGGGCCGTAAAGCTCACAGATCTGCACTGCTCTTATAGCTGACTTAATCTCACAGTCATTAAGTACAGTATTGCGTAGTATTAATAGTACAACATAAGCTCCGTCTATGCATCCAACTGCACATGTTCTTATGTGCCATAATCTTTGTGCTAAAGATATCTTTGCAGCTTTAGAACATCTAAACATCTGTCACGTTGCCTGTACGCCTCTAATGCGGAGCAAATAATAAATGCACTGTAGACCGTTTTGTTTATAATACTTGAAACACCAGCAGCATGTTTGATTGACCCTGTCGAGCGCTGCACCAGCGGGGGAATTGCAGCAAAGTGCAGGAATCATTTAAACCGAGCACACCAGAAGCCTGTTCAGTATTTATCTGTCAAAATAATGGATGTGCTGTGATTGGTTTAGGTTTGCTCTGCTGCTCGAGCTACCTGCTGCATTAATATTACATTCACTAAAAAAAAAAAAAAATCGATCATGACACAGCGCTTAAAAGCCGTTTTTAGCTGGAACTCTTTCCCTCCGCCTGCTTTTGCCTTAGCTCCTGCTTGCAAGGCCACGGGCTGGTCCCACCATGGCCGACCAGTATTTCTGTAATTGGCTATAATTAGTAGCCGTCGCCTTACTTTCATGGAGGCACGTGGACTAGGCGAGCATCGGGCAGTACGGAGGGGAGGTAGAAAGGAGGGAATAGAGGCAAGAAGCTTGAAGATGAGAGAGAGAAGTGTGAACAAATGGAGCTGAGATGTTAGACCAAGCTTCTCTATATTTTCTACCTCTAATCATAACTTGCCTTTTAATGACACATATCTAGACACAGGAACATAGAAAAGGAGGGTCAGAGAGTCCATCTCCAAGTTCATAAACTAGCATTTAGTGGAACATTTTCCCTTCAGATTAACAACCATGACATCACACCACAACTCTTCTTCCTCTGTAGTCCGTGGGTGTTTCTCAAAGTCAAAAATGCTCCCTTGGTAGGACGGGTCCTTCCAAGTCTGGTCCTACAGAGACTAGGCAAGACTCCTTCCAAACATTATGAGAGCACACATTGGAACAGTCTAGCGAGTGTGCTGGTGTGCAGAAGAAAAGGATTTGGTATATATATATTTTTACTTTATTTAGAACTTACATTTAGAACAGATAATTTTTTTTTATTAATTTGTGATTAATAACGGACAAGGATGCAATTAATTGTGACAGCCCTGGTACTAAGCATAGAATTATTATGCTGTTCTCTCAAAGCTACCAGACATAGGAATTTTACCTCACTGATTGGAAAACACATTTCAAACTCAACAGAAATGAAATAAAACTCATCAAACCCATCTTAATTAGTTTTTCCACTGTTCCAACAACCTTTAACTCTGGTTTGGTGAAAAAAATAATCCCTTAATTGATTCACTGCGTTAGATGTGAAAATATGCCGGATCTACACGCTGTTTCCCCGCTGTCTCTCTCTGCTGTCTCTCTCTGCTGTCTCTCTCTGCTGTCTCTCTCTGCTGTCTCTCTCTGCTGTCTCTCTCTGCTGTCTCTCTCTGCTGTCTCTCTCTGCTGTCTCTCTCTGCTGTCTCTCTCTGCTGTCTCTCTCTGCTGTTGCTGACCTCTTTGTGCTTGTGCTAACGTTACTGAGCGACAAAAGTCAGAACAAACTTAAATTAGACCCTGCAGATCTAATATGCGTGAAAATTCAGCAACTAGATTGCCAATTTCTTGCCTCAAATTAGTTCAGAAACAGATTTTGGCAGACTGCTGAGGTTAAATAACTGAAACTGAAAAGTTAGTGTATTTTCAATCGGTGTACAGGAAATGCATCGTTTGCATAGGATTGTGGGTGTTTTAGGAGCACGGAGGATGAACACATGCATCCTTCGAAATCCTCTGAACGAAGGACTCAGTCCTCGGTAGAATTCAAAGAATCCTGGATATTAGAACAGTCCTTTGGGGGGATTCAATGACGTAGCATCCTTGAAATTCAGCCTTTGAGGGATCTTTCCTTGACTTTGAGAAACACCCATAATCTTCTATGTAACATGCTCAGTGTTGCATCATGGGATTGTGGAGGCCTGGTGTCTACTTCCTGGTATTTTTGTCGAACTTTGGTACCTACACCAGCTGCTGTATTTTCACCCTCACAGCCTTGCGTCAGGTCATGTCCTGACTCACTCTGCCTCTTCCTGTTGATCACAAAATGACTTCCCTGTAGAAATCACAGATTACAGGTCAGGTTTGAGTAATAGGATGACACATCACATCGACTAGATTTAATTTCAATGCCACCAGTAGCCCTGAGGGGTGAGTTTGTTGGGGAATAAGGGTCGATATGGTTTTGCTGTAGCTCATGTTTTCATCCATGTTCCTGTCAGTCGGGTCATCAGTGCCAGTGACCCTATTACGCCTAGCCAACAGGCTGCTTGTTATGTGTGTGTTTGTGCCTCTATTCAAATGCATGGCTGTTAACTGTGGCACTGATGAGGGCAGGCCACTGCAGATAAGAACGTCCCCGCTGGTTTTCACCACAGGGAAATCAAAAGCTAGAGAGTTAAAACATGTTACAGATTTAGTCTGCAGCCCAGTGGAGTTAATTAACTCCTTTTTAGACGGGGAAGGTTGTTCACAGGTTCCAGAGGTGCTGCTGGTTATTGTTGTGCAAAGCTACTGCTGGTGTTTGGATTTCAAGCTGCGTCGTTGGTTTCATATCGATTTAGATAATGAAACCTGGAAACACTCTTTCCAGGAAATGAAGTGAAAGGAAATTGATCCGCCCAGCCTGGGTGGTGTGTATTTTATTTCACAGTTCTTGTTGTCGCGTAGGTATACCATTAAGTTGATATATAACCGATACACGAGCTGTGATGTTGAGGGTGAGAGCTTACATTGACATCTGGGTTGGATGTTAAAGGAAATGATGTTTCATTGTGGTTAGTCATGTAGGTACATTTGTGGTTGATGTTTTCCGGTAGGGCTTCCCCCTCTTGTCAATTAGTCAACTGATTGGTCAGTTTGGTCTTTGCCGACTAAGATTTCTTTAGTCGATTAGGCGTTTTTTTTTGTTTGTTTTTTTAATACTGAACGACTTTTTCCCAAGAAACCTTTGAGCACATCTCTGGTAAACACAAGATTTAAAGTGGTGCTTTTGTGTGATTCTTTGTGGAGAAACTCAGTTTTACAGATCTGTCGATTAAATCATCTAATAAATTAGTTGACAAAATCATATGCAGTATTGAATTTTAATCTCAAGGTTTATTGTCTGACATTTTACATTATTAAGCGGGCAGTGGCGTGGGTGTGCTATTGTTGCAGTAAGTGTCTGATGCGGTGTTGTTTTTTTTTGTTTGTATCCTCCAGAGCACCATAAACCCAGTCGATGGGATCTACCAACCCCCTCTGGACGAACCTGTAGTCAACACCACGATGCCAACACAGACAACACTACCCACAGGTACTACACATCTGCATTCTCACCATTTCTTATACACATCTAGACACATGTGTGTTCATGTGCTTGATGTGTCAACGCCTCCTTATAAAGACTCATAGACCCAACTAAATCCAGAGAGGTTGACAACAGCTCCCCCTGTTGTTCCCCCACATCTTAATCTCCTTCAGCTGATGGATCTTCTACTCTGTACTGATGTTGTCACAGAATTGTCTGAATTGAATGCTGACAAATGCTTTTTTTTGGCAATTTTATCAAAGAATATAATGAGTCAATATTCTGTCACATTTTAAATTCTAATGTTTCACTGTGGTATTGAAGACTGTGGGATGACCATGTACCAAGGCTGAGTCCTTACCGCAGCGACCCAGGGTTTGAATCCGACCCGCGGCCCATGTGCTGCATGTCATCCTCTCTCTCTCTCTCTCTCTCTCTCTCTCTCTCTCTCTCTCTCTCTCTCTCTCCCCCTTTCAATACTGTCTCGGTCACTATCCAATAAAGGCATAAAAAGCTCCAAAAAAAGCTCCCTGGGAGAAGGAAGCAAACGTTTTATGTACAGGTCTTTAAATGTTCTACTTCCTTTTTAAACCAGAGCCCAAAGATCAGTCAATAACGGGAGAAATGCTGGGTTTTTCTATTGCAGGGAGGACAAAGGAAATGATTGAAGTCCAAAATCATTCAGGGTTTTGAGAAATGCACAAAGTGTTCTTTCAGTGCAATTTGTAGATAAATCGATAAAAGTTTAGTTCCTGATTGCAGAGTCCAGTCACACGATATCCATTATAGTTATTATCACATGTGTTAATGTGATTATATTTCATTTTTCAGACATAATTCTCTCTGAAAATGAATTTATTAATGTTGTTCTGTTTTGAAGCAGAGTCCTGTCCTTCAGTGTAATTTTGTTTTAAGTCATTTTAGTTGGTAAATAATTGACTAAATTTAATGGTATGGCATGACTAAGATCTGACTAAAATTTTAGGCTATTTTGGTCAAAAGACTGACTAAGACTGCTGTGAAAATGAACCATGCAAAGTAGGTCGTTTCTAATTTGGGTCTCTTAATAGACTGTGTAATCCCCCTCACAGCTGAAGCTTCTGTCTGCAGCGCCTCAGATCATTTTCTCAGCCTCCTCCCCGATTTCAGGCTGCTGTTTTTAATGTGATTTGGCTTCATCTTGAGGCTTCACTGCTAAATCATCTACTTTCTCTTTCTACTAAAGACGCTTCACTGCTAAATCATCTACTTTCTCTTTCTGCTAAAGACGCTTCTCAGGTGTGTAAATCAGACCAACGCCCCTCCACGTTACCCGTTGGTCCCGTCGTCACGGTGATGGGCAGTCTGCAGACCCCAACTCCCAACAGCACAGGTGAAAGTTCACTTCACTCATATCGCAGCATTAAGAGCTATAGCACCACAAAGAAAGATCCTTTTGTTGTGGTAATTAATGTGAATCACACATTCCTCTAATGATTACAAGACAAAGTAAATATGAGGACGCAGCAGTTAGTCTCCTGGTTTGGTGGTTTGGTCCCCATGACATATTTAATATAGTTACAACATAAAAAACACATTTTGTCTAAAACAAAACAATCCCAACTGAAGGTGCATTTTTTTGCTGTGTTGGTGCTTTCAATCATATCACATGATCTTTATTAGCAGATGGAGTTTTAATGGAATTGAAAATGTTCAAATATAAATTTTTCTCAGCACTTCAAAGACTTTTCATTCATGTTGGGTTAAAAAACGAAGGTTCAAAGTTCAAAGATTAACTTCAAACTTCACATTTTATTTTGTCTTGACTTTTTGTAGGATTTTGAAAATCTTCCTACTAGTAGTACAAGTTGCATAGAAATGTTTTGTTAGATCCTTTAATTTTCAATTTAAGCAACATGAAGCTAATGTAATAAGAACCACAAGAGCAAAAGTAATGATAACATGAATTATTACTGTACTGTCTCCAACCCGGAGTGCTGTGTCAACAAACATAGTAAATTAAAAAGCCAAATAGAAAAGCCCAGGAAAGCAGAGGATCATGTCTTCTGTGCTGAGGCAGCAGTATTAAAATGCTGCGCTGTGCACTAAGGAGTCTGCGTGCTCGAGAGTACTGTCGATATGCTCTGCAGAGGAAGCCGTCACTACGTTAAAGACCGCCTTATGTTCCCGCACACAGCCAGCTGGACCGCGCTCAGAAATGAGTGCTTTAGCTTAACAACAGAATGTTGATTTGACCTGTACACTGTATGAATAAAGAAGCCGTATGTATTAGATCCATTAAATGAAAAGGTGAGCGCCGACATGACACACAATGTTTTTTCTTCTTCCCTCTGTCAGGGAGTGGCCCGTCAGGCCCCAGCAGCGGCGTCGCCTCCCCGGCTCACATCCCCCTCCCCTCGCACTCAGTGCCAGACTTCTCCTATTCCTCCAGCGAGGATGAGTTCTACGACGCTGACGAGTTCTACCAGAGCAGCACTTCCCCCAAACACTGCATAGAGTGAGTATAGTCATATCACCCCGCCTCCCTGCAGCCAACGCTGCATACGGCGAATCTATTGTTTCATAGCTGGAAAGCAACACTGTAATTATAGCGTTTAGCGGCTCAGGTGGGAAAATGCTGCTTAGTGCAAATAAAAAGTCAGAGAAGTTTGCCTGTGAAATCCTACTAACTTTTTAACTCTTTATCTCTTCTGCTTCCTGTCTCCTTTCCGCTCCCTCTATCGCCTCCTCAGTCCCTCAGGGCCTCAGGCTGCCTCGCCTCTCAGTAATGAAGCAGCAGCATTGAAACGACCGGACACCACCGAGTCCCTCAACTCGTCCATGTCCAACGGCACCACAGATGCAGGTAAAAAGAGAAAGCACACAAAATGCACACCCAAACTGTTTTTGTGCCTCTTTATGCATTAAACACTAAGCTGGAGCCCTCCTCTGCTGAAGTAGGAGATGGTTTTACAGTTATTAATCCCCTGCTTTAGTTCCATCCCAGTAGCTTAAGGCATTAATAACATTTGGTTTTGTCAAATGGTAAAAAGTGTTATTTTACACATGAAAAGACAGGGAACCACAAGCTTTACTCTTAATAAATTAGATATTAGATTTAAGGACTGGGCAGCTAAAGGAGTAGCTGCTCAATGCAACATAATGAAAGAAAGAAGGGACACTGTTCAGCTTTGAAATGCTTCAAGAGAAATTCTTATGAGAAAACCAAGACTTCAATCGATACCTTCAGATGCGGCATTATGTAAATAAAAAGGTGAAAAAATGTAACAGAACCAAGGACGGGTTTGATAGAATTGCTCAGAAAAACATATAAGTCAAATACTGGTAGTAGAATCATTTCATGTATGTATAAAGGGCTGGTAAATCTTAAAAAAAACAAAAACTTTGTATATTAAAACAAAATGGGAGAAGGGAGGAGAGATGATCATATCTGAGGAAGAGTGGGCAATAATATGGCTGTATCAATGGAAGTCTACCAGCTCACAAACTTGAGGGAGAGAAGTTGGAAAAGCCCGATAAGGGATTTTATATCACCCCCTCTCAGAAATCCCACTACAATGGTAAATCCCCAGTTTGCTGGAGAAATTGCTATATTGAATGAAGATATTTTCAGCTGTCATGTACCCCTGGAGAGTAAGACCATATTTTTTGGACTCGTATCTCAAGATTGGCTGAAAAGAGACATTTTTATTAAATATATTGCTGGTAGCTGGTAAAAAAGGCTCTTACGAGGAGCTGGTTATCGCTGGAGAGCCCAACTTTAAATGCATGGAATGACATTACAGTGGATATTTACAAAATGGAGAAGATAACAGCATATTTGTGTCATGCAGGGAAAACTGGTTAACTTTGTAACACCCCACAGGCCAGATTTTATTTTTACAAATCTATGATTGTATGGTAAAGAAGAGATCACTCCCTAGTTTCTCTGTATCTATAACAAATCTTAAAATGTGGCACTTTACACAAAGGTGGATGATGTATACATACAGTATTTGTAACTCATTTCATAGAAGTGTGTTTGGTGTTAAGTGTCAATTAAAAATATAATTATAATAAAAGAAAACACATGGAACGTAATGTTATTACAGCCATGTGAGACTTGTCCTCTGCTCTCGTCTTCAGACCCGTTTGACAGCCACGACGACCGCGATGACGAAGGCGAGGGCGAGTCCGTGGAGGAGCACAAGAGCGTCATCATGCATCTTCTCTCTCAAGTTCGTTTGGGCATGGACCTCACAAAGGTAAAGACACCTGACCAGTTAGGATCCTGGCTCCCTCCGTGCTCTATTTTGTTCACTCTGCATTCCTCTCACTGCAGTGCTCCTTTATCTTTTTGCTCACTAACATCATCTGTGCAAGCTGTTTTCTGTTGAACAACCCACGCAGCAACAGTTCTTCTCCTTTATTTCACAGGTGGTCCTGCCTACCTTCATCTTAGAGAGGAGATCTTTGTTAGAAATGTACGCAGACTTCTTTGCACATCCCGACGTATTTGTAAGGTAAGGGTCCTCCCTGTCATTGGCGCAACCCATTGTGTCACACAGAATAAATTCAGAAATGGTCAAATATGAAGTAGTTTAACTCTAATTTGTGTGACTTCCACTAGTATCGCTGAGCAGGCGGAGGCCCGGGACCGCATGGTTCACGTGGTGAAGTGGTACCTGTCAGCTTTCCATGCGGGTAGGAAAGGTTCAGTGGCCAAGAAACCTTACAACCCGATCCTGGGAGAAGTCTTCTACTGCCACTGGGATCTGGCCAGCGAAACAGAGGAGCCTTCCCCAAACACGGTGAGACCACATACTGTACCTCTGCAGCCCACGTTGGTTCTTGATTACTCAGGACTATGTGAATAAATTCAGCTATGGTAAAGCATTTTATGTTTTACAATAACACCACTTTTACACATCCTTACTAAAGTTCATATTTAGTTCATGCTGGATTTATTGTATATCAATATGCGAAAAAGGGAAAAAGGTACCACTTCATATGCAAAAACAAAACAAACTGTCACTTTGGCTAATTTGACCTGTTAAGCTCATTGAGACTCTGTTTATACAAATAAACTTGGAATTATAAGTATAGTCACCTTTGCAAACATTAAATTGAACAAACTTTGCTTTTTTTTGTGAGAACCGATTTCCTTTTATGCACATTTCTACACACACCACATGTTTCCATAGTCACTACAATGATTGATTCAGTTTTTCATATTTTATATATTTGTACCATGGAAGAACTTATCTATTCTGACTCTCCTCTCCTCTCCTCCGCCCTCCAGGAAACGGTATCAGAAGGTCCGGTACCGTGGTCTTCAACCAACAGTGTGTGTTTTGTGGCAGAGCAGGTCTCTCACCACCCACCCAGTGAGTGTCCAAACTTCTTTAGTTCTATTTTTATTCATTTATTTGACAGGGACAATACATGAAGGCATTGTTAAATAAAGTGCAACCGATGCAATGTATGTAAGACTTTTAGCCTTAACTAATTTGCAGACATTGTCCCTGGTTAGAAATAAAAACACATAGTACAACCATCTAATACAGGCAGAGAAACTAACAATAAAACAGACATAGGCAAACAACCACTGCAGACATTAATGGAAAACAAAAATTAAGAACAATGACTGAAAATGAAATAATAAAAAATGAAAATATGTTTACTATATAAACCCAAAACAAATGTACGCTAGCCTTTCATATTAGATTCAATGTTATAAGAAGGCTACAATTATCAGAACAATATGAACATTCAGGCTCGCTCATGTAGCTCAAAGGTGTACTGCAGATATAAATGTTAAATAAACTACTACTACTGACGATAGAAGAAATTCTCCAAATTTATTTGGCGACCCTAATAAAATCTCCAGCGACCCACCTGTGGGTCCCGACCCAGTCTTTGGGAATGACTCTTTTAGATCCTTCGTCATTACCTTTTACAGGCCAAAAAAATGTATGAAGCAAAATATATAGGCTGTTGATCACATGTTGAATTAGGAAATCTTAATCTTGAAAGTGTAAATTAAATTGTTTGACTGATTTTTACTCTTCAAATCACTGAGACGTTGCCACTTTTCTACAACCTCATGAGTATTTCCTCTCTTCTCTCTGTAGTTTCTGCATTCTACGCAGAATGTTTAAATAAGAAGATCCAGTTCAACGCTCACATCTGGACCAAGTCTAAGTTCTTAGGCATGTCCATAGGTGTCCACAATATTGGCCAAGGTACTTAAAGAGCACTGCTTCATACACTCCACAATACACACACTTTACTGTCACAATTTCATGTAGTTGTAATAATTATTTTCCGGTTTTGTTTCAGGTTGTGTGTCGTGTTTGGAGCACGATGAACATTACATCCTCACCTTCCCGAACGGATACGGCAGGTGCGTTGTGTTGATGTATTCCTATATTCTCTCTGATCATTAATATGTGCGTCACTGACCTGATCCCGTGTGTCCAGGTCGATTCTGACCGTGCCGTGGGTGGAGCTGGGTGGCGAGTGCAACATCTCCTGCTCAAAGTCGGGCTACAGCGCTAACATCGTGTTCCACACCAAACCCTTCTACGGAGGAAAGAAGCACAGGATCACTGCTGAGATTTTGTAAGAGGAAAACATTTCACTCCAATCACAGTTCAAAGACATTTTTAACGACATATACCATTAAATTGTTTTCTGTTTTTTTTTCAGTCCACCTAATGATAAGAAGTCTTTCTGCTCCATTGAGGGAGAATGGAACGGAGTGATGTATGCCAAGTGGTCATCTGGAGTGAGTCTTTTCTTTATCTGTCTTTTTTTTTTTTTCATTTCTCTTTTATTATTTTTTCGATTGGGGGTGGAGTTTGCATTAAATTAGACAATAATAACTTAGGGCAAAGTAGTCATCATTTGTAAGTCGCAAGGGCAGACTTTGGTCAGATCTAACAGGATGTCACTTTTCCTGTGACTTCCTGTAAATTCTTTGAATGCTGCTGGAAACGGCTGGAAACTGTCTGACTTGTCCGCAGCTTTGAGTCACCGCCCCCATGCTGCTGCCACCTGATCTTGGCGAGGCGCAGTTCATCTCGAACGAGCCTATTCATGACACTGGGGAATAACTACTAAAGGAAAGAGTTAAGC
The DNA here is from genome assembly GCF_043250625.1 of Sebastes fasciatus. Taxonomy (NCBI): domain Eukaryota; kingdom Metazoa; phylum Chordata; class Actinopteri; order Perciformes; family Sebastidae; genus Sebastes; species Sebastes fasciatus. The sequence continues at coordinate 16,954,742 of NC_133799.1, forward strand.
AATAAATTAATACATTAATACATGAATGAATGTGTTTTGTGTGTATTTCTAGGAGAACACAGCATTCATAGACACTAGGAGGATAGGCATCATTAAGAAGAAAGTGAGAAAGCTGGAAGACCAGCTCGACTACGAGTCCCGAAGGTGAGAAATTAAATTGGTTTTCACAGCAGTCTTTTCTATCATGGAACGAACCTACCAAGGATCCAGAAACAAAAAAAAGTCCTTCACTCAGAAGCAAACTGTTTTTTTCACCCCTTCAATTCACCAGATTGTGGAGAGATGTGACGTTGAACCTGAAGCTGAAAGACATCGACTCGGCAACAGAAGCCAAACACCGGCTGGAGGAGAAACAGAGAGCTGAAGCCAGAGAGAGGAAGGAGAACGAGCAGCAGTGGGAGACCAGGGTGAGACTGTCTGTTCTACATCTACCAGAGAGAACAGGAACATTGTGTGATAGTAGAACATGAACACTGTTTGGTAGTAGAACATTCATTTAAGGCTAAATAGAAAACAAACAAAAAGTATCAATTTCACTCTGATTCAGAGAGAAACAAACTACGGCTTGTGAAAGCGCCCTTACATTCATAATAACAGGAAGTTGAAGGCAACTCACTCTGTACTTGAAATTTCCAAGTTTCCAAGAAACGTATGAGCTCATCTCTAGTGAACACAAGATTTAAAGTGGTGCTTTTGTGTGATTGTTTGTGGAGAAACTCAGTTTTACAGATCTGTCAATTAAATCAGCTAATCAAGTGTTAGACGACTCAGAATTTCTTTGGTCGAGGACAGCCCTAGTAGACAAAGATCACTGTTAGAAATGTCAAATCATTTTGTTCAGTTTTATTTTCGGATCAAATTCAAATATTTGAGTGTAAAACTTGTCATTGCTTGTGTTTCTCTGCAGCTATTCCACGAGGACGGGGAGTGCTGGGTCTACGACGAGCCTCTATTAAAGAGATTAGTCTCTCAGAGGCAATGAGGAGACTACGCACACTCTGATACACACACCATACATAATATGCATAATGAAATGCACACACAACAGAGTCTTCATAAGAACTCTTTTGCAAAAACCACTTCTTTTCCAAGCCTTGGAATGACTGATGATCGAATATGTACACAGCTTTGCATTTGACTGTAAAACAACAATATGGAAAATGAATGAAATCAAATGGAAAAGCATCTTAAGATGTAACATGAGAACTAGTAAAGCTCCTCTCTCTTATTTGGGCAAAGTCACTTCCACCGCCACCAATAACCCACCACCCGCCAACACGAGACTCGGCAGCGCAGAGCGGAGACGGGAGGATCGGCGCGTCTCTCAACTCTGTCCCGACAGCTTCACGTCCGCACTCTTCATCAGCTCCACAGGACGAGCCAGACCCCGACACAAATATGGTTTTTTTTCGGGAGGGGGCAAAGGGTGTGTGGTTGATGGTGTTCAAATCTTGACAAACAAAACGGCGCTCTACATCTCAGGGAATCTGGTGACTGAGGAAAGAAAGCTGCTGCCCCCTCCGAGAGTCTGACAGCCTTATAACGGTGGACGGGATGAATCTTAAAGGGGCGAGGGGGGGAGAAATCCTCCTCTTTGCCTGCAACTAGTTGTACCTGTTGTTTATATATAGATATACATATGATGGATATATAAATATATATTCTTTTTTATTTTCAATGCTCTTTTTGTTTATTTTTTTCTTTCTGGCAATAGTGTAAAATATTTGAGGATATGAACTTGATGGCTTTAGGAATCATTCCATTTTCCTTTTTTGGCGTTCCCATTTCAAGTTGACTTCGCCGCCTCTTTCACACTGTCCTGTGTCTCAAGTGTTATCCGGAAGCAAAGCCCTACATAAGCCATAGCATCTGAACTCACTGATTGGAGGAGTTGTGATAGATTTGTGGAATATATGCAATATAGAGAAATCACTGTCTGTCAAAGGACAAATTTGGGTGTCCGCTATGCCAAAAAAGAGGTTCAGATAAAAGGCTAAAGGGACTTTCATCTGGACAGAGAACAAACAATCCTCTGAAAATCCATCTTACCTGAAGGCATTCATGAACAAATGATTGTTTACATATTTTTGTCTTTCTGGATCGCTGGTTGATGACGAGGAGGCAAGGACCGAGTCTCCCTTTTTGTCCCAGTTTCCTCTCCGAACCCACAGATGTCAGAGTGGATCACCTCGATGGTTCACGTGTTGTCAGAGGGCGAGGAGAGCGAAAACGAGGAACCAGAGTAGACTTTTGAAACACTGCTGCTGTTTCATAGTGTCCAGACTGTTCAACCGGTTTCAGTTTCCATGTATCATTTTCTTTTTGTCCTATGTTTTTTCGAGTGAACCAGATGGAGGGCAATATTTATCCTACTGTACACCGCTGCTTTCTTAAATCCATCATTCATTCTCTTATTTACAGCTATGTAGGTTGGATCTAAATGATATTTGGATGAAATAAAAGAACAATTTTCACCTGAAAACGCACAAGAATATCTCTCAATACTGTAGCGAGCTCACAACAGAGTCCCTTTCAAGATTTGATTATTGTCTGCTGTAGATATTTGTCCTGTATGAATCTAATTGATTTAAATTAATATTAAAAGTCCTTCTTAGGTGAAGGGATCTATAAAGACAAACATATTCCTGGTGCTGTATGCAGATCAAGTGAACAACTTGGTAAAAATCTTGATGCCTGTAGTTGCAGCTGTTGAATTTAATCCTCCTCTAAAGCATACAAGCCAAATGAAATTCAGCGTCCAAGCTAAAATTTGTTTGTTTAGTTTTTTTTCCTCCATGTTATGTCTTTGTAAATTATATTGAATCGAGGCCTTGCCATACATTTCAGTATCACTCAGTATCGCCTGATAGAGAGCAATCAAAATGTATTTTTTATTTCATTTTGATCATAACCATTGATTGTATCAGATTTTCCTGTTTATTGATGCATAATATTAAATCTCCATGAGTTTATTCCTGCGAGATTTTGTCATGGTTATTTCAGATGAGCATCAAATCTCACTGCTCGAAACATTGTGACAGGTTCAGAGAGGAAAGATGACTGCTTTACTATATATATCCTGGAAAAACACACTACTATATGCTGGAAAACAACATAAACAACTGGTGCCGATTAGTTTACATTAATTTGATTAAATAGAACTTTATTTGTGAACATGCACCATTTAAGCACAATAAAAACGCAAGTAATCTTCCTAAAACTAGATTTTGACACCGGTCAAAAGAAGATTACAGGACCAGCCTTACTTGATATTGTGCATTAATCCCCTAACAAATGTGTAGTTAATTAAATTACAAAAAAAAAAAGAATTGACACACAGTGAACCCGGGGCTTTGGGGGCCCATTGGGGTCTGATTAACTTTGCCTGTTTGGAAATCCAACCTTTGTGAGTAAGCTCAGTAACATCAGGATAACATATCCTCAGAAAATCTGATGTGTTCCTTTAGATTCAGCATAATGTTGAGTTAACAAATAGGGATTACATTTTAATAAAACATTTACTACATTTTATACAATTTCCCAATGCATCATGTAATTAAAGTTTAGTTTCAGGTTATTTAAATTACACTGAAAATAAAACACTAAAAATAAAAAGCTTAACTCTCGGTACACATAGTAGTTTTTTTTCTTTCCTGGAGCTTTCAACCACATATTACAGGCTTCCTTAACAGTGGTTTCCAAACTTGTTCATGTCAAGGACCCCTAAACTGACACGAATTAGACCACGGACCCCCATTTGACAAGATTTTGTACTAGGTTTTATTACAGAAAGTTTAAGAAACCCATGACCAAAATAGTCATACATTCGTCATTGTGTTATGGATGGAATTATGGTGAAATTCAGTTATTCCCCTTTTTGCCGGGGACCCCCTTGAAACCCATTCAGGGATCCCCAGACCCCACTTATAAAACCACTTGCCATAGCAGATGGAGTTTACATGCACTACATGCACTGAGGGAGATGGTTAGATGGGTTTAAGATAATATAAGATAAGATAAGATATTCCTTTATTAGTCCCGCAGTGGGGAAATTTGCAGTGTACAGCAGCAAAGGGGATAGTGCAAAAAACAAGATGCATCAGCTAACACAGTAAAAGAAGAGCTAAAGTGTAACAAAATATGAACCATTTAAATAGAAGGAAGTATAAACATAGGAAAGCCCCAGAAACAGTGAGTAAGTGGGCCTTGAGTTAATATTCATTTTAGTTATACTGTTTTCAAGTTCAATAATACAATTTCAGGCTTAATATAATTAAAAAATATATATTTTAATAATGTTATTAGGTTTTTTTTAATGACACGAACGGCAAGCAGGGGCGCTAGCCGGTCGTGTCGAGAAGGTAACCCGCAAACTGCGAAATCTGATCTGAGAGCTGCAGAAAGTCTCGCGAGACTTGCAGCCCGACGAGTGATCTTATTCTTGACGTTAACTATTCGAGATCAATGCCCAACCTCAACTATTCAAGATCAATGCCCAACCGTAACTATTCAAGATCAATGCCCAACCTCAACTATTCAAGCTCAATGCCCAACCTCAACTATTCGAGATCAATGCCCAACCTCAACTATTCAAGATCAATGCCCAACCTCAACTATTCGAGATCAATGCCCAACCTCAACTATTCAAGATCAATGCCCAACCTCAACTATTCGAGATCAATGCCCAACCTTAACTATTCGAGATCAATTCCTAACCTTAACTATTCGAGATCAATGCCCAACCTCAACTATTCGAGATCAATGCCCAACCTCAACTATTCGAGATCAATGCCCAACCTCAACTATTCGAGATCAATGCCCAACCTCAACTATTCGAGATCAATGCCCAACCTCAACTATTCGAGATCAATGCCTTACCTTAACAATCTCGCGATAGTTCCCCCAGTTTGCTTTTTTAAATATTTTTTATTTCAAAATGACAGTATACATAGTAACAGCAGAAAACATTTAAACATTTACATACAAAAGAAGCATAGCGAAAACATAAACAAAGAGCTGTGACAAACATAAAAGAACAGAAATGAAACAAAATCAACATAAAATTAAAAAAAACACAATAAATAAATAAATAAATAAATAATAAAAATAAGAACACGCGAGAGTCTGACAATAATTTCACTTAAAAGCTTTAAAGACATTGCATACATTCATTGTTTTCAGTGCTTTTTTGTTTTGTGAGGAAGAAATTGTTGACAGATATAGATCCATTTCTTTCATAAATACAAAGAAATTAGGCTTTTTTGGGGGTAAATTTACACTTGTGAATGTCGAACTTCGCGAGAATTAAAATTAAATTAATAAGAAAAAATGCATTACTGTGTTTGTCACTGTAATCATAGCAACCAAATATAATATTTCTATAGTACAGTGCAAAATCTGAGAAAATGTTAACAAGTATAAAATTATTGACATCTTTCCACAATTCTCATGTAAATTTGCAGGACCAGAATAACCTACATTACTACATACATACTTGCTCTCATTTATTCTGGTTCCCCCAGTTGTGCTTGTTCCCTTCTAGCCACTACCAACCTTACTTAACCTTAACTATTCAAGATCAATGCCCAACCTTAACACTCTCGATAGTTCCCCCAGTTTGCTTTTTTTATTTATTTCAAAATGACAGTATACATAGTAACAGCAGAAAACATTAAAAACATTTACATGCAAAAGAAGCATAACGAAAACATAAACAAAGAGCTGTGACAAACATAAAACAAAGGACAACAGAAATGAAACAAAACCAACGTGAAATAAAAAAAAAAACACGATAAAAATAAATACATAAATAGATAATAATAAAAAAGAATAATAATATAATAAATAAATAATAATAAATAAATCCCCAGTTTGCTTGTTCCCTTCTAGCCCCTCCCCATGACGCGCTAGACCGTTGAGCTATTTTTCCCATCAGCCATTGCGACATTCCCCTATAAAAGCGGTCCGCACCCTCTGACCGGCCTCACTCCTCCTCTGCTCACTGGGTAAATATGACGCTCATACTCACATCTACTAATTATACATTGATTTAGTCAAACTATCGACATTAAACTGTGAAAGCAGGTGGATCAATGCACTCTCTATATTCATTCTACTGAATTGTGCTGTTTATTATCAGTTAAATGTTTTAAAAGATGAGTAATGTGAACTGGTGCAGCAGGCCTCAACCACGTGTTGAAATTAGCAAACGAGCTAATCTGACGCAATTCACCTAAGAAGAGTCACCTAGCTGCAGCATTCCCATGGCTATATGATGAGATTTATGTTGGTAGGGACATCTGAATATATGTGTAGAATGCCAACATTTCTGACTGCTTGGGAAAACTGCTTAAAGTCTGGCCTTAAGGTATTAGCAGCACAACTCATGTGCTATTAGCTTGTGCGTCATATTAGACAGGATTTAATGCGTTTCATATAAAACTATACTGCAGCGACGGTGTATTTAAAGCTTTAAATGCAATTTCCCATTCTTTGGTTGCAGGGTTTTCTGCAGGATCTCTGCAAAATGAAGATGGACCTCAACTTTAGATGGTAAGGAAGCAGAAATGGTTTCATTATAAGAGTTTAATTTGTATTTATTTTATTTAACCAGGTTAGACCCATGGCTATATGATGAGATATATGTTGGTAGGGACATCTGAATAAATATGTAGAATGCCAACATTTCTGACTGCTTGGGAAGACTGCTTAAAGTCTGGCTTTAAGGTGTTAGCAGCACAACTCATGTGCTATTAGCTGGTGCTTGTGCATAATATTAGACAGGATTTAATGCGATTCATATACAACTATACTGCAGAGAAGGTGTATTTAAAGACATCAACTTAAGATGGTAAGGAAGCAGAAGGTTTCATTATAAGAGTTTGATTTGTATTTATTTTATTTAACCAGGTTAGTCCCATTGAGGTTAAGAACCTCTTTTCCAAGGGAGACCTGGCCAAGACGGTCAGCAGCAAGAACACAAAGTTGCAGACACAAATAGAGATAAAATACAAAACTAAAAGCACTAATTTGTATTAAAAGAGAACTATCTAAAGACAAAAAGGAACAGTTGTGGACAGAAGTGATTTCTGAAACTGCATCACTTAAGATTTAAGTAATGGCAGGATTATTTATGTGCCATTTCACTAAAAGAGAAAAGAACTACAAGAGCTGTGTAACTAACATGCTTCATTTTTCTTTCAGGTTGAAAATGATGTTTCAAAGCATTGATCGACATCGAATACTGTGCTGGTAAGTTACTTTATTTTAAAAAAAAATTCTGCTTATCCTAACTTGAAGTCAGTGATGCTTTAAGAGTAGTGGACAGATGTGATTTCTGAGAAATTTTAAACTGAGACTTTTAGTTAAGTTCACTATATTCTCAATATGACCAGCATGGTACTAAAAAGGTGTATCCACAGGTCTCAAGAAAGTTGGGAGACATGAAGCAACTGATGGCCGAAAAGGAGGTGAGGATCAGTTTGACATAAAATGGCAGTTAAGATGGATTTATGCTTCTCTGAGGTGTACCCCTGATGTAATTTGACTTTAGATTTTATCAGCCTTAAATGGATTTGCAATACATGATGGATGTTTTACATCATTCATCAATTTATTATTTTTCAAAGCTTTGACTTTCTGATGGACAGAGCCAAAGCTGTCATGAAATGGCTGCACTACAGCACAAAGTGGGTCATTTTCAACCAGCTGCATTTTTGCTTTTGGCCCTTGAAACAAGTAGAAAATGCAACTGGTCACCCAGAGAAGCATCAGTCTGCCTTTATCCTGCACGTTCTCCCTGTGCTACTGTGATGACATTTATTTGCTACTCTCGACAAGATGGATGACGATACTTTCAACCCACCAGTTGAATTATCTGAGGCACAGACAACATGACGCCTGCAAGTTTTTAATATTATTGTTTCAACTAATCATTTTATTTTGTGTTCCTGCAGGTGTGCTTACATCGGTTGAATTGACCTTCAATGGCATCCAGAGCAGGTAATGCTCCACATATAATTTACAATTAACATTCTGCTAAAACAAACTGTAATGATGAATTGTTTACAAAACATTGGGAATCTCTCTGAATAAGAGTGAAAGACAACTTGTTACTGATGCAGTGCAGATTAAGACATGCCTGCATATTTGTATAATTTGGGCTTTTACTAATGTCTGGTGTTTCACTTGCAGGTGGTCCCCTATTCTTGGATCCAGTTTAAATGTTCTTGGATCAGTTACAGGTGAGTCAATTGTGTGCTTCAAAAACATTTTTAATTACAACTGGTCTGATACAATGATGATAGCATAGTTCAACAGAAAAACCATGACGATTATCCTATTGTCTTTCGCTCCTAGCTGATGTTTCGGCCTCTATGACCAGTGAGGCCACTTGATTTCTAAATTGATTTTTTAAAATATATTATATTCTCCATTTTCAGGAACAATGGCTGGCAGTACAGAAGGCACATGGTGAGTTGATAGGCTGAAGTACAAGGATCCTTTTGGCCCTTTTCACAGCAGCCAATTTGACATGTCACAGTAGCATAAATACAGGTGTAATTATGGCACCGTAAATCTCATTTATGCACTACATAACCAATATGTGAACTGTGTCAATATACAATTTATCATCTTGTACGCATTTAGCAGTAATTTACATCGTCACTTCCTGCGAGCCTGGTTGGGAGGTGCGTAACCATGGTAACTCATGACAACCTCATGTAAACAAAAAACTCAAAATTGGATTCTCTCAAATTAATTTAAAATGCATATTACACCTAGTAAAGTGAACTATAATGTTATTAATTACACCGGTGTTCACCTTACAAGGGTGTCAAATTGGCTGCTGTGAAACAGCCCATGATGCTTGATACAATGATGATAGCATAGTTCAACAGATTAACCATGAAGATTACCTATCGTCTTTCGCTCCTATCTGATGTTTCGGCCTCAATGTCCAGTGAGGTCACTCAATTTCTGGAGTAGCTTTTAATATATTCTCCATTTACAGGAACAAGACTGTCAGCACAAAAGGCCAACTGAAGGTGAGTTGAAAGGATGTAGTACCACAATAGTCTTTAATGATGCTTGATACAATGATGATAGCATAGTTCAACAGATTAACCATGACGATTATCCTATTGTCTTTCGCTCCTAGCTGATGTATCAACTGCACTTGAAATTTAGGTCTCAGGTGTTGTATACAAACAATAATGGCAAATCTCTTCTTGTCCCATCCAGACATGTAAACCCTCGCTGTTGGAGAATCCTCACAGCCGTGTATTGGTAAGCATCATGTCACAGATTGGCGTTGTGCAGCTAATATCATTCAGATGTGATGTGTTTGAATCAGGTCTCTGATCTAGTTGAGGACATCAAGTCAATTAATCTGATCTGAATAGTTTGTAAGAAAAGAACTGTAGTTATTTATTTACATAAATAACATGAAACTTATCTCCTTGCAGATCTAAGTGGGATTATGACAGTCGTGAGGACAAGATGTCACACAATGATATGATGGAGTCCAGTTTGAACAACAAGGATGTGCTCGACTGAGGTGAGAATTCAAATCCTCCCACAAGATGCAAAATGACTGACTGGGTTCAGTGATGTTTTAACAAATGTCTGACCTGAACTTTAATGTGGACAATATCTGTTACTGAGTAACCCAGTGAATTAAATCACAATCAACCAGTCACTGACTTTTAATAAGGTTCTTTTTTCTTTGACCATTTTCCAGGAAAGAGCTGGATCCGTCTTGCTGACCTTGGTAAGCATTTCAAGTCTTTCAACCAGACCTTTTTTATGGTTGGCACAAGTTGTTCTAGATGCCATAAAACTAAATTGACCACTCTACCTGTGATGAAAAGATTCTGCCAAATGATATCTCTTGATTATACTCCTACCGTTCCATATTTTCTGAGGCTGTGTGGTCGGTAAACATCCGTTTGTGTTACTGTGTTCCCCGGCTTTATTTTAATGAGAAATCTGTTTATTTCCCTCAGGAATGCAGCTGTGAAGCCCTTTTTGGATGAGGACTCTGAGGGCTTGTGGACAACCCATGAATATCAACATGTCAAGATTTCTTTTTGTGTGAATAAATGCTAAAAGAAATACTGCCTGTTTTTTTTTTTTTAAATCTATACCATAAAGGTGGCACTTTGACTCATGGCCATACTGCTTTGATCACACTTCTTTATTGTAGAATTACAATGTGTTGGAATATGAAACATACTAATGTAAAGGTACCAAAAAACATGACTCCATTACTAAGCTGATAATTTCAAATCTGCATTAGTAACTTTGAAACAATCATAAAAAGGAAGGGGAAACTTATAAAGGAAGGCAATAAATCACATTTCTCAAAAATAAATTCTGTAGCAAATAAGAGCACATTTCTTTTTAATGTGGATAGGCTTATGGTACTTTCTAAATTCAGTCCCTAAGGGTTCAAATGATAGGTGACAATTTGGCTTTATGGATGTGAAATTTCCAGGTTTTGTCTTATATTACATCCCTGGCTGAGTTGAGTGCCTGAATTTTCCATGTTCCTCCAGAGTCCAAATGTGTACTAAAAACAAAACAGAATTCACATTTGTTATCAAAAACCACAAATCTGGAGTGGGGAATACATAAACAGGGGTTTTAACGGAAGTGACGTTTTCAAATACATATACACCGGAAATGAGGTAGTTGTCACCTCCTTTGCATCCTACATTTTTTTTTAGGAAGTATCCGTACAAGTGAAAGGTGAATTATTTTCCATTCATAGGTGGCTGAACGTGTTTTTAAAATGTAATGAACCAGTGTCATTAGCGTAATAAATCCCTGAAGGGCAGGAATTGGTCTCTTCCGAGATGGGCGGGGCTAAATTCGCGCATGCGCAGTACAGAAGCTTTAAAGAAGCGCTCCTCCTCCTCCTACGCTACCATGGAGGAGAGAGGAGTAACATTAGATTTCCTCACTGTGCAGACCGACAGCTAACAACTATATAAACAGGAGAGAGAGAGAGGAGACTCACCGGGACTCGGTGTTCAGTCAGTGTTTGTCTCTGACCAGCAGCCTCTTCACCAGATGTTTGTGCGCTGGTTGCTGCCGCTGCTCTGCGCTCTGTCCGCAGAGGCCGACTTCTTCCGCCTCGACAGCATCTCCAATGTCTCCTCTTACTATTTTAATTACATTTATTGCAACATCTGGGAGGGGGAGTGTCAGCCCAACCAGGACGATGCTACAGAGCAAGGTAAGAGGTTTTATGTAACAAATGCAATTATGTAATGCATGTTACATTACAGTTAATGTTGATAATTCACAGTATTGATATATGACTGAGTGTATGTTGTGTTGCTGTTGATGTAAGCAGTTCCTAGCAGAGACCTCTGGGCAGGTTTTCCTCAGGACTACATCAGCCTGCTGCATCAGTGGTACTGTAGCCTGGGCCAGTGCTGTGAGTCTGGAGACTGCAGGGTCACCAACAACATCACAGGTAGAGTAGCACACCACCACTCCTCCAGTTTAAGTGATTGCTTTATATTATTGCTCAGTGCATGTGTGGACATTAATGTAGTTAATCACAACAATTTTTTTTATTTTTAATTGTGTGCTGTGTGGACACAGAAAAGGGTTAGTGGGTAAGTGCTTCTAAAAGATTTGGAAACAGGCACATCTGGCTGTAGATGTTTTGAATGTTGATGAATGTTTGATACCTTATGATTCTGCAATTTGCTCTTTGTCTTCGTTTTTAATTGTTATGTTTGTTTTATGTCTGCAACTGTGTAACTGTGCTGCTGCCTATCTTGGCCAGGACACTCTTGGAAAAGAGATTTTTAATCTCAATGAGTTTTTACTCCTGGTTAAATAAAGGAAACATATATAAAATAAAAATAGTAGCACAAATCAAATTTCATATAGAAGAATTGGACTTTGTGCCTTGTAGCTATTCCCTAGCTTTTTATTCTAGTTATAGACCTACAGCTCATCATTTCTGTTCAATCTAACATAGGTGGCTTCTTAAAGTTGTTATAACAATGACATGATAAAAAGAAAAGTGTCTTTAATAAGTCTTACTTTTGTCTCTGAAACTTCACATAGACAGGGCAGCAGCTTTCAATCAGAAGCAGAAATACTATTGATCCTTGGGGGGGAGGATTATAATGAATAATTCTCCATAAGTCAATTATTAATTATTAACCAGCTTCCTCATTGAGCTATACATATACTCTAATTAAGTTTTCCTAAATTTGTGTAACTATAATTATTATTTCTAATATTCTAACTATAATTATTACCTTTAATCTGTGTCATACATAAATATATGTGTATCTACATTATATGTAGAGAAATATAAATAAATAACAAGGAATTAGAAATATGTACAAATATGTGCATCAAACACATACAATATATGACAACAGTTTAAATAAGTAAATACAAAATGCTGAAAAGGGGGATCTGTTAAGTGTGTTAAATATTAGTAGTAGTCAAGTAGTAAAGTATTAAAGCAGCTGTAGGCAGAATATTTTTGGTATCATTGGACAAAAATTCCATAATAACCTTTCAGCATATTGTAATTCAAGTGTTTTGAGAAAACTAGACTGCTGCACCTCCTCATGGCTCTGTTTTCAGGCTTTAGAAAATCTAGCCCTGACAGGAGACTTTGGCCAATCACAGGTCATTTCAGATGTGATGTATGAAGTGGAGTTCAGGTTAACTGATAATGAATAGGTTTAATTCTGTTTGAGGAGCCTTTTCTGACCTTTTTCTTTTAAGAAAAAAATAATCGGAATTCTCTGATTCCAGCTTCTTAAATGTGAATATTTTCTGGTTTCTTTACTCCTCTATGAGAGTAAACTAAATATCTTTGAGTTGTGGACAAAACAAGACATTTGAGGACGTCATCTTGGGCTAAAATACTCGTTAGATGCAGCCTATATAAGACATTGAATATTGTCACATACTATTGTCTGACAATGACTTCAGTTGAAACATATTATTGTTTGAACATCTCTGCTTGACTTTAGTAACTAGCTTCCCAACTTAAATATAATAACACTACATCATTAGTGGGATTATTCTCTATCTGGTACTGTCATTTTTAAGCATGCGCTGTCTTCTGTGCACCCATGTGCAGGTCTGGCGAGGGACCTTCAGATGAAGCTCCACGGGCAGCACCTGGCTCAGACTGTGGTTCTGAAAGCCATCCAGGGTTTCATCAATAACCCAGAGTCCAACAAGCCGCTGACGCTCTCCTTCCACGGCTGGTCCGGCACCGGCAAGAACTTTGTGGCACGGATCATTGCTGATAACCTGTACCGTGACGGGGTGAAGAGCGAGTGTGTCCGACTGTTCATCGCCCCGTTCCACTTCCCACACGCCAGACTGGTGGACACGTACAAGGTCAGACATACGCACACTACTTGGCACAGAGTTTGGCATCCTGTCCCAGCGAGCCCTGCTAGTTTATTCAGATGTTTATTCTGTGTGTTGTAATTTTCACCTTATCAATGATAACGTGGAAAGATGTTTCAAATCAAACATTGGTCCTACAAGTACTTTAATGTTTGTCATTTTGGAACCTGGCGTTTGTCCAAACAGGTCACAGTCTGGTCACCCGATGTGGCCCAATATACACCATGGTTACACAAACTCTGCTTTAGATTTCAAAATGATGTTGACACAGTGTTATTACACAGAATAATCCAGATTTAACAGGGTATAGTACGCAGGATGCCCTTTAAACCCTGATACTATCAAAATCTGCGTATGTGGACATTTCTGCACGTCTCTTATGACTAAAGTGCAATGGAAAATTTGTTACACGCAGTATAGTAAAGGGAAACACGCCAATTTTTTAGAGTGAAAAAGTCTTTAATAAAAACAGATATATATGGTCATTGTGGCTGTTTTTAGGCTACAAATCCTTTTAAACTTTTTTAATGTCAATGTAAGGTGTTTAGGCTACTATAGCAGCTATAATTTTCATCTTATGTATAAGTATATATTCCTGTAGGCTATATATGTATAAAGTCTGAAACTCCAATTTTACCAAAAGTTGATTATTTTCTTTTACATAAAGGGAGACACCCCAAGTGAATAGGGTATATATTTTAACTCATAAATATCACCATGGAACTTCTCCAGTTGATGACTTACTTTAAGACAATTATTTTTTGTATTACAAGTTTTCTGAAATGCTATGTTTAAATATGTAAATGAGGCATTATCTAATGCTAACTTTTGGTGAATTTAGGAGAAATCTACAGACACAAATAAACAAAGCGTAGTAAAATAAACACCTAGATGTGTATTTTGGATGTTTTCTTTCCATATCATGGAAGCAGAATAGCCCAAAATCTCAGAAATGTTTTTGCCTGGGCTGTCTCGCCTTTAACTTGAACTTTTGTCAGACTCAAAGCTTTAACAGAGTCAAAGATTTCTGCTGTCGATCGAGAGATTTTAGTAATTTTTCATGCTGTACTTTGGTCTTCCTCTCTGTATCCAGGGCCAGCTGAGAGAAGCGATCCGGGACATGGTGTTGCGCTGCCCTCAGACTCTGTTCGTCTTCGACGAAGCTGAGAAGCTTCACCCGGGCCTCATCGATGCCATCAAACCCTACATGGATCACTATGACAACGTAGATGGCGTCAGCTACCGCAGAGCCACCTTCCTCTTCCTCAGGTTGGTTTATATATCAGGCACATCCCGTCTGTTGAAGCTGGGATAAACTATCCCAGGTATTATGGCAGCTCTTCTGTGATGAAGGATGTTCCTCCCCGTGTCTCCATTAGCACTCTTTATGGATTTTTCACGTTTTAAATTACTCACGTCTGATTTCTGCTGACGGATAATCTGTCCAGTCAAATATAGAAACACATTTTTCACTACACCGTTATGGTGTCGTGATATGATGTAGGAGAGACCTGGAATCACTAAAACACAATGGTAACATATACAAAATCACATGTGAAATACCCTTGTAGAATTTGTATTATTTATTAAACTATATTTTCAAATAATATTTTCTCATTGGTTCAGATCTCATTTTTTTGACTAAGTTAAATTAGCATTTGTTTTTGGAGAAAATAAACAATAACTGAGCAACACTATTTAAGTATGAAGTTAAAGTATTTAAATCATCACTGCACTGATCTTACATCATGCCTTTGACGTGCCGGTTGTCTCTACAGTAATATCGGTGGAGCAACGATCAACGATGTAGCGCTGGACTTCTGGCACTCTGGTCAGAATCGAGAGGACATCGGTATGGAAGACCTGGAGCATCGGCTACGAGCTGAAACTATGGAGTCTCATGGTATGTGCTGGCTTTACGTTTCTCAGCTGGTTGCCAGATGTTCAACTGTCTTCAGCAGTGGTTCAATCGTTTACTTCAGCTCTCTGGGCAGGAAGTGAACAATTCTTGTGTTACAGAGTGACCTGCAAACCTATTTAACATGTGTGGTGGGGGTGGGTGAGAGTTAAAGTTACTCAACTGTTCTAATTGAAGATAATTAGCTGAAAGCTGCAAGCATAGAGACTAGAGTACTGATTATTGGCGGGATCAGTGGAATAAGCAACCATCTCACATTAAAGCGAGTCTTTTCTAGCTTAAAGGGATAGTTTGGATGTTTTGAAGTGGGCTGTGTGAGGTATTTATCCCTAGTCAGTGTATTACCTTCAGTAGATTACAGTCGGCACGCTTCCAGTTTGGAGAAACAGACAGGAGTTACCAAACGGAAGCAAAACGTATTTTAGCCACCTAAAAGAAAGACTCACCTAAAAACATCAATATCAGTTTGTGTACGCTATATTTAGAATATTTTCACCGCTTTACCTTGCCGTCAGACAGCCCTTCCAACAAGGAACTGAAGCCGTTGTATCAATCTATGCTCTCACCAGGGCAACCAGACTCCATTGGACAAAACCTGTAATTTTACCTCGCAGAACACAGGGGTCGCTGTGGGACTTTGGTGAATCCGGCCTAACCAAAGTCACACAATAAGATGAACAAACTAACTGATCAAGGCAGAGGTAGACCAGCAACTCCTGTGTTCTGCAAGGTCAAATTACTATAATTAATAATTTCAATGGAGTCTGGTGGCTTTGGCGAGAGCATAGATAATGGCTTCAGTTCTCCTTCGGAAACATAGACTATATAGCTGTCTCACGGCAAGGTAAAGTGGTGAAAATATTGTAAATATAGAATACACTTAAACTGATATTGATTTTTTTAGGTGAGCCTTTCTTTTAGGTGGCTAAAATCCATTTTGCTGCCGTCCCTGTCCACTGCAGTACATCGCTTTGCCTCTGAGCGTTAACTCCTATTTGCTTCTCCAAACTGGAAGCATGCCGACTGTCATCTACTGTAGTTAATACACTGACTATGGAAAAGTATCTCACACAACCCCACTTCAAAACACCCGAACTATCCCTTTAATATAAAACCTTGATTGGTGGAGCTTTAATTGTGTTTGGGGATTTCTAAGCATTTTTCTCTTTCCCAGGTGGCTTTGCTCAGAGTGAGCTGATGTCCGGCCACTTGATTGATTTCTTTGTGCCATTCCTGCCTCTGGAGTACCGCCATGTCAAGCTCTGTGCACGGGACGCCTACGCAGCACGAGGTCTGGAGACAGATGAGGCTACGCTGGATGAGGTGGCCAAGGCGATGCTGTATGTCCCCAAAGAGGAGAGACTGTTCTCAGCCCAGGGATGCAAGTCCATTCCCCAGCGGATCAACTTCTTTCTCCCCTAGAAGGAGAGACAGACAGACAAGAGAGACCTGGAGGAGGTGTGAGATTGCTTTACCAGCCCATCTGCATACAGAGCCACAGAGGAGACGTGTCTGCTCTGCTCTACGTACTCTCCCCCCACAGATACAACACGTGTCTGTCCAGGTCCCTCAGAGAAGGCCAGGCAGCAGGGCTGATCCAGCATTAGAGGGGAAAGCAACGCGACCCACCCTGCAGACATGAGTAGTGCCAGACGGTCATCATGTGCAGCACCTGCCCGGTTTGAATCCTCACAGTATCAAGACGGAGAGTCAGACAGTATTAATGGTTGTGCAGTGTATGTCATAGAGAGATACACATTATTTTTTTCCCCCAAGAGTGATCCGCCTAGTCTCGCCCTACCATGCTGTGATTGGCTAGTACTGGCTAGTACTACTGTGCTGTGATTGGAGGATGACCTGGATAGCAATGTGCTTTCCTATACATCAGTCACCTGTCACAGGAGAGAGAATGATGAAAAGCTGTTGTGTAGTGGGTTAACAGAAGCTTTCACACTGAGATTTGAGGCACATACTGTACAATACGTGAATATTCACTGTCAGTGTGGTAAATCGCTAAATGATGCTGGTGACAGTGACTAGCATGGCCAGCTAACGTCAGCTCGAGTGGGAGGCTGCTGCAGTAATACAGTCACACATTAACGTTATAGCAGCATCTGACTGTCATTACCAACTATATATCAGCCCATAGATCAAACAGTTGGCTATTAACAGGCTGGTTATTTACAGACAACACTTAGCCTAACGTTATTCAATCGAATATGTATTGATGTCTGGATAAGCAATATCCGGCCACTGTGTTGGACGGGGGAAGACTGAAGGGGCATGGCGGCGATCAACCTTAATTTATTATGGTATTGCGAACGCTCAGACTCAGACAAGATTGCAAAATATTTATTAGACATATGTATAAAACAATTATTTGTATAACAAGAGATGAATGTATACAAAATTGCAATCAAAACATACGTCAAATTGCATTGAAGTCTATGGGATCTTCGGTTTTCTTCCCACCAAAAGGGGGGACTTTTTGGGAAGTACATGTATGTCAATTTTACTCATTTAGCTAGATTGCTAGCTAGCTTGCTAATTCCACCATGCTACACTGGTTACAGAAAATGAGCCAAACAAAGTTGTCACTCATCTGGCGATAGCAATCTGCTTTCCTACGCTGTGACAAGAGTGTGTGGATGAAGCATTAAATTGTTTACTCATTTAGCGGCACATGGGACAAGTTTGCCAATCTCCTAAGGTTTAGGCAACAAATCTACTTTGTTAGGTTTCGGAAAAGATCACGGTTAGGGCTGAAATAAATCCTTTCTGGCAGAAAGCCCTGAACGCAAAGACTTGTCCCTTGTGCAAATTGAGCCCAACAGTCGAGGCACAAGTACTAGCCAATCACAGCACAGTAGGGCGGGGCTAGGTGGGACACTCTTGGGGTGAAAAATAACGCGAGAGATACTGATTTTACATTTTTTGTCACCATTAATGTCTGTTCACCTTGGCCAAAGTCTTAGTTGCACTGTGTTTTCAGTTTAGGTAAGTTCATACCTCGTGTTAGTATTTGCATGTTGTGATGATTATTTATTGACCTCATTTGTGCCAGATTTTAGCATCTTACTGTACCAGGTTATGTTTTGTGGAGTTGTTTAAATATACATTTGGTGGAACTGTAAGGTATTAGTCAATAATAGATGGCACTGTAGTGTGAACAGTATGGAAGTATGTGTAACAGCTCACGTACTGTGGTGCAAATGTTACTTGAAATTGTTACTTGAAAATGTGTGAGAGTACACGTCAAAACAAGGAATATTGGAACGTTTTTTGTGTAAAAAAATATGTTTAATAACTGCTTTTAATAATTTATTTTTTATTGTCAGTAATTTCATTGTTTCACATGTCTTGCTGTCGTCATCATTACATAATATACTGCTGTTAATTTTGGGCATAATTAAGAAACAATTATTTTTATTCACCGACTTTCTTTATTGCTATTACTCATGCATTTACTTTCACATACTCTCACACGGGTCTGAGTTGGTCTGCTTTCAGTGCCGAAGCTCAGGGTGACATCACAAGAAGAATGTGAAAAGAAATGTCAGAAATGGAAATAAACGTCCACAGTAAACCAACAGAAGTTGTTTTTATTTAATGCAATAGTTTGAGGGGATTCATTTGTCAAATAAACTTAAAGGTCCCATATTGTAAAAAGTGAGATTTTCATGTCTTATATTATAAAGCAGGTTTCAGTGCAAAAAAAAACATACTGTGAAAGTATCATAACGCTCAATCCATGGAGAAATTCATAGCCCGTATTCAGAAACTGTGGCTTTAAACAAGCCATCATGATTTCTGTCCATTTGTGATGTCACAGATCTACAATATTTAGACCGTTGCATAGTTTTAAACATAAATATTTTAAATGTGACCCAGTTTATTTCCAGTTGCAGTGCATGTGAATGACATCAGCTGACAGGAAGTAAACATGGAACCAAGATGTTGCCTAGCAACGCAATTCTGTTGAAATGTAATGGGTAAATACAGGCATATTCAGGCAGACAGTTTGTGTTATCTTCAATAATAATAAATGGATTATCTTTAGATTTCAAAGTGTGACAAAACAAGACAATTTAAACATGGCAACTTGGGCTCCAAGAAATTGAAGGCATTTTTTATATTATTTATGACAATACTGAAAATAATTGTCAGGTGATCATGAAAATAATTGGTAGTTGCAGCCCTACACAAGTCTTTAAGTTCCCCTCCACTAAAAAATGTGTTTATATTTAGATGATTGATCTTCACTGAGCAGGATAATGCATGTGCAGAGTTTAACACTAGAAGGTTGTTTTCACAGTCATCTGCTGAAGGGTGAAAGTTTATCTGTGTTCACCTTATACATCACTACTAGGTTGGGAGCCAAAGTGCAACTACAGTAGTTAGTTGAATTGTTTTTGTGGGGAAAAAAAAATAATTGTTAGTCAAGAGAGTATTTTTATATGTCAAAACATGTCTGGTCTTTAAAAAAATAATACATTTGTTTTTCAAGGCAGCGTATGTCGAATTATTACATTAAATTCAAGATTCAAGATTCAAGATGTTTATTGTCACGCCGGTTATACAGGTACAATCGTGTGAAATGCTTTTTGCTGGGAAGATCCATTCAAAAATAATAAGTTATTGTACAAGTTATATTAAGAACATATACATATCAGGAAGTATGAATGTACATTTTTAAGAAAAATGTTGTACAAGGCATATTAAGAACATATACATTAAGAACATAAACAGTATATACAGTATAAGATATATGATTGATGTACCTTTTGTGTGAGAAGGTCTCATGAATTATCTATTTAAAAGTCTTCAAAATTCAAAATTGTAATAAAATTAAGAAAATAAATAATAATAATAATAATAATAATAAAAAGAAGGAATAGAGTTAAAAAACAAACAAAAAAACACATAACAAAAAACAACAACAATAATAATACAAAAATACGAGTAATAATAAATTAAAATATATATAATATATAATATATATATATATATTATATATATATATATTACTGATTTTTACATAGATTTAACCATGTTTATTGTGATTTTTCCTCCATATATATGTATGACATAGCATATACATATCAGGAAGTATGAATGTACATATATAAGAAATATTTTGTACAAGGCAAATTAAGAACATATACATTAAGAACATATACAGTATATACAGTATAAGATATATGATTGAAGTACTTTTTGTGTGAGAATGTGTCGTATGAACTATCTATTTAAAAGTCTGATGGCCTGGGGGGAAAAACTGTTCCTGAGTCTGCTGGTGAGAGTCCTAAATAATAATAATAATAATAATAATAATAATAATAAAGAAATCTTTATTTGTATAGCACCTTTCTAACCATAGTTTCAAAGTGCTTGCACAGATACAATGAAATACAGACAAAATAAAAACAACAAAAATCTAAATCTGACTTTAGATACATTTAAAACCTCTTATATTACTGATTTTTACATAGATGTAACCATGTTTATTGTGATTTTCCTCCATATATACATATATATGATTCACCCAGCGCGCATCACTCTTCCTTTGGGCGTGTACCAAGCAAACGCGTGGTCTGCTCCCATTGGCCACAGCGGCTGTCCGTCTAGACTTTATCCTCCTCTGATTGGCTGAGAGGAGTAACGCTTCCTCATTGGCGACGTCCAATCAGATTCAGACATCTGTTCCGAGCCGAGAGGAGAGGAGAGCAGCGTCTCAGCGGGTTTTCACTGTAACATCACTGTATGAGAGGCTGGACCGACTAACAACGCCTGTTATACGGGGTGTAGACACAGTATATAGACTTATCTGTAATAATAATCGTGTGTTTTTGTTTATTTGGCGTCACAATGACAGCCCTGTCGCTGCTGTTGATGGCCGTGTCGGCCGCATCTGTCCTGGCCGAGTCCTCTGTGTATCTGAGAGAGCAATTTGAAGATGGGGGTGAGGTCCTTTTAATTATTCAATCAATCATACCTACATTATTTTTTGCTGTGATTTGGTGAAACTGTGAAATATATAAGATATTGCAATATTGAATCAGTGCATGCTTATTCATCATGTTGGTTGGCATGACAACTCATATTTTGACCATTTCTGTGGTGCATTGTGTGTTAAATGCTCAGTTTTACATGTATTTAGTGTACATGGACACCTACATTTGACTCCCCTCCCTTTCCTCTCCATTTTACCCCCCCAGCTATCATCAAACCCTGTCTGTCTCCCCATCCCCCCTCCATGCACATCTCTCCCCTGGTCACCCCTTCTTTAAAGGGGACATATGGTGCTCATTTTCAGGTTCATGTTTGTATTCTGGGTTTATACTAGAACATGTTTACATGCTTTAATATTAAAAAAAATACATTATTTTCCTCATTCTGTCTGCCTGAATATACCTGTATTCATGCTCGGTCTGAAACGCTCCGTTTTAGTGCATTTCAATGGAATTGCGTTGCTAGGCAACCGTTTTGGTCCATGTTTACTTCCTGTCAGCTGATGTCATTCATATACACTGCAACCAGGAAATAAACTGGGACACATTTAGTATGTTAACGTTTAAAATCGTGTAATGGTCTAAATATTGTATATTTGTGACATAAGATTGAAGCACAGGTGGTTATACCTGTTATACCTGTGCTTCAATAACGGCTTGTTTCAAGCACTCAGTTTCTGAATATGGGCTGTGTGTATTTCTCTGTGGATTGAGCGGTTTGATACTTTCACAGTATTTATACATCACTTAAACCTACTTTTATAATATAAAAGACATGAAAATCTCACTTTTTACAATATGGGACCTTTAACATATCTGTCTTCTTCTCTCATCACCATGCCTCATGACAACAAACCACTATGTAGATCAAGGGTGCCCAAACTTTTCCCTTGGAGGACCAAAACTGGAACTCAATGGAGGGCCACGGTCCAACATTAAACACTTATTGTATTGTATTGTATTGTATTGTTAAGATGCAAAATGTTACTAGGAACCCAAGTTCCCATGTATACTGCAATAAAAAAACTGCATAGGATTATTATAAAGTGGGCATGTCTGTAAAGGGGAGACTTGTGGGTACCCATAGAACCCATTTTCAGTCACATATCTTGTGGTCAAGGGACATCTTGACAAATGGCCATGCCAGTGTATTTAGTGTACATGGACACCTACATTTGACTCCCCTCCCTTTCCTCTCCATTTTACCCCCCCAGCTATCATCAAACCCTGTCTGTCTCCCCATCCCCCTCCTCCTGTACATCTCTCCCCTGGTCACACCTTTCTTTACATATCTTCTCTCATCACCATGCCTGACAACAAACCACTATGTAGATAGTGAAGGCAGTCACCTTAAAGGTCCCATATTATAAAAAAGTGAGATTTTCATGTTTTTTTTATTATAAAGAAGGCTTAAGTCCTATATAAATACTGTGAAAATATCAAAACACTCAATCCACAGGGAAATACACACAGCCTGTATTCAGAAACTCTGCATTTGAAACAAGCTGTCAGGATTTCTGCCCATTTGTGATGTCACAAAATATACAATATTTCGACCCTTGACATAATTTTAAACGTAAACGTTCTAAATGTGTCCCAGTTTATTTCCTGGTTGCAGTGTACGTGAATGTCATCAGCTGACAGGAAGTACACATGGACCCAAGCTGTTGCCCAGCAACACAATTCTGTTGCAATTCCGTTGCAATTCCGTCAAAATGCGCTAAAACGGAGCGTTTCAGACAGGTATATATATATACCGGTATATTCAGGCAGACAGTATGAGGAAAATAAAGTTTTTTTCTAACATTAAACCGTGTAAACATGTTCTAGTAGAAACACAAAATACAAGTATGAACCTGAAAATGAGCATAATATGGGACCTTTAAAGCATGCAGCCCTGCAGCGTTACACATTCCCACCCAGTGCACCTGTACTGATAATAATAATAATAATACTAATTGTATTATTATTTTTGTCCTTTATTTAACCAGGTTAGTCCCATTGAGAACAAAGATCTCTTTACAAGGGAGACCTGGCCAAAATAGCAGCAAGACAGTTATAGTGAAAGTAACAGACAAAACATAAATTAACAACATTAAAACTTGCTCATACAAAACACTTGACAAAACACAGACAACCTGGACTGCAGCGATTTCACCAGAGCCTTAAACTCATTCAAGGTAACTAAGTTTTGGAAGTTGAAGATCAGATTGTACGTTATTCCAAGCAGTATGCCGATAACCTAAAAACTTTCTTTCCCAATTCAGTCCGTACTTTGGGAACAACAAATTGCAAAATGTCCATAGAACGAAGATTATGACTTCCAGTTTTCCTTTTTAAAAGTGAAGACAAGTAAGAAGGCCTTTTTATAAAAATGGGTTTCTAAAAGAGATTTAAAATTGGTAGTAGAGCTAGCTAACCTGAGGTCCTGAGGTAGGCTGTTCCACAGTCTAGGGGCATTGATGGCAAAGGCCCTGTCATCCTTAGTCACCAGCCTAGACCTGGGTACAACCAGTAGAGCCTAGTCAGAGGACCTCAGGTTACGCGGTGGCACAGGGTGTAAGGAGCTCAGTGATGTAGCTTGGTGCCAAACCATGCAGAGCTTTAAAAGTTAATAATGAAATCTTAAAATCAATTCTGATGCATCATCGGTGGTGGATTAGCAGCCTGTGTGAGTGTGTTTCACAGTGATTGCCGTGCAGCTGAACCTCCACTTTGTCTTGTGCAGATGCCTGGAAGAGTCGCTGGGTGGAATCCAAGCACAAGTCAGACTACGGCCAGTTGGTCCTGACTGCTGGGAAGTTCTACGGAGATGCAGAGCAAGACAAAGGTGAGTGGAAAGGTTAAATTGCATCCACCCACTGTGGGTTTTTGTGCCAGATGGTTAACTCCCACACACTGTTTTGGGTGTGTTTTTATAGAATAAGGGTGTGTATCCTGTGTTTGTCCACGGTCTGTGGTGAAGAGGTTTAATGGGAGATTTGACTGAGACTTTAAAGGATTATTTCTCTTAATTCTTTAGTTGTTCATGTGACATTTGCTCAATGCAGAGACAATATATATCCTTCAACAGAAGTTACATGTTTTTATTGAAGTTTAAGAAGTAAAATGCAACTCGATCTCCCAGACCTGGAGATTAGAGCTGCATCGATTAGTTGTCAACTATTAAATTAATCACCAACTAGTTTGACAATCGATTAATCAGTTTGAGTAATTTCTTAAAAAAAAAAAAAGACAAAATTCTCTGATTCTAGCTTCTTAAATATGAATATTTTCTGGTTTCTTTACTCCTCTGTGACAGTAAACTGAATATCTTTGAGTTTTGGAAAAACAAGACATTTGAGGACATTTTATAGACCAAACAACTAATCAATTAATCAAGAAATTAATCGACAATGAAAATAATCATTAGTTGCAGCCCTACTGGAGATCAGAGCTGGAAGTCAGTGACACTTTTTGAAGTTGCACTGGAGTTCAGATGACATTGAACTAGTGACTTGAGTCTGTGGGCTCATACTGTATGTTATTATCATTTGAGATATTCTACCCAAATGAGATTACTCTGAATGGAGGATGGGTCTGAAAATGGGCCCATATGCCAGTGAAATCACCATGGGTGCTGTCAGAGTTGTTCCATTATTCACTCTCTGTGGAGCAGCTCCAGTATTTGTCTCTACATGACATCATCACGACAGGCTGTCTCTCTGGTTGCACAGCTTGAGAAGAGACTTGTTCGAATTCACACATTTAAGCTAATCGGAACAATTTAATAGAAACGGCATGTGTGAGTTATACTTAATGCTGGATCTTCCCTTAATGCAGATACATGGCAGTAACGTTTTCTTTTTCGCCGCAGGTCTGCAGACGAGCCAGGACGCCCGCTTCTACGCCTCATCGTATCGTTTTGATGACTTCAGCAACCAGGGCGAGCCTCTAGTCATCCAGTTCACTGTGAAACACGAGCAGAGCATCGACTGTGGTGGAGGCTACATTAAACTGTTCCCCTCAGGCCTTAACCAGGAGGACATGCACGGAGACTCCGTCTACAACATCATGTTCGGTGAGCGTGGAGAGTATCAACTGTGGACCAAACGACTGTCTCTTATGTGTATTCTTACAGTGATAACAGTACAAGTCGAGTCAAGTCAAGTGCGTTCGAAAAGATCCATACTACTGTTTATTCACACAAAAGTATGTTGAACAATAGTACACACATTGAGTATGTAGTGCATAGTATGCGATTTCAGACACATCCTGGCTCTAGAGCGTTTCACGTTTTATACCTGAAGGCCACGTAGTTCTCCAGCACACTTGTGAAACTCTGGTAACGTGAGCCGCAGAGTGCAAAACCGTGGTACCGCCAGCCGCCGTCTGACCTCCGTTGCTCCTAAAGTAGTGTTATTATGGTAAGAATGGCTGTCGAAAAGCGTTACAACAGTTTTGCACTCGGCGACTCACGTTACCGCAATCTTGGAAAGGGAGGAGTGAAGAGAGGGTTACTCAGATGGTTACAATCGGCAACCACACCACTAGATGCTACCAAACCCTACACACTGTACCTTTTAAGGACTGGATTCCACATTTTTACTGTTTTGTTTACTTGTTCAGGTCCTGACATTTGTGGCCCCGGCACAAAGAAGGTTCATGTCATCTTCAACTACAAAGGCAAGAACCATCTGATTAACAAGGACATCAGATGCAAGGTGAGACATCAATAAATGGTTCTTGGTTTTATATTTACTTGGGAAATGGCAGAAGTTTTTTCTAATTCCTGTTTCATGAAGAAATAGCTTCTAAAGTTTGTTCCAATTCATTAGTATTTTGTAATAACAATATTGCTATTGCCCTTCTCACCATAAAACCAAACCAGCTGATGTGGAAAGTGTATTGCATTATAAAACAGTTACATGTAAATCCCTGGTGAATGAAACACAATGAGAATAGCTTCTAATATTTCTTTTATTCCTTGCAGGATGATGAGTACTCCCACTTGTACACACTGATTGTCAACCCTGACAACACTTACGAGGTCAAGATTGACAATAAGAAGGTCGAGTCCGGCAATCTGGAGGATGACTGGGACTTCCTGCCTCCCAAAAAAGTTAAGGACCCTGAAGCCAAAAAGCCAGAGGACTGGGATGACAGGGAGAAGGTTCCCGACCCTGACGATAAGAAACCAGAGGTTAGTCTCCTTGAGCCACTCTAGAAATCTGCCTGTCCATATTTTTGATAATCCTTTTTGGGGCCATTTTTTCCTACTGATGCAAATGTATCTTTTGCTATACAGACAGCATTCACTTTATTTATATGAAACCCATATGTCTTTAATGTTTTTTAAATGCCTTTGTGAAGTAATGTCTTCACCTGTATCTCTTTGGTAGGACTGGGACAAACCTGAGAACATCCCTGATCCTGATGCTAAGAAGCCCGATGACTGGGATGAAGAGATGGACGGAGAGTGGGAGCCGCCTATGGTCGCTAACCCTGAGTACAAGGTAACAGCAATTAATTATATTATGCTACCTAGTACTCTATATTAACGCCATTTTTGAGTGTCCAATATGTCAGTTTAAAATGTATGCCCCATATAGTGTCCTTAAAGATTCCCACAGTCTAACGAAAAATTAAAAAGCAATCAAGCAGCTGTATTTTGCTTTTGTGATTCCTGTGACATAACCACACTATCTGGGTGTTGATAGGGTGAGTGGAAGCCCAGCGAGATCAACAATCCTGCCTACAAGGGCAAGTGGGTCCACCCTGAGATCGACAACCCGGAGTACACGGCCGATTCTGAGATCTATAAATACGACAGCATCGGCGTGATTGGACTCGACTTGTGGCAGGTAAGAAGATATTGTAGCTGACTGTCTTATTTTTCTGAAATGAACAAACTAGTATATGATTTCTACTTTATTATATCCATCCAGGAACAGGAACATTTTACTTGCACTGCTTATTTTGCCCTATTTTCCGTTAGAGACGCTGAGTGTGTTTCTGGTGTCTACAGAAAATTGTTTCTTTTCAATTTCAAATGTGAGATGCTATCTTAGAAATTGAGATGCTGAGGAAATGTACGAAACATATTTGACAAAATGTAGCTTTTCTTTTATTGGATTTGGTTGCACGAAGTACCTGACAGTGAAATATTGACTTCTTCTTTTTGATGTAGGTTAAATCTGGTACCATCTTTGATAACTTCCTGATCACCAACGACCCAAACCTGGCAGAGGAAGTAGGCAACGACACATGGGGCAAAGCTAAGGTCAGCCCAAAACTTTTATCTTTAGGAATGTATCCTGCTCATGCATTGGAGTATTTTGTGGTATATATGTATATATACAGTGTACCCTAATTTAATTGCTTGGTTGGTGTAGCAATAAAGGTACAGTGTGTAACATTTTGGGGGATCTATTAGCAGAAATGGAATATAATATTCATAACTATGTTTTGCACTTGACGGCTCAGCGGAGGGGTACTCAGTTCGTTGCAATCTGCAACCACACCACCAGATGCCACCAAATCCTACACACTGTCCCTTTAAGCAACGTCGTCTGTATACAACCACTGTTGCAAAGGAATGATCTATTCATCAATTTTTTTCATTTATTATCTTTATGTGCATCATCTCCAGGATGCAGAGAAGAAGATGAAGGAAGGCCAAGAGGATGAGGAGAGAAAGAAGCGTGATGATGATGAAAACCAGAGGAGAGATGAGGCAAAGGAGGAAGACGAGGAGGAAGAGGAGAAAGATGAGGAGGAGGAGGGAGATGAAGAAGAAGAAGAGGAGGAGGAAGGGGAAGAGCAGGAGGAGGAAGAAGAGGAGGATGAAGGCACGGACTCTAAACTCAAGGATGAGTTATAAAATCCATGCAGGAAGTGACTGTCTGTGTCAATGAGCCATTGGAACGAAGCTGGAGACTGATGAGACCCTTATGACTGACACCCTGGGGTGGGGTTGGGTGGGATGGGGTTTTTGTTTACAAAGCAACGGAGTAGGTGAAAAAGGGCAATTATTGTTCTGTTTCCATGTGCTACTACTACTACTACTACTACTACTACTACTACTACTACTACTATTGTTATTATTAATATTATTATTAAACGAGGAATAGTAATAGAAAGACTGAAGATGTCATAACGAATGTTAAGACAGGAAATCAAATCAAATTGTTTTGCAGTTTATGCCCAGCGGAAATATAAAAATTCTCATTTGTGTTCTTTGAAAAACTAGGTTTTTATGAAGTATAATGTTGTGGTGACATGAAAAGCTATATTTGGTCTGTGGATTATACTTAGACTGTATATATAGATGGACGACGCGTCTCCACTTCCTCCCACTGTACAAAAGTGAAGCCAAAATATCCAGAGCCAGAGTCTGCAATCACGAGCCGAGCACCGCCACAGCTTGTTAGCGTGAGCCACCTAGCTGCTACGTTAGCATCACGGTAGCTGTTTGGCTAGAAAGACAAATCAACTAACCATAATATCTCTGTAGCTACATTTATGATCCAATTGACTCAAGTTCTATTACACAGACTCGTGACGGTTATGGAAAGTTAAAGTTGAGCTCCTTAAAGTTGAGTCCTGAGCTTCCGGCTTTGCGACTGCTTCACTCAGAGCAGCTGTCAATCATGACGTCTTTTTATAGCATCAAATAACTAATTAAAACCAAACTCATCAGAAAACTAAACAGTTGAATACATCAGTGTGATGAGAACTACCTAAAATGACAGAAACCATCTTTGGGAGAAATTTATTTGACGTGAACTTGGACTTTTGAGTTTGGCCCATATCCCATCCGCCAACATGGAGGGGGAGGGATTTATGACCTATACTGCAGCCAGCCAGCAGGGGGCGATCGAGATGCTTTGGCTTCACTTTTAGGGAGCTGTCATGTCATCCATCTTTATATATAGTCTATACGATGATACCATGATAAGGTTTTGTTTACCTCATGTGTTTTGTTTGTCTTAATAATCTGTGTCACATGTTTTTGTTTGTTAATCTTTTGCGGTCAGTCATGTCACTCTGTCTCTTTAAAAGCTTTGTCACTCTCGAAGGATTCGACAGGGTTAGACATCATTATTACACAGGTTATCTTACCTGCTCTTATTTAAACTTCTTGATTTGAACAAGGGTTAATGACCTAGGGAAAATAGTGCACCAGGACTGACTATACTGAATATAGGACTGAATTTGACAACCTGTTGAAAAAAGCCGTCGTCCATAGGATGGTTAGGATGAAACCCCTTGCATAGTTTTGTACTGTATAGTTAACACTTTTTTTTCACTTCAATGCATATACTGTAGTATTGTGTATCTAAATAAACTGTGCTCAAACTCAGATGTACATTGAGAGCACTCCAGTAGCAGGTAAGCTTACATTCATTTGGTACGTGTTCGCGTTAGGTTTACTCATTTCTGATGCTAATATCTCTGCACTGCTGTACCCCCAACACACTGTCCCAAACAGTCTGAGAGATGATCCTTTTGTAACAGACACATTTTGTACTAATGGTAGTAATTGAAGTGGGAAGATTTTCATGTTGCTGTGTAAAAAACAAAGACAGGTGTTCTGTCCAATAAAATCAACCAGTGGAAAATGAGCAGACGTCTTCCTCAGTTCTGTTTTGTTATGTCTAAAGCGGCTTTACATCGATAGCACAGGCCTCTACGGCATTTGTATTTGTTTTCTTGTTCATTCAACTGATTATTATTTTATAGCAGTGATGGAAAGTAAGTATATTTACAACCATTGAAGGGTACTTGTACTCATGTATTTTCATTTTATGGTACGTTATACCTCTACGCCACGACATTTCAGAGGGAAATGTACTTTTTACATTTATCTGACAGCTATAGTTACTTTGCAGAATCAGATTTCACATACAAAACACATGATCTGACATTGTGTATAGTTTAAACAACCCAACAGTATAATCAGTAGTTAAAATTAGCACCACCTAATGGTGGTAATAATAATATTACTTTTACTTAAAGTAATAATCTTGAAGATTTTTATTTACATAAATGTCTGTCAAGTCACTATTTATTGTTGAATTAGGTAACACGATAGTGATTGCGCCAATGACCCACTGATGAAAGTCCAATTTTGATGTGAGTTTAAAGAATATATCAAGACTCAAAATTATAAATACTAAGAAAAGTGATAAAACTGTTTAAATGTATAGTGAACTCTTTGAAGAAAAATAATTATGCTTTCTTTCTTACAATTTTATATTTTTTAAGTTTATTTATCCCAATTCTATTTTTTAAATTATCATTATAGTTTATTTCTTTAAATTCGTATCATTGTTTCTCTGTAACATTATGTTGAGTACATGTCTGCAATGTTTACTTTATAATATTCTGACTTTATTCTCATAATACGACAACCTTTTTTTTCTTGTAAATTTATGAATTTATTCTCATATTACGACTTTCTTTCTTGTAAACTTATGACTTTATTCTCATAATGTTACAACTTTTTTTCTTGTAAACTTATGAATTTATTCTCATATTACGACTTTCTTTCTTGTAAACTTATGACTTTATTCTCATAATGTTACAACTTTTTTTCTTGTAAACTTATGACTTTATTCTCATAATATTACGACTTTTCTTCTTGTAAACTTCTGACTTTATTCTCATAATATTACGACTTTTCTTCTTGTAAACTTCTGACTTTATTCTCATAATATTACGACTTTTTTCTCGTAAACTTATGGCGTTATTCTCATAGTATTACGACTTTTTTTCTTGTAAACTTCTGACTTTATTCTCATAATAAGACTTTTTTTCTTGTAAACTTATGACTATTCTCATAATATGACTTTTTTTCTCATATACTTATGACTTTATTCTCATAATGTTATGACTTTTTTTCTCGTAAACTTCTGACTTTATTCTCATAATACGACTTTTTTTCTCGTATACTTCTGACTTTATTCTCATAATACGACTTTTTTTCTCGTATACTTCTGACTTTATTCTCATAATAAGACTTTTTTTCTCGTAAACTTCTGACTTTATTCTCATAATAAGACTTTTTTTCTTGTAAACTTATGACTATTCTCATAATATGACTTTTTTTCTCGTATACTTATGACTTTATTCTCATAATACGACTTTTTTTCTCGTATACTTCTGACTTTATTCTCATAATACGACTTTTTTTCTCGTATACTTCTGACTTTATTCTCATAATAAGACTTTTTTTCTCGTAAACTTCTGACTTTATTCTCATAATAAGACTTTTTTTCTTGTAAACTTATGACTATTCTCATAATATGACTTTTTTTCTCATATACTTATGACTTTATTCTCATAATGTTACGACTTTTTTTCTCGTAAACTTCTGACTTTATTCTCATAATACGACTTTTTTTCTCGTATACTTCTGACTTTATTCTCATAATAAGACTTTTTTTCTCGTAAACTTCTGACTTTATTCTCATAATAAGACTTTTTTTCTTGTAAACTTATGACTATTCTCATAATATGACTTTTTTTCTCGTATACTTATGACTTTATTCTCATAATGTTACGACTTTTTTTCTCGTAAACTTCTGACTTTATTCTCATAATACGACTTTTTTTCTCGTATACTTCTGACTTTATTCTCATAATACGACGACCTTTTTTTCTTGTAAACTTATGACTTATACTTATACTTATGACTTTGTTCTCATAATACGACTTTTTTTCTCGTATACTTAGGACTTTATTCTCATAATATTCCGATTATTTCTACCCACTGCAGTTTCAAGTAAAAGTATGCTCAGATGCCATTTTCACATGTTTACTATTATATTATTATTATTATTATTATTATTACCATTATTATCATTACTAAAATATAGAAAATATAAATAAATACAGAGACTAGGGGAGGGGGTGAACTGGGGGGGACTTTGACTCACCACCTCAGTCTCTCTAAAATCCTTGCTCAGGCTCTGACTGAAGTATTTTTCTGTAACTGAAGTACTTCCATCTCTGCTTTAATATCATTTGTTTCAGGATTTATAGTTTGTTTTGGCTAAACAGGATAACAGATGATAGTTTTGCATGAGTAAAATCTACAATCCAGTGTAGACCTGCGATCCAGCGCCAGGTTTTCCCAGCCTCCTCTGTCTGTGTGTGTCTGTCCAGCAGCAGCAGCAGCATGAAAGCAGAGAGAAACAGAAACACTATGGCTGCCAGTCTGTCTCTTAATCAGGTAACACTTGTCTTACAACTCTAATATAACCACAGCAAACCTCTCCTGTCCTCTCTCCAGTCTGCTCGGGAGGTATTTCAACAGTGTTAGCGACACTAGGAGGGCAGAAAAGACGAGCTTTGCCTCGACACTCGTGTCTCTTTCAGTGGAAGTTTGAGTGTCTGCTGTGACTGAGGAAAAGTTTCTCTGCGTAAGGGCGTAGCTAGCTAGCTAGCATGCGAGCTAACAGCTAGTTAGAGAGCAGTGCTGGGCTGTTTTATTAAACTTGAGTAACGTTACTTGGCTTTGTTTCGACTGGGGAGTGTTTATGATGATGTTTTGCTGCAGGCTAGTTGGTCCAAAGAGATGTTAATAAGAGATAGAGATGTGTTGTGGCTTAACTGTCATGTCTTTGCTAGTAGAGCCTCTCTGCTAACTGTGAAGTTAGCAACAGTTAAACAGTTACAATAAAGCAAGTTACACACATTACACTATGCTGTGTTACACATTGTATGTTACAGCCTACAGTAGGGGATTTGCTGCTTTATGTAGCTTATTGTATGGTTTGTCTGAAACCTGTTTTATTGCTATTATTAGAAGTAAACATGCTAAACTTTAGTGTGACCTTTCTGAAGTGGACTGTTAGCATGTTAGCTGCTGAGGTTGTTTGGTTTGCCAGGTTGTTTTTGTGTCCATAACAAGAAACTAAAAACTTAACATTTGTTTTGCAACCAGTAAAGAGGAAGTGAACTTCAATGGCCCACCAGTCAGCAAAAAATGTCAAGACTGTTGCTAAGCTGACTTAAATGCTGCTATTTGAGTGTAAATGTTTGTTTTGCACAGTAAATAAGTTATTTAGGAGGTAGTGTTTATTATCATGTTTTTGCTGCAGGCTAGTTGGTCCAAAGAGATGATAATAGTGATGTGTTGTGGCTTTACTGTCACATATCTTTGCTAGTGGAGCCTCTCTGCTAACAGTGAAGTTAGCAACAGTTACACACATTAGATGTTATAGATTTGCTTGCTGCCTTATGTAGCTTGCTGAAACCTGTTTTATTGCTATGTATTAGAAGTAAACATGCTATACTGGCTGGTTTAGTGTTTTTAACTTTGATCTTTCACAGTTTTCTGAAGTGGACAAAGGTTGTTTTTGTGTCCAATAACAGAAACTTCAAGTATTGTTAATAGATGTTTTGCAACCAGTAAAGAGGAAGTGAACTTCAATTGCCCACCAGTCAGCACACAATGTCAAGACTGTTGCTAGCTGACTTATAAATACTACAATTTGAGTGTAAATGAGTTTGTTTGCCCAGTAAATAAGTTATTTAGCAGGCAGGTGTAATAAGTAGGTAGTGTTTATTATCATGTTTTGCTGCAGGCTAGTTGATCCAAAGAGGTGTTAATAGGAGATAGTGATGTGTTGTGGCTTTACTGTCATATCTTTGCTTGCAGAGCCTCTCTGCTAACAGTGAAGTTAGCAACAGTTAAACAGTTAATTATACATTATAGATTTGCTTGTTTGCTAACTTAAATGCTGCAATTTGAGTGTGTTTGTTTGCACAGTAAATAAGTTATTTAGCAGGCAGGTAGCAGCCAGGTGTAATAAGTTGGTTACACACCCTGACTTGTTACCTGAGCAACTGTTGCCTCTAACAACAGACAGGAGCTTTGACATTATTATCTCTCACAGATGAGTTCAAAAAACCTGTGCTTATATCTGTGTGTTGTGAAACTGCACTGGTCTGTCAGGCAGTAAATGCTTGTTTGTGTGCTGTCAGCATTTACCCGCCTGGTAATCCTCATACACTGACCTACTGTTTGGTGTAACCAGTGACATTAATGTAAACTCTGGGGAAAAAAAGAAATGTTATCATCTTTGGAAAGCCTGTTTATTTACCTTCACAATGATGTCCAACTTGTAAGGATCATGCATTTGTGGGATGAGCAGCACAGCTGATTATGTGGGTAGTGCCTATGAAAAAATTGCCTAAATGCTCTGCCAATGGTAAACAGTGTATTCTCCTGTTGGTATTGACTCTTGTTTTGAGTTGTTTTGTGGATTGGATGATTTAACTCTCTATCAGTAACAAGGAACAAACGAGACATATTGGCAATTTTACACTTTATTCATTTAATACCCGGTCAGGAGCCTCAGTAGCGGTGGAAGATCCATACGCAGCCACAACAGCCTGGCACCTCCTCCTCATGCTGGTCACCAACCTGGTCACATGTTATTGTGGGATCCGTAAACCAGGATTCGTTGCAGGCCAGCCAGCGTGGTTGTGTGTTCCCTCAATGATGTCACTGGCAAAACAAGCCTTGTCATCATTGAAGGCCATCTCAATGCAGAAAGATGCAGAGCATTTTGGCAAATATTTCTTGGGCGCTACCCACATAATCAGCTGTGCTGCTCATCCCACAAATGCATGATCCTTACAAGTTGGACATCATTGTGAAGGTAAATACACAGGTTTTCCAACGATGTAAAATACAATGCCAAATAGCATTGTAACAACAGAGAAATAATTGACCAAACACAAGTTTCCGAACTTTTTCCCCCCAGTTTATTTAGTGTCATGTGTGAATTAGGGAATTGAAATTTCTACTAGAATGTACTGTAATGTATCTTGCTATCTGCTGCAGTTTTGTATGGGCTAGCTTGAGGGGATGATTGAGGGGTGTTTTTTCAATGCTCAATTAAAGAGTCACCAGTACAATGACCACAGTGTTACAGCCGCCAACAGTTCCAGGCACACACTATTGTGTGTCACAGAAAATAAGTTGCATTGGCCAAAGAAAGATAAGTGTGTGTGTGTGTGAACACAGTTATCTCACTGTAAATTGGCAGTTGACAAAAGCGGACAGATGCTGATCACAGAGTCTTCTTCTGTGTGTAACAAGACTGACAGATCCTTGCTATGCTCTTGTTTTACATTATGGAAAGATTTTGCATGCCAATTTGTTTCTCTGTGGAGGAACGTTATGACAGTTTTAACCACCGGTTGAAGTGCCACTCCCCAAGTTGATTCACAGCTCGGACAATTACTGTTCACTTCTCCTTCGCTGCACCTGTCGATTTAAAAAGCACAACAATCACGTGTCAGTTTCAGCTATATGGAGAAGGAAATGCTGATTCTCTCTTCCTGTTTAGCCCAGCAGTGGACAATCGCGTTACCACCGGAAATGGGGGTGTTTAGAGAGGATATGACAGAAGGCAACATTAGCTGTAGTCTGTGGAGTGACACCCTGTTCAAACGGTCTAAAGCTGACCATCAGTTAGTGTAGCTTACATACTGAAGTCATTACTCTCTCTGCTTGTAATTCAGCATAAACCCTCTCTCTCTCGTTGTGACTCACAGATGATTGTATGGTCTATGACACATACTGTATTTGTCCAGAAAATGTGCTCACTTTTGCCAGGAAGCACACGACAGCAATGCCTCTCAAATAATCATTAGTGGCCCTAGCTAGTGCTGAGTGTTGGAAAACAACTTTTTTTGTCCTCCATTGTTTCTTTTGCTGGTGAGTGAAGAAAATCTAGCAGCCACTTGTATATTTTACCATCATTTGTCTTGTGACGGTGCTAATTTCCAACCCTGGTGCTTAGACAATTAGGTGATTGAGAAAATTA
Organism: Sebastes fasciatus; assembly: GCF_043250625.1. Taxonomy (NCBI): domain Eukaryota; kingdom Metazoa; phylum Chordata; class Actinopteri; order Perciformes; family Sebastidae; genus Sebastes; species Sebastes fasciatus. Next base: position 16,990,906 of record NC_133799.1, read on the forward strand.
ATTGCGTACAACTTTGATAATTGATTAATTGTTTAAGACGTTTGTCAAGCAAACATGCCAAACATTTACTGGTTGAATGTTTATGTGTGAGTGTGTGTGTGTGTCCAGTGTTTCACAGTGTTGGTCACCTACAGCTCTGGAAACTTGTGATGGAACTTTTTCTCGATTTTCTGGCGTTTTATATGATAATTAATTAGTCAGTTAAATGAACAGTGTTTGGCATTTAGGGGGATCTATTGGCAGAAATGGAATATAGTTTTCTTTAGTGTAAAATCACCTGAAAATAAGAATCGTGTTTCTTGTTTCCTTAGAGTGATGATTTACCCTTGATCTTGTTTAGCATACTGTCATGTCTGGAGTCGTTATGTTGCCTCATCCTTGGTCCCATGGTAAAACCGGTCTTGAATGAGAGCTATTCTTTGGCACAGTGAACTAAATTAAATGTTGCATCTGTTCCTTTTGTCTGAGCAGTGATCAAAGTCACTGTGTACATTTCTCCCCGGCAGATGTTTTGGGCCGTTGACAAATATTTCAGCTGTTTCAGTGATGATGAAAAGTAAAGCTGAATTTGAACATATTGGTTATAGTCTGTGTGTCTTCATCCGCCATCTGTAATGGATCAATCTTTTTTCTTTTCTTCTTGTTGACAGCCGCCTTGGCTCAGTGAGTGACACACTTACTGTACCAGCAAAACACTTGTTGATCATTTCAGCTTGTAAACTGCAGAATTGAGAAATTATTTTAAAGTTTATTCTCTGTCAGATTATTTTAAAGATCATTTTAGGGATAGTGTTATGTTTAAACTTAAAAGAGTTCACATGAGCAGACACAAGTGGGGTTGTTATAGTTTTAAAAGGTGCTTATAAATGTGGTAAAAGTTTTTTGGGATTCAGTCTGTAAACTTAAATTTGTATATTTTAATGTTTTTCTTTTTTTACAGATCTCCAGTGGAAATCCCGTCTATGACAAATACTATCGACAGGTATGCAAATATATCTTCCCAAAAACAAAACAATTTGGTTTGTTTCATTGTGACTTTGATGTTGTATTTGTTCTGTGTTTATTGTTCTTTCTATTTGCTTAAAAATAAATAATTGATTGATTGATTGATTAAAATGTGTGTCAGTATATCATTAAGTAGTGAGCCCATTACTATTATTTGATATAGTAATTTTAAAGGAATAGTTTGGGTGTTTTGAAGTGGGGTTGTGTGAGGTACTTATCCATAGTCAGTGTATTACCTACAGTAGATGACGGTCGGCATGCCTCCAATTTGGAGAAGCAGACAGGAGTTACCACACGGAAGCAAAGTAATGTACCGCTGTGGACGGGGCCGGCAACAAAATGTATTTTAATCACCTAAAATAAAGGTTCACCTTAAAAAAATCAATATCAGTTTAAGTGTACACTATATTTAGAGCATTTTCAACGCTTTACCTGGCTGTCAGACAGCCCTTTCTGACGGGGAACTGAATCCGTTGTATCCATCCATGCTCTCGCCAAAGCCACCAGACTCCATTGAAATAACAGTAATTTTACCTTGCAGAAGTTACTGTTTTTTTTCAATGGAGTCTGGTGGCTTTGGCGAGAGCATAGATAACGGCTTCAATTCCCTGTCGGAAACAGACTGTATAGCTGTATCACGGCAAGGTAAACCAGCAAAAATATTCTAAATATAGTGTACACTTATACTGAAGGTGATCTGACTGTTGTTGTATTATGCTGTAAAATGCTCTTGATTAGAAATGGCTGAAGTACAAAAATACATTTTGGGTGCACTGACCCTTTGAACCGTAAACTAGCTTATAGCTGCTTCAACAAGCTGTAGTGTTGCAATGAGCAGTGATCTCGCTTCTCTCCTATCAGTTCTGGTTTCGGTGTCCAGTAAAGGAAATGACTATGAATTAATAATGTTTCCCTTTGCTCGACATGTCAGGGGAGCTCGCCGTGAGCCTCATGAAAGACTACTAACAGATCCAATACCAAGGAGCTAATAGACTGCTGAGAAAATAGCTTTGGTTTATTGTCAGTATTGATTTGAGTGATTCAGAGACTCCTCTATCCCACAGGGCAATTCTCACATTTTCGTTTGTTCTTTATTTGCCTCGCTCTTTCTCCAATTCAAACATAATTTTGGTCTAAAGCTATCGGCTAATAAGACATGTCTTTCTCAGCAGTACAGATGTATTACTGGTGTTTCTGAGATGATATAATCTATAATGACGTCCGGCTGTATGTGTGCAGGTTGATCCGACGGGCAGTGGGCGTGTGGCAGCAGCTGATGCAGCTCTGTTCCTGAAGCGGTCGGCCTTGGCTGACTTGGTCCTGGGGAAGGTGAGCAAAAACTTGGATCAGCGCAGCATCATTGATTTCTCTTGTCTTTATGTTGATGGTAATAAATGTATAAAACTGTGTGTGTCTCCGTAGATCTGGGATGTGGCAGACTCTGAACGTAAAGGTGCTCTTAGCAAGCAGGTATAAATGCACTGCGGCGTCATGTTATAATGGATTTGTTTGTGTGGATCAAGTGCATTTAATCACTAGATTCACGTCACATATTGTACCTCTGTTCCCCTCAGCAATTCTTCATAGCGTTGCGGTTGGTGGCCTGTGCTCAAAATGGCCTGGAGGTGGCACCCAAGAGCCTTTATGTGGCTGTTCCTCCACCGAAATTTGTAAGTCTGCTGCTGTGCATAACAAACACATTATTTTATTTAATATATTTTTTTTATTTCAAACATTGAAATAGTACTTTATTTTTCTAGAATAGACTAAGAATAACTGAGTTTTGTTTATCTCCAGCATGACACAAGCAGCCCACAGTTAGCAGGAGGGGCTGGTGACATTCCCTGGGTCGTCAAGGTGAGGCCCTTTATCTTTTTGTCTTATCGTAACATGGTAATCTATATTTATTTGTAATGTGGTTCAGCCTTTAGGTTTGCTGGGAGTGTGGAAAGAGGTTGGGGGTATGATTTCTGCCAAATGTTGGCAGGGATGACACATTGGGTGTCTTATGTGTCCAGGATTTCCACAGCTCTGTTGTGCAGTACTCTTAAGCCCTTGACCTCCATCTCTTTTCATCCATGATCAACATATAGAAAATAAATATATTAATTGCTACCTGAACCAGCCTATTGAATGTCAAATAAAAGCCCAATTCTAAAGGGAGCATCAATACAATAGATAAAGTTCTTTACTCACCTCCACCTCAGTGGAGGTTGACAAATGTAAAATGTCAAATGATGGGAAATTTCTCCCCTTCAAGAGTTCACGAGTTCGACCTCTGCTTCATCCTACAATAATAACACAGGCTGCATAAGCACTGCTTACTTGCTACTAAAATGTTATTGAGGCTCACACACACTGCCTAGAGAATTTATATTTAATTAAACTGACTGTAAAATATGAAAATATGCAGTGTGTATCAGTAATTTAACAATTAATTCAACAAAGTGACAACTGGGCTTTGTATTTGAAAAAAGCACATCCATTCCCTATCTCCTTGATGCAGGCTTTTATTGTTACATTATATGATACAGTAGCTGCATCAGGAATACATCAAGTTTGAATCCTCCATCCTTAATCATTTCACATCTGTTTTGTTTTTTCCCCAGCCTGAGGAGAAGATGAAGTTTGACTCCATCTTTGAGAGTCTGGGTCCAGTAGGAGGGATTCTAACAGGAGACAAGGTCAAGCCTGTCCTGCTCAACTCCAAGCTGCCAGTGGACATCCTCGGCAGGGTACGACCCCCAAACAGGACAGTCTTAACCTATTGACCTCTTTAAGCTACTGACAAAGTGATTAAAAATAGTCATGCATGCAAAGTGACAAAACTAAAGAGAGAAATCCTATGTTTTCAAAAATAACAGAAGTGAGTAGTTACTAATTTTTGCAGATGTCTTAAAAAATCCCAACTAGCTAATTAAAACATCCCTTATCAAAACAAAGTGACAAATGATAGACAGACTGTTACATGCAATTGTATATAACACAATGTTTTCCATACAGTCTAAATCAGTGGTTCTCAACCTAGGGGTCGGGACCTGCAAAGGGGTCGTGGGACAATTTCAGGAGGTCTCCAGATAGTTGTGCAGAAAAACATAAAATAACATATTAAAAATAAAATTACATATTTTAGACTTACATTGCATCGCCTGTACCATTGATATAATTTACCTCAGAATAGATTTTATTGAGTGTGTTTAAGAGTCAAAGTGTGTGTGCACATGATTTTCTGACGGGGGAGTCACAAAACGCATGAAAAATCCACAGTGCCTAGAGCACATTGGACAATGCCTAGGTGCTAGCTGTTAAAACTAAACATAACTGTCCTCACAAACAAAGAATTAAATTATTTAACCTACATTTATTAATCCTGTTCACAATAATCACTCAAAATCAGCTGGGGGAGGCGCGTAGAAGCAGCTTTTCACGCCGGGCACGAACACCAACCGGATTTTTCTGGGGGGTTGGCACTCGAAAAGGTTGAGAACTACTAGTCTAAATGATAACAAATGAAACCCCACAATGCAGAAAGTGTGAAATCAAAAGTTGGGTATAAATGAATTCGGAGAGGAAGTGAGAATCAGTAGTGAGTCAAGGCTTTCAGGGACATGTGTTATTATGTCTTATATAGTTTTGGACTGATGCATGCTGAATAATAATGTCTGTATCTGTGTTGAAGGTGTGGGAGCTCAGTGACATCGACAGAGACGGCATGTTGGACAGAGATGAGTTTTCTGTGGTAAGAAATGAGCTAATATCACAGATAGAAAGAAACCACATAGTAAGCGTGCAGTTTCAGTTTAGACTGTTTTTGAACTGATATACTCAACTCTATACTGTTTCCCTCAATGTTATTATATTATTATTATATTACAGCATTGATCCCCCAGGCATGTAAATCATATCAAGGTTTTCTAGCTCTTGTTTTTCCCCAGCAATATTTTAACACCAGGAATAGAATTAAAAGTTTATACACTAAACCTTGACAAAGTATATATGTGTGTGCTTATTATATAATCTTGCAAGCTATTACAGGCTGGAAAAATCATTTCTGTAGCCCTGAATGGAACAAATAAGACATGTGGACGAAGTATGAGGATGGAATAACTACAGGATGTTTATATTGGTAATTTGTCTTTTATCATTGATTGTTGTTGCCCTTTCCCAGGCCATGTATCTGGTGTACAGAGCCCTGGAGGGCGAGCCTGTTCCCATGTCCCTACCACCTCCCCTGGTTCCACCCTCCAAGAGGAAAAAACCCTCGGTGCCTCCTGTGATGCCCCTGTTACCCTCGCCCCCCTCAGTCAAAGACAGTCGCTCCTCCCACGCTGGCTCTAAGACCATGCCCCAACCCCCTAAACCCGCCCCAGCTCCTGCCCCAACACCAGCAGCTGCCCCTGTGAGTACGGGACCCGTCTCCCCTCTGCATGCAGTGCCTGAAAAGCTTTTATTTTATTTTATTAGCTGCAACAACAAACATTTAAAATGATTTCAAACTGGCTAGTTCAATGTGTTTTTCAAAAAAACAAGACGAGTGGGAGTGTGAAGGTAAGTTTTGAGGTAGTGTGGTTTCATCTGCGTAGGTTGTATTAAATTCTATTATGAAGCAGCTGTGGTGCTAATTAATAGTCTGTTTTATTGCCTGTGCAGTGGGTGGTGTCGCCAGCAGACAAAGCAAAGTATGATGAGCTATTCAGCAAGACAGACGGTGACATGGATGGCCTCGTGTCTGGACCTGAAGTCAGAGATATCTTCCTGAAAACCGGGCTGCCTTCTGCCACACTCGCACGTATCTGGTAGGTAGAGATGGCAAAACTCCCGTTCAGCTCCTCTGGCATCATATAAGGCTGGTTCTGCTAAACACACACACACACACACCTTGTAGCTATTATGTTGATTGATTTAAAACCTTTGCGCTGGGTCTTTATGAAATTGGTCTTTATTACATTATTTTTATTCTGTAGTCAAGTCAATTTATGTTTGCCAAAATTCACAAATCATAAATTTTGCCTCAAAAAGCTTCGTAATCTGTACAGCATACGACTGTGGAGGACAGAACCTGCCAAAATAAATAAATAGATGACAATTAATAAATATTCCATTTAATAATGAATAAATAAATGTAAAAATAAATTTGAAATATTTATTAAATAAATGCAAAATCAAATAAATAAATGTAAGAGTTAATACAAATACATAAATAAATGGGAAAATGTAATAGAAGAGTAAAGAGATAGGGAAGTAATACAAAGATAACTATATAAAGAAGCAAATTAAAACAGAAATATACATTTCTGTCACATTTTAACAATTAATTAATGCCTACATTTATTTTTAATATTATCTTTGGTTTATTTAATGGCACATTTATTTATTTATTTTTGATTTTGGCAGGTTCTGTCCTCCATATACGACACCCTCTATCCGTAGACCCAAGATTTGGATATGGAAAAAACCTTTAATGAGAATAAAGGAGGAAGAAACATCAGGCAACAGATATCCCTCTTCCAGGATAGAAAGACATGCAATAGATGTCATACATAAAGAGTAGAAGGAAATAACAGTAATGTTATGCTACAGAGAAACAGAATGCACTGTTAGGTAAATAGAGTGCAAACATATTTGAAGAATACCACAGTTGTACATTTTGTTGGCATTAGGTTGCACAAACTGTGTCAAATCACATGCTGTGTTCTTAATTTCCATAGATAATAAACATAGAATAGAAAATACAATTTCGCGAAGGATTGGAGTTGAAAATGTTAACAAGAAAAATATAGTGCTTGTGATTATTACGTAATGACTAGTGAACAAATAATGATGTCTTAGGTGACATTGGTACAGGATGATAGCAGCAGTTTCCATGGCACTGCAGTGCGTGCTGACACGTCATGTGATATGGATTTTTATCTTCGGCTGTCCTGTGTGTCGGCCTCCATAACCACTGAACATGATGACCCGTCAGGCTATCACAAACAGTCGTTGCCTGAGGTTTAGATCGTTACTCTCTTATGTAACCTGTGTCTGTTTGTGTTCTCAGGGAGCTTTGTGACATTGGAGACATCGGGAAACTGACCCGAGAGCAGTTTGCCCTGGCGCTTCATCTAATCAATCAGAGGTTGACTAAAGGCCTGGAGCCGCCGCAGAGTCTCTCCCCAGAGATGATCCCTCCAGCCGACAGACAAAACATCAAACTGGTGAGTCTCTCTGAGCACTCAAGTCTATGTATAATAATAATTAGGTGTGTCTGGATCCTTTTATTCTCTACAATCAGTATGAAGATGTGCCTGACGATACAGAAAATTAGCATATTTTTATAATTAAAAGGAAACCTGATTCAGAACAGATCCATCCCTAATAATGACAGTCTGGCAGTACGTTTTCTTTTTAAGCTTAAAACAATCTGTCATACACTTCTATGACTACTAGGTTTATGTTTTTATATATTATTATTACTATTATTACTTTCTCAAAACACCTTTTATTGCCTGATTGATACTGCCATTGATTTTTAATTTAGTTTCTTGTTTGATCATTTTTACTGACATTGTTCCTTCTTTCTCCTGTTTTTGTGCGTTTGGGGTTTGCTCTAAGCGTGCAGCTGTGTGTCTTTCTTTCCAACTTATGAAACACTTTTATGCTTTCTCTTTATATTTTTTACATTGCATCCACTTCACACGTGCAGTGGGATGATCCTGAGTGAGTGAGTGTGTGTGTGTGTGTGGTAGTTTACTGACTCAGGGGAAATCATTACATTTAATAGGCTGCCTCTCTTTGTCATCTTACCGCCTCGTCTCACTTTTTACAATTTGTGTTTCTGTTACTAAAACTAAATCATATTTTGCATCTGTATTTTTCTGAGTTCATCATCATGTGACTAGGAGGTAAGCTGACAAGAGCAGAGGTTGCTGTATTAAGTATTTTGGGATGTACCAACGGCAGCACATCCGGTCTCTAGATGCAAAACAATTAGCTAAATATACTGTATGTAATGTAGTATCCTCCAAGTATCACTACCCTTGAGTCAGTCTCCCTCCCATCCCTTCTATTTTGTGTCTCCATCAGTGGCTTCATGTGTGATTTTTGTAAAGCCATCAGTGTATCTTTGCTCATTTGTTTGTGCTGTGACAGTTTTTTCATCTACACTGTAATATCTCCTAAGTGTCCACGCGTTTTCATCAACATAGTAGTAATTTTGCTGTCCTCTATAGTCTATTTTCTCTGTCCTCTCTAAAAATCAGTCTGTACCTTCCATATGTGATAAGAGGTAGTTCTTAGCCTACAGTATGTGAGGTTTCATCATTGTTATGGTGTTTTTTCCTTCAGTCATGAGTTTAATCCTCTTGTATCCTCTTCCTCGCTTCCTCTTCAGAACAACTTGGCTAACCTGGCAGCCGACTTCTCTGCCATCAAGGAGCTGGACTCTCTCAGTAACGAGATTGTCGAACTACAAAAGTAAGCTTTTGTTCTCATATTCATTTAAGAAATGGTAAAAACATTGCATTTTCTTGCTGGAGCCATATTGGTGCAGGTTATGTCACTGGTGGTGACAAGATGAAGCCTAAAGATGGCCTGTACCTGTTTAGACTAATTAATTAGGATGTTCAGAATCAGAATTATTGCCAACTAGGTTTTCACATAACACAAGGAATTTGCTTTGATGCATAACATAAACATAGTAAGAGAAATTAAAAGCAAGTATCCAGAAACAATAATATAAAATGGAAGAAAAATACAAAAACTATGAAAAATATGTACAAGAAACATAAATATAGAATAGCAGAAAAATACAACAACATTGTTGGAAAATACTATCAAAAATGTATAAGAAACATGAATATAGAATAGTACAAAAAATACAATAAAAATGTGAAAACAAAACTTTAAAAATATGTACAGGAAACATAAATATAGAAAAACGTTAAAAGAAATTATGTTTATTCTAAATATAGAATAGAAGAAAAATACAATAACATTGTGAAAAAAATATAAAATGATGTACAAGAAACAAAAATATAAAAAGAAGAAAAATACAGTAAAAATGTTGAAAAGATACTATAAAAATATGTACAATATATCTGAATTAAAAATCCAAAATAGATTATAGGCTATTTAAGCCAGTTTTTGACTTCATCAAATGTTATCAAACATAAAGATACATTTAAGTGCGAGGAGACCCAGCTTTGATGAATGTATTCTTGGAAAAGGATTTTGGAAAATTCGTTCAATGTAACCTCATCAGATAGGGATTTAAACCCAGGACTCTCTGTATCCTCTACTGACCAGCAGGATGCAGTGTTTCCCACAAACTGAGGGGATGCCCAAATCAATTCTATGTATCTGGAAATTATTTTATACCAACTGCTGTGCTGGTCCCAGCTAAAGTTGTTATTTGTGAATCACAATTGGTTGAAAGAGTTTCATACTGGTTCAAGTATACAAAATGACATCACTCACACTCTCTAAGACAAAATACATAATTTGTATTTTTGCTGCAGGCTTTCAAACACTGCAGATGGCTGTAAAGCGGAGTTATGTAGCTGCTGTTTGACAGTGAAGTGGAATAAGGAGAGTGATAGGCAGAATATGCAATATACACCAGACTTCATGTATTCACCATTTCTTCACTATTATATTTCTTGGTCTAAAACATCTACTCCAAAAAATAAGTTAAATAATGTAAAAAAAAGTCAAATAATTTGACCTTGTGTGTTTTAACATTTTCGCTCCAAATTATCTTTAATACCAAAATATTTACAGATAACAGATATAGCATTTTCACTAACAGTTCCTTATGTTTCATTTTTTTCTTCGCTTTATAGGTAGATGTAAAAAAGAACGTACATGTAATCTTGGTTTCACTGATGGTTGGATATCAGTATCGGTTGTTTTGGATTTAATTTTCATAACGAACGGAACTCAGCTTCTCTATTCTTGAAAGCTGAGAGTGAGAAGTGAGAAAGTTGGTCTTCCGCCCCACCCCCCACCTTTCAATACACACACACACACACACACACACACACACACACACACACACACACACACACACACACACTAGATGACAGCTGTTTGAGGTCAGAGAGGAGAGGTAAGAAAGATGGATAGAAGTGAGACTTAGTGAAGATCAGAGCTTCAGACAGGCAGCAGATCGAGAGGAGCTCGAAACGATGATTCATGTTTGTGACTGCTTCAAAATGTGGCAGCAGCCTTCTGCTCAAGATAATGATGATGATGATGATGATGGGTAAGAGAATAATGGGATTGAGTTGACTGTAGGTTTGCTGGGAGGGGATTGTACTGTTATCAAAGGAATTGTTCATTTTGATGTGAGAGGAGAGAGAATATAAAAATAGCTGCTGTTATTTTCAGTCGGTGTTGAAATGAAAAATGGCAAAAGATGAGAGCTTTCCTAAGGTTGATGCCTGTTTTCTTTTTTTTTAGTTCAGTCATCTAAATGTGAAAGTGAACAGGAATAATGTGTTGTGTTCTGCGTTGCTTTTACACAACAAATGCACATAATGCATATTAAATGTTACCTTTTGTTTCAGATGTATGGATACTGTTTTCAGAGCTGAAACAATAATACAGGGGGTTGATCAATTAGCACATCAAAATCAAAGTATCGGTCAGGATATATGTTTTGAAGGTGCTTCCTCAATATTGTCGGTGCTTTCCAGTAGGAAACCCCCGGGTCTGAAAAGTGAAGCCAATGCTGAAGTGCCTTAAACTTGCATTCTTTCTAATAGCCAGCAGGGGGCGACTCCTCTGGATGCAAAAAGAAGTCTGATTGTATAGAAGTCTATGAGAAAATGAGCCTACTTCTCATTTGATTTATTACCTCAGTAAACATTGTAAACATGAGTTTATGGTCTCAATCTCTAGTTTCAAGCCTTCTTCAATACAGCATGATGTTCATTTAGTAAATTATGGTCCCATTTAGAGTCAAATAGACCATAAAGCAGTGTATGATTTAGGGCGTGGCTACCTTGTGATTGACAGGTCGCTACTACGGCGTTATCCGGTCTGGGAGTTGTCTGCGTTTCCTTCTTAACTCTTTCATGTGTGATTTCAGTTTATGAACGTTAATTTTAACATTTTGGTCGCCTAAAAATGTCTTATTCAGCGTTCGGTTGTACTTAGCTCCACCCTGTCGTGTCACTTCTGGTTGCAAAAAACCAAGATGGTGACGGCCAAAATGCCAAACTCGAGGCTTCAAAACAGCAGTCCACAAACCAATGGATGACATCTATGATTGTTTCCTTTTTTATACATGTGTTATACATAACATAACACACTTTTAGTGTAGTAGTTTTAATAATGTTCAAGAAGTCGGAGTTGAAAATATAAGATAAGTATGTGTATGTGAATGAAATCCAAGTCTGGTGCAAAATATCCCCATCTCCATACTTAGGTTTCATTCATAGCAAAAATGGCAGTTATCTTCCTGCGTGTCATAATGATTTATACCAGTCATGATTAATGATGAGGTTTAATGACTTGAGACAAAAATGGGCTGAAATTTTAGGACCTGTGTCTATATAGCGTCTTTCTGGCAGAAAAAAAGTTGTGGCTGAGCTCGGAGCATTCAGAAACACTTTTAATGTTTCTATGACAACATATCACCATTGTGGTATGATAGACGAGCATCGCCCCATGGCTTTTTATTATCTATTTGGGGCTACTATTTATTTGTTTGACATTGTTTTTTCACCATGAGCACCAACCAGAAGATGCATGCTCTCATACTTTGTGTGAATGAGCTTGTCACCGCTCAATCTGACAGCTTTAGAGCAAGGAGGACGATACGTCTGAGACAAAAATGTACAGCGATAAAGCACAACACTCACCAGCAACATTTAGTGTCCGCCCGGCCAATCTGCTCCCACTAATTGGCCTCAGTCTTTGTTATGATAGTGTCTGTCTGACATATAAAGCGTGGCGATAGGCAGACGTGGCCAAAACAAGCTTGTCTACAGTGACATTACCAGCGCTTTTCTGAAAAGTTCAGAGATTTTTGACTAGAAGTGCTGGGAGCGGACACACAAAAAAGCTGCATATGTCCTCTCCTCATTGGGAACAATTGAGAAAAATGCTGGCAATCAGGAAAAAACGCTATATGGACACTAAGTACAGTGTTTCTGGTGTGACTTCTGATGGTTGGTAATAGCGGAAAATAAAATGCACATTTATTAATTGTCTGTTGTACACAAGTCAATACGCCTCCTCACCCCACCCCGTTCCATTTCCTCTCTGGCTGGGTGGATGAAATGGTGAAGGAGACAGGATGAACATACGCGCAGCACTAATGATAGATGTTGTAGGTTGGCTCCTCATCACTCGTCCCTCCTCCTTTCCTTCTTCCTCCCTCCCTCCATCCTCAAGGCAGCCATCTGCCTCTCACTCCTCATCTCCCACACATTTGACTGAGCAAGCACATTTCTCACTTTCTACAATCACGCATACAGCGCCACACGCACACACCAACTTGCTTCACATCACGACACACACGCCTGCAGACGTTCTGGCGTCTCTCTCCTGTACTGTGGAGTTGTGATTTCAGGACACCATGGTTGCTCAGGGAGAGGAGGTGGTGGCGGTTCAGGGACAGGGTAAAGAAGGCTCAGTGGAGACTTGGCTTGGAGTACCGAGTCTCCCCTCTCTGTCCTTGGTGGCTAAATACTCCTGTCTCTTGTGCTGGACCCCCAGGGAGAAGATCACTGTGGAGGAGGAGATCAAGGAGAAGGAGGAGGCCATCAGACAGCGCAGCAGCGAAGTGCAGGTAAGGTCTCGCCGTCTCTGTTTGTCTGTGAGTTTGTCTCTGTCCCCAGTACAGTGGACACAGAGAGAAAGAGGGATTTATGGGCAGACCGAATCTATGGCATGGTTGTGTGGATATTTAAGAGAAAGACTGCTTCTCTGCGCTCTTATTTTTGTAATCAGTGCCTCTCAAAGGACTCATGTTGGAGCATAGCTGGTGTATGAGCATGTAGGTATTTCTGCTGTATAAAAATCCTGCTCAGACAGAGCAGACGGTAAGGTGCTAAAGCAGTTGTTCACTTTTGTTGTGATGTATATACCGGAGGAGGAGATCAATAATACATTTGGCCGTCAGTACCAGATGCTTGTTCAGAAACGCAGTTAATGTTTCTCAGCGAGGGAGAGGGTGGTGTCCTTGTGTAGGCGTGTCTGCTCCGCTGCCTGCTCTGAGCCTGAGAGATGGGCTCTATTTTTGGGAGCTGATGGCGGCTTAAAGGGCTAGTCTACTCCGCTTTTGGGATTCAGCCTGACATTGGAGTGTGAGGGTGGATCTCATTGGAGGGTCTCATGGTGATGCTGAACTTCCTAGCTGAACAGCAGGGTTGCCCTCAGATGCTCTTGGCTATTAATACTGTATTGTGTTTTCTAAAAATATCAAGGACTTCACATTAGTGTGCGCTCTTGGTTGTCGTGACAGACTCCATGCTAACACTTGCCCTGCAGTGTTTCTCTCAGAGGGTGAGAATTTATTTGTGGCGGTCTCACGCGGTGGCGGGGAGCTCTGACATCCATCACTTGAAAGTCAGCTGCAAAACGGCCATTTTCTAGTGTATATACATTTGCACTTGAAAGCACCGTATTGGAAGACTACTCAAACAATACGACCTCTCAGGTACATTTCCACAAATGTTTAAAGGAGAATAATATACACAAAATATCTTTTTGGTTGGTATGGAAGCCAAGCGGGCTGCCCATAGAAGTTGTATATATGAGTGATGTCGTGGCGAACTAGTGGTTAAGATGCACTCTATAAATCGTGATATCAACATCCCTGATTTGAGTCCAGCCAGAGATCTTTGTTGCATCTCATTCCCTCTCTCTCCCCTCCTTTTCAGTCCTCATACAGGTTTCAGAAGCTTTTGGAGTATTTTTAGTCGTCCATGTAAATAAATGTGTGAAGTCACACTGACTGCAATCTAAGGTTGCAACTAACGATTACTTTCATTGTCGATTAATCTGTCAATTATTTTTTTGATGAATCGATTAGTTGTTTGGTCTATAAAATGTCAGGAAGTGGTGAAAAATGTGGATCAGTGTTTCCCAAAGCCAAAGACGACGTCCTCAAATGTCTTGATTGGTCCACAACTCAAAGATATTCAGTTTACTGTCATAGAGGAGTAAAGAAACCAGAAAATATTCACATTTAAGAAGCTGGAATCAGAATTTTGACTTTTTTTTAATGAAAAAATTACTCAAACCGATTAATCGATTATCACAATAGTTGGCGATTCGTTTGATAGTTGACAACTAAACAATTTATCAATTAATTGTTGCAACTGTACTGCTATCTACTACCTTCAAATTAGAAAATTAACAAAAGAAGAGGATGAGAGGATGTTAACCCCTCGTTTTCATCCTGTACACAGGTAGCGATGGTGTAATCTGTCAAACTGTTTTTGTTCACATATCAGTCTGGTGGAGATATTTCTGATTATTAGCCTGCCTTGTAAAGACCGCTGCAACAGTTGGCCTCATTTGAATTTGTAAGAAGTCGGTGTCTCTGTTGACTGGAAGCAGTGGCCGTTTTGAGTCACAGTTCTTGTGTGAATTCCACTTATTTGTTTTGTAGTTTTTGCCTTTATTGGACGGTAGAAAGAGACTGGGAAACGAGGGAAGATAGAGGGAATGACATGAAACAAAGGTGGTCGGCCAGAATCAAGCCAGTGATTACTTGGTATTTGCTTGAGACCACTAGATTACCAGAAGGCCGAAATGTATGCCCTTTTCACAAAGTAATTGACCTCCTCTTAACCTTCACCTATTGCTTCCTCCTTTCATCATGCTTTGCATGCTTTGCAAGCTTCTTTTTGTTCCTTTTCTCAGTGTCTGGTGTAGTGTAATAAAAGATTTCAATTTTGCATGTTGGATGTTTTCTTATCCTTCCGCATTCTGAGGACCTGGAAGATTAAAGATTCCCTTGTTGTCCTTTCCTTAATTATCCATATATTAAATAATCCGTGTAATTAAAGTCTTTTATTTGAGCTCCCTCTTCATCTCTCTCCTGTTTCTTTTTTTACCAAAGTTTGTCTGTGGAAGAATTAGAGCAGTCCCAAATATAATTTGTTTTAGGCTTTGAAGCTTCTGTGAAAAATATTCGAAGATATTCAAAGCGGATCAGCACGGAGCAGCGCAGTCTGTCTGTCTCCATCTCCCCCATTTCAGTGACCGGGACAGCACCGCTGCCGGACTACTGTACACACACACACACACACACCTCTACACACGACAAACAGCGATATCCTTCTGAGAATAACTAATAATAATTAATGTTGAATATGAATAATGAATAAAGTTGTGGGATAACTCCTTATTTCATGGGCTATTTGGGGATTTATACATTATTATTACATACTTGTATAAAATTTAAAAATAAATAAATAAATAATTAAAAAACAAAGCATTTGAGTAGTGATTTGGAGGTCAAATACCATGGCAGTGGTCGAAGCATTCGGGTCAGCCCTAGAATAGACAAGCACACACTTATTTCCTTCTGTCTCTTCTTTGGTTTGATGTGTGCAGGACTTACAGGAGGAGGTGGCAAGGGAGAGCGGGGAGCTGCAGCGGCTCCAGGCTCAGCGTCAGAAGGTCCAGGATGCCTTGGACGAGCTGGACCAACAGAAAGGCTCCCTGGAGGAGCAGCTGACTCATATTCGCCAGCAGACCAACCAAGAGACCCATCTGGTCGGTCTTGTAGATTTTATCCTTTCACAACAGATTTATTTCAATACTGGAAAGATATGTAGCTACAGAAATGACTGACCACTAGCATAACCTATTCCAGTCCATTCTCTTAGCTTATACATAATGATTACATCTGACACAGATTTCATCGCTGCAGTCAGAGCATGAGGAGCAGGAGCAGAAGATATGTCAGTTTGAGGAGGAGCTTGTCCAGGCCCGAGAGGAGCTCCTCGCTCTGCAGGAGGAGAGCAGGAGGCTGCAGGAGAAGGTCCAGGCCGCTCAGGAGCAGCTCACACCTCTGCAAGAGTCTGTCCGCGACTCCTTTACGCAAGTTGCACAGGTCGGTTTGTGTGAATCTCCACAGAAAATAGGACCTATGTTCTACTTCGCTCTTTGAACCTCTTCATCTCTCTGCTCTCTTCAGGTTCAGCAGAAAGTGAACGACCTTCAAGTGGAGGAGAGGTCAGTAACTGCCCAGCTCAGCTGGAAGAGAGCCCTGGAGGACAACTCTCCCGTCATGGTCAACGGATCAGCAGGCCCCACTGCAGAGCTGAACCAGGGGGACCCCTTCCAGCAGGACCACTTCCAGGAGGACCAGCCTAAAGAGCTGAAGGAAGAAGAACAACCAGCTGCTGTCTTCATTCAGCAGAAAGAACATTTAGATCAAAAAGAAAAAGAAGGAGTGAATGAGAGAGAAGAGGAAGAAGAGAAGGAGGAAGAGAGTCCAAAGTCTCCAGAGGAGGAAAAGTTGAAACACGATGCGTTGGATGATCTCTATACTAGTGTAGCCTCCTCTGAGATGTACAATAATCGGCTGACCCTCGCCAAGCCACAGGAGAACACGGTGAATACACTCGCCTTAGTTATCAATCCTTTTATAGATGGAATTAAGACAATATAAAGCCTACCTATCACTTCCTACTACAACTGTTTTAGTTGTGAAAACCTCATAATTCCACAAAAATAGGATTTTCTCTTTTGCACCCACAAAGTATGCAAGACCGGGGTATTATTATTATTATTATTATTATTAATATTATTAATAATAATAATAATAATAATAATAATAATAATAATAATAATAACTTACAGAAACATTACCTTCCACCTTCTCTTCCCCCTTCTCTCTCAAACACACACAGAGCGAGCGACGCAGCGCTCCATCCTTCTCTGTAATTGGCTCAGTTCTCTGTTCAAAAGTCAAAATCTATTGAAAAAAGAGGTGTAATAATTTCCAAAATTCACACCATATTTTATCTAACAAAATATTCTGCTTCAGTCCATATTTGTTGGCATTTAGCCTTTCTAAAAACAGCATTTTCACTGCGATCAAAAACTGTTTACTCTACCACAGGCGCCTGCATTATAACGGGGCGGTCTGCAGCAATCCAACAGCACCATAAATTACATTTATATAAATATAAATAGGCTAATAATGAATGCGGTGGGAGATGAGGACAGACAAGAATGAGTTTTATGTCTGAAAACTCACAGTATGAGACCCAACAAATTAAGAGCACATTTAGAAGCATTACATCCCAGTCACGTCAATAAAACAAGTGGTTTGATAAATCTTAAGTAGAAGTGTGTCATTCCTCCAAAGGGGGAATGACAGAAAAAGTAAGTAACACTAGTTAACGCTGTGTTGTCCTCTCATGTCTCCAGGAACACAGTAGCCCGACACCCGATGTCTACTCGGAGGTCACAGATGATGCAGAGGAATCGCCTAAAGAGAGCCCACCGAAGGTAAAGACCCTGAGTTACTGAGTAGACTTTTGTTTAACCCATGTTGATCTGAGGTTTTTAGGGATTAATTAATCATGTGTAGTGTAAACACACAACGTTCACATCATTTACTGTAGCGTTCAAGCTTGTCAGCAGAACCCTGTCACTGTTCAACAGGTTGCATCGCCAGAGCCAGAGAGCAAACAGGAGCCAGCAGAGTCTCCAGAAACCACGACCCCCACCTCGTTACCACCTCAAGTCGGCCCTCGCTCTATGCCGCCTCAGACCAGCCCTCCCTCCCTGCCTGATATGGACTTCTTCCATTCAGACCCCTTTACTGACCGTGAGTCTCCACAAACATCTAAAGTTTAGTTAACAGTTTAAAAAATGAAACTGCTTCATATCGAGGTTTGCTATTTGTGGAAAGAGTTCACACACCTACAAAGGGATTTGTTTTACAGATTTAATCGTATTTATTATATATTTTAAAGTGTTTTAGGTACCAAAGATTGATGATATTTTTTTACCTTCTAGACGATCCTTTCAAAGATGATCCATTTGGAAAAGCAGATGTTGCAGGTAAGTTCTTCAAGTTAAACCTCTATTTGAAAGTGATGAACAGACAAACTAATCTCTTTCATGTGAAACAAATCCTAAAAAATGCATCAATATCTATTTCATGTGTTATCTGACAAGCAAGTCTACAATATCAAAGGTTCACACTTTGTATCTGTTTCTCTAAAATCAGATCCATTTGGAGGAGATCCATTCAAAGGGTCAGACCCCTTTGCTGCAGACTCTTTCTTCCAGGCCGCCGGTGCCCCCTTTTCCTCAGAGGACCCTTTCTCTGCCTCAGCTGACCCGTTTGGTACCACTACTGGCGCGCCAGAACCAGACCTGTTTGCAGCCAAGCCGAATGACGCAGCGGCTGCACCAGCAGCAGGTCCAGATCCTTTCACCTCCAAACTTACCAATCCAGCTTCAGCACTCAAGGATCCATTCAGCTCCTCAGGGAACAATAAGGCTGATTCGGACCCGTTCGTAGGCAAACTGAACGCCACCGGGGAGGCGGATCCATTTGGTTCTCCGGATGGAGGGACGGATCCCTTCAGCTGCTCTCCACCCTCCTATGAGCTGGCTGTGGTGAGTAGGCCTGCTGTACAACCTGGTCACAATGCACTCCAAAATGTATTGGGAATGACACTAACAATTATTTTCATTATTGATTAATCTGCCGATTATTTTCTCGATTAATTGTTTAGTCTGTAAAATGTCAGAAAATAGT
Source organism: Sebastes fasciatus (assembly GCF_043250625.1). Classification (NCBI taxonomy): domain Eukaryota; kingdom Metazoa; phylum Chordata; class Actinopteri; order Perciformes; family Sebastidae; genus Sebastes; species Sebastes fasciatus. The sequence continues at coordinate 17,009,639 of NC_133799.1, forward strand.
GAAAAATGTCCATCCTAATTTCTCAAAGTCCAAGATGATGTCTTTAAATGTCTTGTTTTGTCAGTCCAAAACCCAAAGATATTCACATTAATATGATATAAAACAGGGAATAGCAGGACATTTTCATATTTGAGACACTGCAAACAGCATTTTCTGACATTTTTGCATTAAAAAACTACTTTAACGATTAATCAATTATCAAAATAGTTGCCAATTGTTTTTCCGTCGATCGACTAATCGATTAGTCAACTAATCTTTGCAGCTCTAATGCTGTTAAAGGTTTGTTTAAATCAGTAATTTTTGTGAACACCACAGTTGAAAAACCCTGAATCACTGAATTGTAAGTCAGAGTTATTAAAATGACAAGAAGTAATAACAGAAACCTTGATTTTAATATTAGGTATTACTAGTATTGTAGTGCAATAGAGTATTGATTTATCTGTATATCTGAGTTTGTATTATTTTGTCTGCAACTTTTCATGCTACAGTCTTGAGCAGGTCTCCCCTCTGGAATAATAATCATAAGGAACAGTTAGAATTTGAAACAAACATTTAGTATTATCAAGTAAGTATTGACCTGGAAAACAAGACAAATGAAATAAGGCAAATACTGTGATTGCTGCAGTTTCTGCTAAATCTGAATTTAGTGAGAATAAAAAGAGATCAGCAGTAGTGTTTTTTTTATTTATATATGATGTACATCACTAATAGTTTCAGTTAATCCCATTAAGTTTGAGGATAATCACGTCCACAGCAGAGCTTATTGTACAATATGCTCAATACTGCTAATACTTTCTATGTTCTGTTTTTAGAAGGACACTGCAGCATCCAATGACCCGTTCGCTCCAGGTGGTACTACAGTTAACGCCAGCTCTGATCCAGGTAGACCTTGTGGTGTAGCGCCACCCTCTGGGGACAGAGGCCATTGCAGCTGTTGAAATTACAATATTTACAATGTTTGAATGAGGTGTTGCCAAGTTTATACGCTCAATGACTTTTATATGCTCGTGTGTTTCAGATCCGTTTGCTGCTGTGTTTGGTAATGAGTCATTTGGAGGCGGCTTTGCAGATTTCACTGCTTTGACAAAGGTAATCAAGAGAGGTTGTTCATGCCCTGTGCTTCACACTACACCGTGCTGAAATAACGCTCAGTGTAGAGTGAAACCAATAGTAGTCAGTTAAGTCAGTAGTAGAATAGAGTAATAAAGTAGAAATAGTTGTGACACAGTGAACTCACTTCTGCTGTCAAACCAGAACATCCAGGAAGGCTGTGAGTGAGTTGTTGAGTGTGTTGTGGTTTTTGGGAGGAAATAGCTGGAACACAATTCTCCCCAGTGGAGGAATTGGACACTTAACTCATCATTTAGTACATACAACAAGCAGCAATTTGATGTGCAATATCATACATTATTGGAAAGTGTGTTCTATAAATGCTGCCTCTAGATATTGGTTAATGATGCCCTCGTTTGAGACTATTTTTGCAGTATTTTTTTAAATAGTAAATATGCACAAAAGGTACTGTACGGCACCCTGAATAATAATACATGTATAATATATGATAATAACAAATCTTTAAATAGGCTGCTGTGATTGCACCTCCGATTTACAGTAGTAGCTACTCCCCGTGTTATTTTTACTGTACTATAATACTGCATGTATTTGATTTGGTGTGAATCTTCTGTTTCAGTCAAACGGTTCTGACCAGTTTGGCATCAACAATAAGAACCTGTTCCAGGAAGAAAGTCAGTCTGCCGGCCCCGATGTGCCCCCAGCCCTGCCCCCAAAAACGGGTACGCCAACTAGACCGCCTCCTCCACCTCCAGGTCAGTACTTACCATGAAAATGTAACTGTAGTCAAATTGTAGTGCTTTTATCAGTCATTTCAGGATGTATTAAACGGTAACTTATTTTTTAACCTGACTAATGGGGACAACAGTTTCTGAAATTGGTCCCGTATTGAGGGAGAGCGCTGTAGACGGCAGCTGCTCACAGGCTGCAATGTGGTGCTATTGGGGCAAGCTGGTACCATCATTTACGTCCACTAAAAGTCCTTGTTTTTGCCATGACAGGCTCTGATTGTTATTATAAGTTTCCATTATGGAAAGAGTCTCGCTCAAGGAGAAGTCTCGTTCTGAAATCTGGCGAGGTGACATGCTGCCAGAAGACAACGGTGGAATAGTGGAATACATCCATGGTGGAAACGCGAGTGCCAGCCGGGCAGAGTTTGTTGTGTTAGAGTACAGAAAATGTAGCTTAGTGTTATCTAAAGGATTGAATATTTAGATGATTTCGACAAAGTGGATAAGGTCTTTGAATTCAATGGCCGCCCGTATTTATTTGAGCCAGAGTATACGGATATTCAGACGAGACTTCTCCTTGAGCGGGACTTGGACACAATAACAAACAGACCGGATCAAGTGAAAGGTAAGGAAGACATTTTATTTCTCTGTAGGGTCCTTTCAATAATGTTGTAAGACTCTTATAATAACAATCTGAGCCTGTCAGTGGCAAAAACAAGCACTTTTAGTGAACGTAACGTTACATTGACGCTGCTCACTTGCCCTCACAGCTCATTTCGTGGCTGCCGGTTACAGCGTTTTCCCTCAATACTGAACCCATTTCAGAAATTGTTGTCCCCATTAGTCACTTAGATACAAAAACATGGAAAAATAGTGTCCAGGTTGAAAAATAACGAAGTTACCCTTTAAGTAGTATTATATTTAATGTTAAAATATACTTGATCCGTCTTTATACAGTATTATTTACTAATTCTGTGTGTCTGTATTAACATTTGTGTGTGTGTCTTATCAGGTAAGAGATTGTCCATCTCTCGGACGGAGTCGTCTGAGTCCTTCCAGCGACGAGGGCCCTTCCTCCAGCAGCCCTCAGGAGACTTCTCCTCCTCCTCCTCCTCCTCTTCCCTGCCTGCCAAGGATCCTATAGCCGACCCCTTCGCCCCCTCCTCCCCTCCTCGCCACAACGCACGGGAAGCTGACCGATTTGCCAGCTTTGACAAAGTGAGCACCTCGCCCTCTCCCTCACCTTCACCTGACTCTCAATAGTCACTGCCCTCTTCTCTTTTTTTTTTTCTTTCTAATAATTAATGACGTCACAACCACCAAGCAAATCAGGCCAGCTTTATAAATCACTCCATCCACTGCCTTTAAAAAGTCCCAAAGAAGTGAACTAATCAGCTCATTTAAAGTGTCACATAGTAGCACAAGTTCCTGGTGCTACATTTGTTTATTTGATAACCTTGTTTTCTTGAGCTAAGCTAACATAAGCTATTAAATCTTCTATAGTTGAGTTTATTTTTCTTGCTTCCTGTGTGCCGCTAGTGTATATTTTAGCTCTTTATTAGGAATGCAATATTTTTTTTTTGCCATGTAAAGATTCTTTATACTTGTAATTATTTTTTGTTACTGATTTATACTGGGATTGCACTTAATTTAAGCCCCATGATTGAAGTTGCACTGTCTTACTTTATGAGGAAATGTACAGAAATGTCATAGCAATTACACTGATATATTTACTCTGAAACATATTAGTAGTAACGAACACAAGTTCTGTTACATATTAATTGATTACACACATCTATAGTATCGTTATGATGGCAAGTTGCTCATAATGGTTGGCAGTGAATGGAGAGATGAGAGCCTGCTTGTATTTGGCTTTTGTTGGCCATCCCAACTCAGCACACTGACATTACAGCCTGTGCATGTTCACATTTCACTTCTAAAATGAGATATTTTATTGCGAAACGTTGCATTTTATGCACCTTTTTACACTGACGGTGCTTATTCTGGGTCTGACCAGCGACTGGGCTCGGAGTCAATATGTCGCTGAGTCGGCACAATTGTTTCGTAAAGGTATTAAATCAGTTGACTGATGAGATGCAAAGTGGTGCCCGCTGCATCATAAGGGAGATCCCATTTCAGACTGTTACAACCATAGACTGTATATATAGATGGATGATGCATCTCCACTTCCTCCCACTGTACAAAAAGTGAAGCCAAAATATCCCGGATACGGGATCTGCCATCTTGAGATTTTGAGTAATTTGGAGCCGGAGTCTGCGCAGTAGTGATCGGGGGGGCTGAAGACGCGGTATCGAGGTCCCGCCCACACACCTGCTCGAGCCAATCACAAGCTGAGCTTGGCCACAGCTTGCTAGCGTGAGCCACCTAGCTGCTACGTTAGCACCACGGTAGCTGGTTGGCTAAAAGACACAACAATTAAACATAATATTTCTATAAATACATTTATGGTCAAATTGACACATTCTACTACAGAGACTCGTGATGGTTATGGAAAGGTAAAGTTAGGTCTCCTCGAGCCTCCGGCTGCGACTACTTCACTCAGAGCAGCTGTTAATCACAGCTGTCAATCATGACGTCTCACCCCCTTTTTATAACATCAAATAACTAAATAAAACCAAACTTATCAGAACAATTTGAACACACATCAGCGTGATAAGAACTACCTAAAATGACAAAAACCATCTTTGGGAAAAATGTATTTGACGTGTTCTTTGACGTTTAGTTTGGCCCATGTCCCATCCACTAACATGGAGGAGGCGGGATTTATGGCCTACACCGCAGCCAGCCACCAGGGGGCGATCAAGATGTTTTGGCTTCACTGTGATGTCGTCCATCTTTATATACAGTCTATGGTTTAAACCTATAAACTTGAAGCTTCATGGAGCTATCTTTGTTTTACAAACTCATAGATTTAAATATGCTCCAGGACAAATTTGTAGCAGCTAAGCTGCATAACAAATGCCTTTTGAGAAATAATGCGTTTAATAATTACTTCTCAAAAGCCAGGTGGTTGTAATAATTATATTGCTTTAACCGAGAAGAAAAAGGGAATTATAGTTCCCTGTCTTTTTTCTACTCACTAATTTAAATATGTGCAATTAGCCATTTATCAAACATTCAAAAAATTATAAAAAAACAAACAGTGAAATTTGTCATTGTACGTTGATCTAAACATGGGTTGAACCCTTGTTAATATATCAGGAATAAATTGGTATCAGTATTAAAATCCTCTCAGCTCTTCCTTTTATAATACTGCATAGAAATGTACCGTCACACTGAATTTGGGATGGATGACGATTATTAAGAGACGGTGTTGATTCTCCCATCACATGACTGCACCCGCATGTCCCTGTCGAACCCCGACCTGCACGCACTAACTGTGTGTCATTCACTCATACCACCGCCTCCGCCATCCCTCAAATCCATGTTTATTTTTTTCCCTTTACACATGCCGCTATTTATTTATCCATGCATCCACCTGTTCAGCCATCCACCTCCTTCACCTATCAGTTCATTCAGTCCTTGTCTGGTCAGCAGTGTGTTGTGGAGAAGCAGATCGCCTGTATTCTCTCTCTCTCTTTTTCTTTCTTTATGTCTTTCCACCTCTGTCAAAAAAGTTAAATAAAGAGTTGAATAAAGGGCACCATCTCTGGCTTCTATGTGCATCCATGACATCACTATCTGCAGAATGCCTGAGCTTTTAAAGGACCACACATTTTTGCATTTTCAGTTCATTTAGTTGTGACTATATTTTTACATTACCGCTAGCGCTGCACAATTAATCAAAATTTTATCGAAATTGCAATATGGCCTTCTGCAATTTTCAAATTGCAGTATTTGTTATAGGCGAAATGCCAAATACGATTTTAAATTAAATATCGGCATGCTGCAGAGATGTCCTGGCCCACACATCATCTTCTACAGACAGAAAACATCTTTGTTTGGTACAGATCCCGACAAAAATCACACCATAATCATTTTTAATGTGAGAATAATGATGTAAAAATGATCATTCCCTCTAATATTGCAAATCAAATTGCAATATCAGTCAAAATAATCAAATATTCTTTTCAAAATCGTGCAGCCCTAATTACCGCTGACATTTCCCAAAGCATGCTTTAAATTTAAGATCATTTTCTACCTTTCAAGCGTCCTACTTTTGTTTTTCAGTTCTGTCATTGCTGCTTTGTTGAGCCATCGTAAGCATGAATTGATTTGTAAATTTTGCACAGTAATGAAGGTAGATACGTTATTAATCATAATAATTTTATTTCAAGCAAGTTTTATGTCTTTTGAAGTGCATATTTATATATTTTGAGACTGTAGTGGCCTAATGGAAAGCAGGAAAAATATAATACATCCAATAATCTACAGAGTGGCATGCTTTAGTAAATGTTTGGTATTGACATAAGATTTAGATGATTTGTACTAAATGGGCTGAAACATGCAAAAACACCAGTATGGTACTCTCAAGTACTTTGACAGAATCCCATCAAATCACTTCAGTAAAGACAAAAGTACCAGATATGTGAAGGGTTCCTTTTAGTTTAACAATAAAACACATCATTCCTCTCTTGCTAAGTACTTTATTGATGTCTGATTTCGTTCATATTTAAAAGCAGCAGTGGGATGTTCCACCTACAAGTAATAAATGCATGTTCTCTACTAAATCCATTAGATGTTTCTTAAATGTTCTCATCATGCATGTTCTTCGTCACTCATCAGCTCTAAAACACCTGCTAGTGAATGTCGTCATCGCTGCCTACTTTCATTTGCATGGGTGGATACACACTGTGATGCTTCTGTCTGTCGTTCATTGAGAATAATGAAACTATCGGAAACAGTGCATGTCCGTTCTGTAATGATTCACCGTCTTAACCAGCGTTCTGTCAATTTTAAAGTTCACGTCTTTCGTCTTTTGTTGTTGTGAACCTACAAATTTCCCCATTTAGGTAACACTTCATTTTACAGGTCTGCAAATGTCATGCTAATTAGGTGATAATTAGCAAGTTACCCTATTTGAAATTTCTGCCAAATTACTCCAATATTTACCTCAAAATTGATAAAAAATTTACTTTGTTATAAACATTATTTAATAATTATATGCTAAAGTAGCATATAATTGTTAAAATAGGGCCCTTAGGCTTGAGAAGCGGCTGTGCTGCTCTTCATCGGAGGTGGAAAACCAAAACTAATAGAAGACACTTCTGATCAGGCACAAATCTCACCATTGTGTGACTTATTATCTACACAAATGTAACCTGGTAGCTGATGTAATGATTCAGGGAGTTTATTAACAAATTTCAAAAAAGTTATTTGCTAATTATTTGTTTATCATGGAAATAAAGCATATCAATTAACTTTGTATTCTTTTCCTGGAAATGTATTAAATAAATTACCAGGTATTGGGAAATAGTGGAATATAATTATTAATGTTTATAATAAAGTAATTTTTGATAAATTGAGGTAAATATTGGGGTAATTTGGCGGTAATTCCAAAGAAATTACAAATAGGTTACTTACTAATTATCACCTAATTACCATGAAATTTGCGGACCTGTGAAATGGAGTATTACCTCCATTTATTCATCAACGGAGATCTCATCTTTCACGCTTTCATCCCATTTCAGTCGCTGATCACACGCCTTCACACACACATGTGTAATGACACACGCCTGCCTGAGGGGCAACGACTGTCACTTTAGGTAGGGGGACTGAAACATTTTCAGATTTATAGACCACACAGCTTAACGACACAGATGCATGTTAATTAACTGCAAATTGGTGTTTTTAGTTATAGTTGCTTCTCCTGCAATGACATGTCTAAATGTCTACTTTGAGAAAAGTCAATTGTCAGTTTGGGCATTGAGAGATCTGCTTCTCTACTTTAGCTTCATTAGAAACATTTTCAGCAATGACCCTGGAAGTGCTCAAGAAAAAACACACTACAGTTAAGGTTGCCTTTCTCTGTGACCTACTGTAGTAGAGCCCGACTGATACATTGGTATTGCCAATATTATCGGACAATTGTGGACTTCACAATGGCCCAGGCGCTAAGATGCGTACCATGTAAACTGAAATATCCCCTCATTTCCCTAAATTTCCCTACATACAGCGGGTAAAATAAGTATTGAACACGTCACCATTTTTCTCAGTAAATATATTTCCAAAGGTGCTATTGACATGAAATTTTCACCAGATGTTGGTAACAACCCAAGTAATCTATACATACAAAGAAACCAAAACAAATAAGTTCAGAAACTAAGTTATGTGTAATAATGTGAAATGACACAGGGAAAAAGTATCGAACACGCTTACTGATATTTATTTAATGCTTTGTACAAAAGCCTTTGTTGGTAATGACAGCTTCAAGACGCCTCCTGTATGGAGAAACTAGTCGTATGCATTGCTCAGGTGTGATTTTGTCCCATTCTTCCACACAAACAGTCTTGAAATCTTGACGGTTTCGTGAGCCTCTTCTATGAACTCTGATCTTCAGTTCTTTCCATAGATTTTCAATTGGATTCAAGTAGGGTGATTGGCTGGGCCATTCTAGCAGCTTTATTTACTTTCTCTGAAACCAATTGAGAGTTTCCTTGGCTGTGTGTTTGGGATCATTGTCCTGTCATCCTGGTAGATGGCAGCAGACTTTTATCAAGAATGTCTCGGTACATTTTTCCATTCATCCTTCCTTCAATTATGTGAAGTTTGCCAGTACTGTATGCTGAAAAGCAGCCCAACACCATGATGTTCCCACCACCAAACTTCCCTGTTGGTATGGTGTTTTTAGGGTGATGTGCAGTGCCATTTGTCCTCCAAACATGGTGTGTATTATGGCATCCAAAGAGTTAAACTTTGCTCTCATCAGACCAGACTATATTCTCCCAGTATTTCACAGGCTTGTCCAAATGTTGTGCAGCAAACTTTAAACGAGCTTCAACATGCTTTTTCTTCAGCAATGGAGTCTTGCGTGGTGAGCGTGCATACAGGCCATGGCGGTTGAGTGCATTACTTATTGATTTCTTTGAAACAATTGTACCTGCTAATTCCAGGTCTTTCTGAAGCTCTCCACAATTGGTCCTTGGCTCTTGGACAACTCTTCTGATAATTCTTTCACTCCTCTGTCAGAATTCTTGCGAGGAGCACTTGGTCATGGCCAGTTTATGATGAAATGATGTTCTTTCCACTTCCGGATTATGGCCCAGACAGTGCTCACTGGAACATTCAGAAGTTTAGAAATGCGTCTGTAACCAATGTCATCAGTATGTTTTGCAACAATAAGGTTGCGAAGGTCTTGAGAGAGCTCTTTCTCTTTTACCCATCATGAGATGTTTCTTGTGTGACACCTTTGTAATGAGACACCGTTTTATAGGCGATCAGTTGGGACTGAACCAGCTGATATTAATTTGCACTGACAAGAGGTCGGATTGCTTTCTAATTACTGATAGATTTCAGCTGTTGTCTTGGCTTTCCATGCCTTTTTGCACCTCCCTTTCTTCATGTGTTCAATACTTTTTCCCTGTGTCATTTCACATTATTACACATAACTTAATTTCTGAACTTATTTGTTTTGGTTTCTTTGTATGTATAGATTACTTGTGTTGTTACCAACATCTGGTGAAAATTTCATGTCAGTAGCACCTTTGGAAATATATTTACTGAGAAAAATGGTGACGTGTTTAATACTTATTTTACCCGCTGTAAATGCCTCAAAAAAAATCTAGGACCTGTTAAGCTTATTTGCAGGTGCATACCTGTATTTTCAGTTTCTACTAGAACATGTCTACACGCTTTAATGTTAACACAAACACTTTTCTCTTTTCACCCTCTGAAATCTGAAATCCTCTATTGTATAATGACAATAATAAATCCTTGATGGATGTCGCCAGCAAGGTCTCATCCCAATTCGTCACATGGCGCCGCTTTGTCATGCCCCTTGGCGTCACTTTAGGTGTTCACGCTTAACGTGGTGAACACAGGACACGAACAAACAGCTGATTGTAGCGTGACGCACGGGACACTAACAGCGGCCACCTGGATGAAAGCTTTGTGTTTGCTGGACCCACCCACTTCCCCTCCCATGTCTCTTTTCGCTCTTTAAACTACGCCACCTCACTCCCGGCGCACATTGCCGAAGCGTTTACTGTTGCCACAGATGGGTTTACATTAAAGTCAATAAAACGCCCGGTGCATTTCATACCGGCGCTAAAGGGTGCCTTGTGCTGCAGTACAGAACGCCGACAGCCGTGACAAAGCCTCGGTATTTAGCGCCCTGGGAATGAGAATGGGCTCATGTCACAGGGCCAGACACAAAAAAACGGCAAAACCTGTGAAATGTAATACAAAAGTTCTGCAATCAGCAGTTCCTTTATGAAGATTATAAAGCTAAATGGTAATCACATGCATTATATTATTGCTGTTATTATCAGCAGGCTCTAAGAATAAGTTGTATTTAACCTTTGAGAATCTGTTAACTGTATATGTGTTTGTTTGTGTCTCCTTTCCCTCTATATTTCTTTGCGTATGTGTGTTTTCTCCTTCCCTCTTGTGTGTGATGTGTGATGTGTGTGTGTGTGTATGTGTGTGTTTGTTTCTCTGTGTTCATGAAGCAGTATCCAACGGAGGAAGACATGATAGAGTGGGCAAAGCGCGAGAGCGAGCGAGAGGAAAAGGAGCGACTTGCCAGGCTCACCCAGCAGGAACAAGAGGACCTGGAGCTGGCCATCGCACTCAGCAAGTCTGAACTCTCCTGAGGACCTCGTCTCCCCCCACCCCCTCCCCTACCCTCCCCTAGTCCACTGACCTGGCTCGGCACGGCACAGCACAGCCTGGCCCAGCCCAGAAAGCACCAAAGTAAAGTGGGGACTGTATAGGACTGATTCAGCAGCACCTGCTGACCCCATGAAGAGACTTTCTTAGAATAAACCCATCTCTGAATCTTTCTCCCCAGACTGTGTTCACGGTTCTCTGGCATTGCAGTATTGTGTTTTTCCATCCTGTTGGTCATGTTTTGGAGGAAAGGACCAAGATGGAAGATGTATGTTTTGAAGAATGGGTTTGTTGAAAATGAAATGCAGTGAATATGGATCTAGAAATCGCTCCGTTGATTTCAACACCAGGCTACAAATGCCACATTAACTCTCCAGAATGTAATTTATTTAATGCACTCAAAATTACATTGAAACAGCCTTGTCAAAGTCCTGTCTTTATCCACTAACAGTACTCACTACACTTGATTAAACTCGGCTCACTTTAGCTTCTGACGTTACATTGAGAATATCATGCGATTTCTTTAACGGTGCAGTGTGTAGGATCTGGCGGCATGTAGTGGTGAGGTTGCAGATTGAAACCAACTGAAACTTTTCCCGTGTGCCAAGCGTGTAGGAGAACTACGGAGGCTGACGAATGGCCCTCTCAAGAGCCAGTGTTTGGTTTGTCCGTTCTGGGCTACTGTAGAAACATAGCGGCCGGCTCCATGAAGAGGACCCGCTCTCTATGTAGATATAAACGGTTCATTCTGAAGGCCCAGGCGCACCAACCCAGCATCAAAGAACTAGAGTTGACTAAGGCCAAAAGTTGCGTCGCCTCACGTCGCCTTTGTCTTGGCTAAAAAGTTGCAATCGAACACACTGCAAAGACTACAGCCGACGGCCAAACACCACGTATGTTCAGCGCCTGCGTGAGATGAATAACTTTCTGGCGGCAGTAGTCTGTATTTGTCATTCAAAAACAGAAACCGGAAGACCGAGGACTTAGCTTCATTCCAGATGGCCACATCGTTGTGAAAATATCCGCGTATTGGAATGATCAGATGAGATGAAGATGAAAAATGAGAAGAGCCTTTTGTGTTTTCCTCTTACTTTACTCATTGGTTTGCTTTCCTCACGTCCGTTTCTCTTCGTTTAAGCTGAACCGCCAATCAGAGCGATTTCTTTCACTCTGACACGTACAAACTCGAGCCGACGATGCGGGACACACCGAAAAAACTAGGCTGATGGACGCTCACCAAAGGCCCGAAACTCTCCAACGGCCCGACCGTCGGTTTGGTGTGTCAGGGCCTTAAGGTAACGAAAACACGATTCTTATTTTCAGGTGATTATACACTAAAGAAAACCAATACATCCCCCTAAATGCTACACACTGTTCCTTCAATTAGAAATAGACTTGCTACTTTTGAAGATCCCTAACCCACCCCCCTAATTCCCTTCCAGCTCTTCTGAAACTTCTTTTCTGAAACTAAACCTAGAACTGTAGTTTCAAGACCATAAGCTGGGAAAAATAGTGTTTTTTGAGGCACTGTAACAAACTTTTTGAAATGGAGTGACCATGTACTTTTCTAGTCCTGTGTGATGGAAGAGGGCCTATGAGATTTTAACAAATTTGTCCAGGATGGTGTGACAGAATTCAACATTTGTACTTGTATAACTGGAAGTTACCAGTCCTCTGATATGTGAAACGCATGTGCAGATTTATACTACAAATCGAACAAATCCATCACAGCTACCACATTCAGCTTCTAGATACTTTGATTTCTTTTACATTTATGTATTGCATCTGTTCTGTTCTGTTCTGTCAAAGTTAAAAATGTATTTCTTGGGAGATAACTGAAAGGAATGAAACTACAACTATTACATGTAATGATTAGATGTTAATTAGCATTAAATTTCAGGGCACACTACAAAGGATTGCACAAAACAATAACTGCTTTTTTGAGTCCAAAAGGACCAAATACTTATCTTTTAATTAGTATGAAACCTTCAATTCTGGGCAATCACCGAGCCTTTTATTAATGAGGCCTCAGAGTTGTTTTTTGCTGAAATATGGCTGCAACACCGGTGAGATAACAAGACAAACATAAGTTCAAAAATAGAAACTGGGTTGTCATAGATGAATATATGAGTGTGAAAAAACACTTTACATTAAATGAATAGTGTTAATAGTAATGAATTGTTAATCCTGATTGATCCAGGGTTAGGCACGCAGCAGTCTCCCTAAAGCAGCATCATGCTGAATGACACTTCAGTAGCATGGATGCTGGATTATTAATGAGAGAAGTGTATTAAAAAAAGATCAACTTCCTCAAGTAGTCAATATCCATTTCACAAATGTCACACTAAATCCCATTACAAAGTGTTGGGTGCTTCTTTTGTTAGCGTTTGTGTGAACTTCTCATTTTTCCAAGACATTTTGTTTTTCAGGAGATGCTTCCTCTGAGAGACTAACTGGATTTTAAAAAGTCTTACACAAAGTCAGTAAAAGTTGATTAGCGTCTCTGCGTTTTGGTGGAGCAGTTTGTCTTCTTGTCTGTGCACTTCAGGCTCTGTGGGGGATTTAACTTACTGGTGTGAGGATAAACACCCCCCGTTGCACTGCATCCACACGCCAGTTATTTAACACCCATACAGCTGTTGGCCGGCCAGTGATTCTTCTTCTTCGTGCTGGGTCATTTTGTGTTTTCTCCCAGAAAATGAACCAACACTGAGTGCTAAACTGTGATAGACGGTTTCTGAACAAAGGAAGGCTCAGGTCGAAGAGCAGGAGGTGTTTGTTTTCATTTCCTTTGCTGACCAAATAGTGCACAACATTTTGAACACCTCTTCTTGTTAGTTTTTTCTCTTCTCAGCATTGTTAAGATTAAGCATCGTCATACTCTCCACTTCTCATTTTCATCCAGAGGCTGCACTTCCTACTCTGTGCGTCTCATATTGCAGTTCACGTTTATTGTAAATACAAGAGAGCAGGCGTCGTCCGTCTCTTCTTCACCGTCACAGCTGAGTCTCTTGTCATGCTACAGTTTCATTCTCTCACATTTAAAGGCCACCTGACACATTACTGTCATTTGTACAGACTCCTTTTACAAATCAAGAACCACTTATGTGTCTAGGCTTACCCATAAAGGCTTTTTAAAACTCAAGCTAATTGTATTTTATTTTGTATTTTCTAACATGTAAGAAACAAAATCATTATTTGGAGGTTTGGCCAGAATATGTAATGCATTTAATTGAAACAGAATAAATATTAAACGTGTAGTTTTTGCAGTTTGTTTGTTCTTACTGGGATCAAGTCATGTTACTGTCTTAAACAGACAGTGGTGGAAGAGGTTTTCCTTTACTTGTGTAAAAGTAGCAATACCACATTTTAAAAATAGGCTTCTCCATTACAAGAGAAGGTCATGCATTCAAATGTTTAGTTGAGTAAAAGCAGTGGTAGAAAGTGACTAAGAACATTGACTTGTACTGTAGCTAAACACATTTTCTAGGTCAGGGTCTGAAATTAACTTTTTCACTTCCTGCCACTGTGGCAGGCATGTCCTATATTTTGTCTGCAACTCAGAAATGTTATCTGCCACTTTTGAAATCTCTGCGCTAAATGAAGGAAATAACATTTTAGATCTGATGTCATTCAATGTTTGATATACATAACATAAAAAGAAATTATATACATGTTAAATTACAGTGTTCGAATTACACCGTGGCTTCTAGGGGAGTCCTATTTTTCAGGGCAGGGAGGGTACTGTATGCGGTACTGTACTGTACACAGTTATTGTCAATAAAAAGTGGTTGTTTGCATAAAACACACAATTCAAATTATTATGATTATTTAACATAAAAATGCTGTTGCAGTGTGCTTATTATTTTGTTATTTTCATTGTTTTAAAGTCACCAGAATTCAGGAAACAAAGTCTCTGAAACTCAAATTTAAAAAACAAACAAAAAAAACCCCACTTTGGTTTTGAAATCCTCCCTATTTTTGAGGTTTCGAGATTGGCAAGTATGCAAAACAACCACATTTGAAGGGATTTACTCAAACAGAGCCTTCAACTAAATGACCAGTGATGGGGCCGGTCTGGGCCAAAATGCCAGGGCACATCTTTTGTCCCAGTCCAGCCCTGCGTCTAATTATAAGGCTTATGATGAAAAACTTTAAATTTTTTGGCTTTATTAATATTACTTTGCTTTCTGTTTTTAATCCACGTGTTTTTTTTATTGAAATAACATAATTTTAAGACTCACATTGTATAACATTAGCTAACTGTGAGCAGTGTGTAACCATGTCATAACCGGGAGGGCTTTAGGACCATGAAGCCAGGACCTGGCAGCAGCAGCATCTCAATGCATTTCAATAGGAAGGTGATTATTATTATGGCGATGACAGCAAACACACCTTCTCACTTCAGGAAGGAGGAAGACGCACCGCAGCTGTTAATGTTAGTGCGTTAATTCCGGTACATTTGTGTCAGTGTTGAACTCCGTCTGTCTGTCCGTCCATGCTCGGTGTGTAAACCGGGATATTCTGCCGTTTCACCGACTCTCAGAGCTGTGGGATGAGTTTTATAACCAACTGGAGAAGCAGCGTGAAGAAAAATGACAGCAAAAAGTGAGTAGAAGAAGAGAAAAGCTTCTGAAAGTCTGTGCAAGTCCTGACCCTGTCGGTACTTGTCTGCTTTTATAGTGCTGCCAACAGGGAGAATTGAAATTGAGCTGGGACATACTTTATAAGTTTCATACTTTATAGATCAGTACATGTTCAGATCAGGAGCCTCATAGATCCTCTTCACATACCACTCTTTTTTATTTTATACTTTATTTCCCTTTTTTCAAGGCTGTTTTCATATATATGCAATTCACTGTTCGTAATTACAACAGTCTATAAACCAACTTTTAAGTAGATGAGTGTTGTGATCTGTGAAGTTCAGTTATTATCTCACTGTAACAAAAGCTGCCACTGTTCATCATTCATACAAAAAGGGAAGGTAATAAATTCATATAAAAAGTGAGTCTGACACTGTGAGTCAATAGGAAAAATACTGTAGTTACTGTACTGTAGACATGTTGGTATCATGACCCATTTAAATGCTCTCATTATGTCTTTGTCAGTATGTCCCTGCCGGTCTGCAGCCTGTTAGACAACATTACATTCATGATGTGGTCAATCAGGCTTAGTAGCAGCTGAAAGTGTGCTGAAATCCACTTTTGGTTTTGTTTTGTTTTTGTTTTTTGTTATTTATATAGTTGTTTCCTCATCTCTGCAGCTGCATCCATAACATCATTTTTGCAAACTACTATGAGTACATAAAACTAAACAAATAAGGTGGAAAAACTAATTTTTGCTACACCAAATCATGGTTACCATTTGATTTTTCTCTAATCGTTGCTTTATTTTTTCTGAAATACTGTTTAGTTTTACCTCTTCCAAACGTCATCTGTCAGAAGCTCTTAATCATGCACATTTTAAAAATGTTTGTGCAGAAAAATCATAATAACAATGAAAAATACGGCACAAAATATGAGCAATAAAACAGCTTCAATCCATTTAGTTTTGCCTTAGTAGCCTTGTTGATTCCACATCGAGCGTAATGAATACATACATACTTTTTTAACTAACATTTGGTGTCTTTTTATTCATCACATATAGCTTCCCTATCCAATACAATCCAAATTTATTTATAAAGCACATTTAAAAACGACAAAAGTTGACCAAAGTGCTGTACAATTATTCATAAAAAACATAAAAACAACACAATAAAACACTAAGATCAACTTAAAACAAACAGGAAATTAAAATAATAAAAGGCTTAAGACCAATAGGAAAGGAAAAAGGATTAAAATAGTCAACTCTCATGCTGAGCCAAAAGCCAAGGAACAAATGTGTGTTTTGAGGTTTGATATAAAAACAGGCAGTGTGGGGGACAGCCGAGCCCTATGCTGGTAACAATTTTAGTTGAAACTACGTGTACTAAACTCTTGAGTTGTCTCCCGATCTTTAGAATCGGACTTCTAGGATCCGATCACACCTCCTCTTCTCACCATCGTGAGATCCATTCTTACATTCTCTCTAAAACGACCTTTGACCTCTTCACAGGGACGCCGTGCGGGGACAAGACAGTCCTGACGGCCGGGACTCCCCGAGCGGGTAGGTTCACATTGTGACTCACTTATTTGTTCTTACAGTCAGGCACAATCAGCTGTGAGCTCACAGCACTATACACAGACTGACTTGTATTTGTTTTCCCAGGTTGTCAGTCATAAACAGTCCAGAAATGGATCCCATCATCACAGAGTTCAGGTGAGTGAATTGAAAACCAATGAAAGGTAAAATTCTGGGTTGCAGTTTAAAATGTTTGTGTTTTTTTTTCAAAGTAAATGCTTTGAGTCTCTCTGCGAAACTTGATCTTTTCAAACATCTGTTCCCATATCAGACCGATTTCACAGATTTTTTCCCCCAAAACTGTCACATTATTATCTGCAGAAATGTCCTCAGCAAGTCATTCCAAAGAAATGAAAAAGCCTGGGAGTGTCCACATATATCAGTGTCCGCGTTTCTATGGCTCTAACGATCATGTTGCTCGAACAATAGCTGGCCTTTCAGCTGGATTTTCATCCCCTTGAGATTTCCCTCTTTTCTCTAAACAGACTTGATTTTGTTCCACTGTTTCAGGTTACAGCTACCGGACAACAAAGATGAGCAGCAATCAACAAATCCGTCAAATGGGTAAGTGATCTCTGACTGATCATAAAGCAAAACTTTTGCAATCCTGTATGAGAGAGTGAGCTGCTGTGAACAGATTGCACGTTACAGCTGACCTAAAGGACTTCTTGACATATTAATGACATGTTGAGGTAAAGGTCATCAGAAGGTCACTGGCAACTTCCGCCTGCTGTTTGACAAATCAATAATTCAAATAGAGAGAACCTGATAATCATCTCTAAACTCCCCCTGTTGAGTTATGACTGGATGAATGTGAATTAGTTGTCTGTTCAATAGTTAAATCCTACATTCTCTGTCAAGGCATGTGGAGGATTTGTTTGTTATCCTGAGGGGGAGGATAGCTGTGTCTGTTTGAATCTATGGGTTGAACAAATCCAGGTTAAAGGAGCCAAATGTAGCACTTTCACATTACATCTTAATTTTTAGTTTATTAGAAAACATCCTTGTCATATTTAAAGCAATTATGGGAAATACGCTTATTCGCTTTCTTGCCGAGAGTTAGATGTGACTTCCATATCTGTACGCTAAATATGAAGCTACTGCCAGGAGACACAGTTAGCTTAGCTTAGCATAAAGAATGGAAACAGGGGAAACAGCTAGCCTGGCTCTGTCCAACGGTAAGAAAATCTGCCAACCAGCACCCGTAAAACTCATAGATTTACTTGTTATATCCTGAGCTGACCGGCTGCTGGCTCCAGCTACATATTAAATCAACCCAATCTCATGAGAAGGCATGTAAATAACACAACTTTACAAGGACATTCCACGTCATCCACATGTCATTTTTACTAGGGCTGTCAAAGTTAATGCAGTTTTGTTTTAACGACACAAATTTCCTTATCGCATTAACGCAATCGATGTTTCGGAGGTTGTAGCGGGCTCAGTTTTAAAGCTAGAGTGTAGCTACTGCAATCAAATGAAACCTTAAAACTTAACGAATCCATTGGTACCAACCAGGAGGCTAAATAACGCTCCAAACTTCTGCTAAATTAACTTGCGCTAAATTTTGGCGAGGAAAAACTGGCCTGGCCATTTTCAAAGGGGTCCCTTGACCTCTGACCTCAAGATATGTGAACGAAAATGGGTTCTATGGGTACCCACGAGTCTCCCCTTTACAGACATGCCCACTTTATGATAATCACATGCAGTTTGGGGCAAGTCATAGTCAAGTCAGCACACTGACAGACTGACAGCTGTTGTTGCCTGTTGGGCTTGAGTTTGCCATGTTATGATTTGAGCATATTTTTTATACTAAATGCAGTACCTGTGAGGGTTTCTGGACAATATTTGTCATTGTTGTGTGTTGTTAATTGATTTCCAGTAATAAATATATACATGTGTTTGCCTGAAGCAAGCATATTTTCCCACTCCCATGTTGATAAGAGTATTAAATACTTGACAAATCTCCCTTTAGGGTACATTTCGAACAGATAAAAAATGTGTGATTAATCACGATTAACTACGGACATGTGAATAATCACAATTAAGTATTTTAATCGATTGACAGCCCTAATTTGTGTCTATTTGCCTCTTTTCACGTGTCCTTTTTACGCCACGCAACAAAACTACGGTAACGCCTGCAGTTAGGTTAAGGCAACAAAACCACTTAGTTAGGTTTCGGAAAACATCATGGTTTGACTTAAAATAAGTACGTAAACTAAGTAAAATACGTACGTAAACAACGTAACAGAAGTACAGAAAACACGGCACAAATGTCACTAATGTAACTTCAAAATAACACTTTGTGACACGAACACCCATCCGCCATAAGCAGTCTCTCTCACTTTTTATTGTACGTCACTAACTCTGAGCGTTTACAAGGGTGCGTTTACATTGCAGTCAGTACAGACTACATGGCGTACAGATGACACGCCAAAAGCAAGAATGCCTTTCTTATTATACACAAAATTACTTGCAAATTACCATATCATTCATACACCATTTAGTGCGACTGGGCTGATTCAATGAACAGATATGAGAGTGGTGTCTTCACATCTAACTCTTCCAAGAAAGCAAATAAGCACATTTCACAAAATGTCAAACTATTGCTTCATTGTTGTGCTGTGTTGCAATGTATGGCTGCTTTACAGCACAATGGTTTGTTGCTTTATGGCACAAATCTATTTTACTTTGCAAGGAATTAACACATGCCTTTATTCCTTCCTTTATGCATTATTCTATGTAGATACTTTCAATTTAAGATTACTTTTACCTCATTGGAAGAAATGTCATTGAAACACTGTTGTACTGATACCAGTGTTGAGAACTAGGCCTACACATGTTTGTGATATTTGCATATTATTATATTAAGCCAAAAGACTAAGTGGCGACATTTCTAGAGTCATAAACTGTTGTTTTTCTGTCGTCAAATCCAATTCTCCAGCATGAGGACGGCAACGATTCAAATCTAATTATCTCCACCTTAAACCCGTGACCGTCTGTGCTCCTCCTCACAGCAGCACACACACATGAGAGAGATGGAAGCAACAATTAAGCTTTTTTTTTTTTTTACTACAGTCCATAAAGATAAATGTATTTCCCTTCATGTTTCTGTGTTGGTCAAAGTGCTTTCCAGTCACATGAGTATGATCTTTATGCTCTCTTGATGTTAGCAGTGTTACTAATAGAGTGTGTGTGGCTGTGTACGTATGCTATAGAGTCATGCTTCTGCACGTTTAATGATTTCCACTCTGGCGCCATGAAGAGAAATTATATCTTTTTATAAATCAGCAGGGGATTTCATGTTTTGGATTCAAAAGTGATTTCTTAAAGAACACCAAACCTTCCCTTGTTTTAACTTCTGTGAGAAAGTGAGAATTTGTTTCCTTGTCTCGTGATAGTAAACGTGAATATCTTTGGGTTTTGTCAGTTGGACAAAAGAAGCAATTTGAAGACATCGCCTCGGGCTTTAGCGGCATTTTTTAAAAACTATTCTCTGGTATTTTGTAGACCAAACAATGAACCGATTCATTGAGAAAATGATCGTTAGTCGTGGCACTAATGTAGTTACTTTGTACATGCTTTGTTCAAACCAGAGTGTATTTAATCCTGCTTGCCAGTTCTCCAAAGGATTCATGATCTTCTGACATTAGATAATGGACCTTTTTCACAGCAGACATTTTGATTTGTCACAGCAGGAAACACACAAGTGTAATAATGAATGCCTTAAATGACAGCTCCGTTCCATTTACGTGTCTGTGAACTAACAGTGGTAGAGCATTGACACTATTAAGCTAAATGTTCCCTGCTACGTCATGTCAACACATCTAAGTGGAGAGCATTGAGCTGCAGTTTATGGCGAACAGACACCATAAGTCCTGGCTGGCACTGTGCCTATTTTTCATTCATGATTTCACACAAGGTCTTGTGCATCCACAGTATGACTATGAGCAGGCCGTACTGCGTCTATGTTTTCTATTTCTGGACTCTGTGGTCGCTGCAGTGTTCAGTCTCTGCCACTGCAGCAGACTGGACCGGCTGAGAGTCTCACTAAACACCAGCACTCTCTTTCTTCTATCTTTTAAACCTTCACTTTCCCTCTTTCACCAGTAGCAGCATGAAGTTTTGTGTTGGGTATGAGCAAATTATTTATTTATTCATCTAGCTGTCACTCTGTCCGTCTTGATTTAGCCCCGCCCCTGACTTTGCATTAACCAATCGGAGCAGCAGACTGCGGTGTGTGGCATTAGGGTGATGATCGGAAGAGGTGGGACAGGCCTTTTGTATGTACGTATGTGTGAGTGTGAGTGTGTTTTCTACCCTCATGTGTGATAGTCATCCCAATCTTATTAAGATCTGCTGTTTCTGCTGCGTATTTCCCTCCTCCTCCTTCTCCTCCTCTCTTTCTCCCTCCCTCCCTTTCTCCTTCATTCTTCCCTCTCTCACTCTTTCACCCGACTGCCCCTCTGCTGCTGCTTCTGCTCTTGTTGCCGCTGCTGCTGCTGCTACAGAAAGAGACCATCACACTGCACCACTGGGAAGGCCTCACATTCACTCCTCCAGCTTTTCTCTGTCTCTCTTTCACACACACACTTTCGCCAGATGAAAATGTCAGGAGAGGAAGAGACACTGTCAAATGGGTGAGATACATGTTTGCATGCCGTGCGTCATTCAGTTGGGTCAGATGCTCTTTAAGTGTTTTGTATGTGTGTGTGTGTGTGTGTGTGTGTGTGTGTGTGTGTGTGTGTGTGTGTGTGTGTGTGTGTGTGTGTGTGTGTGTGTCTGTGTGTGTGTGTGTGTATGTTCAAGCTGTGACTCTCAGGCATGTGGACAAACTCGTTCAGTTTATTATAGGAGCAGCTCGGCTCTTTTGTGTCACAGCTCAGCCGCGAGGCCTCCGAAACATCTTATACCAGCTGGAATGAATGTGGTGAAAGCTCTGTGAACCGCAGTCGAATGCTTCGTCACTCTTAGAGGAGTGTGTGTGTGTGTGTGTGTGCATTATGGGTTACGTGAGCACATGCATGGGTGTGTATATGAATAGTGGTTGTGTGCCTCGCTGATAATGATCATCATTGTGCAAGATGTTCTCTAGAGAAATCAACCCAGAATTTCAGCTGACTTGAAGTTCAATTAGATTATTTGGACAATGCACGGTATGCACATCCTGAATCCAGCAGTCTCTCCTCATTGTGCCTTTTCTTTCTTTCATTTAATTGTCAATTATTCCCTCCATATAGAGGACATTGTCCTGTAGGCCTACTGTGTGATAATCTGTGCTCACTGACTGGGATCTGGTTTCTTTTCCATGTCCCCAGGCCTCAGATTGTCCTCCAAGTGTTTTCCTGTCAGTCGGGACCAGTTGAGTCAGTTTTCAGCTATAAGCAAGTTATGTAGGCACTGATTGTTTGCCGCCAGCAAAGTAACTTCTATAAATCCTGAGACAACAAAATGCAGTTGTAAAGTTTACCTGACCTGGAATTGAACCCTAGGCCGCGGCGGTGAGAGCGCCAAATCCTAGCCACAAGGGGTGTAACAAAATATCGATACCCTTGAGTATCGCGATATTGTGTTTTGTGATACTGTATTGATTCACACAAACACTGCATCGCTTTTTAATTAAAGGTCCCATATTGTAAAAAGTTAGATTTTCATGTTTTTTTATTATTATAAAGCAGGTTGAAGTGCTATATAAATACTGTGAAAGTATCGAAACACTCAATCCATGGAGAAATACACACAGCCCGTATTCAGAAATTGTGCGTTTGAAACAAGCCATCAGGATTTCTGTAATTTTGTGATGTCACAAATCTACAATATTTCGACCATTTCACAGTTTTAAACGTAAACATTCTAAATGTGACCCAGTTTCTTTCCGGTTGCAGTGTGGCTTCGTCCGCAATCGTATACTATTTACTACATACTCAATAGTTGTACTATCGTTCAACATACTTTTGTGTGAATAAACAGTAGTAAGTATCTTTTCGGTCGCACTGAGCAGTAATTTACATCGTCACTTACTGAGAGCCTCCTTGATGATTTGGGGACATGTAACCATGGTAACCCGTGACAGCCTTATGTTCACCAAAACGTCTGAATTCATTTAAAATATATATTACGTTTAGCAAAGTGAAATCTTATACTTGCAGTTAAATTGAAGTGTTATTGATGTTACAGAGCTGCCAGTCAACGTCTAATATGAACCTTGTCGTCACTACCGCTGTGCATTGTGGGATATTTATGCAGCCGTAGTGTCCAGCGTTACATACTGTAATATTTCATTGGAAATAGTATGCAATTTGCGTACTAGACAGAGGGTGAATACAGGCCTATTCAGGCAGACAGTATGAGGAAAATACAGGGTTTATTCAACATAACAGCATGTAAACATGTTCTAGTAGAAACATAAAATACAAGTATGAACCTGAAAATGAGCAAAATATGAGATCTTTAATAATTTGCATGCTCAAAAACTAAAAAAACTAAAAACAAAATGACCGATTAGTTCCGACTAATCACCTAAGAGGGGGCAGTCCTAGTTCTTTATACTATGACAATTCATAAAATAAGATTTTAAAAAATCACAATATATCGCCGTGCTTACAGTATCGCAATATATTGAATCGTAACCCCTGTATCATGATACATATCGCATAGCTAGATTCTTGCCCTACTAGCCACTAGACCATCAGGAAGGGGCATTATGTTGTGCGCACATGTACCTGCTGGTTACAGCCAGATAAGTAAACAAGCTCTCCATAACACCATGGTCCCTTAATGATTATTGACATTTATTATTTATGAGCTTATGCTTGGACTCTGAGTTGACTCCAACCTTTGAAAGAAGACTGAATAATGTGATATAAAGTGTGGGATTAAGACTTGGTTGTAGTGTTTAGATTATAATTAAATGTAGGCTAAGATTAGAGTAAGATTAAACATGTATTTTTGATAGTTAAGGTCCAGGGAATGGATCTAGTCAGTGCAGAGTCAGCACAAAAACAGTGAGACAATTGGTTTCCAAGACAAACCTGATGTTGATAGCTGTGCTTGCACACGTGGCTGACAGTCTTCTCGTTCTTCTGTAAGCTTGTTGTTTTAAGTAGAAGTGACAGTAGGCAGCCACTGCAGCTACATTCATACAGAGAGAAGAAAAGTCTTTCGACACCGTAGAGGAAGCTCCGGTTGTATTGGTTGGATTAAGTTAGCAGCCACTGGAAGAGATGCGACTCTACAGCATTATCCTTTCCATCAGTAACATAAACACATATACAGTATGCTACCTTGTTTTAATATCCTCCTGGCGTTATTAATGTTTCTATTATTGATCCCTTTATGTCTCATTGTTTTATTTTTAGTAGGCTGAATGGCTAAATTTAAATCAAGTTTATTATCACAATGTGTATTGTAATAGAATTAGTGCTCTTCTTTTATCAATTTATATTTTATTTACAAGACAGTACTGGATATCCCACATAACCTTGGAGAATAAAACAATTTCCCTTTTATTGTTATATTTTATGCCGAGGCCGAGGCCGGAGGCAGTATGTTTTCAGGTTGTCCAGCCGTCCGTTCGTATGACCCATTCTCGTGATATCTCAGGAGGCAATTTCTTCAAATTTGGCACAAACGTCCACTTGGACTCGAGGATGAACTGATTCGATTTTGGTGGTCAAACGTCACTGTGACCTCACGTCCGTCACATTCTCGTGATATTTAAGAAATGCCTTGTGAAATTTCTTCAAAGTTGGTACACTTGGCCTCAAAGATGAACTGTTTTCGGTGGTCAAAGCTCAAAGGTCAAGGTTAGTGTGACCTTATGTCCATCCCATTCTTGTAAAAAGCGATATCTAGGAACGCCTTGAGCGTATTCAAATTTGAAACAATCGTCCACTTGGATTCAAGGATGAACTGATAAGAGAAGGTCAAAGGTCAAGGTCATTGTAACCTCAAAAAAACAAACACGTTTTTGGTCATAACTCAAGAATTCAGGACAATTTGACACAAATGTCTAACAGGATAAAATGAGGAAATTATGAAATTTGGACAGACATGGATGTAAACTACAACTTGACTGGTTGGCGGAGGCACACAACCACAAGGTGGTAATTCTAGTTTTTGTCTGTCTGTTCGTCAGATTTGTCAGAACAACTGAAACTTTAATGTTTTTTGGGGGAAAAATCTTGATTGTGTGCACACCTAAAGACACATGTATACTGAACATACATGTTTCTCTGACAGCAGTTGTCATTTTAAGTCTCATGCTGTTAACAGGAAGCTGAGCTTGCTGCTGGTCATATGGTGAACACAGCAGTCACCCGCATGTCATTAGCCAGAGCTGCACCAGTGTGTGTGCTCCTTTATGGTGGTGGTGGGTGTGTGTGATGAGTGTATAGTTCCCCTCTGTGTTTCTAATGGGCAGGAATGTAAAGTGAATGCTGTCTATTCGTCACTGCTGTTATACACATTAGTCTTAGTTGTGTTTGCTCACTTTCTGCTCTCCTATTCTTCTTCTAATGTTTGCTGCTGACATCTGAAGTCTGAGTTAAAGAGGTAAAACTGACTGACTGACTGACGAAACGGGTAATAATTGTCATGCTCATGTGATCACAGTGGGCTGGAAGTTCAGAGCACAAAACCAAACTGCATTTCAAGACAAAACAAAATAGAAATCAACCTCCTATTTCACAAAAAAAATACACATCAATAACATAGCAAACAAATAAACAACTCAGAAAATGTGCCACTTTTTCAAGCATTTCATGAGACAAATGAACATAAATGGAAAAATAACAATACAAAAATAATAAAAGTCATTCTACAAAACAAACAAGTCATGATCCAAATGAATGTGAATAACATTAGGTTTTCAGATGTACCATCAACTTAATTCATTCGTTCAGCTCATTATGCCGAATGTTGATGTGTTTTTCAAACGCTGTGTGCTGCTGAAGTGAAGGAATAAAACGGATTTAAAACAGATCCATCATCAGTACAGCGAGTGAAATCAGAGAGGAGGGAGCCTTGTGATGAAAGGAAAGAGCAGTGCATGATCAGTTTGGCCACATTATACACTCGTCACGTGAGGAGCATGTGCACCATGTAATGAACTCTTAATACACAGCAACATTATCAACAATCAATCGGAGTAGTTCCTCACGTTCACAAAGACAGCTTACAACAGTGAGTACGAGAGGAAACATAACTTATTTAAAGCAGCAGCAACACCCGTTCCTCACATTTAGAAGATGAAGATGTTCAACACTGCTCCCTGAGTGTGTATTTCATTAGCCTAGAAGTGGATGGTTGTGCAAGTATTGTAATTTAAGCTGATTCCCTTTGTAATGTGCAGTTTAATCCAACAACACTAACAGCAAAGCACTCTCTCTCGAGCCATTTTGCTCGTCTGGCTCACCCTGCGTGTGTTCCTGTTTCCCTTGGGTGACATAATAGAGGAGTAGAAAGGGTTGAATAAAGGAGGAATATGTAAAATGAGACTATATCAAGTTCCCGGTCTCTGTTGTAGGTCAGTGTTTTGAGACGGTCTTTGTTGCGGTAAGTGAGAACAGGGTCACTGCAGTAGTGAGAGAGACAGTTACAGAGAACCGAGTAACATGGATCTTTTTTGTGTGTTGAAATATGAATCAATTTAGATGTTTAATTTGAAAAAAGTGTCCACTTAAAGAAGTTTTTAGGGAAGTTTTTGGGGAATGTTTATATTCCCAGAGCCAGACTGTGAAATTGTGATCAACTTGACTCCAATACAAACACTGATATTTCAAATGTAATACATTGTTTCACTGCACATGACAGCTTAGCTAGTTTTAGCATATATGCACACAACACATAAACACACCATCTTTCCATACACACACGCACAGCTATGAGAATACAGTAAGTATTAATGTTTTGTTCTAAAATGGTGAAATCAGCCTGAATACAGCTCATAGGCATAACAGAAAGAAGCATGGAGGACTGTAATCACATTTCAGTGGATATTTTCAATCTAACTCCTGACATAAAGTGTAAGAGTAAGTATCATAAACGTTTGTTTGCCACAGAGCTTATTTTCTGCAATAATCCAAAATCCAATGGAAAAATGTCATTGGCTTTTTGTTGAGCGAACCAGGGCAATGCTAACTTGCTGTTTGTTCTACAAAAATACATCATCCCTGCAGCACTCTGTACAGCTGGTTGCAGTTTGTAACCACACCGCTAGATGCCGTCAGATCCTACACACTGTGCCTTTTAAGAGATCAGAAATGCTCAGACCCCTTAGCTTATTTATGACATAATGTATTTTCAGCACTCTCTTTCTTTTCTCATCCAGATTTGTGTGTTTGTTTTCGTTCTGCAGGTGCTCGCGGTCAGACCTGACGCTGGCTCTGGAGGACTGCATGGTAGCCCTGGATCTGTTCCTCAGAAACGACTTTGAGGAAGCGCAAACCCGGCTTAGATGCAGGTACGAGAACAACCCGAAACCACGTGCTAATACAACTGTTGTTCTCAGCTCTGGTTGAGCTCTGACCCACCTGGCTTTGTGCTTTTGTGGACAAATATAAGAGACAAACAGCTGATGATTTACGTGCAAGCAACTGTATTTGTAGGTGTTTTTGCACTCTCAGGTGTTACAAGGTGAAGATTTCCAACAGCAAATTGCATTCATGCGCAGAAGGCCTTTTTAAGGGAATACATTTTTACATATAACAGTAGGAAAACACAGGTGTAAATAATAGAACTAATGATGGATGAATACCTAGCTGATTCAGTTAAATAGTAATGAATGGGAAAGAACATGATGAACATCTATGTAAACGCTGAAAACATGTAGAATATTATTATTATTATCTTAATTGTGGTGAAAATCGGGACATTTTAATGTTTTACAGATAGTTGTCGGGACTCGGGACACTTGAAACCGTGGGCTAAAGGAACTTTGGTGTTTGTTGCTGATTTGAGGATTTTGTGGCAGTAGGGTTTTCCATGATTGACATGGTGCTTTGAGTTACATTTACAAACACAAACTCCCTCTCTGGGCTCACACCCCGCCTCTAGTTGGTGTCATCAAGTTTCTCCATTGTTCACCGCTCATTCTCTCCTCTATTATCAGAAACTTCATCACACCGTCACTATTATCCTCCACCCTCGATCTCCTCTCTGGGGCTGTGGGCCACTCCTTAGCCCCAGTTTCTCCTTTTCATTGCCGTCTTACATCGAAGCAGAAGAACGTCTTCCTGTCAGCCTGTACATTCTTTTTATAATTTATTACTATACGGCTATAGATTGTGAGATTGGTGTTGTTGTTTGGAGCCATTTTAGTGTGTTTAGCACTGTAAGTGTTGGGAAAGTTTAGAATGATGTATTTAGTTTGGTTTTTAAGCTCCGACTGAGACATGGAGACTTTTATTGCAACATTACATAAGTACCCTGCTGCCAAGTGACTGCCCTGTTGTCATAATCATAATATATGTTTTAGTATTTAAATCCGGATTTGTCAAATATTCCAACCTGGAGGGAAAATCTGTTTAAATCCGACACCTCTATAGCTGCTGCCACCTGAGGCTTGGCAGTCTGTCAGCTCAGCAGGCGTCCTCATTTCTGTCTGTGTGTGCTATCTTGTGCTATCTCTGTCTCCTCCAGTCACTAAAGTGCACCTGAACAAACAGGAGTTGCAAATATGATCATGTTTGTAGCTGTTTGAGCCCAGATGGTTGGATTTGACAGTAGGACAGTATGAGAGTGCAGATTGAAACTTAAGAGATAAGACACGTCTATCCTATAATAACCAGGGCCTGCGTGGTGATCTGGCCAGGTATTATTGTGTAGTGTTGTTTTACATTTGAATGCAGCACTTTATTTTGTTTGGCTTTATACAAAGCCCAATAACACCCACAAACTCCTGTATGCTGCTCAGAAAAGGGTTTCGTGACGAAGCCGATGGCTCGAGGCATCAGACTTATATAATATTATGTAAGGTGTGATGACATCTGCTGCATTATGAGAGAGATACTCTGAAAGACTGAGGGAACAAGCAGCCCCGGGGATGTGAAGCACTGGAAGAATCTGTCCTCGTCCTCCTCGGTGCTTGTCTGTGCTCTACTTTAGTCCACGTGTGCTTGCCAGTTCTCTCCTCCTCCAATCTCGTTTCCTCTTCCTCCAGCTGTGATCTGACGCAGTCAGGTGGGACAAGGGTATACAGTCTACTAGAGGCTCTGCAGCACACACGCACACACTGAAACTAAAATACTGGAGAGACTATTTCAGAGAGCTTTCATCATCTGGATGTACTTCAATCTACTTTTACCTCCTACATTTCTGTTTATGGTCTATGGCAGCTGGAAGCTATTCTAGCATACATTGGTAGGAAGACAGGGTCTGCCATTACAGGGTTATAGGAACAGTGTGTAGGATTTAGCGGCATCTAACGTTGAAGTTGCATATTGAAACCTCTCCCGTGTGCCAAGCGTGTAGGACAATAACGGTGGCCGATGTAAAAACGTGAATGGTCCCATCTAGAGCCAGTTGTTGTAACAGTAGCGTAGGTCATCTGGAGCAGAGCCAGTGTGTGGAGTGTGTGTGTACGTGGGAAGTGAGTGAAGAAGCAAGAGAGAGGCGGCAACGGCAGCGAGTAACATTATCAACTCCGGCCATTTGTCCATTTAGGGCTACTGTAGAAACATGGCGGCCGTCTATGTGAAGAGGACCCACTCCCTATGTAGATATAACCGGCTCATTCTAAGGTAACAAAAACATTAAAAAATATATTTTTAGGTGATTATACACTAAACTATTGTCCATGCGTCAGTTTCACTATACCAGTGAGCCACTCATACCATGTTAAATAAGCCTATAAGCGGAGCTTTCTCTTTAAATTGCTACTCTCTCATAGGGTTCAGATATTTAGGCCCTGCGCTTAAAGCTTCTCCTCCTCTGAGTCGTAGTCAAGGAGCCACTATAGACTCAACGTTGTAGAAACATGCCTACTAATTCATCTGCCTTCTGATCCCGGAGGTATCCAACAGCAGGCTTAGTTTAATTTGCCAGCTCTCTGTTCAAACATGCATACAATCGTATTCTCCCATAATGCTGTCCTGCCTCATTCCTCACAACAAGAGCAGGGAGTGGGTGCATGAGGTGTACTGTAGAAGTATGATGTACATACTTGATAAGTTGTGCCCGTGTGCTTCTATCAGTGTCAAAGTTTCACAACTTATTTTTTCAGAAAAGGTGACCTTATTTTTCAAAGGTTCATATGTAATTTTGGTATTTCGCTGCTAATTTTGGCAACTTTCACACTGAAAACCATTATGTATTTTGACAGAAATAAACAATTTGGCATAGTGACACTCTGGCCGTTACCCCACTTGCATTTTTAATTTTTTTTTTAGCATTTCAGCTTTATTTTGATAGTGACAGAGACAGACAGGAAAGGCAGAGGAGAGAGAGGGCACTCAAATCTGGGGCGCTGCAGTGAGGACTCAGTCTTAAAGGGATAGTTTGGGTGTTTGAAGTGGGGTTGTATGAGGTACTTATCCATAGTAGGTGTATTACCTACAGTAGATGACGGTCGGCTGCGCCCAGCATTGAGAAACAGACAGGAGCACCGGTACCTAAGCAAAGCAATACAGTGCTCTGGATGGGGACGGCAGAAAAAAATATTTTAGCCACCTAAAACATTTGATATCCGTTTAAGTGTACGCTATATTTAGAATATTTCACTGCTTTATCTTGCCGTCAGACAGCCCTTCCCTTCTCGTCTCCGATGGGGAACTGAACTGAAAGTGAAATGTATCTAGGCTCTCTCCAAAGCCAGCAGGCCCAGATGACAAAAACAGTATAAATACGTTTCACTTTTAATTCAGTTTGCTGTTGGAAAATATTCTAAATATAGTGTACACTTAAACAGATATCCATTTTGTTAGGTGATCCTTTCTTTCAGGTGGCAAAAATATTTTTTTCTGCAGTCCCCACCCACAGTACTGTATTGCTTTGCTCCGGTGTCTGCATTTTTGTACAAAGCACAGAACAACTCTTCCCTCGCATCATGGAGCATATGTGGTGAAAATATGTGGGAAACCCGACTTCAATGCTGTCAGACGGGTGAGGACCTTTGTGTCCCTGAGCCCTGAGATGATCTGAGTGCTGCTATGAAATATTTTGAATTCTCAGCCACTTTCAGCACGGCGACAAGCAATTCATTTCACCTCACAGGTCCATCTTAAAAGGTTTCTACGCTTGAGTTTGGGCTGTCATCTTACATGAGCCTGACGCAATGGAAATGTAAGTCAGGCAAATCTCTCTGCTTCTCAGTGTGTACCTCCGCCTTCTCCGGCTCTCTGCTGTTGCTTCCTGGTTGTTACTGAGTTGGCTCTTGTTTACCGATTGGCCACTTGTTTAGAATTAATAATTCCTCTAGGTGAAAGGTTGAATCTCTGCCCTTTGCTCTCTGTCTACTACTAAAGCAATTTTATGTCCCTGACTGGTTAAAATCCACACAGATGATACCACATTCACCTTTATCACATATATAGCCTATAAATATAAGTCAAGTTAAACAGGATTAACGTGGTGGTGTGTCTTTGTGCTCTATTTCCATGGGTTCAAATGTTGATGCAAATTTAGTTTCCATGAAAGACGACTGGTTGGAGCTCAAAGTGACATCACAGAGGCTGGTCACATGAATCAGTAATGCAGACCGACTGCATTCTTCTCTACACACCTCGCTCTGCCTTTATGTTTTACCAAAATTATTCAGCCATGTCTTTGTGTTTGTGTTTGTGCATGTGTGTAATACATGGGTACATATAAAAACATTTAAACCACCCACGTTTTTGTTTTGTTTTTGTTTAACTTTTTTAATAATTAGTTCAAATAATGACTTATAACTGGAACATCAAGCTTTTTAACTGGAACAACAAGTACATCTAGTGGAAACATGTGTGACATCGAACACTCCTCCGTCATCACTTTAAAACCTGCAAGAAGCGCTCTAGTTAAACACAGGGTGTGACGTGACACACCAACAACTGCAGGTATAAATAGACACTAACTGTTTTTTTTCTGTGAAGTGGTGTTTAGCCTGATTAAGTGACTACTGTACGACTCTTTAACTCTTCTCTTAATCAAATAACTTCACCTCTTCATCATCTCTGTCAGCACACCAGTTTAATACCTTCAACTTCCTCTTGCAATAAAACTGAAAACAAATATCATGTGATGTCTATTTTACAGAAGCAAAGACAGCATGTACCACGCCCTGAACTATGCCACCATACTGGAGATGCAGGCCATGATGACCTTTGACCCCCAACACATCCTGACTGCAGGAAACACCATGAAGGAGGCCCAGGCCATCTGTCAGCGGTGAGACTTTCCCACAACACCGGGGTGAAATAATGGCCCGATGGCCAGCTGATAAACTGTGACGGGGTTGTTTTTTTTCTTTGTTAGTTCCTCTCTTGTTGCCGGCAGAAATGAATTTAGTCGGTCTCGAGTCAAGCCCCTTTTGAAACAAACAAAAAAGTTTATCTTTTGAACACATGGTTCCCATTAGTAACATCGTACCAAAACCAGAAAACATGCTGAGATCATCCTGACTCACTGGCCGAAGGAATTTCACAAATGTCTGTCACAATGTGAGAATCTGTCATGACTCAGAGCCGGACTAACGGTACATCTCATCAGTAAGTGAGTAAGTAAAGCTTTATTTATATAGCACCTTTTAAAATACACCGTTACAAATCGCTTCACAAACAAAAAAAACATTGAACAATGACAGAAACCAAAGAATAATTACAATATGAAACACAGAAACAATGAGAGACAGACCAGACTAAAACAAACAAAACTTATGTGGATGAGGCCTATAAAAAGGCATGCCTATAAAGATGGGTCTTTAGAAGCTGCTTAAAGCAGTCAAAAGATTCAGCAGCTCTGATGGATTGGGGGAAGTGTTTCGAGAGGGATGGGGCTAAGACAGAAAAGGTCTGATGACCTTTTGTTTTGCAGTTGGAGCAGGGGATGGATACAAGGCCGAGATTTGATGATCAGAGTGGTGGAGAGGTAGAATATGGAACAAGGAGATCAGAAATGTAACTGGGGGCGACGTCATACAGTGCCTTATATGTAATTAGCAAGATCTTATAGTTTATTCTGAATTTTACAGGAAGCCAATGGAGGGATGCCACAACAGGGGTGATGTGAGACCGACGGCTAGTTCTGGTTAATAACCTGCCAGCTGCATTTTGAACAAACTGTAACTGCGATTTAAAGCAGTTTGACTCCCAGGTGTAGAGGGAATTACAATTGTCTAGACAGGAGAAAATGAAAGTGTGAATTAAACCTGCAGTAGGCAACACGTTTTTGGCATCATTGGGCAAAAAGTCCAAAATAACCTTTCAGCATATTGTAATTCAAGTGTTCTGAGAGAAAACTAGACTTCTGCACCTCCTCATGGCTCTGTCTTCAGGCTTTAAAAAATCTAGCCCGTGACGGGAGACTTTGGTCAATCACAGGTCATTTCAGAGAGAGCGTTCCTATTGAGCGTTCCTATTGGCTGTGCTCCGGCTGGTGGGCGGTTCTTGGTATTTCCTCAGCAGATCTCAACATGGCTGCCGGGTCACAAACTTTTTCATTTTACAGCTAAACAGTACACTACAGGATGTTTCTGAAATAAGCATTACAGTAACAGAATATTGTAATATGTATTATATAGTATATTTTTCTTAGCTGGAGAAAACAGGACTGGACAAGTTTAGTGACATGATGATCAAAAGTCATATACCGGTCAAATATGATACCAAGATTCTTAGCATCAGCCCACCCAGACAAACCCCCACCCTTCTTCAGACCAACACTGATCTGAGATTAGAGAGGAGATTTAATGCATGCTCTGCACCTTGTGGTAACTTCACTCCGCCAGCAGCTCAGCATCCTGTATTCACTGAAAAGAGGCTGAGCCACTGATTTGCATAGAAACAAGATAAGCAATGAAATGCAGGAAATGTGCCGTGCAGCTGAAAAACAATCCTGAAGATTTTCAGCGGAACAAACCCACTGATAACTCATGATGCTTTTGCGTTTTTGTGCTTCCTCAATCAGGCACCGCAAGAAGTCGAGCTTCTCCAAAAACTTCACAGAAGGTCAGTAAAGTCATGTGCTGACGGGATGAGTTAAATGTGTGACAAACAGATGGCACATGAATGTGTTTGGCCATTACTGTGACTCAAGGTAACATTGATGTAATAATGTTCTCCTCAGAGGAGCTCCACGCCGAGGTGTGCTACGCCGAGTGTCTCCTGCAGAGGGCAGCACTCACCTTCCTTCAGGTCAGGACTGAGGTTTATACCCAGATAGCCTTCCACTGAATCTGCCACCACTGATACTTTCATGCTTGTTTCATTCTCTGTTTCCTTTTCTTACCTGTCCTTGCCGTCTCTCTTGTTCAGGATGAAAACATGATCAGTTTCATCAAAGGGGGAATCAAAGTGAGGAACAGCTACCAGACATACAAGTGAGAATCTGAAATCCTATCATATCATTTTTGTTCTCATCTCATTGTGCTTGTGATGTCCCCATTCTCTTAGCAGACCTTCTATTACTTTGTAAAACCCTGCATTTAATCTGCTTCCTTTATTGTTAATTCACAGAGAGCTTCACACAGTCCTCCAGTCCTCTGGATACTCTCACGGTGACAACCACGGACATTTTGAGGGTGGCGTTAAACTGGGAGTAGGAGCCTTTAATCTAGTAAGTAAAAGTTTGCATCCAGAAAGTATCAAGTCTGAACCAAAGTAAAAAAAACAACAAAAAAAACTACTTGCTTGCCATACATTTTCTATGATGCTTAAGACGGTCATAATTAATTCAGTTCAATTCAATTCAATTCAAATCACTTTATTTGTCCCCGAGGCTTGTAGAGTAATACAATTAACAACACAATACAGACAAATTTTAAACATCTTGAAAGTTAAAAATAAATATACTAATATAGTAATAATAAATTATGATACTAGTAAAATACTTAAAGTAGTACAAAATAGTGCAGTATACAAAGTATATGGTACCTATGGATATAAAAAACATATGAATAAAAAAGCAGTCCAGGGCCGAAGCCATGTGCACCCTCTGAGACCGACATTACTGTCTTTAAGAGGCTGTAGCAGGCTCAGTCTTAAGATAGATAGAGTGAAGATACTGGTATCATATGAAACTGTAAAGCCGAGACTCTTGTGGATCCAATGAGCTCAACTGTATTCATGTGTGATGATGTTAATCCCCATAGGAGCCATTTAATATATTGAGACCATTTTTTGAAACACGACGTCACTGTATAAAATGACCTGTGGTGACCTCTAGGATAATCACAGCCTCATGAAACTTTAGAACCACAAACTAGAGACCTATAGCATTCAGAGGATGGATGCCTTTCCTAGGTAGATTAACAAAAAGGGGATTTCTGAGCAATTTCCAGAACAGAAGTGCTCGCCATACATTCGCCGAAAAATATTGAAAAATTCTTGCAGAAATCTCCAAATGTCAAAAGTTTTTGATACCAGATCACAGCATGGCTTTTTATGTGGTGTTTTCTAGGTCTTGGTGTCTTAATGTGGTATTTTGGAGGGATTATTGATAATTTTTAGCAATTCATGAGCGGTAACATTTTTTTAAATTTAGCATCAAATCTGTGTAACAAATGGTATCAACCCAACCCCCATTGCTGCAACGACTTATGACACATAATAGAGCATAGGAATGACCATCATATCAATCTATCATAATGTTCTAAACCCTTATACACTTTTACACTTTATTTTAATTCATTCATTCATTCATTCATGTTTATTTCTGAGTTATGAGTAGAAAGACTTTACTGGTTGATGATGTACACCACTTCTATGTGACATATATTGCTGACCTGCGATCTCCCCCTAAAGACCTCCTAAGAAAGACAAAAACGGGTCTGTGGGTATCTTAGGGCTAAATAGAAGCACATAAAAAGCAAATTATGAATATGTAGTAAGATCAACTATTATCTACCATGCAGACAAGCAGTGTGTTTTGAGATTAATGCTGCTCATGCAGCAGTTCTGGATCCGTGTTAGATTATAGCCAATCACATTTTGTTCTTCTGCTCTTTTGTGCATGTTTTCATTTGTTTCACGTTTTTGCGGTAGAAACTTTGAAATGGAAAACTTCTGTAAATACTGTACAGTAAATTCAAGACCACTTTTCAGAAACCACCGGTGTTGTAATGACAAAGGAATGACTGTAATCCTGCTGCCTTTCAATTGCACTGCTTGTCTACTTCCTGCAGATGATTTCCATGTTGCCCACGCGGACGCTGAAGCTGCTGGAGTTTGTCGGTTTCTCTGGTAATAAGGTGAGTTGACATGTAAGAGCCAGTTATGGCTGAAAGACGGAGCTGCGGGCAAGACTGAGGGCGGAATGGGTCGACTTAGAGACGTTTGACAGGGGCGGGATTGTTCTGTGATGTGGGAAGTGCTGGGTTTTTGCTGTAAACAATGAAAAGCGTATATGGAAGGTGGAAATTGTCTCTATCTCTAATTTCAGCCTCACTGGTTCATTGACTCACAGTAAATCATGCCTGTGGTTTGTAGTGAAACTAATGTGACTACTACAGTGCTGAACCTGACACTTTTAGTTGATGGGTGAATGGCTTTAAAATTGCTTTGATCATAATAAATTATGACTGTACCATTTCTTTGGACTTCCTATTATTTGTTGAGCTAAAAGAAATGTTTTTGCTTTTTGATTCTGTCACTTAGAGCTGCCCCCTCTTAGTCGATTAGTCCAGTGGCTTTCAAAGTGGGATCCGGGGACCCCCAGGGGTCCTTTAGGGGGTTTCATTGGGTCAAAAGCAAAAAGGGGAAAAATGATTTTCACTAAAATTGTATCCATAAGTAACACGATGACAGAATGCATGACAAAAATCCTATCAGATAAGGGACCCTGGGACAAAATCTTATCAAATGGGGGTCTAATTTGTGTCAGTTTAGCGGTTCTTGACGTTAAAAATTTGGGAACCACTGGATAAGTCGACTAATCAGTCCTTGTGGTCTCAGTCAACTAAGATTTCTTTAGACGATTTGTAGTTTTTATGCTTTTTGAGTTATTTTCATGCGGAATGACTTACTCCCAAGACACTAATGAGCACATCTCTGGTAAACACTGGATGTAAAGTGCTGCTTTTGTGTGAGTCTTTGTGGAGAAACTCAGTTTTACAGATCTGGCGATTAAAGGCATTTAGTTCTGGATATCGCTTGGGGTATTGTTCTCCGAATTTGATTGATTTATCTTCCGGTTGCAAAAACAAAGACATCTTTTTTCTGAAAGTCTTAAGAGTTATGCTGACAAGATCTTGACACAGTGAACTTGCATATCCTGTATATATATATGTACTTGCATATTTTGCACACAAACCTAGCTCTGTTCAGATTGGATGCCTAAAAGTACTCTGGTAAACAAGCAGATGCTGCTCATCCTTCAGCACAAACTTAATAAGACAACTATTCTTGCCTCTGTAATTTTCCTGCACAGAGAATGTCTTCAAATTGCATTAGTGTGTCCTGTGTGTGCAGCTTTCACCAACAGATTTTCCCTGAAATGAGACTCGATTCAAACTTCATGTCCATGTGTGTGTGTGTGTGTTCATGCAGGAGTTTGGTCTTCAGCAGCTTCTGGAGGGCTCTGCAGAAAGCACATTCAGGTCATTCCTGTGTAACATGCTGCTGCTCTGTTATCACACCTTCATGAGCTTCATACTAGGTGAGCAAGGACACACGCACGCACGCACGCACGCACGCACGCACGCACGCACGCACGCACGCACGCACGCACACACACACACACACACACACACACACACACACACACGCATGCAGTTGCAACCAACCTCAAAAACAGCATCTTAATTGGTTTTGTTCTGTTTGTGTCTCGCAGGCACTGGAGAAGGAGACGTTGAAGATGCAGAGAAACTGCTGCAGCCATATCTCAAAAAATATCCGAAGGTTTGCCAGAATTAAACACTGAGGTTCTTTTTGAATTCCCGCATAATTAGAAATGTTCCTAAACAAACTGTGGGTGGTCTTTTTCCAGGGATCCATCTTCTTGTTCTTCGCTGGTCGAATAGAGGAGATCAAAGGCAACCTGGATGCTGTGAGTTCCAGTCATTTCTATACACAAACAAAACAAAACACCATCTGTTAAATGATGTGGTTATCTTTTTTATTGAGAAATCTGTTTTTAATTGTCAGTCTGCCTCCATGTCAGACTAGGCTACAAAAAACCTGTCTGACTGTGGCAAGCTTTGGCAAGTGTATACACTATTGAACTCTCAGCAGTGTTTTTCTTGCATTTTAACGTTTTCCCTCCTAACTTTTGTGCTGAGAAGATAACTTTCAGTGATTGTTTACCGTAACCAGCTACCTAATAACATGGTGACATACTGTATTTTGCCATCAATTTACAGCAGTTTTTTTTTATAGTAAACTATAACTAAAATAAGCAGTGAAAAATATTTCTAGTAAACTGAAACTAAATAAAAACTATATTTTTTGGTTAAAAATCTAATAAAATTAAAATGAACATAAATTCATTTCAGTTTTAGTTTTTTTAACTATAATATGTAACTACCCAAAAAATGAGACGGCATGAATTTCTGTCAACTCTCGTGACGTTGAACCACAGAAACTGAACCGACTTGTCATTCCAGGAGATGGCACTATGACACAATTGCTTCACATCGGACACTAAATTAGCACAAAGACTAAACATTAAACGTTATGGACATTCCTACAAAGTCCTCCAACCATGTATTTTGTATGTAGCTACATACTTCTGAGACTTTATAGCTGGCCCTAACAAAAATAAACTAAAACTACTGTAAAACTAAATATATAAAAAACTAAACCTTTCTGGAAAACTGAAACTAAACTAAAACTAGCAAATACACTCTGAAAAGTAACTAAACTAAAATGAAATCGAAAAAGTCAAAACTAAAATAAAAAAACCTAATTGAAAATTCTAAGTTATTATAACCTTGATTTACAGTCAGGACAGGTTTTTACTATATGTATCATTTTAATTAAATACAGGCAAATATACTTAACGTTGCCTTTTAGTTGATGGTTTGATGGATCCTAAATGTTTTTTATGTTTCCAGGCTATCATGCGTTTTGAGGAGTGCTGCGAGGCTCAGCAGCAGTGGAAGCAGTTCCACCACATGTGTTACTGGGAGCTGATGTGGTGCTTCACGTACAAGAGGCACTGGAAGATGGCCTACTTTTACGCCGACCTGCTCAGCAAGGAGAACACCTGGTCCAAGGTGGGATTTGACACCAACCTCATTATTAGTTTGACAAATGTTTTTAATTTATCAAATTAATTTAAAGTGCAATGTTGTTTGACCTTTTCTCAGCTCATAGTAGAGAAACATGTAATCATTCCAACATAAAAATCAACACCAGTGGGGGTGTCTTATGGTTATGGCACATACCTTACAGAGGAATTGCTCCCCTGTTCAGTTCTAGTGGGGCTTTTTTGTTGTAAATCAGTCTCCATCTCTCCCTCACCCTGCAGTGTTTTCACCTGGCAGCAACAATACACAAAGCAAAATCCATTAAATGTTTGCATAGTTAAAAAAGAAAATGAATTACATTTTGTGCTATTTAGAGAGACAGAAAGCCTAGTCAGCATCTTGTAGTGGCTGAACATAAATGTCTTAAAAAATGTCTTTTTCTCTCCTCATCTCATTTAAAAAGGAAAGATGGGATTGCAGTAGTAACCACTTTTTTCCCTCCTTCAGGCTACCTATGCGTATATGAAAGCAGCCTACCTCAGCATGCTGACTGAGGATGACTGCCTAACCTTCGGGGAGACTGCGCTCACTCTTTTCAGGTATGAGCTAAGAGGTTAGGCACTACTGAAACTACTCACAGCAACCACAGTGAAACAAAGATGATTCACTGTGACAGCTATATATCTATGATATCATAGTCTCTTCTTCTGGGAAGAGGCTTTCATTGGTAGGGAATATGAACATAATATTATGAATATAGCAAGAATTGAATTGGTGTTTTTTTTTTTTTTTTTTTTTTTTTTTTGTTGTTGTTGTTGTTTTTTTTTTTAATAGATCGGCCCCATTGTGACCGATACCAGATCCAGTTATTATTTTTATTTATTTTTTTGGGGACATTTTCCATTTTATTGAGAGGACAGTGGATAGAGTCTTGGAAAGGGGGGAGAGAGAGAGTGGATGCGGAAAGGGCCACAGGCCGGATTCGAACCCGGGCCGCCGCGGTCAGGACCAAGCCTTGATACTCTACCAACTGAGCTAACCCAGGCGCCTGAATTGGTGTTTTTGACATTAAATTATTTATTGATGGTACAAAATGCTCCACTAATTGAACATTTGATTGGACTTCATTTTTAAACAGTCTGTGAGATATGTAAGTACTAGAAACTGTGTCACATATTTACTGCTGATGTGCATGTGTGTACTTTATTATATTTCAGGCAGGTCCCAGGGCTGAAGCAGAAAATAGCGGGGAAATCTTTACCAACAGAGAAGTTTGCTATCAGGAAAGCCCGTCGCTACCTTGCAGAAAAACCCATTCCTCTTCCTGCTCCTCCACTGGTCAGTACTGGACGAGGCTATTTGCCATGTCGCACTGCTTCACTAGTAGCTTGACTGGATATTTACACAGTTACTACAGTGTGTTGCATGAAGTAAATCGCTAAAAAAAAATATCAGAGAAATTAGTAGTTTAGTTTCACACAGGTTTTGTAGACCCCATGCTGAAAATAGCGTGTACAGGTTGGTTCAATCAGGATGGACCCACCAAACCCTCCTGGTTTCCAGAAAAATTAAAATAAAGTAAAGTATGAACCTGAAAATGAGCATGATATGTCCCCTTTAAGTCAAATCCACAAAGAGAGCTGAGCTTTGTCACAGAGAAAATACTTTTTTTATGTTCACCTCTATCACTGAAAATGATCTGATTATTGATTTTGTACGATTTGTGTTGTCTAGGAGATGATGTACATCTGGAACGGCTACACAGTCATTGGCAAACACAAAGACCTGACTGAAGGCATGCTGAAAACACTGGAGGAGGCACAGGCTAATCTCGAGAGCAGCCCAAGTATGAAAAATAATTCACCAGAGCCAAGAGGATCATTTCGAATGGATTCAAATTCTCATTTTCTTTCTTTTGATATTAATATGCTAACCTGGATTGCATTTATTTTAGATGCTATAATGATGCTACATTTACTGGGAGCATCTCAGGGAATTATCTAATCTGTAGATATAATCTACAAATTTGGTCCTAACTGTCTGGTTGTGTGTTTGTCAGGGTCTGAGTTCACCATAGATGATCAGTGTCTGATCAGCCTCTTGAAGGGACTGTGTCTCAAACACCTGGGGCATCAAGAGGAAGCCGAACACTACTTTACCCTCGTCCTCTGCAAGTAAGCGTCTCTCAGTAATGTGTACAGACATGTACAGTATATGCATACGCAACCAAACCAGAAAAAACAGATGCTCTAGTTT
Organism: Sebastes fasciatus; assembly: GCF_043250625.1. Taxonomy (NCBI): domain Eukaryota; kingdom Metazoa; phylum Chordata; class Actinopteri; order Perciformes; family Sebastidae; genus Sebastes; species Sebastes fasciatus. Next base: position 17,050,961 of record NC_133799.1, read on the forward strand.
TTGCAGTGTGTCATCACCAGTTAGCCTGATCATATTTGTTGTGCGTTCTCTGGTAATTAAAGGCAGTTTTGTTTTAAAAAAAACAAACAGCACAACAGTTGGAGGGAATCTTCTTTTCATACTGACTTCACTTCCACACACATACTGTATCCACTGTGTTTTGGCGTTTTCTACAGTGAGACTCAGATCAAGTACGACCACTACCTGGTTCCTAATGCCCTGCTGGAGAACGGCCTGCTGTGTCTGGAGCAAGGCAGGACAGCCGAAGCTGTCAGACTCCTAGAAACCGCAAAGTAAGTCTGTCAATCAGCAACACGTATTCAAATCATCTGTAAGGAGAGGCTCATTACAATACCCATGTGTGAGAATAATAGATTTACCCCTGATGTGATTGTAAATGACTCTGTTTGCTCTGCTTCAGGCAAAACTACAAAAACTACTCGATGGAATCACGGACACACTTCCGTATTCAGGCTGCTCTGCACAAGGCCAAGGGCGCGGGCGCAGGAGTGGGCGCGGGGGAGAACGGTATCAATGTTCCCACCAGCCCATAACAGACAGAGGAGAGCGCACTAGAGCAGAGACAGATTTCTGTTTCCGCAGTCCCACAATGCAACACTCAGCCCAACCCAGCTCCGCCCATTCGGGTGGGTGATTTGTTTTGTCCATCAGGAGGGTAGGGGAAGGTGGATGCTTATTTTCCTCATGCGTGCTGCCCTTTCGGGCGACTGCAGCTCTATGTGGCTCTGACCGGCTGAGGCAGGTTTGCTACGTCCTCTTACAGAGATATATTATGATGAACTCCACTTCCTTGTGTGATTTGAAATAGAGACGAGTTGAGGAATGTGCCTATATTTATGAAACATTGCTTTTAGCAGGCTTGTTTGTCTAGCACTGTGGCCACCCATAAGGGGCGCACTAGGGTAGGAAACAAGGTGACATTTGTGTAGTATATACTGCAGATGGCCTCCACTACTACCCCGGAATAAAAATGTGCCCGGTTCAGGGTGGTGGCACAAATACCTCCTATATAAATTACTGACCGTAACTCCACCTGGCCAGCAGCTCCATTTCACCTGGTTGCTACAAAGCTCTCCCACCTCTTTTCATTTAATGTAAATTAGAGATTATTGATTAAATGACTTGTGTCGATGGGAGATGACACATAGTTATGTGTTGACACATCACGTACATATCATATCATGCAACTCACCACATGGTCCATGAGGACTATGAGACTGTTTTATACTGTGTCATTTGATACATTTTGGTTGACAGGTTTCACCTCTATTTAGATATTTGATCAAAACCAATACGACATAATTAGATATAAATTATTTATATGTTGGATTCACTTTTACACTACATAAACTTTGGTTCAGTGTGTTTCTCAGAGTGAGTTTTATTGTTTTTATTATTTTACATTTTTCCTTTAAACCTATTGAAACAGTCTCCTTCTGAAGAAATAATTAAATCTGCAATCCTGTTGTATTTACAGTCACATGTAATGGCTTTTGCACAGCGCTTTGTAAATCAGCCAGCCATGCAAACTCTCCAGAGTCAAAGAATCAGAGTTGAAGTGAGAGTTGTTCTTTACATTTATATACTGTAAGTGGCACCTTTTACACAAATTGTCCTGTTTTAAGAGGACAGATGCATGTGTCTTTTAGAAAGGCAGACTCCCTCCTTTTCTCCTCCTGGTGCGTGGGACAGGCTCCAGCAGTACTTGAGTTCGAACAAATAGGCCATTCACGCCGAGCAGCGAAGGACTGCGTGCTTGTCCGCCTGTTGCATCTATAGTGAGTGAAGAAGCTCTGAACGGGAACCACCACAGTCTTCCGGCTTAGCGAACGTCCTCTGCTGCTCCTGTATCAGTCATGCTTGACTACAACCACCTATAGAGGGACATGAACATCATAACCACGCTCCTGTATCAAATAGTAATCTGTATATGAACAAACACTTGTAATGATTGATAATAAGACAGAAAGGGGTCTAATCGTGTCTGTGGTGAGGTTATTTGAAGGGCTGTGTCTCAGCAACAGATTGTCCAAAACCTAGAAACTCAGATGGTGTCTCAAGTGTTGGAATTAGAGCACTGCTTATTTATTCATGATTAGAGTAAGGTTTGGGATTCAAGACGATGATGAGGAGTCAGTTTCCATTTTTTTTTAATGGTGAAGGAAACGTACTTTCAATATTGTTCTCTTCCAGCTCTCTGGAATATTTCAATAACAAATTATATTTAATTTTCTGATAATGAATTAAGCTTATTTTTCTTCCCCCTCTCCCTTTAGTTTTGCAGATATAGCTGAACGAAACTCTAACCAAATTTAGTGGCATTGTTTACAATCAGCATATTTTATTGAGCACGGCTACTACTGAGCAGAATGACATTCCTGTACATACTGAATGTTTCTAATGTAATTTAAGATGACATGATGATAAGCAACTAAAAAAAAAAAATCCCATTTTGTGTTGTCTTTTTTTTGTCATTTGTGCACCACAAACAGAAGCAGAAAATACAATATGTACAGTACAAAGTGGTATTATTTACAGAACAAAGAGGGCACTGCTTGCTTGCAAATCTTTGCACTCTTTGTTCTCATACGTGTGATGTAATCCTCTACAGATACAGTAAAGTCATCTCATCTTGTTGATGTGCAAGGCAATGGCAGCCAGGGATAAGAACACGAAAAGGGGTATTGGAATAGTATACACATAATATTTAATTCAAAATAAACAAAGATGGCTTAAATTGACTATTTTTTTTATTTGCACATATATAAAACTGCACAAAATCCAGTCAATGAAACAAAACAAAACAAGAAATGTGTCAGGAGAGGTCAAGAAGCCACAAGCTTATACAAAGGACCCCCCCTAAACCCAGGAGAAAAAAAACCAATAACAAAAAAGAAAGAAAGATCTAAACTAACATAATTATTAAATATACAACAAAATTGAAACAACAAGAAGTACACAACATGTGCAGAAAAACCTAACCAAACAGTGGAAAACAATCCAATAAAAACAATGAAATACATACAAAAAACAGTAGAGAAAAAAAAGAAAATGTGTCTAACCATATCAAAAGATAATTAGACATCATGAATTAAATGTGATGATAATTTCCTTTTAAAATGCTCTAAGGTTAGCGAGCTCTTGATAACATGTATTTTGGTGTTCTAGCAAGAAACTGGTAAAAGAGTGGATGATCATGTAGTATTTTGAGGCCAGTACTGGTAATAGCAAAACTGCCCTGAAATTGCAATCACAAAGACTCATTTATTGATTTTTCAGCTCTGTGTTTATGTTTCAGCAAAGGGTAATGTGATCCCGAATCTGATTGGCTGCCAACAAGAGCTTCCTGGTATGTAGCTAAAAGCTCATTGGCTCGTTGTAGGAAAGGGGGCGGGGCTTCGTGTTGCTATATCGCCACCTTTGTCGTAGCTAGTGATGGGAATTCCGGCTCTTTTTAGTGAGCCAAATCATTTAGCTCAGCTCACCAAGAAGAGCCGGCTCTTTCGACTCCCAAACGACTCTTCGTTTTACCACTTCTGCCTTTTATAATTCAGCCAAATTTAGCGCTGTTTTGACCTATGATTAGTATGTGTTCACATATATATCACTTAAATTATTCAATATAATTATACTAATCCTTATAATTTCCAGAATACCATAATTTTACATGCTGCTTCGTTTCCGACTGCTATTCGCCGACCGCACTCCTCTCTCTTTCTCTCCTCCTCTCCCTCCTGCTCTGTACCTGTAGACCGTCAGCGCGCCGCGCACCCCCGCCCATCCCTGCTTAATGGTATGATCCTTGGCTGTCATCACCTGATTGGTCCCACGGACGTCATTAACACAACATTCAGTCACAGTCATGGTACGTGTCCACAGGGGCATTTTTTAACGCGAGGGGACGCGACGCTTCCCAACATCGGACACTTGGTGGGCTGTCCTAGACACAAGGCTGTCCCCACCTGATTGTACGAATGCTTTCCCGCCGTGGGCTGCTGCTCCCAGCTTTCAAACCGGAAACAGTATGGATGCTCGTTTGGAAACTTTCTTCTCTTATTTCACGAAAATAGTTCACCGAAATGTGTTTCTGAAAACATTTGAGGCGAGAAATAAGCCATGCAGTTGCTAAATCTGTCTTTATTTTCGATCGACAACTTTTATTTTAAAAGATTCTCGGGAGTTTCGAGAGGTGGCGAGTCGCGTCGGACGCCCCTGATTTGCATAAAGTGGACTAGCCCTCAACTTTATGCAAATGAGGAGCGGGCTTTGTGACGCTCCGTTTCTCGAATCGCGACGCCACGCTACCATAATGCATTGCACGGCTGCTTACATAGACAATGAAAGGGGATGCGTGAAAAGCACAGAGCCTGTGTACACGTACCGTCAGACGGGAGCCGGCTCAAAGAACCGGCTCGTTCGCGACCTTTACATCACTAGTCGTTGCTCAGCAGCAGCTGCAAACTGGAAAGTCCCTGACAACCAGGGAGGTTTCAGACAGGAAAACCACTGAGAGGCTTTGTCAAATTAAATTAATGATATTAACATTTTCTTCGTTTCGCTACCTACCGCGGATACAACATTGTGTGGGTTTGTTTCAGTCGTGAATTTGAGCTTTAACCGAGTCTCTCCTGTGAGTGCTAGCTCTTTGTGTAATGCTAGCTCTTTGTGTGGCTAACTGCTAGCTGCTAGCTGAGGGAATGTTTTGTTTGTTGTTGAACTGAGCAGCCCTCCCGTCCGAGAGGAGATTCATCAGCTGGTGTATGGAGAAACGCCTTCTTCTTCTCATCTGCTGACATTGTTATCAAAGTGTCCCGTTAGTGTAACGTTCAGTAAACCGAGAGAGGAGAGAGTTTGACTAGAAGAGGAAGGAGATGGGAAACTGTCTGAAATCTCCCACCTCGGATGATATTTCTTTGCTTCATGAATCCCAATCGGACCGAGCCAGCTACGGAGACGGTGCCGACCCAGACCTGGAGCCACCGCCCCCCTATCAGGTAACCTTTCACCCAACTGTCTGGGACCAAAACATGACCATTGTGTTTTTGTCTTAAAGGTCCCATATCATGCTCATTCCCTACTATATGGTCTTTGCAAAAACAATTAATGACCACTACCTTCGTTGAATTCTGCCTGTTTTATTCTAATTTATAGCATCTGTGGTAAAATTGAGGACCACAGGTGTCATTAAGAAAAATGGTTTCAAAACAATATTCTAACTAAACTTTACATCTACCCATCTATGATAAATCATCAACATTATGTTCCTCTGATAGTCAAAATAATTCATAATTTCTGCTTCTTTTTTTAAAATAAAAAATTAAGTAGAATTTTACAAAAATTTAGTTTATTAACCTTAAATTCCCCCCAAAAAAGTGTAAAACTTGTGGTAATGAGTTGGAATGAAGTCGGCCAAAAAGGTGTAACACAGAATTGGGTGATAATTTATAGTGTATGATTTATAGACAGTCAAACCAGATTGGATCAATTTTGACCCGGGAAGATAAAAGTTGCATGGTCGATGGGAAGACAACAGGAGGGTTAAAGATGATGTCATGTGATGTCTGGCCCCAGTCTAGCCTCTCTCTCTCTGTAGGTGTTCAACAATATGTGAGGCTGGATCAGCTGATCTAACATCACCCTTGGCCATGCCCACTGACCCCCTCCCTTCATGGCTTTGATACTAATCCGCTTTGTTATATCCGAAGGTCCTGTCTCTGTCTAACCATTTCCCTCAAGTCATATTATGATTCATCCTTTTGCTGATATGATAGTATCACTTGCTATAGTAGCCATTCTAAAACATTGAACCATGTAGTTTAGGCTCATATTTGTTTGTATTTTTTTAAACAATATTTTTATTGAATTTTACATATATACACAATCAGACAGACTAACAATATTAATAATTAAATTATACAATTAAATGTTTAGTCAGAATTTCAAAGAAAGAGAGACGTGCCATTTCATGTATTTCACATATCTAACAAAGAAAACAGATAAGACAAAATAAATAAATACCTCCAAAGAAGAAGAACAAAAAAAAAAACATCCAACACACAACAATTTCAAAACAGAACTCAGCAACACACAAGAGTTTCAATTTGACTGTGCCCCTTGACGTCCAAGAAACTCCAACAAAGGTTTCCAAACATTTTCAAATTCTGCTGCTTTTCCTCTGGTTATGTATGTAAGTCTCTCCAGTACAACACAAGATGCCATCTCCCTCACCCATACATGTATCGAAGGTAAATCCATTTTTCTCCAAGACAAAGCTATCATTCTCCTGGCCTGCAGGAGTCCAATAGTTTAGGCTAATATTAACTGTAGATGAACCACAGACATCTCTTTTTTATTTATTTTTTGAATATTTTATTTTCAAATTTTTTAGTTAACCAAATATACAAAACATACAAACTCACACAAACATGGCTCCAAATTCCCTCCCTATCCCAACCACATACAAACTGAAAAAAAGAACTATACTCAAAAGGAGTAGGCTAGTTAACTATCAATTGAATTAAAAAAAGATATAGAAAAAAACAAATTAAATACAAAAATAAAGAAATCATAAATAACGAGATGCAGTGTTCTGACATATTCAGATGACTAATGATGTATCAAGTCTGATAATTTTGTTATATCAAATCCGATATATGTGTTGGTAAGGAGTCCATGTAGGTTAAATAGGGTTGCCAAATCTTCAGAAAGGTGTTGTATTCATTTCTGAGGGTATATGTGATCTTTTCAAGTGGAATGCAGCTGTTCATTTCTAAAAGCCATCTAGATATGAGGAGATGGGAATCAGACTTTCATGTAATTGCTATACACTTCCTGGCGATGCATAGAGCTATTTCTAAAAACTTTTTTTTGAAAGTTTCTTAAAGGTTTACTAATGACTGTGAAATTCCCTAATAAGCAAATTTGTGGATCCAATGGGAAGGTAAATCTTGTAAGTCTTGTCATAATGTCAGAGAAGTCCTGCCAAAAGATATTAAGTTTTGTACATGACCAGGTGCAATGCCAGACATCTCTTGAACCTCTTAAGCCCTAGGGGTGCTGGAAGGTGTGGTTCGCCAGACATACCCAAAATAAATCAAGAATAGCTCCACGACTACCAGGTCTATATGCATGCATCTTGGTCTCTATGGATAGGTAAGACTGCAGAGAATTCATCCCCAGTGTTAGTATGCCTGGGTAAATTGTGATGAACGAAAGGAAGAATTTACATTTTTATCCTCACCCAATATGTTTTCCAGATTAGACAGTGGATAACACCATTATAGCAACGATGCCATTGAATTAATTCAGCAACTCCTTGACTGCAACTGTGCCAAAGCAGATGTAAATAACACAAAGCACATAGATTCTACAAAGGTTTTTAGTAAGGATAGGACCAGTTGGACTCTCCATTTGGCCACTTGGATGCCCAAAGTGTGCCAAATGGGTTTTCTACCTCTTGAAAGGGAATCTGGCTATAAAATACTACTTATATCCACTACAGGAGGCTATGTGCACACAATAGAGCCTTTGGCCATGACATTTACCCTGTGCATCATCAGATTCTACCATTGTGCACAGTATAAAATCAATTAAAAGAAACAACTAAATTGTATACTTTTGACTCCAAATGGAATAGTTTTATTATAATAATGAAATATGATCAAGTAAAACTTAGATAATAACAAATAAGATCAATAACAATGTAAATAAGAATCCAAAGTCAAGTATGTACATTCAATATAAAAACAAAAATATTATAAAGTAAAAAATACAATTTCTCGTGCGTTGATTTTGTAACTAAAATATTGAAATCATTGCCAAACAAACATTGTTTGGACAAGTTACACTGGGAGTGTTGTTTTAGTAGCGTTAAGGCCTCGTCATTTAGAAACAATTCGGAAAAAAGACCACCACAGCATTTTATGAAGTGTTTAAAGGCAGTGTTTTAACACACAGCTCAGCTGAACCCGGTACTGGGTTCGTTGGGTAAAGGAGGTTAACAGTATGTACTGTAATTTATTTTAATTGACTTGAAACAAACCCCAGCTCTCCATTTAAAGAGGGGAGTTTTGGCTCTCATAACTTTCACAGCTGCTTCTTTCTATCCCTGATCCCCTCCAGGGCAGCAACTTGTTTGTCTGGTGTCCTTATTTCCTGAATTAGATCATCTGCAAACAGACCAGGCCATGTTGTAGCTGTAAATATGATTCATGGTGTTACCCTTCTCTTGTGTGTTTATCTATGTTGAGAGGCGGCTGGTATGCGTTATGTAAGGCCTGGGCAGAGAGCTACTAGGTTAAGCCAAGCCTTATCTGTAGATTTAAGATAAGTGTTTTTTACAGCATGGGAAACTGAAGGCGATCTCAGGTCTCAGGTCATGAGAGCTTTTATTGTAGAAAACTACTCAATTCTGCAGAGATGAAAACACACACATATGCTACATAAACATACTACTGTCTCAGTCTGTTATCGTTTATCATTTGAAAAGCAAAATTGGATGTTCATAATGGTTAAACTAGATTTTAAAATGCTTCATTTTCAATTTATAAATAGATAGGAAGATAAACAGATGTGATATATATATATATATATATATATATATATTTTTTTTTTAAATGTCATAAACACAGATTATTGGTTTCCACTTCAAAGATCTAATTTACTTTCACCATACATTATATGTCCAGGAAATCTTCAGCTGTTTTTAACCGTTATGAGTTGGCTCAATTTTTTGTTTCTTTATTGACAATCTCACTCTATCACCATTATAGTCAAGGTCAGTGTGGGGCTTCTTTATTATCTTTATTATCAATACATTTCTTTAGAAGGCCTAAACCGACAATGGATATATCTTTTCCTTTTTGTTTTATATATTTAAATCGGTCTTATCGGACCAGTGTATTTAGTGCAATCTAACTGAGGTTGCAGATTACAACCAACTGAATACCCCTCCGCTCACCCCTCCTTTTCCAAACCTGTTGGAAAACTACGGTGGCCTTCAAGAAACGTAACAACACGAAAGGCCCTCTCTAGAGCCAGTGTTTGGTTTGTCCGTTCTGGGCTACTGTAGAAACAGGTGATGGCCAATTCCAGTTACTAGTCTTTAATGTATGTTATGTTTTTGGCTGGACCGCAGGAATGCAAAAGTCTGTCACTGAGTGAGTGATGAAGTTACACAATTGGTCGGCCGAGTGTTGGAGTTTCCTCATTAGCTGTTGCTCTTTCAAAATGAAAAGGCGCGAAACAGTCCTTAATGCAAATGAGCCAGTTCAGCGTGACGTGTCCGGCTCACGAAACTTGGACCAAGCTGTCAAACTAAGCGATTTAGTTCTAAAATGAAACGAACATTCAGCAGTGGCATAGGCTATTTCTCGCTTCAAATGTTTTCAGAAGTAGATTTTGGTGGATTGTTTAGACGGAATAACAGAAGGTTTACGAGCAGGTCGCCATGTTGTTTCCCGATTGAAATGGCAGGCAGAAAACCAGGGACCAATCGGGTGCATTCAAAAATAGGGTACGTCACTGCTTGAACGGCCAGTTGAGTGGAGCAGCGCGTCCCCTAGTGTCCTTGCCAGACCTGTCACCTGGTGGACATGTACCGCTGGATTTAACATTATAGACATGACCACTGACTATTTGTATTACAATTTAGCCACAAATTCACAGACTGACCATACACGGTTCAGCTATATACTCATCAGAGTCAGTCACAGATAATATCTGAACAGGGCTAGGAGGAGTCCTTGGTGTGCATCCATGTCCAGGTTGCTACAAGTATGTCATGTCTGGCATACAGCAGTGTGTAATTAGGCCAAAGCAGCCAGCTCTGTATCATGGAGGCGTGATGATGTAATCAACGACACAAACATGCCCAGTTTCTTTGGAAGAGTTCTGACTAAGCTTTCGGTGGTGTTAAGAAAATCTGTGTGCTGTTTTTTGCTTATACTGACAGAGTTTTACAAGAGGGTTAACTAACTAGTTAAATGCTACTTATAAAGGGCTCTTTGAGACCTGCCAGCTCTTTTCTCCCAGCTGACCACAGTAATCAGCACCTTCACCATCTGAACCCAGCCTGAGAACACAGCACACATTTTTTTTGTGAGCTTGCAGTTCAGATTAACACACTGTGGAAGTGCTGTGTGTGTGTGTGTGTCAGAAAGGGGACTAAAGGCTCCACTATACTCGACTTGAAATTGAATTTGGCGTTTTCTTAAAAGCTGTTGAGTATGGACCTGTGTGTAAAGGCCAGTGTTCTCACTGTGCTGGAGGTCGTTCCTTCATACCAGAGGGTGAAGTTTGCTTGTCATGGTGAAAAACATGATGCCAGGAATCCCAACAGTGAAATCCAAAGCAAAGAACTCTGGCTGGGCTTAAGCTACAGAAAATGAACACAGAAGACAGACAATGATTTAGAACCAGCCCTGGTATTGTTTGTACAGCCCAAAACAAACAAAGGGAGATGGGTGGATACATTATTTTTGTTTTTTAGTATAAAATTAGAATGAAAGAACTGGAAATACAATAAAGTCACAGAATAACTAACATGATATTAATTAAATAAGATTCGTATTTCATGTGCTGAATTCTGGGGTCTTCTGTATTTTAAGTCCTGGCTTGAATAATGCTATTATAGAAGATATATTTCCAAGTTGCCTGGAGTTGACTCCTTTTGCCTTCACAATCATTCGTAGCTGGAAATGATAGAAACAACAGATAAACTGGGAGCTTGGAGACATTGGGGAGCCGTGAATGACACTGAAAATTTCAATGAAGTGAATATCATTCCAACACATGTACAGTGCACGTAGAATGGTGAGGGTTATAAGCGTCTGCTGTTACCTGAGTTTGTCTGTCTCGCTGCCACCGATCAGACCATGTTTCCTGTTTCCTGTTCCATGTTTCCAGATATGTCCAACTTTTGAAAAATCCACATGGTTTGAGCCATACGTAAGAGTCAGTAGGGGTAGGAAAATACTTTTTATAATACCACTTTCTGTCACAGTAAGTGGCTATAGATACTAGGGGACACACCTTTTATTCTTTGCCCCTTATAGAGAGGCGAAGTCCCTTCCCTTCTGGTCGGCCCCATGGGACCTTATTTTGGGGAAAAATATGAACGGTAGTCAACGGCAAGACACAAAGAATTTTTTGATCCCATTTGAATCACACATATGATGGTTGTCAATTTAAAACATCATTTTGGGGCGCCTGGGTTAGCTCAGTTGGTAGAGCGGGCGTCCATGTATCAAGGCTTGGTCCTGACCGCGGCGGCCCGGGTTCGAATCCGGCCTGTGGCCCTTTCCGCATCCACTCTCTCTCTCCCCCCTTTCCAAGACTCTATCCACTGTCCTCTCAATAAAATGGAAAATGCCCCCAAAAAAATAACTTAAAAAAAAACATCATTTTGCAGGTCAAGAAAGTTGCAGTTTGTCGTAGTATAATTTATTTCTGTGTGTAACCGCGTGTCTCTCGTCTCGCACAATATACGTCACCAACACTAGCTAGCTAGCTAACTTAGCCATGTTCCACGCACAAACGTAACAATATCTTACCTGAAGTGTTTTTTTGAGCGACTCCTGTTCTTTTTATCAGCCAGGAAGCGAAAGAACGAGCGAGACCCGTTGCTGGTGTGAGAGTACATCGTAGCATACAAAACACACAGGCATCGTAGCTTCAGAGAGAGAGAGACGTCACTTACGCGACTTTTGGGTGTGTAGTCTTTCTAATTATGTATTTTCACAGTCTTGTACTTCAACAGTTTTACAACAAACTGCCACTTTCTTGACTTGCAAAATTATCTTCTGTTATCTATAATCTCTGCATACACATAGGATGGGTGGATGTTGAAAGCTATAAGACTTAAAGTGGATGAGATCAGCTCTGAGCCAACCACTTAGGCTAGTGGGCCATTTAATGTCTTGTCAAAATGATTTCAAAATGAGCGTGTGTGTGAGTTGCGTTCATGTTCGTTTCGGAGGAGGTGCGGTCCTGTTTTTGCTCCTAATATTGTGATGGCTGCGGTTGGTGAGTGTGTGTTGCTGAAAACACGTTGTGTGGTGATTTGGAAAGCAGCTGGTGAGACGACTGCTGACTCATCGCTGTGGGACTGCGCTGTGGGAGATAAAGCACCCGTGTGTGTTTGCATTTGAGAGGGAGAGAGTGTGTGCGTGTGTGTGTGTGTGTGTGTTTGTGTTTTGGCCCCCTGGTATGGCTTGTAATGTCTCCCTTGTGAGCCTCATAGATGGGAGCAGCGACAGGAGTTTTAATTGATCACATTGAGTTTGGCACAAAGGCCTTTATGCTGCTATGACATGTATCTTTATGGCCAAACCGTATTGGTTGGAACACCTTGCAGACTTTAAAAAATCCACTGTGTTTGTGTGTTTGCATGTAGCTGAACTCAGGTTCGGCCTTTTAGTCCCACTGTTTCTCTCACTTGTGTGAACATGAGGCCTAGAGGGTAAGAAATGATTTAAAACATGTCAAATAAGCGCCTGCTGCTCTGCTCAAAGACCAAAAGGGCCAAATCTACTTTCAGATGGTTTAGTAGACCAGGAGGTACTCAATGTGGTGGATACACACAGAGTCTGTCAACCACCTGCCTTGCCGTTGAGATGAAAAGGCTTGCAGTCAGCAGTTTGGTTTGAGCTCAGCCAGCTTGGTCAGAAGAAATGGGGAGAGAAAGTTTGCTTGAGAGGTGGTTTATAATTAGCTGTCAAACCTGGAGTGGAGACGTGGGAGCGTAGGAGATGGGAAGAACCAACTGAGACCGTCTGAAAAGGAGGCTTTTCAGCTTTCAAATCCAAAAGTTCAACTACTATTAAATCTGTCTTCTGGTCGTGAAGGACGTGATAAGCCATGTGTGTAAGTGACATAAATATTAAAGGTATAGTTTGAAGTGGGGTTGTATGAGGTACTTATCCATAGTCAGTGTATTACCTACAGTAGATGACGGTTGGCACGCCCCCAGTTTGGCGAAGCAGACAGGAGTTACCACACAGAACCAAAGCAATGTACTGCTGTGGACTGGGCTGACAGCAAAACGTATTTTAGCCTACCTAAAAGCCAGTCGGACTTGGGAGAAGAATGAAGAAATACTCTCCAGTTCTGATAGAACTGAGGCTATTGCAGCATCTACATTAACCTCTTCAGGAGCCGCCATTGTTGTTTAGAACGAAAAGTTGCCTCTCTGTGTCGCCTCACACACACCTAAGCCACACACGTAGCTGCCAGTTGCTCCTCACAGGACGCTGATTGGTCCGCGCTTCTTTAATCAATTTTTCAATGCTTTTTCATGTTCAATGACTTATTTTCAAGAAACTTAAGAGCACATCTCTGGTAAACACAAGATTTAAAGTGGTGCTTTTGCGTGATTCTTTGTGGAGAAACTCAGTTTAACAGTCGATTTAAATCGACTAATCGATTAGTTGACAAAATTGTATGAGTGTTAGTCGACTATGAATTTCTTTGGTTGAGGACAGCCCTACAATCAGTGAAGGCAGGGGAAGAGTGTGACTTCCTCACTGTGTTCAGATAACAGTAATGTGTCAGGCAGATGAGTCCAACTTAAGTAACACTGACTTCACCGCTGGCATGACTCAGATACCTCAGATATACTGTTGGTTTTTAGCCTTGTAAGGCAGTGATACACCCCATCAGAAAGCCCCAGATGTGACGGATTACCTACCGTCTTGACCTAATATGGCAACAGAAACTATGGGGGGAGTGGAGGAGGCAGTGCTGACAAACAAGCCATTGTACTGCAGGTCAGTGACATAGTCTGTGGGCTTTGGCTGACACACAGCCACATAGGGGTTGCTGTTCCTAAGCACACACCAGAAGAACCAGGACTCGAATAACTCTTTTGTCTCCACGACTCCCTCTCCTTTTAGTTTAGTTCTCATCTTCCTTCGAATGACAGTTGGCAGCACTGGTTCATATGATCACAGGGGTCAAGGTGGTTTTGGTCATTATATTACAGTGTCATAACTAAGTAAATAACTGTTTAAGGGTCTATATAATGTGGACTCCATTGATACTTGTTTTGATTGGCCATTGCTGCTCTGGAATGATTACCTTATGGCTGCTGGTAAAATACAAACAAATATATGATTACTTTTTATTATTTACAATGGCTGTCAAAGTTAATGCGATAATAACGCCTTAACGCAAACGTTTTAAAGCTAGAGTGAAGATACTGGCTTGATATGAAACTAGAAAACCTAAGGAATCCATTGGTACCAACCATTGGTATCATATCATACTAGCTTGTCGTGAAGGAGGCTAAGTAACGCTCCAAATTTGCTCTTAATTTTGGGCGAGGACAAACTGGCATGGCCCTATTCAAAAGGGTCCCTTGACCTCTGACCTCAAGATATGTGAATGAAAATGGATTCTATGGGTACCCACGAGTCTCCCCTTTACAGACATGCCCACTTTATCATAATCACATGCAGTTTGGGGCAAGTCATAGTCAAGTCAACACACTGACACACTGACAGCTGTTTTTGCCTGTTGGGCTTGAGTTTACCATGTTATGATTAAAGCATATTTTTAATGCTTTTATATGCAGTACCTGTAAGGGTTTCTGGACAATAATTGTCATTGTTTTGTGTTATTAATTGATTTCCAGTAATAAATATATACATACATTTTCATAAAGCAAGCATATTTGCCCACTCCCATGTTGATAAGAGTATTAAATACTTGACAAATCTCCCTTTTAAGGTTCATTTTGAACAGATAAAAAATGTGATTCATTTGCGATTAATCGTGATTGACTATGGACAGTCATGCGATTAATCGCGATAAAATATTTTAATCGATTGACAGCTCTAATATTTACTTAACTTTGTACTTTTCCCTTTTCCACCAAGATATGTTCATTATGTTCATCATCTGCAGGTTTTGTGCGGCTACAGTGTAGGCTTTGTGTGAGCTTCGTCATGTGTTATATGTAAATACTGGGGTTAATACTCTTAGCCTGCTTTACCAGGATGATGAAGTAATGCGATACACACACATACTGTTATCGTCGTCGGCCTGTCCCACTATCACATCAACAAACACATCCTGTGATGCTAATGTCCATTCTTTTCCTCCTCCCATTGTTATCACTGTGCATGCTTGTGTGATCAAGTGAGTGCATGCTTGCCTGTATTGTGTGCAGGTGTCCTGTTCAAAGATTTTGTTACACTGCAGTCACTAGGACTAGAACGAGAGCTAAGATTTCAGAGCCCGCTAACGCTTCATCTGGTGTTTCTTCCCTTTAAGTGCATATTGACGCTGCTTAGGTTGCACAAAAGATAGAGCCATGTTTGGCAAGTATATATTTCCTGTACTGGATATGATTGAGGTTTCTAAGATTTGACAGACAGAATTGATGGAAATGCATTTTTTTTGTATTTGTAATATCTTGCCACTAAGCTGTTCCTACAGCAAGTGTTAAAAAGAGTAATTTTGCCCAGTCATCATCATGCTTCCTGTCTGCAGCCCCTTTCCCACATCCAGCATTCTGCCAGCTCAGGACCAATTTTGTAAATGTTACATCATGGCTTGAGTAGGAATAAAGCAGAAATATTCCCAGAATACAAAATCATGCTTATTATTTGCATATTACAGATTTACATAGCCATCAAGGTGACCCTGTCTCTTGAAGCACAGGTGGAAAACTCACTGTATTTCCCTTTTGAAAGCAGTCTTATGATGCTTATAGTGATATTCCACCCAAAATCTATCTTTTTTAGTCCAGTTGGGGAGACATTTAACTGTAAAACAAGTTTTAAAATCCACCAATTTGGCAGCCTTTGAGAGTATTCAGAACTCCTCCGCTGTTAACACGTTATTTTTTTCTGTTTCAAATCTGTCTGGAGCAGTCATTTAATGTGGTGACCATAGAAATAGAATAGGAGTAGAACGCACATTAAAATCAACATAGCAGGATGGTCAGAGCGGCGGCCATTTTTATGTGTACCGTTGCCGTCAAGTAGGTCTATGCGGGTCCACTGTACTGCCCGTACTACATAAAGCGCCTTCGAAATGGTCGCAGTTCGGTTAGGGTTAGGCACCAAAACGTTTAGGCCGCAAAACTACTTGGTTAGGTTTAGGAAAGCATTGTGGTTTGGGTTAAAATGTATAGGTTAAAGTGTTTCGTGTAGCCTGCGAGACTGCAGATAGACCCATCTCGTTGCTGTTTGCAAAGAAAGAAGCAGGCTACTTCCATATAGACCCTTTTACAGCCAACGCCACGATTACATCACTGTGTTAGTTGGAGGCAACACATAGGAAAGACTGGAGGAAAAACACGAATCACCTCAGAGTAGTGGGCTAAAGTTACCCATCTAAAATGTCATCTTGTCAGCTGCCGGCTTAGCGGCAAAGCAACAATGTGTGACACACCTTACGGCCCCACTGACGTGTGTTGTCACCATAACAACTAGCCACAATCTGCATTTTCTTAAAGTCAAATGACCACAGCAAACCGTTCAAATATTTCTATATGTGAATGCCAACAACAGCACCACGCCTAGATGATTGATGTTGCAAGTGAAAGGGGCTTGTGTGGTTCGAACCCATTTTCCCGTCCTTTACATGGCCACACACACACGTACATATCGATACACAAATAGGACAGCGGGGGAAATCTGGGCTGTGTGTGTGTGCGCGCACTTGAACTGTTGCCTGTTATTGCACTTGTGGGCTGAGAGTGCCTCTATCTTTCATTTTCCCACTCTTGTTTTTTCTGAATGTCAATTAGTGATGGATGATGGAAGAGCTAGGATAAATACCTTCCCTTTCCATCTATCTTTTTTTCCACTTTCACTCAGTGCATCTGCTCTCAGTCCTTGTTGTCTACAATCTTCACCTTCCTCCTCGTTCACCATTATCAGTCTGGGCCTGGCAGGCTGACAGTTTCTGCTGCTGCGCCCGGCTCAGCAGCCTACAGCATTGCTTGGCCGAGGAAACCAGGGTCTGTACAGTATGGCATTTGTCCCTCTGGTCAATCTGAGGTCACATAATGAACATTTATTACAGCCCAGCTGACAGGCCATGTATGAAGGAAGGGAGAGGCAAATGACAACAATGACACTGCTGACCGCTGCACAGTCAATCCCCCTAACACAGAGAGTACAGCTGCTGCCCCCCTCTGAGGCCCCCGTCTGTAGCTTTCATTCCTGCTGCCTGGCCGCCGTCTCTTTTTGACATTATGGGAGAAAGGAGTGGCTGTCAGGGGAGCAGCAGATAGTCTCAACTACTAAAGTTATGCCGACTCGTGGCTTAAAATGTTTCGGTTCTGAGAGGCTGACTGCTAGCTAGCTTTGTCATCGTTGTTCTGCATGTTTACTATGAAAACCATTTAACTTAAAAAGAAAGCTTTCAAGAACTGAAATGAGACTACAATATCGTTCAAAAGTTTGGAATCACCTGCCATAAAAGCTTGATTGGGTTTGGTTGTCTGAGAGGACTACTCTATATTTTTAAATGGTCTTTCATGATTTTAGGTTGTAGAAAATCCTCTTTACAAATAGGGCTAAACGGTTTTGAAAATAATATCTAATTGCGATTATTTTGACTGATATTGTAATTGCGATATGATTTGCGATATTAGAGGGAATGATCATTTTTACATCATTATTCTCATTTTCTTTGAAAAACATATTTAAATGATTATGGTGTGTTTTTTGCGTGGATCTGTACCAAACAAAGTTTTCAAGTGTTTTCTTAAGTCTTTAGAATATGGTGTGTAGGCCAGGACATCTCTGAAGCACCACAATATTTAATAAAATGGCAATTTTACACACATTTTGACAACTTTAACAAATATTGTGCCTCTTGCAAATTGCAAATTGTAGTAGGCCATTTTGCGATTTCGATAAAATTTCGATTAAAGGGGACCTATTATGCTTTTGTGCTTTTTCCCTTTCCTTTAGAGTGTTATATAGTATTTTGTGCATGTAAAAAGGTCTGCAAAGTTCAAAGTCCACGCCAAAGGGAGTTACTCTCCTCCACAGAAACTCTGCTCCTGAACCGCCTGAAACACCTTGATTGAATTCCCGAAATCACTATATAAGAAAATCACCAGTCATTGGTAAAAGAAACTGGAAGTGTTGCATCATTTGAACACGATACCCTTCCTTTTGTAGCTTGTCTCTCAATAAACCCTGCCTACTACCATTTATTCAGTCAAAAAGAAAGCAGGAAATGGAGAGCGACTAGAGTTTTGTGTCTAGCAGTCGGCCTAACACCAAGATTTTGCACAGTAGTTACTTTACCTGCTATTTTGTGCCGGCAGATCAGAAACACAATCATACATGTTTAGATAGGTTTCTCTCTTGCTAAGGCCCCTCTCATTTCCAGCTGCATTCATTCAAGTGTACGGTGCTTGTGTCAAAAGGTCGTCTCTGGAGTGTGGATATACAGGTGGTTAACGAAGGAGCTCACTTAATGGCATTAGAGTGGATTTAGCCTAATCCATGACCTGGCTGTTGCCCGACATGAAGGTTTGGCACACTGAATGAGGAGGAGAAGAGAGTCAGTGGGCTGAAGTGTGGGCTCATAGAGGAAGAGGAGGAACTAGTACTCGAACCACAAAAAGACTGTAGTAAGTGTATAAGAATGTATGAGATGGAGGGAGGAAGGAAAGGAAAACGCACGGTCACAGACCGCAAAGTGAGAGAGAGGATCGTATAGAAAGTTGTGTTTGAGAGGAGGAAGAAGCTTACAGATGTAGGAAGTGCACAAGACGGACAAAATATATGCATACCTTTTCTCCTCTGAATTTATGTAAACTGTTTTCTACTGTATATGTTAAATCCACTTTATCAAATACAAGGATATAAAGGAGGACCGCACTAGATAGAACAGATAGATCAATCTGTTTTATCAATGCCATTCCTTAAAAAAGCTTAATTATTTTTTTATTTCATGTTTGGCATTCTGTTTTTACAGGAAATGAAAGCATGGTCGCTCTGCTGTGATGGTCCTGCCATTTTAATTTTATAAAATTATTTGACAATTAATATGCCATCTGGAAACAACTTTTTTTTAGGGCTGCAACTTACATTTATTTTCACCATCGATTGATTTACAGATACTTTTCTCGATAACTTGTTTCTCTATTAAATGTCGGAAAATAGTTTAAAAATGTCCATCGAAATTTCCTAAAGCTGAAAATTGCGTTTTCAAATGTTTTGTTTTGTCCGTCAAACTGTGCAAAACCCAGAGATATCAGTTTCCTATCATATCAGACAGAGAAAAGCAGCAATTTTATGTATGTTTAGCTCTATCTTTTATTATTTTATTTTTCTGTGTAATATGATGCTATTATTTAAAATTCTCTTTTTTTGTGCAATTGTTTAAGAACCTTAATTTTAAAGCCAAGCTTTAAAAACATTTTTTATTTTATTTGTTGAAATTCTCTTTACATCCCGACATCAATGAATCAAATGCTCTGACAAAAAAACAAATAAATCTGGTATCTGTGGCTGTCACAGGACTGTAATAAGCCTGTTCAATCATTTCATTCGGCACTCTGCGTGTGCTCTCATTGCACGTGACCGGAGTTTTCCACAATCTGCTAGTTTGACAGCTGTGAGTACTAACATTATTTATGTTAATTGCTACTTTCATTGGAAAAGATTTAGCAACACTGGGCTGGGTTTTTCGGTTGGATAATTTTTTTTATAATCTAGCGTACTCTTGCTAGTTTCTAAAGATTACCAATACTTGAGCTGGCCTTGATATCGGCAGTAAAGTTTCAGCCAATGAATAATCCTTTTTGAGAAAATAATTTTCATAAAAAAAAATCTAATAATATACTGTATACTCAGTGTAATATAGAGTATAGGTTTGGGGTGTGATAATACTGTAGGACTTTTTCAACTCAATAGACTCATTACAGTCTGATACTGAAACCCTGCCTGTCATCTTGATTTGATGTTACTTTCATTACACTTTAAATTCCCACTTATGTGGTTTAGTGGAACAATATGTACTTGTCACTCTTCACGTTCAGAGGTTTTGGCTGCTTTGAAGTTTGGTGCAGACAATTTGAATAGTGCAGACAATTTGAATAGACAATTTGAATAGATATTTCCTGCAGTGAGCAGTGAAGTTTGGTGCAGACAATTTGAATAGATATTTCCTGCAGTGAGCAGTGACTTCACAGTTTTGTTGTTGACTCCCAGCCAGGAGAACGGCTTTGCAAGAGCTCATCTTTCATTTCACTTTGTAGACTCCGGTCCTCTGATTAAATCAAAGTCAAGTGAAATTGTTTTATTAATCCCCATTTCATAAATCTGTATGACACCAGAAATTAAGCTACACAATTTATTTTTATTATGTACCAGTTAGAAAACATTTCTTATCTCCAGTCAAGTCGGGTAAAAGCAGCCGTGTAGCTCTCTGCTGCAGCGGCGTGGTGAAACACTTCCACCTACTGCCTGTGAACAGAATCACAGCATGCCCAGAAATATTGCTGGCTTGTAATTATTCATTGATTGCATCACTTATTGACAAGAGTTATTGTGAGAGTTTACATCCTGCTGGCCTTCTTTTTCAGAGGGATAATTACATATTAGAACAAAGAATGTGTGTTTGATTGTGAAACTCTTGCAGTCAACTGAGTACCTTCATTGTGTAATGAGCCAAAGTGAAATCCACCCTTTAGGGGGAGGATTACATTTTATGCGCTTGTGGTTCAGCTGCTCGGTGTGTCCTCACTTCCACCGAAAGTGATAACAAGAACAACATCTTCCGCTTTTCTGAGAATAACATCTCATAATGGTAGAATTAAAGGTGGAGAGATTTTATGAAACAAGAAATTATTCAGAGGTGAACACTTGACTATGACGGTCCTGGAGCTGCAAAGTGAGAGCAGCAGAAATACGTTTGCTAGTGAGGTGTCTGTGTGAATTGGTAACTAATCATGACTTATGTTTTTTTTTCTCTGTAAATCCTCAGTTATTTAGTCTGACCTTTTTATGTGGTCTTCTCTCTCTGTCTTTCTACAGGAGCAGATCCATGTGCCTGTCTACCACCCAACGCCCAGCCAAGCCCGACTGGCCACTCAGCTGACAGAGGAGGAGCAGATTCGGATCGCCCAGCGAATCGGACTCATCCAGCACCTCCCGAAGGGCGTGTACGACCCGGGGCGGGATGGCTCTGAGAAGAAGATCAGAGAGTGAGTAGAAACGCTGTGTGGTCGGACTCAGCAGTGGGAGTGACACACAGTAACCCATAGGGGTGTAAGAAAATATAGAAAAAATTTAATATCTTGATATTATGTTTGTGATACTGAATCGACTCTCAAAAACACTATTCATTTTTAATTAATAGTTTACTTGCAAAGATTAACTCAGTCAAAACGTTATATCATTTGCAAAGAGATGTGCCCTCTCAAAGTAGTGCTATGATGTTGAATGTTACAGGGACTGTGATAAATTCAAATACAGATTCCACTGTTCTGACTGCAGAAAAAAAGTTTACCTTTTTTACTCCAATTTGATGCACATGGTGGTGTGTTCTTGACTATGACAGTTTTCTTAAAATTAGATTAAAAAATCTAAATTTAGGAAAACTAGATTTAAAAAATCGCAATTAATCGCCTTACTTACATTATTGCAATATAATGCAATACATTGAATCATAACCCCTGTATAATGATACGTATTGTATCGCCAGATTCTTGCCAATACACAGCCCTAGTAACACAGTTAGGAGAGAGACTGCTTCACAGCAGTGATCTCTGTTTAAGCAGGACACACTGTCTGGAGCACATGCACATAAAAACACACAACCCGTTCTCATCCGTAAAATACGACCGCTTTGTGTCTGACAGAGCCAAAGGGGGCCTTGTGTGAAACCACCACACACTTCTAGAAATTGAAATGATGTCATGTAAGAACTTTGTAATTATTGGTGTGCAGGGTTAGGGTTACTGCTGTAATACAGAGATGGATGGTTATACATATTCAAAATGTTGATGATATTGTGATATTGTGGCATTGCTGTGTAAGCAGTGCATGTAAGTAGTATATAATCTATAACTTTTTTATAGCGCAGTACATGGTTAATTCCTTAAAGGTTTTGTTTGTAAATGGTAACGGTTAAAACCAGTGGAGTTATTCTTCCCTATCATTAAATGCCATGGAGAGTTTAAACACTTTGATCTATTTGCAGAAACTTGCACTGTCCTTCCCATTTTAAATTGAATACTACACTGTAAGTCATTTAAGTCTACGTAGTGTCAAGTGGCAAAATAATTTTTGCACTTTTTATTGAACTTCCATTATGTTCTGCATTTCTGTGCTGTCCATGCAATCCCTAGCAAAATGTATCTGTGTTCACCTACACAGGTGCGTCATCTGTATGATGGACTTTGTGTACGGAGACCCCATCCGGTTCCTGCCCTGCATGCACATCTACCACATGGACTGCATAGACGACTGGCTGATGAGATCCTTCACCTGCCCCTCCTGCATGGAGCCTGTGGACGCCGCGCTGCTTTCCTCCTACGAGACCAACTGACACACACACACACACACACACACACACACACACACACACACACACACACGCACATACTGTATATGCCCACAGGTGCCTGTGGACCAGACTTGACACACACACATACAATATGCACACAATTGGACATACACACAACTTCCATCTTGCTAACCTGTATCCTGGATTAGTAAGGTGGTGATATAAAAACAGTGACGATGTAAAAGATTTGGGATGAACTCTGTATGTGTGTGCGTGTATGTATGTCTGTCTGTGTGTGTGTGTGAGCGAGCGTGTATGTGTGTGCTGCACAAGTTCCCCAGTTGGCCTGCTGGACAGGAATGGAGGAATGAACAGTGTCGGTGTTAAAGACAAGCCTGAAGGAGCTGGATCGAGGAGAGGCATGAATGACGGTTACTGACAATGGGGGATGGGATGGGAGTGGAACGACGGTTAACGGATATGATTAAGATCCACTTTCATATCCTGGAATATAAACACAATGCTGACCAGTAACACACTTCCTTTATTTACTCATCATTGAAATGAACAGAATACAAAGGAAAGACATTGACCATCATCATGAGGCTGCAGATTGTGTTTGTTGCGCCACACTGCAGGACAATGGGGGAAGAAACGTCATTCGGAAGATCGGCCAGATGTTTTGACGTGTCTCCACACAGATGCCTGTTGCACAGTCGTATGTGCTGCAAAAACTGCCACAGATGCAGATATGGGATTCAAAGACTGCTAGAGCTGGACATCAGCCGTAAGACTGCAAACATCAGATATATTCTTCAGGCACACCACAGGCCTCCGTTGGTCCGCAGCACCCGGGCCTGGAGTTGTCTGTCTGTATAGATCTTTTATGAGAAAACACAAGAGTGGTCGGTGGATTGGTTGATCGTCCCGTGGCTTTGTGAAGTCTGTTCCGTGTTTGTTTTGTCAGTCAGCATAAGGGCTTCGTCGAACCAGTTTGCCAACAACACAGATATGGCAAAAGGAAATACAAGATGTGCTTTAGTCATTAATGTGGTGGATAGTTGGTAGACTGTTACTGTCAAGCTTTTAGGACTTTCTCAGTCACAGTGAGATCTCAGATTATTGGCCAAAGCACAAGCAGACCAGTTAACAGACCATTGATACAAATCAGTGATATTTGCACTTCTTAATCAGACTTGTAACGTGAAGAGTTGACCATATGCATTCAGTAGTTATGTCAAAGTGAAGTATGTGATTTGCTTTGAGTACATTCTCATTACCATCGCAATGATTTGTAATGAAAACCACTGTCTATCTTAACTGTTTGGTAACCATGGTAATTAGGAACCTTAAGAATTAAGAACCTGATTTAGGAAAAAAAAAAGACATTACAGATGAACAGTTCCTAGGTCAATTTTCCTATCCTAGCCTAAGATAGGAAAAGTGTGTCACACGAGCATCCTAACTTTCCAAAATCTTAAAGGAGCAGTGTGTAACATTTCGGGGGATCTATTAGCAGAAATGAAATATAATATTCATAACTATGTTTTCATTAGTGTATAATCACCTGAAACTAAGAATTGTGTGTTTGTTAACTTAGAATGAGCCCTTCATATCTACATAGGGAGCGGGTCCTCTTCACAGTCTGCCATGTTTCTACAGAACGGACAAACCAAACACTGGCTCTAAAGAGAGCCTTTCGTGTTTTTACGTTACCTGAAGGCCACCGTGGTTCTCTGACATGCTTGTGAAACTGCGGTAACGTGAGCCGCAGAGTGCAAAACCGTGGTACTGCCAGCCACCGTCTAACGTGTTATAATGGTAAGGATGGCCTCTGAGCGAGGCGAACGGCGTTACCACGGCTTTGCACTCGGAGTGAGCGGAGGGGTATTCAGTTGGTTGCAATCTGCAACCACACCACTAGATGCCACCAAATCCTACACACTGTACCTTTAAGACTTAAGATAGGAAGTTTCTGTAATACAGCCCCAGGAGTGGGACAAACCTGCCCTGGGGCGAACATGTTGATAAAACCAGATCTAAAGTAAACATTCACAGAGGAAACCGTTAACGGAAGCACCATCAGGACACTGAACTGAAGACGCTTATTCACCTGATGAGTCAGAATAAGCCATCATAATTGCTGACTATGTGTTCTCAGTTTAGAAATGTTATATTTCCATTTTTATTTTTCTTCACATCAAGTTGGGGCCTCAATCTAAATGATCTCCTCGCCTCGTTTTAAAATGTCTATCGCCCAAGTCACCCAGTTTACTGTTAAAGCACAAAAAAATACAATTGTTCATTTGTACTATCCTTCTCCCTGCTAACTTCGGCGTGCAGGTGAGTCTGTCAGTCTTTGAATTATGCAGGAAATCATGTGAGCTCCCCCTGCATAGCGGGCATGATACAGATCCAACACAGTTTGAAAACATTGCCTTTAGTGATCTGTGTATGTGTGTGCGTACCTGCGTGTGTGTGTGTTTGTATTAGGCTTCATCGCCTTTGTGTGTATGTTTGAGAAAGGTTGGGGGGGTTGGCAGTTAGCACCTTAGTTTTTGCACAGTACTTCACATAACTCTTTATGTTGTACATCCTCCATCAGTCCGGTGGAGCTTCATGGCCTTAGGTTAAACATGAGTGAGGGTTGATATCAGCTGCTAAAATGTGGAGCAGAGTCCAGTTGACTTCAAGAAACTGGAAGGGTGATGCAGGGACAGTTTATACTGCGAAAACTGCTGCCGAGCCGTCATTGTACATGCCATGTCGTGTAGAATACAAAAGGTGTGTCAAGGAAATTGTCCAACTACATTGTCACAAAACTACTAGATAAACTGTCTGTGTATTGTGCCGTTTGGATTGGACTTCTATCCCATCACGTGGCTCTCTTTGGTTCCCACCACTTTCATCTGCACTCTGCAGTACAGTGGATGACAGTAAGGCCTTTTTGAAGAGTATGCAATTTTATTTTAATCTCAATCTGGACCTTGTAGGACTGGAAATGCATGGAGTTGGGGATAAACAAAAGAAAAAATGTCATTATGTGTCATTGTAGTCTCCATAGCTCTTTAAAATGAATCAAAGAACCCATTTAAAAATAAGAATCCACATACTGATTCATGTGAAGATTAGCAGCACTCTCCCAAAGCTACATGTACATGTATTAGTGTGGCACTTTGTGGAGCTGCTTTATTTGCACTCTCTGGGGGACTAATTTTTGTAATGTGCTTAGTTAGAAAAATGTGCTCATATCCCCTGAAGATGACTCACGGGTGTCTGTCATTTGGAAACAATGAAACAGCTGCACAAAGTGTTTCTTAATCTCGAGCCAGATCGAGCTTTGGCTCAGACTGAATTTCGGGAGAGACTTCTATCTAAAAATGTCCACACTTACAGGAGTGATAAGTGAGTGCTGTTTTAGGGTGGGTTTTCTGCTTTTAAGTACAGGATTGAACATCAAGGTTTGCTCATTCGTGAATGGGGTATATATGCCGTATGTTTGTGTATGGATACTTGTTAGACCTTTCCTTGTTTGTAAGCATAATTATGCATATGCTATGTACTACAGGCAAATAATAAATAGACATTGCAACCGAACATAACTGTCACTGGGTGTGATTTATTTCCTGTGCACAGTAGAAAGGGAAGGATGCAGTTCTCTTTTTTTTTTATTTCACAAACTGACAAGGCTTAATAGAAGTTCTGGACTCTGTAAATACCAAATACATATGTAATTTATCTCTTTCTACATTGCAAAACCTTTACAATATACTGTATCAAACTTTTCATGTACATTTTGGATCTTGAAAAATGAGCCAAAGCGATTGAGAAAAAATTTAATTGTCAGATGCATCAGATGCCACCATACACAAAGGGCAGACACACAAAAACACCTGTCTCAAGTCTCTCCTCCTTTTGCATTGTTTTTAAGCATTACATCATGAATTAGTCAATTGAATAAAGGCTTTTTATTTATTGCCAGAAGAGTGACTTGGACTCCCCCCCTTTTTTTCCTCCTTTTGATTATTTGATCATATTTAAAAGCCGTTTCACACCAAGCACGGATATTCGTCCAAAAAAAAAAAACAGAAATATATAAAAACTGTTTTTTTAGGTTCTTATTAATGCTTGCACACCGCGCCGGAAGTTGGGGAAAACTATTCAGACGGACCTTGATTTCAGCGGATTTCCGCCTAGGGAAATAATATATGTTTGACCAATGAAATCATCTGAACGCCGTCATTCTGCATAATAATTAGCCACGTGCTTCTGTTTGCTACACGGAGAGTTTGTATTTTTGAGGTCTTGGAACAATGGGAGTTTGTTTTTGGGGTAATGAACATTTGTTTTCAGTTCAGTGGGACATTATTCGGATTATTTGGTGTTTTGGAATAACAATGGGCTGTTCTCTCAACAACCAAATAAAGAACAATATATGGCTTTAGGATCGCCCAGCAGCTGCGGGAATACGAGGGAGATGGTAAAGTATCAGATTTACTGACTTACTAACGTATGTTGGTCACAGGCACTATTTTTGGAGGAAACTCATTGGGCCTCATTGACGAAAATGGCGCACTGCAATGCGGATAATTCGCCCTAGACTGGTCGTGTCTGGAAGGGAACCAGCACATCACGGAAACTCTCGCGAGATTATTAAAGGTCCCATATCATGCTCATTTTCAGGTTCATACTTTTGTGTTTCTACTAGAACATGTTTACATGCTGTAATGTTAAAAAAAACTTTATTTTCCTCATACTGTCGTCCTGAATATACCTGTATATACCCTCCTGTCTGAAACGCTCCGTTTTACCGCATTTTGACGGAATTGCGTTGCTAGGTAGCAGGGGTCCTGTGTACTTCCTGTCAGTTGATGACATTCACATACACTGCAACCAGGAAATAAACTGGGACACATTTAGAAAGATTACGTTTACAATTGTGTCAAGGGTCTAAATATTGTATATTTGTGACATCACAAATAGACAGAAATCCTGACAGTTTTGTTTCCAATGCAGAGTTTCTGAATACGGGGCTGTGTGTATTTCCCTGTGGATTGAGCGTTTCGATACTTTCACAGTATTTATATAGGACTTAAGCCTGCTTTATAATAAAAACAAACATGGAAATCTCACTTTTATTTATAATATGGGACCTTTAAGGTTAGGCATTGATCTCGAATGGTTAAGATTAGGCATCGACCTCCAATAGTTAAGGTTGGGTACTAATTTTGAATAGTAAGGTTAGGATAGGTGGTCATGACCACCTATCCTAACCTTACTGCAGTCTGCGAGTTTCGCGAGAGTTTTTGCAGATCTCAATTCAGATTTCAGACACAACCGCATTCCCGCACCATACTGGTGAGAAATGGCTTTAATGCTACAGGAATTTACAACTAACCAAACATTGTTATGAACCATTGTTATTGTCCTTTTTTTATTATGGTTTTACCAAATTATTACAATTGCTTTACTTATAAACTTTTCTATCAGCAAATAGACATGAGCAGAAAGGCCCAGGCGGTTTCATCTTCATCCTCCTCGCCCTTTAGTCTGTGTGTGAGAGACAGAGAGAGAGAGAAAATCACAAATTGATCATTATGCAAACACTAAGTGACAATAATGCAGTAATAAATAAGTGCAACAATAGTAATTCAATATGAGAAATTAACATTATAAAAAAGGGCTGTGGGTAAAGCAAGAGCTTCGTCTGTGCAACAGGATCTACTTTAATGACTCAATTCAAGCGTAGGACAATTGAACACCCATAACCTAAAAGGTGGCACATCACTTCTTACATCATATCACTCCGCCAATCTTAATCATCACTCACTTTACAAGAAAGTAAGGTGCGCAATATTATATAGTTCCAGATCTTACTTAAGGAGCAGAATACCATATATGTTTACTGTATAAAATAAATCTTTACAAAAACAAATCTAATCTTACAATAGTGTATATATTTTGCCACACAGATCCATGGAACTAAAACACAAAATAAACCTAACAATCTTGCAGATGCCGTTTTCAGGTTACCTGTTTCATTTACTACTGTCACGATATAGTGACCGTTTTATGAAAATATCTTTTTTTTTTAATCATATTTGCTCCAATCTCGCCTAGTTCAGCTTTAATGGATTTAAAGGAAGATACTGAGTCGAGGCAGGGAGTTCCACCTCTGAGGGGCCCAGACAGCTGGTTGGCATGTTTGTTGATTTTAAAAAGGAAAGTCCCAGAGATCCCCATTTACACAATTCAAATACAGAATAGAAAGAGTGCTTTATGAGGTTCAGGTTTGCCCAGCTTCAGACG
This sequence comes from Sebastes fasciatus, assembly GCF_043250625.1. Taxonomy (NCBI): domain Eukaryota; kingdom Metazoa; phylum Chordata; class Actinopteri; order Perciformes; family Sebastidae; genus Sebastes; species Sebastes fasciatus. The sequence continues at coordinate 17,079,776 of NC_133799.1, forward strand.
GCCTGATTCACAACCTCAGAGGCCCACCAATGCTATTAATATACAGAGTAGAAAGACTCCTTTATGAGGTCAGGTTAGGCCAGCCTCAGACTGCCTTGCTCATTTAACTCCTCCTCAAACTGTCAAGCCAATCAGAACTCTGGATCCGGATAGATGCCCATATATGGTTCAGTGGTTCACTCCTCCAAGATTCAAGATTCAAGATGTTTATCGTCACGTCAGTTACACAAACACAATGCAGCTGAAGCTCTTATTAGGATTTTACTACAGAAACAAGTCTTGCTTTTCTTTTTGTGTGAAACAGAAACTGGTGGAATCTATCTTTTCCCTGTTATTGACTATGGAGATGTGTTGGATATGAATGCTTCTGCTCATTGTCTTCGCATGCTGGATAGCTTGTAACGACAGTTTGTAATGAATCTCGTGACAAGTGATCACTTGTCACGAGATTCATTACAAACTGTCGTTCCTTGACTCACCATTGTGTACTCTACTCTAAAGCGAACTGGTCATCCTTATGTGCTCGTCGCCTCAGTCATTGGTATGTGTTTATCTACAAAAGCATTCTGGTTTTAGTTCCTTCTTACTTGTCTTCACTATTAAAAAGAAAAACTGGAAGTCATAATCTTCGTTCTATGGACATTTTGCAATTTGTTGTTCCCAAAGTACGGACTGAATTGGGAAAGAAAGTTTTTAGGTTATCGGCATACTGCTTGGAATAACGTACAATCTGATCTTCAACTTCAAAAACTTAGTTACCTTGAATGAGTTTAAGGCTCTGGTGAAATCGCTGCAGTCCAGGTTGTCTGTGTTTTGTCAAGTGTTTTGTATGAGCAAGTTTTAATGTTGTTAATTTATGTGTTGTCTGTTACTTTCACTATAACTGTCTTGCTGCTATCTTGGCCAGGTCTCCCTCCTTGTAAAAGATATATTTGATCTCAATGGGACTATCCTGTTAAATAAAGGACAATAAATAAATAAACAATCGTGTGAAATACTTTTTGCTGGGAAGCTCCATTAACAAGAACAAGTTATATTACAATAATAAAAGGAAATACTATTCTGGTTGATTCATAAAATATCCTGCCACCCCTATACAGCTACTATGGAAGAGTGCAGTCTTTTTTTATGTATTTATTTATTCCTTTTATTATTTTTCTACTCTCTATTATATTTTGTTATTATATATTCATTTTGTATAATTTAAGTGCTCTTTCCTATCCAATTGTGCCTTAAAAAATGTGTTATTGAGTTTAGGCATGCCTTAATGTTTGTAAATGAGTGAATTATCTTCCATAAAAACAAACAAATAAATAAATTAAATAAAATCAAATATCCTGTCCTCCTCCTAACCAGCCTCGCGCACTCAACGAGACACACCAGAACCTTTCAATGGGTTTAAACATGCTTCAGCTCCTAAAGACACATTTAACAGCTTTGGTGATTAATTTAAATCTAAATTAGTGTTGTAATTCTACTTTTCTAAAAATAATTAGGTAAAAAAAGCTCAATGAGATCATATTTTAATGGTCTGTTTACATCATGCTGAGTTGATTTGCAGCCAAACTGCCCATCTAGACCTTCCATATATACTGCTCTATCAGCTGGATTATTTTATTTTGACTTTACTTCCAAGACGTGCATTTTAAACAAGGAAACTCATTTCACTTCCACAACTTATATTCAATTTATGGCATAATGATTTCAGTGTGTCACCCGGGCGAAGCTGCGGAGGTTTCTATAACAGTTGTATATAGAAGAAGAGCTCAGGTGATGGGGACTTATGGAAGATATATATATAAGCTCAATTGTATCTTTCATCGGCACAGCCAGGAGGATCAAAATGACCCCAATCACAACTAAAATGTGGAGGACTTTGTGGAGACACTTGGAGTAAAATTGAAAATAAAGTCGTCCACACTCCGGTTCAAACTTCACTCACTTTATTAATGTGCCGTGTGCTAACATTGTGCATTCATATAATGCATTAACAGTGTGCAGTGGCGAGTCACACACAAAAAACATTACTACTACTACTAATAATAATAATAATAATACAAATTGTCAATATTTGTGTTTTAAATATGGAATGCACCCAGTAATATGTGTAATTTGATTGTAATGTGATTATATTTTGTATTAATAATCTGAATCTAAAGTAACTAAAGTTGTCAGATAAATGTAATGGAGTAAAAAGGTCTAATATTTCCCTCTGAGATGTAGTTGAGTAGAAGTACATCATGGAAGTAGCAGAACATGGAAATGCTCAAGTAAAGTAGAAATACCTCAAAATTATATTCAAGTACTTAGTTACATTTCACCACTGAGTACATTTTATACTGTTGTGTTTTTCAAAGCAATATTTACTCTTCCTGTTGGAATAAAATAATTGTTAATTATTTAACTGCAAAGTAGTAATGTGTTTTTGATACCTTCACCTTTTTATTGCATTAAATCATACCGGGATGTTTGCTGGAATTGATTGGATGTGGCACAAACCCACCTAGAACATTTCCCCCCAGCCGCCACTGGTGCTAACATTGTGCATTCATTATGCATTAACAGTGTGCTGCTGTTTTTCGGTTCATTAACAAGTTTAGCGTGGGACAGGAAGGATGCGAGTAGAAACACTAGCCCTAGAGCCACACAGAGACAGGCGTGGGTGTAAACACCACACTAAAAGAAATATGATTTTTTTATTATAGCCCATATTATCCGTCTGTTTTTTTGAAAGGGTATATGCATCTAATGTATATAGCCTTAAAATAAAGGAGGTTATAGTTTATAAATGGTGACCATCATTCTCTGAGCTGAGATAATAAAAGTGCAGCAGTTCTGGGGTTTGTGAATGATAAACAAGCCGTCCAACACACAGTTACAGGTGGATTTATTGTCCGTCTGGATACCGATTTAGCACTGAAATCATTATGCCATAAGTAGAATATAAGTTGTGGAAGTGAAATGAGTTTCCTTGTGTAAAATGCACGTCTTGGAAGTAAAGTCAAAATAAAATATTCCAGTTGATAGAGCAGTATATGTGGAAGGTCTAGAGCTGTTTGGCTGCAAAGCAACTCAGCATTTATCAAATGATGTTACATGTAAACAGACCATTTAAAATATGGTCTCATTGAGCTTTTTTTTACCTAATTATTTATAGAGAAAGTAGAATTACAACACTAATTTAGATTTAAAATAACCCGGTTGTAGAAGTGCAGTGTATGCAAAGCATATTAGGCCTATAAGGAATTTTTTTCAAATCAAGTTATAATATATAGGAGCACATTGATGAACTTGTTTTCTGCTTCCTTTTAAATGTGTGCGTTTGTATGTTTTTTTTAATTTTTTTTATTTCTACATGCACAACAATAACAATAAACAACAGACAGTAAGAACTCTCCATTATTCTCATAAACCACGCGGTAACAGCTATCAAAAAAGCCTGATGGTTTAATGGTTGATTTAACGTATTAAACGTATTATCATATTAATAACGTTTTAAACACACTGTATAGCCTAATGTAAATGATAAAAAATAGATATGGAAATCCACTGTCACCCAGCCCTGTGCTGTAGGCTACAGTCGTTACTGAGATTACAGATTAAAGATTAAAAATAATTTTCCCATCCAGAACAATAACAGGTTCAGTAGGTATCTGGGCTAAACTGAACACGCACGCACACTGTTAAGAATTTCCCAGTAAAATAACAGTAAAGAACTGGCAGCAGGGTTGCCTTTATGTTACTGTAAAATTAACATTATTATACTGTGTATACTATACATTATTTTTTTGCCTAAATGAATAGACTTAGCAGGTTACAGACATAGGAATAGTCACACTAAATACAATTAAAGGCACTTGTTAGGAAAAAGGCTATAATAGACTTGTTGACACTTTTCCCAAAATGTCTGTCTCTAGCTGGCTACAAGCACAGAATGCAAACCATAACAACATGTGAGTGAAGAACAATAAAGCTAATTCACTGATTTTACAATCATGTACAATGTACAAGCCTCACATGTGCAGATCAGGTCCCAGAATTCACAAAATACTGCATGAAACTGTTACTGATGATACTTTAGACAGTTGGTCAGCAGTAAAGTGCTGTTTTTTAAGAATGCATTATAGTTCAGTTAAAAAACGGCCTATGAGCGTAATTTAACAGGTTTTCTTTTGTATTAACAGTAAAACACTGTTTTTTTTATAGCAATAACAGGTTAATACTGTTGAAATCCTGCTGTAAATTAACAGCAATTGTTTACAGTGCACATGTTTTTGTCAGTTACAGAGGGACATTGCATCAAGAACAGTTTCACTTTCGATTCCGTTGCTGTTTAACGAGTCGAGGCTAAATGCAGCAGCAGCAGCAGCCATGTGCTGCAGACTGAAGCCATTTGTGACTGTGTAAACCGATATTTGTTGTATTTTGAAACTAGCGTATAATCATATCGATAACTTGTATTAAACAAGCATCAAAACCTGAAAGCATCTCCATAATCACGCTTTGAAATGGGTGGTAGCTGAATGATTCACTGGATGTAAAGATCCCCTTTCATTCCGGGGCTTTTTGGCACACAGTGTTATGATATGACAGATATTGCAGAATTCAGAGTCAGACTGAAAAGGTGGTGGGCAATATATTCATCAACAATGGCTTTACTTTAAAACAAAACCATCTTTATTATAAGCTATAGAATACTATTTTCAAGTTTGCTGGAGATGTACAGCTTATACAGATTTTAATACACTTTGCAGGATTTGTATATATATAGCTAAGAAACTATATATTGTTTTCTTTCCCCTATTCTAATAGTTTATATGTATTTGTGGGGCTATAACGTACATTTCATTGTTCAGCCCTGTGTCGTAAAATGACAGAAATTGTGACAATCCGTTTTATATGGTCACAGCAATATCAAGGATGACAAGGATGTACTTCGAAAAGCATAAACGCATGACGTTGACCATACTGTACATGTTGTAGCATGCTCACAGACTGTAACTTATATGATCAACACTCCATTTTAGCAGTAAAAAATGCATTGCATCTATAGAAATAACTTATAGGCCAGTATTCAATAGCCTATAAAGTTGTGGAGCTGTTTTGGAAGCAGTCAGAAGAGCCTCATTTCGAATAAAGAGTATATTTCTGTTACTCCACAGAAGCAATGCCGCTGGAGTAAAACTGTGAAGTTGACAGTTTGTAGGCCTTAATGCCGAAGACCGGCCGATATTAGCCTGTTGATGTTGCATATTGGCTCTTTTTTATTTTCTTTTTTTTGCTCTTAGAAGAGAATATATGTGGGGCTATATCTTGCATTTCATTGTTCAGCCCTGTGTCGTAAAATGACATATAAATGAGATTATAACCTTACTCGTTGTATAGAAATTGTGACAATCCGTTTTATATGGTCAAAGTAATGTCAAAGATGACATTATGTAAGCATAAACAAAGGACGTTGACCATACTGTGCATGTTATGCACTGGGCCTTAATGCTGAAGAGCGGCCGATAATAGCCTGTTGATGTTTACTTATTGGCTCTTTTTTCTTTTCTTTTTTGGCTTCTTCGTTTTTTCTATTGGCTCTTAGAAGATAATGAAGAACCAAATAGATTTACGTTAGGCCTGCTGCATATTCATGGCCTGGAGTGAATAACGAATATATTTAAAAGAAAAATTTGTGTGCAGGAGGCTATTTTATTAAAATAAAAAATAAAAAACCCTGACCACTCACGTGGGCTGAGATAGTCGTGGATGGATTTGGCCGCGTGCTCCTTCTTGTGGAGGTGCGCCAGCTGCTCGGCGGTGTGTCCATGCTGGTTGGGTGTTTGGGGGTTCTCAGTGAGTCCGATCAGCAGCTCGATCACCTCCAGGTGACCCTCCCTGGCGGCATGGTGCAGCGGCAGCTCACCTCGCGCATCCAGGAGGTTCACATCTGCCCCGTGCTCCACCAGCACGCGCATAGAATCTATGTATCCCTCGCGCGCGCCGTCGTGCGACGCGGTGAGACTCAGGCACCGGTCCGGTAGGTTGGGGTTTGCTCCGGCCAGGAGGAGAGACTCGATCACCGCGGAGTTACCCCACTTCACCACCTGCACACACACACACACACACACACACACACACACACACACACACACACACACACACACACACACACACACACACACACACACACACACACACACACACACACAGTCACCAAATATCCGCCGCGGTCGTTATAGACTATAATTCTTATAGTCTTACATGCACATTTTGCACATTTTGAGATTATAGTTTACAGTCCTTAATGCACATTTTAAATTATAATTTACAGTCTTTCATGCACATTTTGCACATTTTTAGATTATAGTTTACAGTCTTTAATGCAAATTTTTTTGATTATAATTTACAGTCTTTAATAAACATTTTTAGGTTACAGTTTACATTTTTGCACATGTTTAGAATATAATTTACAGTCTTTAATGCACATTTTAGATTATAATTTACAGTCTTTAATGCACATTTTTGCACATTTTTAGATTATAGTTTACAGTCTTTAATGGACATTTTAGATTATAATTTACCGTCTTTAATGCACATTTTAGATTATAATTTACAGTCTTTCATGCACATTTTGCACATTTTTAGATTATAATTTAGTCTTTCATGCACATTTTGAGATTATAGTTTACAGTCTTAAATAAACATTTTTAGATTATAATTTACAGTCTTTCATGCGCATTTTGCACATTTTTAGATTATAGTTTACAGTCTTTAATGCACATTTTTTGATTATAATTTACAGTCTTTCATGCACATTTTGCACATTTTTAGATTATAATTTAGTCTTTCATGCACATTTTGAGATTATAGTTTACAGTCTTAAATAAACATTTTTAGATTATAATTTACAGTCTTTCATGCGCATTTTGCACATTTTTAGATTATAGTTTACAGTCTTTAATGCACATTTTTTGATTATAATTTACAGTCTTTCATGCACATTTTGCACATTTTTAGATTATAATTTACAGTCTTTCATGCACATTTTGAGATTATAGTTTACAGTCTTAAATAAACATTTTTAGATTATAATTTACAGTCTTTCATGCACATTTAGCACATTTTTAGATTATAGTTTACAGTTTGCACATTTTTGCACATGTTTAGAATATAATTTACAGTCTTTAATGGACATTTTAGATTATAATTTACAGTCTTTAATGCACATTTTTAGATTAGAATTTACAATCTTTAATGAACATTTTTAGGTTATAATTTAAAGTCTTTAATACACATTTTTAGGTTATAATTTACAGTCTTTAATGCACATTTTTGCACATTTTTAGATTATAGTTTACAGTCTTTAATGGACATTTTAAATTATAATTTACCGTCTTTAATGCACATTTTAAGATTATAATTTACAGTCTTTCATGCACATTTTTTAGATTATAACGTACAGTCTTTAATGCACATTTTAGATTATAATGTACAGTCTAATGCACATTTTTAGATTATAATTTACATTTTTTAATTCACATTTTAGATTATATTTTTTTGTAATATGTACATATAAGTCACTTTATGCAGTTATGTACATATTACAATGTCACTGTTGTCAATATTAATGTCACTATAAATATAAATCCTTCTCACTCAAGATACAGTATATAGACATCTTTATATGTACATACTGTACATAATCATCCAGTCCATGTATATCCGTACAGTATTTATTTCTTTGCACTATTTGTATTGTTTACAACATCCAGAACACTTGACTTGTATATGGGCATTTTATTTTTATTTGTATTATTGTATTCTTTTATTTCTATTCTATATAACAATAATGATAATAATAATGATGATGACGATGATAATAATAATAATAATAAAATAGGAAAAAGGGATGATGCACTTTTTTCCAACATAGATATATAAATATATTAAATATGTTTTATAAATCAGATTTATTACTCAGATTGGGACATTAAAATGACCCCACTGCAAGGATAATGTTAAAATTCCATTATTTAACAATAATATTAAAAGGTGACCATTAAAATGATTACTAGTAGTGGCAATAGCAATATAATGTTACTATTATTGCCTTTTGCCTGGCTTCTGTGCAAACTTTTAGGCCTCTTAACAAAAACTAGGCGTGTAAAAGATTCAAGCATTAAGGTATTGTGTAACTACAGGCCCTCAGTCAGCACTTTCCTCATCACTCCCCACCATCTTGTTTTTCTCTTTCCCACTCTGCCAGTCACCTTCAAATTTATTTATGCATTTATTTTATTATAATATCACTGAAATGGGCTTATTCTTTCTCAGGATCAAGTTCAAAATCTATGCTGGAACTATAGCCTACATTCAATTGTGGAACTGATAGTGACAAAAGCACATCTATTGTTCCATTAAAAAAACACAGATTCATTCATGTTAATCTATACATTTATGATAAACTGACATGAAATAATTAACTACAGCAAAACTATGAATTTCAAAACGATTTTGCTAAACAATGCTATTTTGACTGAGAGTATGCCTAGATCAAGTATGCTACAAAGTCCAAACTCCTCTCTGTCATCTGTCCACAGATTCCTTAATTTGAAAACTATATCTATTTAAACTATTTCATGTTATATAATGATGAACAAAGTCTAATGGATATTTGAAGATATACTATGAGTAGGCCTTTTGTCCTGCACAACAGCACAAGAAGAGAAGGAAGTCAAACGGGCTGCTCTTGTAACACTATAGTCTACAAAAAACATGACCACGAACAAAACTATTTTTCCAAGTTTGACACAAACTAATTTGAAAGTGAAATACCAACCTGCATTGCAGTCCTGCTGGCGAAATTTAATCCATTAACATCTCCAGCTCCACTTTGCAGCAAAAACAGCACTTTGGATAGGTCTCCACTGGCAGCAGCATTGCAAAGACTGTCAGCCATTCTTGTAAAAAATATATAAGCAGATAGATGCCAAAGTTTCTGAGAGGCTGTGTAGACAAATAGGGTCATCCAGAAGGAAAGTCTGATCAAATATAGCTGTCTCATATGAGACGCCTACTTTCCACCCTCCAACCCACATGGGCTACATGCTCCTCACTCTAGCACTGTAAAAAATATTTAAAAATACTTTAGAGTAGACTATTGACAAATAGTTTAGTAATATTGATTGGTAAGAAATATGTGTGTATTAACACGTGTAGGACTGTATATATTAACAGAAAGTGTCCATAGCAGATGAATTAGGAACTGTAACTGTTCTCTCTGAGAGAACAGTTATAGTTCCTAGTTCCTCTGCCTGCTAACTGCTGCTCTGCTACCAATCAATATTACAAAACTATCTATCTATCTATGTAAATATAGAAGTAACTGAATACTAATCAAATTGAATTTTGATTTTAATTTGGCTGGATTATTACTGATTGAGCACTAAAATCCTTATGCCATGAGTAGAATATGTGTGTGTGTGTGTGTGTGTGTGTGTGTTTATATATTGACATTTACCCAGCTCCCTCCAATAATTTGCATGTAGCACATGTTGCACAAAGAGAAACTTCAGCTATGCAACTTTTTTTTACTACCACATCTTATATTCTATTTATGGCATAATGATTTTAATGCTCAATCAGTATCCAGGCGGGCAATAAATCCACCCAAATCTATGATCTACGTTTTAACTCTCAAAATTCACACTGATTAGTAACCAATTACTTTCAGATTTATAAATATATAGTTATGTTAGTTACACAAATCCAGCTGAAAAACACATTCTGCCAACTCTGAGTGACTGGCACACACAATATTTTGATTGAGCTTGAGGTATTGTGGGTCATAATTATACGGAAACAATGCAAAAAAAACAACAACATTTTTGTCCACGTGTTTTTAGAGCACCCTGACCCTGTCTTGTGATGTGATCAGCGGGTTATCTCAGGGGCAGATCCTCAATTTAATCGAATACACTTTATAGGCTATGTGTTTCTTTTCCCTATCTAGGCTATAAGAGATCCACATAGGCAATTTACAAAACATTTGTGTATAGGCTATAACCTACCTGCAGCTATACTAATTTCAGTATTCTAAAGGTGAATCTGTGCTATTTGAAAATAAATAAATAAATAAACCCACCTTACTTTAAACGTGATTAAAACCATAAGGCAAGCCTTCCTCCATGTAACTTCTCATTGGGTGCCATCCTGAGTCCGACTGCTGAATAGAGGAAAAAAAAACCAAAAAAAAAAAACCAAAATAAATAAATAGACATAAAATGGCTACTTCTGCGCATATTATCGAAACATGTGATGTCATTTGAAAGTCACTTCCCGCTCATTTTCAAATGAAAAAAAAGTGCGTGTCTGTATTCGGCTGCACATCAAATCATGTCAGCATGTGAGAGAGCTGAGAGAGAGCTGAGAGAGAGCAGACTATCTGCCCAGAAGATCGCACAACACCACATCGATGTCTTTCCTTTTCAAAAAGCAGACTAACCGAGTGATCCTCCTCCGTGAACCAGTGGGTGTCACACCGATGATGTCCTCTTTCCAAACGTGCTGCTGAAGGCTAAATGTTCGATCATAATGAAACTCCTGAAATATATCACCACTGACATCACAACAACGTGGGGTTCATGTTGAGCTGCAGGAGACAGACAGCCTTTACCGCGTAGCAGAGAAACCAATTTTTTTGAAAAACCCACCAAAAACAAAAATGATGGCGTGATTGGAGGATAGGATGATATCCGGGACTCTGTCTGTCTGTCTGTCTTAACGGAGCGGAACCGTGCTGCTGCAAAACAACGCACCGGTGATCGAATGCCCGCAGACATTGTTGCAATAGTATTCCAGAACGCACAGTTACATTGTAGTTTATCGGCAGTGTGTCATCTGTCATTATAAAGAGCAAGAGAGGTTTTATAGTGTCATCGGTTATGGAGGAGGCAGTGGTGCTGCTTTAAAGTAGTCCGGTTTGCAATATTGCCCTAAAGTTGCCTAATACAACCAGAGATAATGTATTAAAATGATATATAACGCAGTATAAATGGTTATGGGTGATTTTCAGACAGTGGAGAAATGCATGACATTTGTGTAAGTTAAAAAAATATAACATAGGGTGTCGTAACGGCGGCATGTTAAATACATAGGAGACAAGCAATAGAAGTTCCCACTGGTTGTGAAGGCAGCACAGGTTGACGTAGTGGATGTGGAGCTGTGCAGCTTCATCATGCCGCCCTCTAGTGGTGTGAAACCAGGGAATGAAATTAGCACCTGCCACCTGCCAAATATAGGGTAGTTTCAAATATTTTTATTAAGAAGCATGTGCATGTCAGTGATATAGACTTCTGTGGGGTGTGTATCATGCCTCATTTTTTTATATATATATCAACAAAAACAGACAATACTAGGAACTAAGGGCAAACAAAAAATGGAGACAAGCAAATACAAAAAACATAAGAAGTGAAAGGAAAGGAAAACAAAACAAAACAAAAAAAATAAAAACAAAACAAAACAAAAAACCCCAAAAGGTTTTATTTGGATTTTAAAAATCCTCGAAAAGAATGGAAATATTGCAACCCAAAAGTCCTGTATTTTAGAGCACAGTGCATAGCTATGGAGTAAATCTGCATCTGCTTGGACACATTTCTCATATATTGGTGACGTTTCTGGAAAGATTGTATGTAGCTTTACTTTAGAGTAATGTAACCTGTGCAGAATCTTAAACTGTATCAAACAGGGTCTGGCATTCAAAGAACAGATGTGAACATACTTCAAAATCTTATCCCAGATGTTCTCCGCAATTTCTATCCATAGGTCTTTTTCCCAGCCCTTTTTATACAGCTCATATCTACTTGCTGAAGGTCTTGCAATGTATTGTATATAGCCAAATAACAGGGTAAATGTTGGTTGAGGCAGGTAAAAATTTCAGGTCACCTGCCACCATGGCAGACAGGTTTTCCTTATATTAAGAAATATTATTTTTTAAGAAGCAATTCCTAAATCAAATGTAGTCATGGATTAAGGTTACATCATATATTCCATAAATCTACAGTCTGGTACCACTGACTCAGTGTTTACAAGTCTAAAGCGTTCTACCTAGATTTCAGAAGTGGCAGACAAAAAAATTGAGTGGCCGGTAAAAATGTTCAGTGACCTGCCACAGTGGCAGGTGAGGAAAAAGCTTAATTTCAGACCCTGGGTGGGACTATATATTGCCTCCTATATTGTGTAATGCAGTGCTGGGGTCAGGTGTGTAGTACTTTACTGTATATTCAAATGCAGATTTTTTAGGGATTAGATTAGATTAGATTCAATTTTATTGCCATTGCACATAGTACAAGTACAATGAAATACAGTTTTGCATCTAGACAGAGTGCAAACTAGTCAAGTGCTGATTAAGACAGTATATACAAATGAGGATATACTGTATGTAGTGTATATAAATAGACATATAAACAGATTGCAGTTAAGGTGCAAAGGATAGACATATGTTATATTCTGTTGAATAAGAGTTAAGTATAAGTTGCATACTGATGAAATATTGTATAAAAAATGTTGTATAAGAGTATTATAAAGAATAAATTATACATACAGGTGGAGTTATAGACACAGAGAGGTTATGTATATAGAGCTATATGCATGTGAATATATACATTAAGTGAATATAAATATAAGATGAATATTAGAGAATATATTTAATATCTACAGTTTGAGTCGTAAGTTACAGTATACTGTATATACAGTATACAGGAGAGGTTTGTACAGATGACGAACTGTCCATCAGGACTAAATGTTAAAAACAATGTTCAATAAAGAGATAATAATAAAATAATTTTAAAAAAACCTCACATACAGAATTAATTCAATAGTAGAGTGCCCATGGAGACATGCGCACTCATGATTTATATACAGACTTTTATTAACGAGATAGTGTGATATATTACTGTAGGCCTGTATAACGGAGGGAAAAATAAATAATAAGGTCAAATTGGGTCACATGACTGATTAGGGTTTTCAGGTGTAATCCGTCAATAGCCTGTAGTACACAAACGCAACATGGTGAGTAAAGTAAAGTGGCTGTGCATAAAGGCACGAAGGTTGGTCTTTCGCTTTTTTTTGGTGCCAGGGATCCAACTGGGTGTAGTCCATCAATGACAGTCATGCTTCGCTATACGCATTCATAATTGCGGGAATTGGTATTTCCTCTTGTGCTATTGCAACACTTGACAACTTGACACTTGCCAACACTTGCAACACTTGACAACATAACTGGGTCAGTCCTTCATGCTGACCCAGTTAACAACCAAGGCCGACCCCCATATGAGAACTATTAGGACTTTAAGAACTTTAAACATGCACTATCTGCCTTTAAACATGCACTATCTACCTTTAAACATGCACTATCTGCCTTTAAACATGCACTATCTGCCTTTAAACATGCACTATCTACCTTTAAACATCTGCAACCATCTTGGACTCTAACCACTGGCGCACTTTACACTTACTTTACACTATACATCCTATATATCACTTTATAGACTGCACATATGTACATATTACATTTATTTATTGTACATACTACATTTATTTATTGACGGACTGTACACACTATGTTCACCCATTCACTCTGTATCTTTTGTATCTCTATTATTGTTTTTATAATTTTTGTACACCTTTACCTCTCCTGTGTTTCACTCTGTTTGCTGATGTTGCTGCTTTGACACCTGAATTTCCCTCCAGGGATTAATAAAGGTTCATCTTATTTTTTCTTATCTTATAACATTTGAGCGCGTTAGTGACAGGGCAACGGCACCTACCCGTTTGTTGGCTGTGCAAATTTCCAATTCTCAAGTTGCCCTATTATTAGGCCTATCTGTCTGAAGATACAAAATGCTCTTATAACGATACAAAAGACATAGGCTAATGAGATGTACACTGGTTCATGGCAAGTCTATAGATGCCCTCATCCAGGTGTTACACCGAAATCTGTGACCGTGGAGAGCCAGCAACACATAAGGTCACCATTTCTGATGGCTTTCTTCAGAAAATGTGACCCCACTGTACACATCTTTTACTTTTCTTTAGAGTTTTGTGAATAAAACTATAAATAAAAATATTAAAATAGATTTTAAACAATTTAGTTTTGTGTGTCTTCTGTCACATATTTGCCTCATTTATTATACAGGTACAGTGGGGTCACATTTTCTGACGACAGACATCTGAAATGGTGACCTCATGTGTTGCTGGCTCTTTGCTGTCACAGATTTTGATGTAACCTGTTAGATGTTCTGCATCTGATCGGGTACCAGTCTCTGGATAGGCCTACATCCACTGCCATGCCCATCATCATGGGCTCTCTTGCTCTCTCCCCAAATACCTGACATTACTGATAGCTGAGGGGCATATGAGTCAAGGCAACAGGCGTATGTCTGCTTTTACGCACACACTCGAGTTTGGCATCACCCAGGCTGTCTTCAGACCTGCTGCAGCATTGGGTCAGTGGCTCTCAAAAGTGGGATGAGAATGAGGAATAGAGGCTAAATTACTCTGACCTCCACGCTAATGAGGAAAACCCTGGCTTATAATATATTAAATTTGCCCCCCCCTATAAGATCCTTATGCCAGTCTACAGATTTCAATAGTCTTACATGGCAGTCTGAGTGTCAGCAACTTTTTATTTTTATTTTATTTTATTTTGGTTTATGTATTACAGTTTTAATATTATTTATATGTGTATGTATAAATATGTACAGTATATGGGTATAAATATAGGTGTGTGTAGGTATGTATACTCCTTTCCGATCTATTTACTATTATTATTGTTATTTCTTTTAACCATCTATTTATTTATTTAATTTTTGTTTTCCCTTCTCTGGGATTATTCAATGTAATTCCATGTGTACATTACCAAACTTTCCATGTGTACCACATTATCTCCATCACTACAAAGATGAACAGGGGGGGGGGGTAGGAAATAAGGGTCTAGGATAACACTGTTTCAAACATGTAAAACACTGGCTTCTTTATAGTTGTACTGCTTCATTGTACTTTTTGTGCCAATAAAAAAAATGTAATATAATATATTAAATATGTACTGTGGCCAGTAGGCTACATTTTGGGCTACTGTGAAGACACGCTGCCCACATCTATTTATTTATTTATTTGATTTTTGTTTTCCCTTCTCTGGGATTATTCAATGTAATTCCATGTGTACTGTACATTACCAAACTTTCCATGTGTACCACATTATCTCCATCATTACAAAAAGGAGTAGGGGGGCCAATAATTTTTTTTGAATATGATATATTAAATATGTCTAGGGTCTAGGATAACACTGTTTCAAACATGTAAAATACTGACTTCTTTATAGTTGTACTGCTTCATTGTACTTTTTGTGCCAATAAAAAAAATTTAATATAATATATTAAATGTGTTTTGTGGCCATGTAGGCTACATTTTGGGCTACTGTGAAAGGCACACAAGATCTGAATGTACAAACAGGGTGGGCTCATTAAATATGTAAGAACAGAATGGAACAACGCTTCTAAATGGGAAAATGACACATGGTCTAACATAAACAATTTGAATATAATATATTAAATATGTTTTGTGTAGGCTACATTTTGGGGGGTTAGGAAATAAGGGTCTAGGATAACACTGTTTCAAACATGTAAAACACTGACTTCTTTATAGTTGTACTGCTTCATTGTACTTTTTGTGCCAATAAAAAATTTGAATATGATATATTAAATATGTCTAGGGTCTAGGATAACACTGTTTCAAACATGTAAAACACTGACTTCTTTATAGTTGTACTGCTTCATTGTACTTTTTGTGCCAATAAAAAATGTGAATGTAATATATTAAATATGTCTAGGGTCTAGGATAACACTTTCAAACATGTAAAACACTGACTTCTTTATAATTGTACTGCTTCATTGTACTTTTTGTGCCAATAAAAAAAATTGAATATAATATATTAAATGTGTATTGTGGCCATGTAGGCTACATTTTGGGCTACTGTGAAAGGCCCACAAGATCTGAATGTACAAACTGGGCATTAAATATTTAAGAACAGAGTGAAACGACGCTTCTAAATGGGAAAATGACACATGGTCTAACATAAACAATTTGAATATAATATATTAAATATGTATTGTGGCCATGTAGGCTACATTTTGGGGGGTTAGGAAATAAGGGTCTAGGATAACACTGCTTCAAACATGTAAAACACTGACTTCTTTATAGTTGTACTGCTTCATTGTACTTTTTGTGCCAATAAAAAATTTGAATATGATATATTAAATATGTCTAGGGTCTAGGATAACACTGTTTCAAGCATGTAAAACACTGACTTCTTTATAGTTGTACTGCTTCATTGTACTTTTTGTGCCAATAAAAAATGTGAATATAATATATTAAATATGTCTAGGGTCTAGGATAACACTGTTTCAAACATGTAAAACACTGGCTTCTTTTTGTGCCAATACATTTTTTTTAATATAATATATTAAATGTGTATTGTGGCCATGTAAGCTACATTTTGGGCTACTGTGAAAGGCCCCCAAGATCTGAATGTACAAACTGGGCATTAAATATTTAAGAACACAGTGAAAAAAAGCTTCTAAATGGAAAAAAATGAGACATGGTCTAACATTTTGTTAAGTGGCAATAGCATGAAAAACAGACAGACATTCATGTTTAAAACTCAGCTGTTAAGCATCAACCGCACGTCATTTTTTACAGCATCTGCAGCCACTTTACGTCAGCGCCGCAAAGCAGAGGGGACTAGATGACAATAATGATAGGAGATAACTGAACACTGTTACGTTACTTTAACAGCAATTTCCGTCTAATCTGCAGCGTTCAAATCGAGATACAGTTTAACATTTTCAATTCGTCAACCTCTCACTCGTCGCCACCACCAAGCAAAGTGTTTTATTAATACTCCAGTGTCCCTCTCTGTGAGGCGAGAACAAGCGACGAGCCAAGTGGAAGAAGAATCGCTTTTAGCCAGTCATTGCCATGGCCTCCGAGAGCGGCGAGAGCAACATGGATAGAGAGATGATTCTGGCCGACTTTCAGGTGTGTCTCCTTTGTGTGTCACGAATATTACATCCAGTATCTGTTTCCCCGCTGTTGAATCGTCTCAGGCTGCTGTCAAACCACCGTAAACACACGAAACCTGCCTGGTCGTAAACAGCAGACCTGGCTACTAGCTTAACCGAGCTAACACACTGACAGCTCGCTAACCTGAGTCTAAAGGCGATTTATGAGCTTGTAAGCTCGCTAACTAGACATCCAAATGGTTGAATAACGTGTGTTTTATTCGTTGGTTTCAATTCCCCTGGCTTGACTTGATATAACGACGAGCTAGTTGAGCTAAACATGATGCTCATCACGTTATCTGTCAACTTGTTTACACACCGCCAGTCAGTCAGGGTTTTTAAATCATCGTCAGAGACTGTGTGTGTTCCTCCAAGATAACAGACTGTTAACCCAATATGTAGGTAGGTTAGTATATTTTTGATGATGAAAGAATGCAGGCTATGAACAATATGCTTCCACATCCAAATTGGCAGTAGTTTAGCATCAAAATCATATACATCCTTCCTTTGTTATTGTAGCCTTGTGTGCTTAACATCAATACTAAAATCGTATACACAAAAATGTACACTTGGAAAATCAACCATAGGTTTTCTCTTTGATGGTGTCCCTTTCATGGGTTTGTTATTGTAGCCTTGTATGCTTAACATCAATAATAATAATAATAATAATAATAATAAATTGGACTTATAGAGTGCCTTTCAGAAACCCAAGGATGCTTTACTAAGGGGGCACACACAAAATCATACTAATAAATAACACAGAGGAGAAACTATAGCTAAGTAATTAAAAGAGTGATGTGTAGGAAGAGTCAGCTGAAAGACACCAGATTTTTAGCCCAATTTGTTGGTAGGTTAGTATATTTTTGATGATGAAAGAATGCAGGCTATGAAAAATATGTTTCCACATCCAAATTGGCAGTAGTTTAGCATCCTTTCCATGCTTAATGTTGAAACTAAAATCATATACATCCTTCCTTTGTTATTGTAGCCTTGTGTGCTTAACATCAATACTAAAATTGTATACACAAAAATGTACACTTGGAAAATTAACCATAGGCCTTCTCTTTGGGGGTGTCCCTTTCATGGGTTTGTTATTGTAGCCTCGTGTGCTTAACATCAATACTAAAATCATATACATCCTTCCACTTAAAATGTACATTTGGAAAATAAACCATTGGCCTTTTCTTTGGGGGTGTCCCGTTCATGGGTTTGTTATTGTAGCCTTGTATGCTTAACATCAATAATAATAATAATAAATTATAATAAATTGGACTTATAGAGTGCCTTTCAGAAACCCAAGGATGCTTTACTAAGGGGGCACACACAAAATCATACTAATAAATAACACAGAGGAGAAACTATAGCTAAGTAATTAAAAGAGTGATGTGTAGGAAGAGTCAGCTGAAAGACACCAGATTTTTAGCCCCAATTTCTAGGTAGGTTAGTATATTTTGATGATGAAAGAATGCAGGCTATCAAATTATGCTTCCACATCCAAATTGGCAGTAGTTTAGCATGCTTTCCATGCTTAATGTTGATACTAAAATCATATACATCCTTCCACTAAAATGTACACTATAGGCCTTCTCTCTGGTGGTGTCTCTTTCATGGGTTTTGTTATTGTAGCCTTGTGTGCTTAACATCAATACTAAAATCGTATACACAAAAATGTACACTTGGAAAATTAACCATAGGCCTTCTCTTTGGGGGTGTCCCTTTCATGGGTTTGTTATTGTAGCCTCGTGTGCTTAACATCAATACTAAAATCATATACATCCTTCCACTTAAAATGTACATTTGGAAAATAAACCATTGGCCTTTTCTTTGATGGTGTCCCTTTCATGGGTTTGTTATTGTAGCCTTGTATGCTTAACATCAATAATAATAATAATAAATTATAATAAATTGGACTTATAGAGTGCCTTTCAGAAACCCAAGGATGCTTTACTAAGGGGGCACACACAAAATCATACTAATAAATAACACAGAGGAGAAACTATAGCTAAGTAATTAAAAGAGTGATGTGTAGGAAGAGTCAGCTGAAAGACACCAGATTTTTAGCCCCAATTTCTAGGTAGGTTAGTATATTTTGATGATGAAAGAATGCAGGCTATCAAATTATGCTTCCACATCCAAATTGGCAGTAGTTTAGCATCCTTTCCATGCTTAATGTTGATACTAAAATCATATATATCCTTCCACTAAAATGTACACCATAGGCCTTTTCTTTGGTGGTGTCCCTTTCATGGGTTTGTTATTGTAGCCTTGTGTGCTTAACATCAATACTAAAATCATATACACTAAAATGTAAATTTGGAAAATCAACCATAGGTCTTCTCTTTGGTGGTGTCCCTTTCATGGGTGATAATTGTAGCCTTGTGTGCTTAACATCAATACTAAAATCATATACATCCTTCCACTAAAATGTACACTTGGAAAATTAACCATAGGTCTTCTCTTTGGTCGTCCTCGTCAGGGTTTTTAAATCATTGCCAGAAACTGTGTGTGTTCCTTGAAGATACCAGATTTTTAGCCCCAATTTCTAGGTAGGTTAGTATATTTTGATGATGAAAGAATGCAGGCTATCAAATTATGCTTCCACATCCAAATTGGCAGTAGTTTAGCATCCTTTCCATGCTTAATGTTGATACTAAAATCATATACATCCTTCCACTAAAATGTACACTATAGGCCTTCTCTCTGGTGGTGTCTCTTTCATGGGTTTTGTTATTGTAGCCTTGTGTGCTTAACATCAATACTAAAATCGTATACACTAAAATGTACACTTGGAAAATTAACCATAGGCCTTCTCTTTGGTGGTGTCCCTTTCATGGGTTTGTTATTGTAGCTTTGTGTGCTAAACATCCATACTCAAATCATATACATCCTTCCACTTAAATGTACAATTGGAAAATTAACCATAGGTCTTCTCTTTGGTGGTGTCCCTTTCATGGGTTTGTTATTGTAGCCTTGTGTGCTTAACATCAATACTAAAATAATATACACTAAAATGTACACTTGGAAAATTAACCATAGGCCTTCTCTTTGGTCATCCCGTCAGGGTTTTTAAATCATCGCCAGAGACTGTGTGTGCTCCTCGAAGACACCAGATTTTTAGCCCCAATTTGTAGGTAGGTTAGTATATTTTGATGATGAAAGAATGCAGGCTATCAAATTATGCTTCCCCATCCAAATTGGTAGTAATTTAGCATCCTGTTTGGTTGGTTTCCATGCTTAATATCAATACTAAAATCATATACATCCTTCCACTAAAATGTACACTTAACCATATATGCCTTCTCTTTGGTCGTCCTGTCAGTGTTTTTAAATCATCGCCACAGACTGTGTGTGTTCTCCTTGAAGATAATAATAATAATAAATTGGACTTATATAGCGCATTTCAGAAACCCAAGTACGCTTTACAAAGGGATCACACAAAATCATACTAATAAATAACAGAGGAGAAATTATAGCTAAGTAATTAAAAGAGTGATGTGCAGGAAGAGTCAGCTGAGATCATAGGCCTTGATGAACAGGTGAAAGATACCAGATTTTTAACCCAATTTGTAGGTAGGTTAGTATATTTTGATGATGAAAGAATGCAGGCTATCAAATGATGCTTCCCCATCCAAATTGGCAGTAATTTAGCATCCTAAAATGTACACTTGGAAAATTAGCCATAAGCCTTCTCTTTGGTGGTGTCCCTTTCATGGGTTTGTTATTGTAGCCTCGTGTTTTTAATAAACAAAGTTCAGCTTAATAATATTTAACAAACAGGCCTAACCAATGCAGGTGTGCAAGTTTCCATTCACAGTAGGAC
Source organism: Sebastes fasciatus (assembly GCF_043250625.1). Taxonomy (NCBI): domain Eukaryota; kingdom Metazoa; phylum Chordata; class Actinopteri; order Perciformes; family Sebastidae; genus Sebastes; species Sebastes fasciatus. Next base: position 17,100,701 of record NC_133799.1, read on the forward strand.
AGGAGGCCACAATAGATATATATTGTTTACTTAGGCTATTGACATCTCCACCTTATCACATTTTTGCAAAGCCAGTTCAATGCAATGAGTGTTGCAGCTTCCTGGTTCAGACACATGAGACCAGATATAATCAGAAACTTGGGGATAAGGTATCCTAAAGTATTATGTGATTACTGGGGAATCTGATCATGTGCTTTGTGTTAGTTATGCTGCATGAGACAGATGCTGTGCATATAATAAAAACTAAATAAAAGAAATCATGTACAGTAATTTATTATAAATCATAAGAGCAGTAATGTGTTACAGTAGCATTACATGAGCTTCAAATAGGCAGAAGAGACACCTAATTTATCAAATATCCCTCTTATCTTCACTGCAGTTATTAATAAACAAAAATAAACTTGCACTACATAATAGATGTATAAAACGCACAACAATATAAATGCCAGCAGACACCAAAAACTAGTTAGCCAAAGACATAGAGACTGAATACTCCCAGCCAGCAACAATACATATATTTCTTTTTGTTGGCAGCTTAAACCTCAACTTTAAAGGATTTAAAAGAAAAGATTTTTTTCCTTTCGTGGATGATTTCAATTATTAAGACACTTTAAAACATACAAATTTTACTATCTGCAATTTAAGCATTTAGCCTTTGCATACAACAAGGTCTGTGTTGGCCATTTACACATATTTACTTTGTGTTGGCATACAAATTCTCAGTTTGTTATCAACAATGGTAAGTACTTGCAATTGTCAACTGTGTCCTTCTTTTGACCTTTTAATTGTGGATGGCAGAGGGGTGCTGCTACCTAAATAAAATGATCATATGCATGGTTTTAGTTAAGTTTTAATCTCTAAAAATAGATTCTGCATTTACATGTAGAATCTGTAGGCAACGGGACAAGGTTTTGGTATCAGAAGCGTTCTGGTTTCCGTTCTGGTTGAAGGCAGGTAAACAGTCTGCGTGGAGAACAAAAGAGGTGGAACGCATTGGACGAAATGCAATCTCAGAACGCACTAACTATTGTCTGACGGTGATTTAGCTTTTTATTGGTTCAAATTTAGCTTGTAAACTGGCTACTTTTTCAACAATCCGGTCGTTCACATCGTCTGTCAACTCCAGTCTCGTATCTCAAGTTGCTAATCGGACTGTAAACAATGAGCAGCGCACAGAAAAGGAAGTGTTGGCCTGGATATCACTTGCTACACCAGAACTCCAAAAATATAGCCGTTGCCCCCAGAGGCTTATCTGATGTCAGACCGATAGCTGATATGATCCGAGATTGCTTTTGTTTAGATTTAAGAAATGTTTGTCATATGAGTTAATAAACTCATCGTTAACAGGTCAATAGTCCTGTTTCCTGCGCTGAAAGTAAACTTCGATCGATAGTATCATCTGCATACTTCAGGATATGCCTGTTTCTCTGCTAGCTTCTACAGTCATTACTATACATTGCAAAAGAGAGCGGAAATGAAACACCATCCTGGAGTATCTACACTCTGAGGTCTCCCTGCCGAATTAGCCAAAATCCAACCAATAATATTTGGATCAAGATTAAAATGACTTAAAAACTTTTCTGCAAAAAAAAAAAAAAAAGCGTTAACAACAAGTAATAAATTAAAAAATGAAGGCCTTTAGAGATGTTTTGAAAACTCGAGGTGTTGATAAATGTGGTGAAGCAGAGTACCAGTTGCATCATCAGCTCCTAAACCAAGCCAAACTGCACACTGTCTTATTGGGTCCTTTCCCCCGCTTCTGAAATTATTTCATGACTAAAGACGCAAAGGTTACTGCTCTGTAACCATTCAACCATTTGGGTGTTCTTGTCTTAAGCACAGGTACAAACACACACTGTTGTGGGAACCGCATAGCAGACGATGTCGCTCAACTGCTCTGCACAAGTTTTAAGCAATTTTTCTAAAGGTTTAGCTGGCTCTGGGCCTTCTCGCACCTGCATAAGGGATGACAGCTTTTTAACACTGCTGGTGCCAATTTGTTGTCACTTTATCAGAGAATGTGTTTTGATTCTGGCAGTTACACTAACGCAGGGATCCGTCCAGAAAAGGAAATGGTGCCTTTGTCTGCCTTATTTTACTCTTCAGGAAGAGTACAAATACATAATCTTAGATATCATTAAAGCTATACTTGAAATTGGCACATCCTGGCCCGGTTTGCAGTATTTTAATCCTTTTTACTATGAAGAACATGTTTTGTTTAGCCTGCTTTGCAAGAGTCAAGAGTCCAAAGAGAAAAATTGGTGGCCTTCTTTTGATCAAAACATCACTGAGAGGCTGTCGTTCTTGTGAAGACTGCCACCACTTTACATGTTGCTGTTATGGGTGGTACCATAGTAGTTAAAATGAATCCTTTCTCCTCTGTTTTGTTGTGAAATATATCTTTTATGTGCAGGCATCTGAATGTTTCATAACACAAACTAAAGCAGAATCTCATACAATGCATTTCTCTGTTGTAATTCCTTTTTCTTTGTCTTTTCCTCTCACAGGCTTGCACTGGAATTGACAACATTGCAGAGGCAATCACTCTGTTAGAGCTTAATAACTGGGATTTAGTGGTAAGTTCATTATCTGTAGGCTTTGCTCTTTGACAGACAGGCTTAGTTCATCTAGAGTACAGGTTCAAGAGGGCAGTCAACATCCAATAACACACACACTGTTTAATTTTGTTATGGTCGAATGATTTCATCATTTTTACCCATTATGTTTTGTGAAGCAGGCAGCGTCTTGGCCACCCTCGATATGGTGACTGAGAGAGAGAGTGTGTCTTGAGGAAGTGGTATGAGATGAGAGACTCTCACTGTGAGAAAGAATGTGTTTCGCCAAGTTTGTATTAACTCATGATGAGTCTGAAAAACAAGGAGCCCTTTACCGCGCAGTGCATATTGAAGGGGTCAGTCTATATTTAGACCGATGCTGGCAGGAGTTCCGCGCAGGCAGCAGCAGTCCAAGCAGTGGTAGGACAGACAGCGGGGCCTGGACTCACTGCCCCTGTAAATTTGATGACGTGCAGTTCCTCTGCAGTAGCTGGTAGTTTTTGTAAACATTGACAAAACAAATTTGCTTCTGTGCTTGCGTATGCTGTGTGTGGGCGGGGTAGTTAAAAAAAGAATTAAAGAGCAGTGGTTCCCCCAGGATATTGTTGAGCAGAGCAGGGAAATTGTTAAATCCACCCAGATCCGGATGCATCTCGTCTTGTGAGCAATATAATTAGTAAATGACAGTCTAAACAATATATGCATTAATTAATTATGGCATTTGCTGTGTGAAATGCTGCCTTTGCTCTTTTCCCCTGAATGTTAATGATTTATTTCATAAAAGTGGAGGAGGTTTTTATTTCAGGGGAGAAAACGCAAGGTAAAAATATGCTAAATAAAAGTAACAAAACATCCAAAGAACTTCTCAAAAAATAACTCAATCCATTCCTCTGCTGCCCATCTATATGGTCAGTATGCTCCAAGACATATTATTGCCACAGAATGGCTAAATGCATTGGTTTCATTTCAATCCTTATAGACAGTGCACAATAGAGTACCTACCTGTACGTCATACTCTTCAATGTTTCAAAATCACTCTATCCTAGCGTTAGCTATCTTGGCCCACTTCAGTCGTCTTCTTTGGTCTGAATTCCTACTGTAGTTTACTGATGTGTTCCTGGCGCACCAAACCAAACTTCCTCTGTAAACAAAGCACTAGACTCTAATTATATTGTTGTTTACTTATCTTTGTGACTTCATGTGATACTGTAAAATTGAATGAAATGAATGGACTATGAAGGACTTTCTGTAAAGAAGTAAACTATAACCTTCTTACTGACACTTTTCAAGTCTACAATGGATGTTTGACACTCAAAGGATGCTCAAAGGTGTCAACAGTGTTGTGAAAAGATAAAATAAATGCCTTTGTCAGACTTTAGGTACTTTATGTAGCTTGACATCATATTGTGGCTTTTAAAAGCTAAGTGCCTTCCTCAACAGCAGATGTTTTGACTTGTCAATGTAAGAAAAGCACAGGTGTCAGTAATTACATTAACAATGGATCCGTTCGATCCCAGCAAGCCACAACAGTGTGACTGAACCAGCAATACACAGCTCGTACTCATTCCCAGTGCGTCAAATACTGAGGCTTCGTCACGGCCGTCGGCGTATCATACCGCCGCACAAGGCACCCTTTAGCACCTGTATGAGACGTACCGGGCTTTCCATTAACTACAATGTAAACCCTTCCACAGCAACAGTAAACTCTCAGAGAAAGTGCACCGGGAGTGTGGTGATGTAGTTTAAAGAGCAAAAAGACACACTAAAAGCGGGCGAGAGGTGAGGTGAATGGGTTACAACAACACAGGGCTTTCATCCAGGAGACCGCTGTTTGTGTCCTGTGTGTTAAGTTTCACTTTCTCGTTACAATCAGCTGTTCTTTCGTGTCCCGGGTTCACAACGTTCAGTTTCATTTTCACTTAACAAACATAGTAGTTTTAATCCCATACATGTAGTTTTTTTCCTAAACCTAACTAAGTGGTTTTGTTGCCTAGACCTACAGTTACTCCAAGGGGCATGACAAAGCGGTATTATGGGATGAGTTGGGATGAGAACGTATTGCAATACCAGGACCCTGAAACCGCAGCAGCTAAATGGAATTCAGCCAAAATGTCAAAATGTCCTCTGTGAAAAAGGCCTATCCTCTCCTTTTTAGATTTACACGTAGCATTGCACATTGATAAACAATAAAAGCAACAAAGGACAATGTAAGTGAGTTGAGAAACTCAAATATATTCTGACCTCAAAACAAACAAAAATAATTAGCAAAGCAGGCCCAACTAAAAAGTGGACTCTTAAGTGACCAAAGACTCCTGTTCAGTACTGCGTTGGACTATTAGTCCTGATTACTGCCACCACAGTTTGTGGCACTTTACCAACAAGGAATGTGTGGCTTCCTGGTAAACTGATCATGCAGACATCACTGCTTTATATAAACGCCTGCGTGTGATTGAGAGGATTGTGGTGTCCATGTCATTGATTTCATTGAAGCTTAAAGATGCCCTCCCTGTGGATTATTTGACCTCGATTAGCACTATGGAGCTGTTTTTCTATGAGTGGATCCCGTTTTTTTTTGTTTATCTTGTAGTCACGCACTAGGATGCACACGTGTGGGTCACACAATGCTGACAGTGGTTTTGCACTATTCCACTATCAACACATGCTGGTAATGTGCCAAGCAGTGTGCCAACAAACGCAGGGGAGAAGTAGTCTGCTTGCTAGCAAGTAAACATGGATTTAAACAATGCTGGATTTAAAATACTTAAAATATTGGCAAATGTTTTAAGACGGAGAAAATGTTTTTTATACAATACAAGTATCAAGAATACACAGAATGTGTTTTAGTGAGAAACACTGAATGTAAATATAGCTTTTGTTTACAAGAAATCTCCACAGGGCACCTTTAGTGTTTCTTGAACTTTTTCTGAGCAATTCCTGCAGCAGGACAAGTAGCATTATCTTGTTGACGATATCCATCCGTTATGGCCATGGATACAGACCATCAACACTTTATTAGTTTGTTTTTCAGTGTTAGTGTGAGACCCTTACATGTGTTTTTCATTCATTCAATACAAAAAAGAATAGGGGATATGATTATGCCAGCAGCACATAACAACTTACTTCATTTAGCTTGTTTTACAGTGAAGAATAGTGAGTGTTCGAGAGAAGTCCAATCAATTGTCCATTCAAACAAAAGCTCAGTGCGAAGCTGACAGTGGTTACTGTCATGTTTGTCCTTTCAACTCTCTTTGTTCTGATCAGCCACCTGGTTTGAATATTCCATCATTCTCTGTCACATTTTGTTGGGTTTAGTCTGAAACTTCTCAGCCAGCAAAACCAACATACCCTAATGACAAACATAATGTTACAGTATCAACCAGAATATAGTACATTTTGCCTGGTTACATCTGGACGTGCTAGGTGTTCCAATCAGTCACCTTTGCAGACAATCGGTCATTGTTTAGGTCCCTATTTACTAAAAAGTAAGGCATGATAAGGTAATAATTTATTTTTGGATTAGTAAGACATTGACAAAGTGCCATTTTCAGGATTTTATGACATTGTGGTGCCACAATGTTGATTTAACTAATAATGTTAAGTTTCAAAATGACCTTTTGTGGTTGTAGTAGGGCTGTCCTCAACCAAAGAAATTCTTAGTCAACTAACACTCGATTTTGTTGACTAATCAATTACTTGATTTAATTGACAGATTTGTAAAATTGAGTTTCTCCACAAAGGATCACTCAAAAGCACCACTTTAAATCTTGTGTTTACCAGAGATGTGCTCATATGTTTCTTGGAAATAAGTTATTCAGCATGAAAAAAGCATAAAAAATGACTAATCAACTAAAGAAATCTTAGTCGACTGAGACCAAAACTACCGATTAGTTGACTAATCGACTAAGAGGGGGCAGCACTGCATTATAGATTGTTTTTTGGGCGAGTTTTATGATTGTGCTGAAATTGTACTTGATATTAAAGTACCACTCTTTTGGACAAAATATGTAGCAAATTTAGAACATACTGTATAGTAGTCCTGAGCTGTGTCTCAATTTGGATACTTCTGTTAGTACACTTCCATGTAGTACACCATGTGCTTGCGTAGTGTCTGAATTTCGACAGGCAGGTATTGTCTCAAATCGCACACAGCTGTTGTGTACTCACGGAAGCTCGTAGATCAGCTGGTGATAGCCACAGACTACAGAAAACACATGTATATCTTAAATTTGTATAGTTTGGTGTTTGCCCTTTCAATCGCAACCACTATAGCTTCCTAGCCCGTCATTTTCACAAGTTTGAAATAGGTTGGTGGCCCCTCCCCTTTCCGCTACGTAGCAAAGATGGCGATCGTTGAGAGTGAGAAGTGTCCAGCGTTCCACACTTAATGTTTTGAGTACAACGTCCGGGTACTTAGAGCGCACTGCATTTTGCCATACTTCTCAGTGTGAACACACTTATACACTCAAAAGTGGAAGTACTGAAGTACGCACATTGAGACACAGCATTGGGCTTGTTCATTGGGTGTTCTGAATGACTGGCTAGCATGTCCTCTTTTAAAGAAATACATGTAAATTATTATGTTCTAGTTTACAGACTTGTTCTAGGCATACACAAAAAGCTTTCCATGACCAAATGTATGGGTTTACTTATTGATAAGTTTGGAAATGGAGTGCAGTTATCTTGGTCACTGTCAAGATACCTGTATAGAAATATATGCTGCAATATTTACCAGTCTTTTTGAAACATGCTTGTGTATTGACCGTTATTCCATGTTTTTGTCATGCTGTAGTTTACTGATTAACGATGTGATGGGTTGAACTTTACGGATCCCAGTACACAGTCAACTATTCAGAGAGTTGGCCATTGATACAATACAGAAACTAAAACAATGTTATATTATGTTGTATAAGTGACCTCTGCTTTCATTACAGGCAGCCATCAATGGAGTGATACCACAGGAGAATGGGATCTTACAAAGGTAATAACCATGTCGACACACATTTACTGTAAATCAGAGAAAATGTATCACTTGACTTTACAACACTGGACGAATGCTACCTGATCACGCACATCACATGTATGACTTTTCAAATGCACCCTGTGGTTCTTTGTGTTCTCTTTCTAGAATGATCATGTAAGAAGTATGAGACTATAGAGTGTTGCACGGATGACTATTTTTTTTGTGTATGAGTGCAATCGCCAGAAGTGAAAAGCTTACGCTAGGCTATGAACGAACTACACCACGAGGCATGAACGTCAGTATACACAACAAGGCGGACGAGTCGGCGTGATGACGTCTTGTAGGCTCATTTAGCCACTTGTTGGCAACAGCCTTTTTTTAAGACACATAAAAAAAAAATATCACGAGTGTGATAATTACTGACGTATTTTATGTCGTAGAACAAAATGTTAAAATCTCTTAAGCTTGTGTTAACCACAGACCTTACTTCAGGCATCGAACTAAAACCCATTCGAAAAAATCCACTGACTTCCAGACGAGGGAACTAGAAGTGCTAAAATGCTAACTCATTTCCGAGTTTGAGGACTCATTCCTGCAGCACTCTGACAAGGAAATATGAATGGTTAGTGGGAGTGGGGATACATGTCAGTATGTGAGGAATATGTGCCTGTGACAATAGTGTGCATCTACAATGTAGATTAGCATGTAAAACAACTTTCAAACAATGCAGGACATGTGAAACCAAAGCCTGATTGTATTAGCAGGAAATTGAATTCCGTGTTTTCGTAAGCTTAGCTTACAGTGGGTATAGTTTGCACACCGCTTCAATCGTGCAGAATTGATGAGAATATAATCCCTGTATCACCTGCTTCCATGATGAAAGTTTTGTTTAGTTAGATACATAATATATCCATATCCAGCAAATCAAGCTAGCATAGATGCTACTGAGTTGCAGGTTATTGCTCCTGCTATGGTTTCTAATCTGCTGTTTAATAGAGGAATAACATAAAAGACACTTCAACTGCAAGGAAAGTTTCTGCCAAGAGTGGAGTTGTACACAGTTTCTGAATAGAAAAGGTTTCTTTAAGAGGCTTTGAGCCCTTCACTTTCCCTCAACGGTTAGTTTACACTCTTGAATGCACTGGGCTGATCTGAACCCACTCGAACTGGAGACGTTCTGTTAAACCGTTTTATTTTGTGTGTACACACTTGTGTGTGCACGTGTGCGCATGCATGCATGTACTCCTAGTGCGGTTCAGGCCCTTGGGCCATGAGAATATTGCTGGTCTTTCTCGAGGGCACACATTGCTATGAATGGAGGCCGGTTGGCAGCGTGACCAGCAGCCAACACATTTACTAAGTGGCTGGCACTGGTATGAGTAGGCTGGCGTTGCCCAGTAAACAGACTGTGATGACGTGACCTGAGCTGGAGCCAGTTGGAGGCTACGCTAACGCTTCCATCTAAAATGCATTTCCCTCTTCCCTTGTGTCCTCTTTAGTAAGCAGGTTGGGAATTATAAGAAGCTTGTATTGTTGATCAGTAACCAGAACTCCTCAGGGCGTCAGGGAATCCAAAAATGATTTCCTGATATTGATAAAAATGCTCAATCCCTTGTTGAACTGGGTCACTGGTCTGACAGTTTGTCCATGGGTGAAGGGCTCAGCAGTTGTGTCTGCTTTGGGACACGTCTTGGACTACACAGGAGAACAGTGCCATCTAGATGTAGAGCAGCATGGAAGTATGCCCAAACAGCAACAACGGACAATTTAACAGACTTCAGTGTTACTGTGCCAAGTTTAGGCGGAAGTTCACTCAGGATCGTTTTTACTTGTTGTGAGAGCACTCACTATAAACTAGTTTTTTTTTTCTCAGATGCTTTCAAGAAGTGTAAGAATCCTCTTGGCAAGAGCTGTCTCATTTGTGTATCATCTCAATTTATATTCTCCCCACAATACATGTAAGATGATAGTAGTTGTCTGTCTGGTTCACTTTAGTGGCAGTTATACTTTGTGCCGAATACTATCTCAGTAGCCTCCTGCAAAAACTGCCATGTCCATACATAGGTTAGGTTAGGCTAGGTTAGGTTATCTTTATTGCCCCACAAGGGGACATTTGTTTTGCAGCCAGCGTTCACATACAAACTTAATACAAAAGACAACATCAATGACACGTCAACACAATAAAAAACAGAGCGAGAGCAAAGAAATTGTACCAACTACACATATACAATCATGCAATTGTGTACAAGTGTGTAAAGGAAGTGCAAAAAGTGCAGCCAGACTGCTATATGCTATTGAGCATATTAATAGCACTTTGAATGAAGGACACATGTAATCTATTAATTCTCCTAATGGGTATCCAGAAATAACAGAGAGAAACAAAGTTTGAACTCCTTCAGGAGTGGACGGTCCTGGCAGTCCAATATAGCATTAGCCCTTCTAAGGACCTGCCTATTATAAATGTCCAGGAGCATAGCCGGACACCTCCCTGAAATCTTACTGGTATTTTAACAAGACTTCCAAGTCTGTTGTTGTTGGACAGATTTTAGATTTCCAAACCGAGCAATTATACAAAACATTAAAACAGATTCAATAAAACATCTGTAAAAGAGAGTCATCATCTCAGAAGAAACGTTAAAAGAGTTCATTTTTCTCTGGAAAAAAAAATTCTTTGCTGGACCTTGTTAGAGGTAACATCAACATGATTCATAGCACAGTTTGTCATCAAGAACAATACCCAAATATTTGTAGCAATCCACATGGTCAATTGAAACCCCTTTAACAACCGCTGGCAGAGGGCTTAGTGGTGACTTCCTTAAGTCAATAATCATGTTCATATTCCACATATTTAAATGTACTACTCATGGTACGAATTCCTTCCTTTTCCGCAACCTATATTCCATGACACAAAGAGGGATTAACTTGTCTTTTCACATTCAATAACTCTTACGCAGGGTTTAAATCAGATAACTTGATGTCTATGTGATCCATCCACCAGTGAAACATTTTCTTCTGAAATGATCTCCGAAAAGCTCAATATTGAGTGATTTCAGTGTTCAGTTATGCCGAGGAAACCATTTGGTTGGGTTAATTTCCCACCCTTTTGCCCAACTCATGATTTTGTGGCTGTTGACAGTCGACCTCCGCTTCAGGACAGCGGTCTCTCTAATGTGGTGGGCCAAATAAAACACAGCCTTTGTTAGAAAGTCTGAGTCTGGCACTCTGTTCTTGAGAGACAGTTGCTGCTTACACTTCAAGGAACAAAGGGCACACTTTGTTCGGTGTCTGGGGACAAAAAGACACAATTTACTGTGTTGTGTGAAACTGGTCATACACTCAGCAAGCAGCAAAGAGAAAAAGCATGAGAGAGAGTAAGAAGATATTGTAAGGCAGGGTGGGTGGGAGAGCTGCTTGTTGCTAGTATATATTTCTATCTTGCGGTAGCTTCTGTTGGTTCTTGACCATCAGGTTACAGGCTAAAGATGAGGACGAAGATACGTCTGAAACAAATATATAGAGATTTTTTTCTGATTGCATCTGTTATGTTCTGGCTGTTTCTGTCCACTTTGTCTCGTCATGATCTTCCATGAAAGCCCCTGAGATTTTTAAGATACTGTATGAAGACTAATCAATTTTCCAGGGCTGCAACTAACTTTTTTTTTTTTATTTTCATTATTGATTAATCTGTCGATTATTTTCTTGATTAGTTGTTTGGTCCATAAAATGTAAGAACATGGTGAAAAATGTCTCCCAAAGCCCAAAATAACGTCTTCAAATGTTTTGTTTTGTCCACAACTCAAAGATATTCAGTTTACTGTTATAGAGGAGTAAATAAACCAGAAAATATTCACATTTAAGACTTTCTTTTCTTAAAAAAAAGTACTCAAACCGATTAATCAATCTTCCACACCATCACTAACATTGTCACCTCTTTACAGTAACTTTTCCAGTGAGGCGAGCCAGGCCAGCATGTTCGGACCTCCTAGCCAATCAGAAGCAGCCGACGCAGCAGCAGGAGGTTCAGTTCCTCCCCCATCCTCTTCGTCTTCATCCTCCTCTCCTCCATCGTCCTCAACTTCAGCTTTTTGCCCCGTCAACCCCACCTCCCGACACATTGTAGAGCGCCAGCCCCGGATGCTCAACTTCAGGGTGGAGTACCGGCAGCGCACTATAGAGCTGGTACTGGAAGAAGGCAGCACAGTCGGTGAGCACCACACACACACTGATATAAATACTGTGTACAATACTATAAAACATGTCACACTGCCTCTTTGTGCATGATATACATTTTCATCTGCATAAATCTATTTTACAGGAGAAATCAAACAAATCCTTGAGACAGAGCTTGGGGTTCCAGTGTCCAAAATGCAGCTGAAGGGATGGAAGACTGGAGATGTATCCGACAGTGTGAGTTAACACACCCAATACATGTTTGTGACAAACAGGCAAGTGAAAAAAGACAGCACTGGTGTTATGGTTGTACCTTGGGTTGTAACGGTACACCGGTATATTAAGCTATACTGTGGTATGAAAGTTTATGGTTAGCATACCGTGGACATTTGCTTATGCACGTTATTTTGGTTGGGACAATCTTTCAAATCTAGTGTACTCTTGGTAGTTTCTCAGCATTACCGACCCAACCTTTAACAATTAACATAGACTGCTTCTGAATGTACCTTTTAACTCACAAACACACTCACTTATGTCAGTTTAATACCGTAGATACGCAAATGTACACGGTATGATAACCGTCAACTTTCATACCGCGGTATACCTCGATACTGGTGTACCGTTACAACCCCAGGTGATATGAGCAAAACCCATAGACTTTTATATTTTCTTTCTTTTGTTTTGCTTTTGCAATTTGACTTTATGTTCTGTGTCTTAATCTAAATAAATGTGATTATTTTTACATCTCAAATTTTAGCCGCAAGGATTCGAACATACATGCATGCCACTGTTTTAACACTGTTATCCCAAACATCCTTTAAAGCCATGAGTGTGTTCCTTGCTCAGATCACCGAGCTCTAGCCAACATACCAACATTAGGCCTGTTGCCTACCCCGCAATCACTACAACTATTTGATGTTCCTAAAAAACAATATTTCCACTTCCAACCAAGTAGTGCAGAGTAACAGGCTTCCCTCAAAATATTAATCAGGAGATGAATGAAGTAAACATTCAGATGAGCACAAATTTATTATTTTTAATTCATAAATCCTTCCAAGTGTGTGAAACTATTTTGAAGTTGTATCTTTGTGTGTGTGTAATCAGACGGTGATGAGAAGTTTACACCTGCCCAAGAACAACAGCCTGTATGTCCTGACCCCAGACATCGCCCCCACTGCCAGCACCAGCACCAGCACCAGCACCAGCAAAAACAGGTATTCAGACAAGCATTCAGCACTCTATCTCACTCTGCTTTTTATATTTATAATCTCACTATAAATCCTCTTCCAATCCTGCTATACATACACTAGTAACCAGAAAATACTACCGGTAGTTGTATGAGCGTAGTAACTAATAGTGAACACCAGGTGGCGGTCTTCGTCAAGTTATGGAGAAGATGTGTCCAGAATCCATCCGGCAAATACCATTTTCATTGGTATATTAAGACACATTTGAACTGCTAGAGCGCATTCATTTCCTCACATCCATTGTGACATTTTGAGAGGAACATCTGCCGCCGCAATCTCTGTTGTGTAAATAATAATTTTCCCTCCCGTCTTTGTTTCTTTCAGCCTTGCTTAAGGTTGTTTTGCATCATACTCTTTCATAGACTGTGATATCCACACTTCATATCTATTATTTATCTCCCAGTCTGTCACATTAGTGATAGTACCCAGTGACAATAGAGATTTGTTGAGAAAGCTTCATTAAGCCGGTGCTCTCCATCCGGAGGTTGTCCTGTTCATTTCAGTGAATCCGTGGCAGTATTAGCAACCTTTCCTTCTGAAATGTCAGGCTGCTCAGTGTAAAGCCAACGCAGTAATACAATCACAGGTGGCAGCTGAACATGTGATTGTCCTTTCATCAGTGTCAGGTAAACATCATCCAAAGAAGTCATATTCCTCGCTTCATTTCACCTGCGTGTTGTAGGGTGACCAAGATAATTCCTTTTTTATTTTTAATTTGAGGATAAGAGCATAGGACTGGTAAAAATAGATATATGTGAGGGTACATGTCTGCGTCTGTGTGTGTGTGTGTGTAAACGAGTAGGACAAAGACATATTGGACGGCAGAACTAAAAAAAAAACCTTTGGAATGATAAAAAGAAAGGCTGAAAGGGAATTACAAAAATGTAAGGAACCACTGATCAGTAGGCAAATCATGGAAAAATAAATGTATTTTTTGATAAGAGTGTATACGGCTCGATACACTACAAAAACTGAAATCTAAGTAAGATGAAATGTCTTAAATCAAGGAAAATTATGCTTGTTTTTTGTCTGACAAGATATGGGGCAGATTTTATGTTGGAGCGTTTCACTTGTTTCAAGCTTTTTTGCCTTTTAATTATCTTACTAAGATATTATAACTTGTCAATGAGCTTTTATTACTGGTTCTGAGTAACTTAATGCTTGAAACTAGAATTACCAGAATTATAAAGCTGTTTGATCAACACTGGCAAGTACAAAACTGCTTTGTCGAAATCAGAATTTCTTATTTCAAGCATCTCATCCTTTTCATCTCTTCACATATTAAGAACAGATAATGACCAAATGGAATTCGCTGTCTTATTGTCAATCTTACACCACAGGACAACAATCATGTATTCCTATAGATAAAATACAGTTCAGAACAAAGATTTTATATCTTGGAAACACGCTATGAGTAATTTGTACAATTCTAAAAGACGGTTCAGAAGAGGACAAGCATTACAACTGGATCTATTGCAAAGCAACAACACTCAAACGATTCTGGAAATAAATAAATAAATTGGATCCTAAGCAATTTAAGAAAAACCCAATGGAAATTATAGAGAACAGTGACAGTGAAAACAAAAAAAGAAGTAGTCCTTGGAAAATGGGAGAAAGATTTATTTTAAGGAAATATTCCACCTGACTTTGATGACGCTTTTTTTAAATGACATCTGTGCTACAAAATTTGAGTTGGAGGTGGTTATGAAGCTTTTGGGCTAATACCCCAAATACATTTCTCAATCGAGACATTACTATAGAATGATTATGTACTGAGGTGAGTCACACAGATACTGATATGATGTGAACTGACTTGTAGTCTAATTTTTGAAATACTTTCTAAATAAAAAGGGAGTTCAGTTCTCTTTTTAAAGAAGAATTTGAAAGTGTAAATGACAGTTGTCAGGGCATCAAACCAATGATCTGTTGATCTTTACAAATCAAGACTCCATAGTTTAACAATGGCATGTTTAGAATCGTGACCTTAAAATCGAAAGTCAAATCGAATTGTGGATTTGGAGTCGTGACACTCCTAGTATAGAAGAATCTAAAAGGGCTGTAGGCAAAGCAAAACTGAAGAAGGCATCACAAATAGTAGGTATTAAAAATGAAGCTTTGAAATCTCCTCATCTTTTAGAGGTCCTCTTGTATCTTTTCATGACATGCTTTGAATATGTTAACCATATGGTCAACGTGGTACAAATCCATTATTAAAGAAAGAAACAAGCCTGTATCCATCATGTATATTCAATATCAACAATTATTAGAACAAGAACTGACAAAAGCAAATCCACATTTGCATGTTTTGTTGACTTTCAGAAGACTTCTGACTGGATTAATAGAGATTCGCTTGCCTTAAAATTACAGAAGTGAGAGTTGATGGTAGATTTTATAAAGCAATCCAGACCTCGTATAGTTGCTCAGTTGCTCGTGTCGAGATCAATGATATGATTACTGATTGGTTCGATACATCTTTTGGAAAAGAAAACAAGGTAATAATTAAACAAATAATTAGTTTTGGTTTAGTTGCTTTAGAATATGTTCGGACATATAAATATTTGGGTTTTTCTCTTGATGGATTTATGACTTTTGAGGTTTGAATTGGGTCCCTTGTTGAGTCTGCTGGGAGAGCTCTAGGATCAGTCATTGACAAACTGAAATCATGTACTCATAGGAGCCAAAGATCTTTAGTTGAGAGCTGGTAATCTTCCTCTGACCATTGAGGTTCGTCAATTCAAAAATATTAAGGAGTAAAACCGATTGTGTGAGTCCCGTTTTCTTTTGTACTGTACAATTATTTTTTTTTATGACCAACTGTTTACTGTCATTTTCAATACAAGCGGTACAATACTAATAGAAACAATACAAGAAGTAGACAAGAAGAGAGAATGTCACAAATTATATAATCACACATTTAAATTAAAAAATAGATATAGAATAATAATAATAGATCCTAATCAACAACAAAATAAAACAAAGCCTACATACGGTTACACTGGCCGAAGTCATACATCCAAATACATCAAACAATCCGATCCAGATGATCCAACATCTGAGAGGGGTTATGGCCTTTATTATCAACCATTCACAAAGTCCAAGTAGACTTCTCCACCTGGTTATTGAGACGGAGAGACAGTTTCTCATAGGCTGCTACGGTCTCTAGTTGACCGAACCTTACGTTCACTGGGGGCAAACCCGTAGACTTCTACTCACAAACTACAATTTTCATACCCAACATAAGAGCAGTATGAATCCAATCTGTATTTGACATGGGAAAATCGTACAGGGGATCACTCAAAATGTACAAACTAGGAGAAAATGGAACATCGTCAGCAATGATCCATGTAATATTTTCACGAATGGCTGACCAATAATCTTGTGCTTTTGGGCAGGACCAAAGAAGGTGTACCGGTGTGGCATCATTCTTGTTACATCTCCAGCACTCTGGACTCTCCCTCATTTTATTGGCGGAGATGTATAATATGGTGTACAAGATTCAAAGGTACAATATTTCCATTTTCCATTTAGTCTTGTTTTAATCTCTCTGGACGTTTTCTTTAAATTGCTTAGAATCTTTGTCCACGCCTCCTCAGAAAATGACAATATAAACTATTTCCCACACCACTTAAGGTTTAGATTACTGTACAAATTTTAATAATTTCAGAGAGTTAATTCTCCATGAAATGTCTCGACAAAACCCTGAAATATTCTGGTGTATAAATGAGCAAAAATTTGAATGGTTCTTTAAATTTGAAGTATACTAATTTTGTCTTAAAAGCCTGGAAAGAAGACAAGACAAATGATTTGATTAGCTTTTATTCAGATTTTTTCCAGTACTATGTAGTATAATATTTTTATCAGTGATTCCTGATTGTTGTGACGATGATCGTCTGAAGATTTGATTGTGAAAGATGCTTAAGCTTTATGTTCAGACTTTCTCTGTTTGGAAATGTATTTGCAGCACTCTGGTCCTGGCTTGTATGAATTAATGGTGTCTTGTACTGTAGGGCCATGCGGGCTGGGCATAGTTAGTTATATGTATGACACAATACTAAATATGTCATTCATTCATTCATTCTATTGATGACTAATAATAATATGAGTTTTTTGTTGGGCTGCAACTAATGATTATTTTCATTGTCAATTAATCTGTCGATCATTTTCTCGATTAATCGATTAGTTGTTTGCTCTATATAATGTTGATCAGTGTTTCCCAAAGCACAAGATGACGTCCTCAAATGTCTTATTTTGTCCACAAATCAAACATATTCAGTTTACTGTCATAGAGGAGTAAAAGAAAACAGAAAATATTCACATTTAAGAAGCTGGAATCAGAGAATTTAGATTTTCTTTTCTTAAAGAATAACTCAAATTGATTAATCGATTATCAAAATAGTTGCCGATTAATCAATTAATTGTTGCGGCTCTAGTTTTTGACAGTTGTCATTTTAAATGCTGAATTTTTAAGAGCATTTTTAAGTAAGGACACCTTTTGGTGTAACGTTCTGTGATTGCCAGTTTTACTGTATCGTTTAAGTTTAATGAAATTGCTCATGTTATCAAACATTTAAATCATATAGGAGATCATATCGTATGTTTTGACAATCTTCAGTAGCACTTCCCTGAGATACATTTCCCTGATTAGTCAGAGTTGTTTCTAGTCTCACATATGATGGCCATTGTTTGTTTGTTGACAGTGGATTCTAAATTAAACTGTACTGTAACTCTCCCCACATTTCCTCATGTTAGTAGCCAAGCAGGCATCCGCATGTCACCAGAACACTTGTAAAAGAAGTCATTTGGCAGTTTGCCGCTTTGCCTGCTAGTTAGGCTAAGTGGTAGTTATATTGTGTTGGCAGCTAATGGCCCTCATCTCCCCAGTCTTCCCTCCCTCGCCTCCCGCTCCTCGTCTTCTCACTCCCCCACTTACTGCTGTGTCTTTTTAGCAGCGCCGTTGCCATTTCTCCAAGTGTTATCGATATCATTTTGGGTGTCGGGAGCTCATTATTCTGTGTCAGCTATTTCGGTGGAGGAGGACAGTCGGGGCTGAATGGAGTGGGTGGGCTCCTGTGTGTATGCACATGCATTTGTGTATGAATGTGAGTGTGTGTGTATGGTGACCCTGCTGTCATACTGGGAGAGGATAGGTGACAGATCACAAAGCAGGAGGGGGAGCAGCAGTCCCCTGTAGCGGGACCAGACAAGCTGTTAGCGTGCAGTAAAAATAAACTGTGGTCACACCGTAAATCCACAGTAAGCGCAATTTGTGTGCAGTGTGTGTAAATTTGTTGCAGTAGACAGAGCTCGGTGCCACTAAAGGCTTCAATCTAAAGTTTACAGGGAGGGGAGCACACATTAACACCGTCATACCAACTCAAGGTACTAATGTGTCTTGATAAAGTGAACTTATCTGATCTGGTGCCACGGTCTACTTCTGCACAATTATTGAAAACAAAATTATGAATGAACATGTGTAATATTACGGCCCCAGTTATTAATCCCAGAGGTATAACTCTTCCTAAAAACTACAGTAACTTCATTATACTTTAGTAAATTTTGCCGCTCAAAGTTGAGACTGTTACACACATTGTCTCTATTTATTGTCTCTTTATTACAAGAAATTAAATCAATAATTGCTTCTTTGTCATTCTGGTGGCATGGCTCCTCCTAATATATGAAAAACTGCTCAAAAATATCTGTACCTGACTATTCAATTGAAGACATATCTCTAAAAGACAGGCTGTGGTGCCCATGCCTTTTAAACTTGGCCAACTGGACTCACACATGGATCAGTCTAATTTACAACATTGTCGTAGATACCGTTGTATCCATGGCATCAAATTTGTTTTCACATTTAACAAAAAAAACACACTGCAGAGGTCAAGACTGCACCTTTGCATGGTTGTAGAATCTGATTTATTTGCGAAGTGCGTGTGCACATACAGGGAATTTGAATAAAAGCTAGGAACAAGGACAACAAAGCTCGATAGTAAAGGTAAAGAACAGACAGGACTGTTAAATACACGAGTATGTGGATAAAATAGGGTGTATATAGAAATATTATATAAAAAGCACAAATGACCAACAATAAATTAAGAAATAAAAATATCTCTACACAAATCAAGTGTTCTGTAAGTTGTAAATAATACAGTATGTAGTGCAAAATAAATAAATACTGGATGGATATACATGGACTGTATGATTATGTACATGTAAAGATATCTATATACTGTATGTGCTGCTTGTAGGATTTACTCGGCCTTATCCAATAAAACCTGCGTCTTCACTTCTCCTTACAGCAGGTGATTATCATTATCTAATTAACCATGATGAATTTAAACATTGCAAAAATGTAATAAATAAATAAATACAATTGTTACCATTTAATAAATATATGCAATGTTTATCTTATTTTCCTTTAAGCGGTCTAATTCTCTGTCTTAACTTAGATGCATGTTGCACACTCTAAAGCTGTTTTCACACATGCAGCCGGCACCAATGTAGGCTTCAAATATCAATATAAGACCGTCGTGTTTGGTGTTAAAAAACTACTTAACAAATGAAAAGTACAGACTATTTTCTCATTTAATTAAGTCAATTATTGTCTATCACGATATCTCGATATATGATTTCATCACCATACTATTCCATTGAAAGACGATAAATTATCATATTGAATTATCCCCCTGCCCTAAAGAGACAATGCATGACATGATTATAACACACACAAAGACTTAAAGTTGCTGTATGACAGTCTATGGTTAATTGTGCATAATGTGTGCACAGGTGATATAGAACCACATTTTTGCTACTTCGGTTTAGTATCTAGGAGTGAAATGCCACTGTAGGTAATTCTGTGTTATGTTGTGAAATCAGGATAAATATCTAAAAGCGTAAGAAAATATGTATTTATTGTTATTACTCTTAGTAAAAGCAGTGTTGTGGCTGCTAATGCTATTGTCTAAGAACTTAACCGATATTCCCAGTTCAAATTGTTCTCTTTGTTATGAATGAGGTTAATGAAACCACTGTCTCCTATATAACAATATTTGCTAGTTTGTAGTTGTCCACCCAAATTTAATTTCACAATGTTTATTTGCTTCAAATTGTTGCTGAGTAAAAAATGCAAATGTCCCATAAATGGTAATATCCCTGGCAATTACTATGTGGAGCTTGGCTCATGCAGCACACACACACACACCTAAACCAAACCGACTGATTAAATAGTGCTGCACTGTCATTATGATCCCGCTGAGTAAACTCCTCTTAGTTGTCTTGTTTGATTAGAAATAAATCTTGAGGCTTTGGGAGATTTTCCTCTGAGCACCGATCCATCTCAGGTAGTTATTTAGTTAGCGATGTGATGTGCAGTTAGTACTGCAGTGTCAAAGCACCGAGAAGGAGACGGTTTCTCTCTGTGGCCATGTTGATGACTGCCTGTGAATACAAGAGGGTGTTGAGGAGGACCTAATCTCTTGCATAAATGATGAAGGCCTGATGAATATTTCAATGGAGCCTGTTTCCTCCCTCGTTTATTCTCCGCTCGGCTCTCGGGGAAGCATGTTTGCCGAGGAAAGGTTATTTTAATTTGAACTCTGAAAGAAAATTTGAAATTGCAAAAATGATTCATTAGGTTTTGTGTGTTTTTAATGCGGCTTCCTGCCTCTTTCACCTCCACCACCACCGCCACCACCTCTCCCTCTGTGTGTCAGCTATCCAGTAGCAGATGATGCTTTAGGTAAGAGAGCTAGCTAGTTAGCTAAAGCAGCCCCGATGGGAGGTATCTAACAGTTAGCATGCTGATTAACTTTGGGACAAGATGGCAGACCAGAACAGAGCAGAGCCTCAACGGTTTCGCATCCGTCTGCTTTGTTGTGGATGCAAAATGTGGAGGAGGTAAGAAGACCTTGTGTGTACTTCATGACCTCCTCAACTCTCCTGGTCGGCGTGTTTTGACGTGTTTGTGTGTCTCTTAAACAGATGAAACGCACGCATGATGGTCGTGAGAGGTTGTAGAGACTGTGTGTGTGGGTATTTGTGTTTTGCAGGCACATGCCACAATTTGTGTGTGTCTGTGTGTGTCTGTGTCTGGCAGTGCTAGTTTAATAAGGTCTAGAGTCTGCTCTGTGCCGCGGGGACTCACAGCTTAGGCGATGGGCTTACCTCAGAATGAAACCAATCTGTTTAGCCTGCTCTTCTCCCCTGCAAAACGCTCCATTTTCTCTGTCCATAAAGTTAAATGACATTTTCCTCCCGGCACCCTTATGCCATGTCAAGTACCTCCAGAGATGTTGCAGGCCGACCTGGATGTCACGAGTGTGTGTGCGTTGAGTGAGAAAGAGACCTCTGAAGGCAGAAGCAAACACTGAGACATCCACATTTCAACCCCCGTGCTGCTGGAAGGGCCTGCTTCTATCAGAAGACAGCTGCTTTGAAAACATCAGCGGTGAAAGCAGCCGAGACAAAGGGATATTGGACTTGAAACATGGGTGTTTTGTTTATATATGAACCAGCAGGTCCTCCTCAGACAGATGGCACATTTTTTTCCCCTCTGAATGCATTTGATATTTTGAGTAGCTATATTTGTACTATAGAGCAAAACGAGTAAATCTTGAACAGAACTCCACCCACACACGCACCAAATGGCTTGTCGGTCTGCCATAAATGACTGATAAGATGTTCCTTCTTTGCTTGGAAGGACAGAGTAACACTTCCACTCAGTTTACCCTCTATCTCTGTCTATTTAGGAGTCTAGCTGCCTGCCAGCAGTAGCTCGGGACTGTGTCCAAACATAATCACGATATTAGCTAGATCCTTATTTATGTGTCCCTACCCCTTCCATTTTTCTCACTCTCTCTCTCACACACACATCTCTCTCATCCTTCTGCTCAGCCCTATTACATATGCATCCATCCTTCCCACTCCACACATTTCCAATCTTCCCCAGTTAGCTACAACAAACATTACATTTACATATTGATTTCGTAGTTTTAGTCAATGTAAATATGCTGTCATTACAGTAAATTTGAGCTTCTGTTAACATAAGCTCGTCCAGATCTGCGCAGATTAAGGGTGTGATTGCATAATTAATGTGTGCGCTACATATTAATTCCCCCATCCCTCTCTTTCCCTCAACTCTTCCTCCTCTCCTTGGGTTCTGAGCCCTGATTAAGTGCCTGCTTCGGCCCTTAAGCCTCCCATTGATATTCAGCCGCACAGACCCAGCGTTTGCTCAAAACGCTACTTAACCTCACAGCTTATTGTAAATGAAGCTTCCAAAAGTTGATTCCCCCACCACCTCCTCTCTACGTGGAGCACACAAAGTGTCTGCGTTTGCGTCGTTCACAAGCGTCTCCGTCACAGCTGTAAGCTGCTGAGCAAGCTACGGTGCACCAGTCCAGAAAGTCTGACCCTTCAGGGCCTCTTGGACAGATTGTGTCTTCACTGCCGGGTCTCTGCTCACAATGTAAAACAGCATATGACATCCACTGTGAGAGAGTGGACATCTCAGACCAGTGGTTACCTGTAAACCGCTTTTATCTGTCTTTTTTTGCCCACTGGTGAATGTTGTTTATGGTTTGAGGAATTATAATAGAATTATTGTAATTTTTAAGACATTGTTACGTTTGAATGGATTGATTTATAGATAGATTGTTAAGGTCTCCAATTATTCATGCAGTTGGACGTGAGATAAAATGGTATGTCACATTGTAGGGTTCAACATTAATGTTTTTTTGCCTAAAGTAAATTTTTCCTTGCCCCTGTACAAATTGTTTTATTTATTAGCAGTTATTAAATAACTCTTAGCTTATGGCACTCCAGGAACTTGACATGCCTTTGAAAAAAGACCCTGTTTTATCCCCCTTGCTCTCAAATTTGCAGCAAACTGTGCAATACATAGTTTGAGTTTCACCCACATCCTCTAAAGCCACCAAACTAAACTCCTGTTTCAAGGATAATTGAATTGCTCACTTGCGCTTCAGCTCATAAACTTTGTATTTACCTGCCGCTATTTTCTTGCAAGTGCCCAATCGGTACTGTGTATGTGCAATCATTTCACTTCCATGTTGTAATACTATGAATTTCAATTAAAATGGAGGAATGTTTCACCATGTTAAAACTGATGCAGAGAGCGATAGTAGCTTAGTTTAGGAGCATTACATAGTCATCAATTATAGAATCATCTTCAGGTGTCTGGTACAGCTTACAGTAGCCTGTAATTGATATGAACTGATATGTAATTGATATGACTATAATCACTATACTGTCATGTTTCAGACGGTAGACAGAGGCAGTGAAGTACAGCAGTTATACAGCCGTAATCCAGCAGCATCTGCTGAAGAGGTAGCATCTCATGATGCACAATAACGGCTCTTCATTTCATCATTTGTTTCTTTGGCTTGAGAATGAAAGTCGTTGCATTGCTGGTCCCTTTCATATAGAATAGTCCACAGTCTGAAACAAAAGAAAAAAGACAGACAACTCAGTACCTGGAGCTGCAGTTGTTGAGTTGTTGGTGTTGGTTAATAACAACCTTACCAGACCCTGCCATGTGGTCACTCTGGGCTGCTGTATGTCACAGTAAAGTCTTGCTTTTAAGATGTCTTTAGGGTTTGCAGTTAGAAAGGTGCTGAAGGCTCTCCTGGGTTTACTTCATAATAGCTGCCAAGCTTGTTAGCGATAAGGCAGCTTGATGGACTCCATGCTGTTACTGTGCAGGTGGACATAGCTGTGGCAGCCTGCTGTGCTGAGCGCAACTCTGGCCAGGCTTGTTAAGACACAACCAGTGAAGTGGGCGCCTCGCCCCCAGAGGAGGCACCCACCTCCCCGTGGGCCAGCAGGTTACCACTAGTTGACAAGTTTCAGCTTGCCCTTTACTTGACTGAGTGGCTCTTAGTGATAATGTTTGTTTTTCTGTGCCCCCTTTTCTTTTTCCTCCTCTTGCGTCATTATCCTGCCTCGCCTCTCGTTTTTTTGCATCAATTTCAATTATTTATTTTTTTTTAAATCTCCTACGGTGCCCATCCCTGTTTCTTACCCTTATATTTTTTCCCCTTCTCATTTAGTGGTCTCCAAGAGTCGTTAAACCAGACCTTCCTGCTGGTCATCAGCCACCGCGAGGCCCAGAGGGACTACAATCTCAACTTCCCCGGCACCAGAACCATACAGGAGGTATGACACCAGCATGCACGCAGACACAGACACAGACCATACAGGACGTCAGAAAGTCACTTTATACGCCCAGACACACACACAAAAGCTCTCAGTAACTCACCCTCACTCGCTCTCACATACATAATATTATTGTACCTGATTCTAGCTTCCCATAACACAGCTTTCATTCCATTTGCCAAACATTGCTAGTCTATCTCAGCCATCGATTCATTATTCATCACAAATGATCACATTTCCGAGCACATAATTACTCTCACAGCTGCGGTCTGGTACAACCCCCTCTTTTCCTCCCCACTCCCCTGATGCTGCGTCTTTCTCCCTCTCTCTCAGCAGTCTAGGAGGCGGTTTAAATACTGAACATTGTTTGATCTAGGCATGCGGGAGCAGGAAAAGAGACAGAGTTCCATTCATTTTCCTCATCTGAAACTAAACAGTAGATTGGGCGGCCTATGAAATATTTATAGTAACTCATACTGGACCCGGTGTGAAAGCAGTACACCTCGCTGTCCATCGGTTATTACTACCACAGCTGCAAATGGATTCAAGCTTGAAAATATATGTGTGTGCTTGCTTGCCTATGTAGATGAGTAAGTGTGTGTGTGTGTGTCTGTGTCAATGTTTGGCCCCATGTGAGTTCAAATCGTCACTCCCCCACACTGCTACTGCATACTGCACTAACCCCCGTGCAGAAGGAGAGCGTCAGTTGTTATTCACAGTGGGTCGCCTGCTGCCACAGGTGAGGAGAAATAAACTCCCCAAAGACTGATCAGGTAAAAATAGGATAGTCCCACCATTTATTTTTTATCTCACATGTTAAAGGGGAACACCACACAAATTAAGAATTCAAATATGTTATTTCTAGGGCTATTAATTAATTAAAATAGTTAATCGTGATGAATCACAAATGAATCTGTTTAAAATGTACCTTTAATTTAATACTCTTATCAACATGGGAGTGGGCAAAATATGCTTGCTTTATACAAATGTATATATTTATTACTGGAAATCAATTAACAACACAAAACAATGAGAATTATTGTCCAGAAACCCTCACAGGTACTGCATTTAGCATAAAAATATGCTCAAATCATAACATGGTAAACTCAAACCCAACAGGCAACAACAGCTGTCAGTGTGTCAGTGTGCTGACTTGACTAAGGCTTGCCCCAAACTGCATGTGATTATCATAAAGTGGGCATGTCTGTAAAGGGGAGACTTGTGGGTACCCATAGAACCCATTTTCATTCACATATCTGGAGGTCAGAGGTCAAAGGAACCCTTTGAAAATGGCCATGACAGTTTTTCCTCACCAAAGTTAAGTGTACGTTTGGGGAATTATTTAGCCTTCTTTGCAACAAGCTAGTATGACATGGTTGGTACCAATAGATTCCTTATTTTTCTAGTTTCATATGATGTCAGTGTTTTCACTCTAGCTTTAACATTCAGCCCGCTCTAATCTAAAAATCACAAGTTGCGTTAACTCTTTAAAGTGTTAATTCTTTAAAGTCTCTGTGTCATCAAGAACACATCTCCCAATTAATTGTCTATGAAACAGCTACACACTTTATACCCTGTGACATCACAAATTTGAGTTTTGGCGCTCTAGTTTTGGGATTTGGGAGAGAGTTGTTCATGTTTACTAATATTGTATGAATTTTGAAAATTGGCATAGTTCCCCTTAAAGTAATCATTGTTTGCACTAAATATTGAAAATCAGTCCTTAGCTGTTTTCATTCCTGTGGCAGCTTTACATATTTATTTCCTGTTTTTCTGTTGTTTTTTTGTCTTAATGGTCTTCATGTTTTACATCCAGCTAATTATTTACTTTCAAGCAGCAGTGAAAGGTGTTCCTCCTAACTTCTTTGCTCACTGCAGCCGCCGGCTCCTCGGTGCGGGTGAAGATTACACTAATAATAATCAGGCTACTAGCGGGGCTTGTAATGGTGCTAATTGAACAGATTAGTACAACCAACATCTGCACTGGAGGAGGCGACTCGCCTCGCCTCCCTGTTTTCTGCCTCTCCTCCCTCCGCTCTCTCCTTTTCTCTCCTCCCTCTGTCATCTCTCTCTTTCTCCTCTCACCCTCTTCTCAGGCAGATGGTTTTGATGAGCACCCACTGTGAACCTTAAGTGTTTCTGCTGGGATTACAAACACTGGGGAGGGGTCCCCGCGGTGTGGGAGGGGGGAACCATGGACACAGAAAGGAGGCAAAGGACTGTTGGCTTGGTGGGGGTGCTGTAAGAGGCCATAGGGGATGGAGAGGGGACAATGTGGGCTTAAACAGGCCTCCATGTCGCGGTCTTTTCCTTACGCATGCTTGTCTTTAGGCATCTCAAGGCCCCCTGCGGTGAAAATGAGGCCCAGAACTTTAACCTGCATAGATCTGGACTCTGTTTGCCCCATGTTGACCACGCTCTTTATATATTTACTCTTTAGCCAGGGAACAGGCGTCTTTTTTTATTACTATAATGTGTTTAATATGTCATTAAACCATGTGTGCACACTATGTAGGGAATGATTCAAAGGGTTCAGTAGCCAGTTTGGAGAGCTACAGGTGCAACCGCAGTCAGTCAGTAGAGGCAGTTTGGAGTAATTTGTGATGCTCATGGTAAAGACGAGGGGATAGTTTGTGAGATTTTTAGATAAAAACAATAATAAAAGACACAAACTAAGAGGGGGAGTGTAATTCTGTCATCATAAGAAGAAGTAACAAAGAAGTAACACCATATTCAGCCAGCCTGACTCCCCTTTCTGCTCATACTGTGTCCACTCACAGACACATATGGACTCCACTACAGAGCACCTCTCTCTCCCCATTCTCCCTTTTGTCTTAGCTGAAGACTAGCCGATGGTCCCTGCTTGTGCATATCAATAGGGATAGAGTCCTATCTTCTTGTTTGTCTTTGCCAAAGGCTCTGGCTTTGCCTTGTGGCTCTCAGGGAACTGCCCTTGCCCCTCCCTTTCTATCCCTTCATTCTCCATCTCTCTCTCCCAGCGTCCCTTCTCCACCTTCTTTCTTCTCCATCTCTGGAGCACAGGGCTGTGTAGACTCTGATTGGCATTACCAGACAAGAGTGTGGGGGTAAGTTGCTGGCTAGCTTCTGAGCTAAGCTGGAGAGCAAATGTTTGCCAGGGAAGTAGAGGGTAGAATAGGGATGGCTGCTGGTTTCGGGGTGTCCGTGACCAGACCAGTTGTCCTGGGGATTTCCCTCCTCTGCTGCCCCCCGGGGCTGGGCCTGGGCCCCATCTCTACTCCGCAGCTGGGAGACATATAGGAACCAAATGCAGACAGGGCTACAGAGCTGAGAAAAGGAAGGTTGGATCGAAAAAAAGGAATGAAAGGAAGGCATCTGGTGCCTAGGGGAGACGAAGAAAGAGAGCGAGAGAGAGAGAGCTTGTGACTGTTTAACGGAAACCTTTCCTTCTCTTTGATTTGCTTCCAGCCAGGGATTACAGGCAATTGGCATTTACAATGATTGGATCATTAATTTTGCCGTGAGGCGTATTGCCCAGCAGCTCAGCACCACATCCAGTCTAGCTAATGTTGTGTGTATAACTGGCTCGTACACCCCATGCCTCATCTCAACATGAACAGCAACACACAAATCAGCAGCGCTGTATTTGTTACTAAGACTTTGATTTAAATCCTGACGACATTTCCTTTACATTTTATCTTCTGTATGCCCAAGTCAGGTTGACGGACACGTTTCATCATCTGTGCCATGTTCTGCTTATTAATCTATACAGCCCAGTGTCATATAATGACATTCCAACAATACTCCAAGTTTTAGCTGGTAATTGTAAGGAACATTTGCGATGTAGAATTAGTCACCCACAGATGATATCTAATTGTTTTAATTTTTTGCAGTCAAACTTGTCAGTGAGAGTGCTGTAGTGGCAGACAGGGGGCAGCATTAGACAGTATTTCTCCTTGTATGCTGGCTGCTGTGGCCAACACATGCAATGCTTTGTAACCGAGGGCTGCAACAAAAACTTCAGCTACCTGGAGAAGCTAGGGCAAGGCATCGTGTCACCCTGTTGTTCTGTTGCTTATATGCCCTAAATAACTTTGGTTGTTTATGGTCGCATCAGATTCTCATAATAGCACCATACTTTTCATATGGTCAGAGAAGACCTGAGTGAGTGTAGTTTCAGGTGGGCAGGCCTGGTGTGTGTAGCTGTGTTTTCTTTCTGTGTTGAGATCAGGTTGTCCTCTGCCAGGTGCGTTTCACTGTCTGTCTCTACTCTCGTCCTCCTCCACCACCTCTCACCTTCATCCTCTCTGTGGTGGGCGTTAGTTTGTTGTTTCTCTGATGCTGCTTTAACCTCTGACTGCAGCCTCTTCATTACTAGTGTTTATGCCTCTCCTTTCCTCCTTTTCCCCCTCTATTCATCGGCCGGCCAGCCGGTCAGTCAAATCCCTGTAGTCCGGCTGGTCAAACACAGATATTACACTCTGTAATAACACTGGCCACCCGCTCTGACCCCAGTCTGCTATCCGGGCCATAGCTTCTCTTCATAAGGAGCAGTGTGGTGTGGGATTTACGATAGAAAGACAAAGGATGGACTGTGCCACTCATTTATTATTGTTCTTTTATTTGTTTCTCAGCTTGTTTGTACTGCAAATTGCTTTGCTGTGCCAGGCCCAGCACAAATAAAATATCATTTCTTTGAGAGATTGATAACTTAGATAGAATATTTACTGTTGCCTACTAACGGGATGAATTCCAGTTTAAATATAATAATTTCTGCAAGCAGCCCATAGTGTGTTTGTGCTCTCGGACACACACACACGTACATATACAGATGCTAAGTTTAGTAATATTAGAGTATTAAGGTGAAAGCAAAGTCTGCCCCTGCAGTCTTCTAAGCTCAGTGTTTTGCAGCTGCGTTGTCTGACATTGGCTTTGACTTTGTGTTTGTAGCGTATTTAAGTTTCCACCTGCGTGACCAGCAGCCCTGCATATGCCCAAGGATCCATCTCTCTGCAGTGCTTTTTACAAAGACAGGATTTGACCCGTGTGTAGAGGGATCTTTGCTCCACAATTGACAGTTTTCTCAGCATCAGTGTCCAGCCCCGCAGGCCCGTAGGGCAGAATTCTGCTGAACAAATGCACTAGAATCCACGGCCGCCAGCGCTCAGACGCCGACGGGGCTTTGATCACCTTCGGCTGGCGCACATCAGGCTGGCGTTAGGGCTTTAAACCAACAACCCACTGGACGGTGTAACGCGGCGCTCGGCGGGACAGGCGCTGCTGGCTGCTAACTGTTTAAAAGCACGCAATGTTATTAAATGATGCAGATACAGCGTCCGCGCATGAATGGGAAAAGAGAAATACTGTTCATTTCAGAGCGTGGGGCTGTTGTTGCTGGGCATTAGCTGTGGCATCTGAAGAATGCTGATAACACTGGCTGTCTTTTTTATTCTTTTTTTTCTCCTCCTCTCTCCTTTTGACTCATCTCCTCCTTCATTCTCTGCTTCCATCCGACTTTTTCCTCATGCGGCTGAATGGAGGATACTTTGATGTAGCCTTGGCTGTAATTTATAACATTGTATTTACTGTTAAATTAGTTGTGGAAATAGTTTCACTCCCAGTTTTAATATTACTTAATAATGACAGGATGGTAAAGAGTATACAGTATATATTTATATAAACATTATTAATGGAGATTTATAGTGGAGCTGTCTGTATTGTTTTTGTATTTTATCTTTACATATCACTAGTGTTATGCAGGTCTGTTCTTTGTTCTTTGAATATACACTAATATTTAGGGGTGGGGGGAAAAACCTGATACAGCATAGTATCGCAATCTTTTGTGAAGCAATATTGTATCGATAGATGGACGTCAAGTATCAACCTTTTATTATATAAACTAACAATCCGACAGCCGACTGGCGGACCCGGTCGCCATTCTGTCTTTCAGAGGATACTAAAGATACTGGTATCATCTAAGGAACCGATTGGTACTAACCATGTCATGTTAGCTTTTCGAGAAGAACGCTAAATAACTCTCCAAAGTTACGCTAAATTTTGGTGAGAAAAAACTGGCGTGGACATTTTCAAAGAGGTCCCTTGACCTCTGACCTCAAGATATGTGAATGAAAACTCTGAGAGGAACAGAGTGAAAACTGTATCTTATTAGATAAAACAGATGTTGACAAGCTGCATAATTTGCAGTTGAAAAAAGGTAATAAATACATATATATATATGTTATCGCAATCCTCAGCATATCGCAAAATGTTTAAAATATGAAGATAAAACACAATAAGATCATATCGTAGCATAATTATCGTGATAATATCGTATCGTGGGGCCTCTGGTTCCCACCTCTACTAATAACTGTATCTTTTCTTTATGTTTGCAGGTGAAGAGGAACATTTCAGACTTGACCAACATCCCAGTCCGGCATCAACAGTGGGAGGGATGGCCCGCGTCAGCGACTGATGACTCTGTAAGAAGCACAGGCACACAGAAACACAATCCAAAATGTATCACTTGTTATCCAGACGTACTATAACAGTTCTATAGGAAAAACATGTCGACATCTATCTTCACTTCTCTGTGTACTGTAAATGCTGCCTATACATTCCCCTCACCGATTCTTGGATCCAAGACAACCCTCTCAAAGAGAATTAAAAAACGATTTACATGATTTTAATACTAATAGTGGAAACTGTTCCACATGCTGTAAGCGATCCCAAAACCATCTGTCAGAAGCATGAGAGTAAGATGTTGAAGCTAATTAAGATGTCAAAGACGGTTCCCATCCTGTGTCCTCTATCTGTGGACATTAAAGCTCATCATCATTGAGTCCCGCTGACCTCTCCCGTCCCGAGGTCGCTCTTCCCAGCCATTCACCCCGCACACAGTCAAGCTGATCAGAAGCAGCCCTCATATAGAACCTTGAGGAACCTCTGACCCCTTTTGTCTCACCCCTTCTTTGACGGCCTATGTGTTCCCATGCTAATTGTATGGGATGGTTTATCATGCTACATTGAGGAGCTGTTGTGCACACATTCTTGTGTTAACCCCTAGCTAACGTTTTCCTTTTAGATCTATGTGTTTATTGGAGTATTGGTATTGACTTTGTCTGTTTTCATATTATGTGTCCTATGCCAGAACTGGCTCTACTGTAGCGACTAGACTACAGATGTTTTATTCAGTTGTGGTAGTGTACATTTGTGATTAATAACCTGTTTTCTATATACAGTTCTTTGTTGGATACAGTCTGTTCTATATGTCACCCATTATTCATGTTTCAATAACTCAAAGTGGATGAACAATAACTGCACCTGTTTTTAACAACTCAAAGTAAAGGTTAACAGTGAAAGCAAATACATTACACCATTAATGTGCCTAAAAGGGGCAAAGGACAAAAGGTTATGCCTCCTTTCACTACAGGAGACTGTTTGCTTTATTTTGTTCCATTACAGCTCGGAGCAGACAATTGTAAAGCCGGTAACCACCAAACAAACCATACCGCTATGATGCAGATTTATCATTGTTAGCACTATCTTTGTAGACATCCAGTTATGTGATCAGTAAACAACAGAAATACAAATCTTAGTTCAAATCTGAAAGCACGTTGTGGGAATGCGGTGCAATGACTGACCTCAGTGTTGTGCTCTTGTATTATGCCACCAAATGACTTGCCTTTTCCACTCTGCAACCACAACCACAACATGCAGCTTGTGATTTATGACTTTCCTGTTCACACTGAGGAAAGGGAGCTAAGCACAGACATTTTTCTAAAAACTGTGTTGAGGATGTTGGTGTGTCCAGCTGCAGTACATTTAACTAGGAATTTGTGATGTGAAAACAGAAAGGAATGGGAACAATTCTTCAACATGTTTTCAGTGGTTAATTACTTTTGGGGGAATTTTGGAGTACACAGAATGTGTTTTCCTTACAAAATACCTTTGGACTTCATTTTATCATATTTTTTCGGACAGTGAACAACGGAAACATTATTACATCACGAAGCCTTAAACTATTCATTAAGGTTAATTTTTTAAAACTTTGTAATCTAAAATAATTTACAACTGTGAGGAATTCATATTTCAAAAACCTATTATAGATAAATGAATTGCATAATCTAAAATAATCCCAATAACTGAAAAAAAAATACTATTTTTAAGTCATATTAAAGCATTTTGAATTTTGATGTATTTCATCTGTATAACTCCTTTACTACTGGACAAAAAAAAACACTAACATCTGGCTTTTGTCTTAAGTGGGAAAGGTTACAATCGGCATTCATTCCCGGGACAAATAACTCTTCAGTAGTCACGGGTATTATCGGATCAATCTGCGATCGGCAGTGATGGAAAGATGACACCCCGGTGGACACGTACATTTTTTCAGCCCTTTTCAAGCGCGATGCTATGTGATGCACGTTGAAGTGAATATATAATATATTATAATTTATTAATATACAAAACATAGTTAATATGTTCTCCTCAAAGCCACCAGACTCCAGTCACAAAACAGTAGTTTTACCTCGCTGATCGCCGTAAAACACACTTCATTCAAACTCGAAAGAAACAAATTAAAACTCATCAAAACTGTCTTTATTAGTCTTTCCACTGTTCCAACAATCTCCAGCTCTGGTTTGAGAGTTTGAAAGAGAGACTGAATAAGTAACAGATACTAAAAAAGAAGTAGCCACCATAACATTTAGTGGGTTTTCCATGTTTAAAGAACCCGCATGTACACGCTATTTTTGGTGGGAAAAGGGTATATTTGACCTAACCACTAAAAAACAGCAATGCACGCTAGTTCTTACTTGGTGAGTTTCATCACCAAGTAAGCCCTCCAAATCTCAATATAATGTTAAGACAAGTAAGGATAAAGTGAAATAATTCCCTTTTATTACCTTTGTATTTTTGTGATCTGCGTTCTGGTTATCAGTGAACCTCAGCTCTGCCCCCTAGGTAGCTGTGGATATGATTCCCGGGGATCATGAATAGATTGCAGCTCATTGTGGCATCATAGGCCCGGTTGGCACCTGGCTAACACACATCTGCAGCGTCTGTGTTTCCTGGATGAGGAGATATTAAAAAGCACAGAGACAGAAGTGTAATAATGGCCTCTGCTCTAGCCGCAGCCCTCTTATTGAAACGTCTGAAGGTATTAACAGAGAAAGCCCAGGGCTTGGCTTGGCCTAGCAGGCGGGTAGGGAGCCAGTGTTAGTGTCTAGCTCATTAGCCCAGTCTCATCTCCCGGGGTTTGGGCCAATAAACATGGCAGCCAGAGGCCCCAGATTACGTTTAGCACCGCACACTAGCCCGAGTTCAGGAATCGATTACTACTTAACTCTGCTTTGCCTTTAAGTGTGTGATATGACTGTGTTTGCCTGCTTGCATTTGTGTGTTTGCAAATGTGCCTGTCTTATTGTACACACTGTGTCTATGCCTGGGTATGAAACCTCATTTGAGCGGTTGCGTTATACAGTCATAAGTGAAGATGTAAAAATATGTTTTTGCAGGCACAAGAAGCACAAATATATTGTTTTTATAGCTCATCTGATTAATCAACTTGTTCAGAGTATTTATTTCAACTGTAGGTTGTTCTTGTGTTCCGAGAATGATATTTGAGTGGTGGCATTGTTTGATAATGTATTGTTGAAGCGTAGGAAATTATTTTGTTGGAAAGAAATTCTCCCCTTTCAGGGAAACTAGTAGTTAGGCATTACATCACCCTCCCTGCTGATACTGTCCACTCGATGTGTTTCATTGTTTATTGTGCTCTGAATTATTATGGAGAGTTGAAATTGGATCAGGATGGATAATGCTCAAGTAGCACTGGACAACAGATCGGTTCATTCAGTGCATTGTTATTGTATGTCATGTTAGACCAAGGAAGTTGAACGTAAAAGGAAGTGGCACAAAGTGTAGTTGAAGCAGTAGCAACGTGAGGCGATGCTCATTTCTAGCAGGCAGATTGGGTTGACCTGGGTCACGTACGTGTGAAATATTGGTCAGTGTTCATATAAATCACAACAGAAAACATTAACTGCAGCAATAATCTCAGTAAGTCAGCAATTTGGATTTTTCTTGAATACATTTTTTAGGGGCCATAATTCCAACGGTCCTCATAGATTCATTAGAAGATAGATTGTAGTATTTGCCAGAGTAGCCAAGTAGAAGATCACACTGTCCGTCTTTTTAGTGTGTTTTGTTTTAGCATTTATTTTTATTGTCATCAGGTTTACTGCATCACAACAATGTAGGGCTGTCGCAGTGAAGGAATTTCCTCCCCGGTGATAATGATTGGCTCAACAGTGCGATATGCATTTCGTTTTTTAAATGACAAGTTCTTTTCAGCTGAGACGCTTTGGTGGCGCTCGGTTTCTTTAATACGGAATATCTGGGGAAGTAAAGATGTTGTACTTGCTCTGGATGAAGGGAAGGCTAAAGCATGTAGGGAGAGAGGATGGACCTGCCGGTCTATGTGTATTAATTTCTCCTCTGTTGTTGTTGTTCAGCACTTGTAGCCTGATCTTTGTGGTATTTGTCCCGCCCCTCCTCTATTGTGAATGGACAGCTGGGTAAAAAGTGTCAGTGACGAGCGCAGTTTTTTACCCAAAGTTGAACATTTTTCAACTCTCAGCGACCACAAAAAAACACAAAATGTGCAACAGTCAGCGCAGAATATCCGTGCCTCGTCACGCTACTGCCGTTTGTAGCATAGTGTAAATACGTGGCGCTCCCATTGAAAAGGATTAAAGAAAAAGTGAACATAGCAGTTGTGGCGCTTCCTCCTGATTCTTGTGGCTTTGGCAAAGCAGTGAACAGTGCTGAAGATGATGACAGAGGTTTTGGCAACAGTTGATAAATATGAGAGGCCAACGGGACATTAACTTCCTGTGCTGTTTGAAATACGCTGATTGAGCGTCTTCCCCTGCGTCCTCCGTCCCCTTCTCTTCTTCTATTCCTTCGCCTAAACAACACAGCATGGAGAGTTTCCAGACAGGCCTCGTCTCATTGGAGCTGTTTTGATTGGCAGTCTTTCCTCCACACCTGTTGGAGTGATTGACAGCCGGTGGGACATCCTTATTACATCCCCTCATCTCTTCAACCCCCACCGCCACCCACCCTTCCTTCTAGCCAGTAATTGCTGACATTTATGCAGTGTTTCATGGTGTTTGCTAATGTATTAATGCTGCGGAGCCTTGGAGGTGCCTGGCCTTGTAGGCCAGCGCCTCCCTCCAGTTCCCAGCTGGCATTAATGGAATCCTCCTCTACCTGATAGGGGTAGAGGAGGATTTATTGAGGGGGGCCTGGTGGTTTCCGTAGCAACAGGGCTCAGCAGTAAGCTCAGGCAGAGCCCCCCTCCCTTGTGTGATTGGCTGCCTTCAGGTGACATTCAGCACCAAGTTAGTCTGTCAGTCTCGTTTTCTATCTCTTCTAACTGTTTGTATGCGTTCTGAGAAACTCATATTTCACGCAAATGGTTGTGTCTGTTAAGCATCCCACTGATCCAACAGTCATTTATTTATGCCTACCTTAGCCTCCAGCTCTGTATTTGCATTTGTTTGCGTGTGTACACACACTGTGCAGGACCCCAGATACTAATCAGGAGAGGCATATCTTCAGCATGGCTCAAAGGAGCCTGGAACAAGGAAACCAACAGGTGTTAAGGGTGGGGCGCACCTGGCATCTCTTTCTTGGCTTCCTTCTCTCTGTCAGGTATTAAACCTGCAGGAGGCAGAATGTTTTTGGCATCATTGGGCAAAAATTCCATAATAACCTTTCAGCATATTGTAATTCAAGTAGACTTCTGCACCTCCTCATGGCTCTGTTTTCAGGCTTTAATAAATCTAGCCCGTGACGGAAGACTTTGGCCAATCACAGGTCATTTCAGAGAGAGGGCGTTCCTATTGGCTGTTAATTCAACGGAGGCAGCTGTCAATCACTCGCGAACTTTGATCAAACGGTCAAACTAGGCAGTAACAGAATATGAATTAATAATCTGTTACTGTAATGCCCATTTCTTTCCTCAAATGTTTTTAGGAATATCTTGTATTGTACTGTTTAGCTGTAAAATTAGAAAATTTGCTCCGAATGGTTGGAGGTGCTTGGTATTTCCTCAACTTGATCTCAACATGGTTTGCCGGGTTACAAACTTTCTAATTTTACAGCTAAACAGTACACTACAAAATGTTTCTGAAAACATTTGAGGCGAGAAATAAGCATAACAGTAACAGAATATTGATTCATATTTGATCAGCGCTGCCTAGTTTGACCATTTGATCGGAGTTTGCAAGTGATTGACAGCCGGCTCAGAGACGGCAGGCTCCAGCTCGGCTCTGATTAGTTGTTTTCCTCCGGTCTGTGAAATCTTGCAGATGCCATTAGGAGCACCGGAGGACACCTGAAGACACAGAGGATTATTAATTATTTCAGATTACTTGTCTCATGTTTTCTACCCACTGCTGCTTTCATTTATCTCATGTTCTCAGTATTTCCTCATCTGTCCATCTCCTTTCCCTTTACTATCTACTCTCTCCCACTTTTGTCGCTGTTCTTCCCTTGCTCCATCAAAGAGAAAGTGGAGTAAGGTGGTACTGTGGTTGTGGTGCAGCTGTCAGTAGTAATTATCTCACACTCACAGCCAGACACCTAATCCAAACACTGCCTACACTAGAAAAGAAAAAATGAAACACAGAGAGAATGAAGGGAGAGAAAGAAGGGAAGAAAGGGTTGAAGGGAAGAGGGAAAGGAGGGAGGAGGAGGGGGGGTAAGGGAGAGAAAATTCTTTCCCTGTATCGGCCCCTGAATGCGTAGAGCCTCAATGCAAGTGTTAATTAAAAGAATCCAAAAAAGAGGAGCCAGTTCCTTTGTGTGGAGATGTGGGAGAGGGTCATTTGGGGGGGTTAACCTCATCCCCTCAACCCCCGTGCCCTGCGGCGCTTCAGCCTTGTTTCCACGTTTTACCACTGAGCCGCCAAGCTGCACTTGTGTACCTCAACATCAGGAGAAGCCATCGGGTCAAAGCGAGGAAGAGGATTGAGAGGCACTCATCTGATTTTTTTTTTAACCTCCCCTCCTTGCATCCATGTCAGCCCAAACCCTCCAGGCTGTCTTTGACGGGGGAAGTGATCAACTTTATTTATACACTTATTAGGCCCTCAGACGAAAGCCTCTCATTGTGAGTAGTGAGGGGTAAAGGGTTTATGGGGATCCTCTCGGCGGCCGCTGTTAAGATTCTCACGTTTGATTGCCACTCGATTGGGGAATGGGCAGAATAGATTTGGGGCCATGCCTTCACATCCTTAAGGCTCAGACCCTGTATGTCTTTGTCCAGCTCAATACGTACAACTCTCTCTCAGTGCTAATTCAACCCTCAGGCCTGAGACCCGTCACGTCTCAAATAGCTTCTCTTTAAGTCACTGTTTTTTCCTTTCGAACAACAAGTAGTATTGCTAACTTACTTTACTTTTACTGTTGGGGGGGGGGGGGGTGATGTTTTTGTTTCATTACTCTGGAAAAATATGAATAACACAGTGATCTAATAAACAGGACCAGACTACTAAATTAGTTAGAGTTAAGTTACATGAGCAAAGACGAGGCAATTCGGTTAAGTGTTCTTCGTAGGTGTTCCGGGGATACTCAGCTGTCCTTGCTGTGACATTCACACTCTTCTAATTTTCAAGAGTACACTCGCTACTAATTGGTAATACACAAGAAATACTATCTGTTTCTTCTATTCTCTTATGTTTACACCTTTGTTACTGTTTCTGGGATGACTGACT
Organism: Sebastes fasciatus; assembly: GCF_043250625.1. NCBI lineage: Eukaryota > Metazoa > Chordata > Actinopteri > Perciformes > Sebastidae > Sebastes > Sebastes fasciatus. The sequence continues at coordinate 17,138,568 of NC_133799.1, forward strand.
GTTTGAGGTCTCATAGGGAAGGTTTTAATTCACTAAGAAACATCCTGATTTTCACATTTGTTATATGTAAGGCTGCGACGAATAATCAATTAGTTGTCAACTATTAAATTAATCGGCAACTATTTTGATAATCGATTTAATCTGTTTGTGTAATTTAAGAAAGAAAAAAAGAGCTAAAAATTCCCTGATTCCAGCTTCTTAAATGTGAATATTTTCTGGTTTCTTTACTCCTCTACGACAGTAAACTGAATATCTTTGAGTTGTGGACAAAACAAGACATTTGAGGACGTCATCTGGGCTTTTGGGAAACACTGTTCGACACTTTTCACCATTTTCTGACATTGTATAGACCAAACAACTAATCAGTTAATCAAGAAAATAATCTGAAGATTTATCGACAGTGAAAATAATAGTTAGTTGCAGCCCTAGTTATGTGTTTTACTGTTGGCTTGTCCTTTTAGCTGTGATGTCATTCTTTGTTTGTGTAGTTTCAACATTGCATGGCGGTTCAGCCACTGCTTTTTTTGAGCAGTTTTTCTTTTCTTAAGACAACATGGAGGAGGAACACTCATCAGGATATTATTCATTCTCCAACTGTCTGGGGAGATACTGCCTTTCTCATATCTTCTCCTTGGTTACTGAGCTGGTGGGAATTTAAGACACAGTGGTTAATCAGTATATCCCTAAATTGTAAAATGGTTGTTCCTCTCCTGGGGATCAGTGAGATAGAGTTCATTATCTTAGTTCAGGAAAAAAATCTTTATGTAAACAATTGATAGAATTTCAAATCTGAATTTTTAGGTACGAAAAACCACATCTAAGGGACAAAGAACACGGTCGCACCCTCGGGATGAGCATTATGAATATGCAGTAACCCTCCATCACGGTATATGTAATTTTATGTCACAATAACAATCTATATCTTGATTTTAGTTTAGTTTATTTGAGAAGGGACATTGCAAATTAAAAGAATACACTTCCCAGTCCAAGGTGTTACAAAAGGCTTCCTAAAATACATCAAAACAAAACATTAAAGGGCATGCAGTTTAAATCATGGAAAAGGACACACAGTTGTTAAAAGCAGTCGAAGCAGCAGTGACATTCCTACATGTTTAACAACATTGCAGACAAGCAGGACATATAGATAGAAGAAGCAAAAAGAGAGTTTAGTGCTGACGTGTGTATGTATTAATCATCCATTGTTTTAATTGGTTACTGAAAGATATAAAAGTGTTTAGTTGTCTGATGTGAATTGGAATTATATTATTTTCCACTCTCTTGAACCTCTGACAGACCAGGCTGACTGGATAAAAGCACTTTTCCGCAACGGTGATACAGTATATTTTCTGAAAAATCTATTAAGAAACTGTTTATGGATACAAAAACCAGGCCGGTATGTCTGTTTTTAGTTTAAAAACAAAACAAACCCCTTAACAAATCAAGGTGCTTCATCACATTGATACAAAAATCACAAAAACAATGTAAATCTTACCGTAAAGCAGTCCTCATCCTCATTGTTTATTAACCCACTATGGTCTAATACACCCATAGTTCTGAGCAGTGTTTGAAGAAGCACTCAGATGTTTTACTGCAGTAAAAGTACTAATACCACAGTGAAGAAATACTCTGTTTCAAGTAAAAGTCCTGCATTAAAACTATTACTTGAGTAAAAATACAAAAGTATCAGCATCAAAATACCAAAAGTACTCATTATGCAGAATAATATACTGTATATAAAATGATTGTATTATAGTTATTGATGCATTGTGTTCATCCCTTTAATGTTGCAGCTGGTAAAGGTGGAGCTCATTTTAACTACTTTATATACAGCTGGGTAGTTGTTTAATCTATAACACTACACCATCATTTATTAGTTGATTATATTTTATATTAGTAATATGAATCTGCAAAGTAACTATAGTTGTGTATAAATGTAGTGGAGTAAAAAGTACAATATTTACCTCTAAGATGTATTGGAGTAGAAATAAAGTAGCCTGAATTGGAAATACTCAAGTAAAGTACAGGTACCTCACAATTGTACTTAAGTACAGCACTTAATTAGTTACTTTCCACAACTGGTTATGAATGGGATAGATATTGTGATATAAACATTAACGATCAAAATCTATAACAGTAGACTCATTTATATTTATTTATGTTGGCATGTTGCCCAACACTAGTTGCACTTAGTCACGCGTGTAGCTCAGCCACAACTGTCCAGATGTTTTTTGTGCAAATATTTGGTCTTCTAGCTGCAGCGAACGTACTTTCTAACATAGAAAAGATTAGGTTGTGTGAAAAGACAGAAAATAATAGACCGTGTTGCACTTTGTCAGATATGTTGGTTCTTATCAGCGGTACTCACTGGTAAGTCCATGTTGCTGACAAGCTCCAGTGGTTACACTGTTCTCTGCTACTATAGAAGCTGAGGCCAGCATGAGGAACCACTCTATTTTAATAGAGACAGAGAGAGAGAGAAACTCCCTGCGGTCTGTGTAGCCCTTTTCAGACTCAATTGGCGTTGCATGTAATCGTCTCCTGATTCAACCATGTCCAGCTGCTCTTTGTGTGTCTTAGCACCCGACAATGGAGCAGATCACAGGATCCCTGCAGGGGACGAGCAGCGTCGCTGCCTCTTATCACACCCAGCCTGCCTCGGCCCTGTTGTTTAGAAGTTCACTCTCCCAGAAAAGTATTTGCATCTGGGCTTTCTGCTCTACTCCCAACAATTAGTACGCCTGTGAATATATTGTTGCATTATTGTGACAAGTTTCACTACATTCAGGCTATAAGTCACAGTTTGATTGTTACCAGTCGTGCTCTCAGTGGTCACTGAGGACAGGAATGAACAAATGTGTCTTCATGTTTTTTGTTGTTTGAAGTTTTGTTTCCACATTGTTCCACAATGGGAATCGATCTTAAATCTGGCCTACCACTTTTTAAATAGCGAGTATCTTTAGTTTCGCAATACATCCTGCAACTGCCTTGCCTGTATTGTTGACGTCCCTCGGGGTCTTAGCCAGGAGACACCAGCTGTAATGAGTCCCTGCTGAATACTGACATTTACAGTCCTGGCTTTGGATTTGGGAGCTCATTAGTCAGGTGTTCTCTTACTACAAACCTCCATCACACTAACGGCTTACTGCAGGTGTACAGAAACCTCATCAAGCTTCTCACCTGATTTAGAAAGATGAGCAAGCCGGTGTGTGAAAGTCATAAAGTATCTCATGATATTTGAGAAGGGAGGTACTATGATGTACAGCTTGAGAGTCAGTTGTGAGGTTTGTTTTGTCTTGTCTTTGGCATCACACCGCTGATGAACAGATAGGACTCAATTTAACTTGATGGTCACTTTGAGCGGACTAACAATGGGGCAGTAATCACATTAGGGTTGCGGGGGAAATGATACAGCACAGTATCGTGATATTTTGGTGGCAATATTGAATCGATACACGGACATCAAGTATCGATCTTTTATCATAACAATCTGACGGCCCGCCGGCGGGCCCGCCGCCATCCTGTATTTCAGAGGTTGTAGTGGGCTCAGTATTAAAGCTAGAGTGAAGATACTGGTATCATATAAAACCTAAAGGAACCTAAGGAATCAATTGGTTGGGAAGAACGCTAAATATCGCTCCAAAGTCGAGCTACATTTTGGTGAGGAAAAACTGCCACGGTCATTTTCAAAGGATTCCATTGACCTTTGACCTCAAGATATGTGAATGAAAGCTCTGAAATGAACAGAGTGAAAACTATATCGTATTAGATAAAACAGATGTTGACAAACTGTATAGTTTGCCGTTGAAAACGGGTAATAAATCACAATATAATTTATCGCAATACTGAGCATATAGCGAAATGTTTAAAATCGCACTAACATCGTGACTTAAGTATTGTGATAATATCGTATTGTGGGGCCTCTGGTGATTCCAACCCCCATTACATATTGTCTAAGTTCTCACACAACTGGTTGGCTTTGCTTGTTAGACTAGACTTAATCACTCTCTCATTATGTTTTCTGTTTTTAGATGACGCTAGCTGTCTCTGGGATCAGCTATCCTTGCCATCACCTCAGTGTTTGTCGAAGGTCCTCACCAGCCAATTCCCAGGAACCCACAGAAGAGGTATAAACACACACACACACACACACACACACACACACACACACACACACACACGTTTCTGTGGATTGCTTTCTCCTAGGACACTGTATTAGGGGTGGTGGAAAAATCGATGTGGCATAGTATCGCGATGTTTTGTGTTGCAATATTGTATTGATACACAAACGTTAAGTATTAATCTTCTATTATATAAACTATTAACCTCTAACCTATTCACAATCTGACTGTCTTTCAGAGGTTGTAGCAGGCTCAGTCTTGGTACCAACAATGTCATGTTAGCTTGTCCTAAAGAAGGCTAAATTACACTCCAAAGTTTTGCTAAATTTTGTTGAGGAAAAACTGGCATGGCCATTTTCAAAGGGGTCCCTTGACCTCTGACCTCAAGATATGTGAATGAAAACTCTGAATGAACAGAGTGAAAACTGTATCTTATTAGATACAACAGATGTTGACAAACTGCATAATTTGCAGTTGAAAAAAAAAGGTAATAAATCACAATATATCTTATCGCAATATGTTTAAAATCTTGTGTTTCAAGAACCGTAATAATATCGTATCCCACCCCTACTGTTTATCAATGCTAACTCTACAAACATGGTAACAAAATGCTTCTGTCAATTACTTCTGTTGAAATATGTCTGTAAATGAATGTTTACAGTGTGCAGATGTCCATATGGTCAGCGACAGCGAGGGGGATGATTTTGAGGATGCGTCAGAGTTTGGTGTGGACGATTCAGAGATGTTTGGAATGGGCGCCTCTACCTGTCGGAAAGCACCTATGAGTGAGTACAGCGGAGCAGCTTAATAACGTTAGATTAGAGCTCTTAATTTAAGCTCCAGTACGTACTGTATTAAAATGCTTGACCATAAAATATTTGTTCTCCCCTTACAGTGCCAGAGAATAGTGAGAACGAAGCTGATGCCTTACTGCACTTTACTGCCGAATTTTCTTCAAGGTGAGCTAAGCGTCAGGTGCTTCTTGTTTTCATTTAAGGGACTTCAAAAGCAGTAACAGTGTGATAATGAACTATTTGTTCTATGTGTCCTTTAGGTATGGAGAGACCCACCCAATGTTCTTCATTGGGACTTTGGAGGCAGCGTCTCAAGAGGCCTTCTATGGCAAAGCCAGAGATGTAAGTACGCTGATTGGCACTTTGGTGCCTCATAGGACGGTTTTTAATTTATTAAGATACTATATTGGGTAACAAAATCCTGTTTTTCTTTGTCCCTTTTATATTTTTAAACACTTTTAATTGTGGCTGTGTGAGATACGAGGCACTGGTGTTACCAGTGTTGGCTTGTCCTTTTAGCACTGATGTCATCCCTGCTTGGTGTCGACCAGCCGCTTCTTTTTTTTAGCAGTTTTCTTTGCTTAAGACAACATAGAGGAAAACAGACTGAGCGAGATATTATTCATTCTCTATCTGTCAAGGGAGATGCTGCGTTTCTAATATCTTCTCCTTCATTACTGAGCTGGTGGGAATGCAAGCATTATAACCAGTTTCAGTATATGCCTAGTCTGCAGTCCAGGCTGCAGTAAACTGTAGAATGGATCATGAGGACCAGGGAGTAGAGTTATTATATTATATTATATTAGTTCAGCAAAAGCTCTCTAAACACACACAATGCAAAGATGGAATATAATAGTGAGTGGGGTACCTTGTCAGGGATTTTGGAACATACGTGTTAACAGTGGGATTTTAAAACCATTTAATAAACATCTTGCTATTTGTACTCAGATGTCTAATATGGTCTGAAAAATCTACCGCGAGATCTGGAAAATTATGGAATTTTTAAATGGAAAATGTGTAGGAACCCTGAATGCCAATCACAAACTGAACTGACAAAGAGGAACAAAATAAATCTAACCAACATGCATATGATTGACATTAACAGTAAAAACTGCTCCTTCTCATGCAACCTTACATGACGTTCATTTGCAGTGTGTTGGCATTAATTAAACTTACTTTAATTCAAAGTTGAAGTCCTTTCTCATACAGTGTTTACTGTTATTTATCTACCCCCTGTGTCATGCTGTGTGGGGAAGGCTTTATAGCCACATTGATATCATTTCGTCAAAACCCCACGTCAAATTTTCACCCTGACAGCTGAGGCTTATTTTTAGCTGTCCACTTTCCCCGCTTGTTTTTTGGCTTTTGTCCTTTTAAGGATGCTTGTATCAACTGACAGCTTGTGTGGATTAGAGCCTTATTAGACTGTGAGGACACAGCAAGATGTTAGGGGGGTTCAGATCACCAGGCACACAGAGAGGGAGGGAGGGTGGAATAGATGATAGTAGGGACGCAAAACAGAGAAGGTGGAGGGTGCAAAAAGTGAAAAGTCAGAGGAACAAACCTAGTGAGAAGAAAGAGCGTAATAAAGGCATGAAAGGTTGCAGGATAAGGGTACGAGATGGAGAGAGTGTGAAATAAACAGAGAAATAAAAAACCTAAAGAGAAGCTTGGCGTCTCGCCTGCTTCCCAGCTGATCTCCTCTCCTAAGCCAGCACAATATGGCCGACGTCTCCCTGGTGTTCACACACTCTGTACTGTACCGCTGTGCTCTACACAGCGCAGTGGCGAAATAGTATTCATTTTCACTGTATTTTGTTTTATTCTGGGTGAGCTCGACTTAGTCTGCCAACTGTGCCGTGGTTAGAGTGGCTTTAGGGAAGCTGGATACGTGCAAAGATTTTTGCATGAAAACAGAAGCTATTTGATCTGCTCTGTGTTTGTCCTGTTTTGTCACAAGCGTCCTAGACGACAGGCCAAAACATGCTGCTTTTGACGGTTTCATTACACAGTAGCATATGTGCGCGACTACGCCGTCCCTTCTTCCATCCAACCAGCCAACCTCATCCTTTGCTCTTTGCTTCCATTTGAAAAGGGAATCGAGTTTTTGTGTTTTGCGCCGTAGAAAAAGCCCACTTCATTAAGGGGATATTGGAACAGGGCAGATTTGACTGAAGGGGGCTACTCGGCGGGTTTATAAACAGAGGAATCAGTCTCACTCTCTCAAAGCCTGGGAGAGGCTAATCACTAAGCAAAACACTACATTTGATGAAGTGTTTCTGAAGGTGTGTGTTGGGGGACTGTTGAGATAGACTCAATCCATCCTTAATGAAAATGCTTTGGGCTGCAGAGCTGAGCTGAGCTGAGCTGAACCCTCTTGGGGATCAGTGGTTAGTCAGAGCGTACAGAGAGATAGGCCACCCATCACTAACCACGATCCTCGCTAAATCCCCATCAACGCAGTGGTTAATCACTCTAACCCCACTCTACCTCCGCTCTCCACTCCTCTCTCCTGTCTGCCACACACAAAGACACATCAAAATTCATAGCCTCGCCGGAGAGGGGAGTTCATGGATTTATCACTGCCAAGTATCCGCTTTAAAACCCGGCAATAGCCTCGCAGAGTCGAGAGGAAAGAGCAGCGCTGAATCAGAACGGCATATAGATGTACGTTTATCTATCAGATCTCGGGATGTAAATCACAAGCAGCACTCAGTCATGGTTTATTGACTGCACCTGAAATGATTACTCTCATGCATAAATAGATGGATTAAGGGTTATATCAATGTGGAGTGTTAGTAAAAAAAAAAAGCAGGAAACGAAGGTATGAATATGTGGGTTATCTTAATCACACTTCAGTTCAGAATGTGGTGCAGTTTCTGTTATAAAGACGTAATGTGTTTTCAGCAGGCTGTGGAGAGCTTCCTGTGTGGCTGGTCATCGATCTGAATGTGTTTTCCCACTGTGTGTTCAAGGTCATTAGATCAGTCATTTGAGCTCTTCATTTTGAAGTGTTTGCTTTTCCAGACTGAGCCTGCCATCTGTAGAACAATCACTATCTGGACTTCTCTATCCTTCCTTCCCTCTTTACCTTTCTGTCTATGTCTGTATCTCACTTACTGGTCTCCTCTGTTGAACATACCTGTCTTTGCTTAAAAAAGCCTCTTCTTGATGTGATACATATATCATCCACAGAAGACAGGCCTCTGATTAAACCATTAGCTGTCTGTCAGGAAAAAGATACCACTTGAGCCCCAGAGTTCCCCTTCAAGTGCCCACAAAGAGGCTTCCGATATGTATACCGTGTATTGTGTTTCTGTATTAGTGCGATATGAGACAAAATATCATCTGTGATTTTTGGTCATATTAATACTAGCTTTCCCTTAAATGCAGAGTGCCACGAGAGTGCTACGAAATCCAAAATCTAAGACGATGTCTAGTCTCATATCACGATATTGATATAATATTGATAATTGCCAAGCCCTATTTCCAATTATAATGAACTATATGACAACTACATTAACTATTTAACTGTAATAAACTCTATCGTAATGTTGAAGAATATAGTACAGGGACAAAGCTTCCATTTAAAGAATGCATTTTCCAAAAAAAATCACTACTACTCATATTGTACATTGATGTCTGGTAAGTGACAATAGTGTGTGGGATAATTGACTGACCAGTAAAGTTAAAAGTGTAGGAGGTTAATAACCTCTGTGTCCTGCTGTTTTTTTTAGTAATTGTATGAATCGTCTTGGATTATCCCTTAAAACATATCAGATAATGCCGTAACATTGTGCATGCTTTATCTGTGAATGTTGCTGTTTTCATTCACACTTAAAATGTAGTGAAATCTATGCTGTTTCAGCAAGAAATTTTACTTTACATTTTAAATAATTTGCAAAAATGTCACGTCACCTCTGGATGTTATTAATGATATTAACTTTTTTATTCCAGTATTGCATTCCACACTGTTGCTATCAGTGTTTTAAGTAAGCTGCACCCAGACCTTGAAGGTTTTATTAATTATTAATTTTAATTTTAATGTATCAATCAATCAATGAAATTGTATTTGTAAAGCACCTTTCATACATGTTAGTGCAGTTCAAAGTGTGGGCCGTGAAAACAACAGAAAAGACCAAACAATTTAGCAATTTAACAATTTGATAATTAGAGATGAATGCATGTGAGACAATAAAATGATACAAATAGAAGAAAATAGAAATAAAAGCTATGATAACAGTAATAGTAGTAAAACAGTGTGAAGTAAAAACTAGTTTAGTAAAATAACAGTGAAATAGAATCAAATTTTACAACTTAAATACAATAAAATAAATGAATAAAATAATAAACATTCTTAATCACAGGCCTGGCTGAATAGGAAGGTTTTTTCAGGTCAATACTGGGAGCAGACCGAGAGCTGAAAGCGTTTTGATTCGTGGACCAGAGGTCACTTAAATCAAAGAGCAGGAATGATCTGAAGCAAAAGGGTATTAATCAATTTAAGCATCAATGTTTAGGACTAAATTGAATTCAGCAGACTAGAAGGCAACTATTAGAGCTATGACAGAGGCAAACACCACATATTTCATGGTTGACTTTGTCCAGTTCAGCTTGGCTTTACTTTACCTTAATTCACGGGGATACAAACAAAATCCAGGGTGGTAGCTAGCTACAGTACAGTGCAGTAAATAGTGAATCTGTTTTATTGATCACAGTTACTAATTTTTCCAGAGGCCTCATTTAGGGGGACAACACACCACAATACAAAATACTCAGCTCAAGCAAATGAGGTTTTGTTTCACTAGAAAAATATTGGCATTAAAAATCTGGATGAAAAATTCTATATTTTGTATTAAGTGTGGCGATGACTCAAACTCTCTATTGATCTACCTTCAGAGTAAGATGAACATTGATTATACAGTCAGAGGCTCAAGCTGACTCAATGGGAACACTGTTTATTGCTTGAAATCTTTAGTCTCTCACACTCTCACAAAGCGAGCTCAGATTTAGGTGAACAGGTGTGAGGAAGGGCTATGGGGTCACTATCTAGCTCAGGTTGGACCTAGTAATTTAGCTGAACTGAGGGATTTGCTCCTCCCCGCTCAGACAGGCAATACAAAAGATCTGACTTGAAAGCGGAGAGGGAACAGAGGGGTACGGACAGTTTAACTAAGATGAAGGAGTTCAGTTGGCGAAAAAATGCCCACTTTGATTAGTCTTTACACTTGCTCTAATTGAGCATGCATGTGTGTGAGTGCGAGTCCCTTCACTTTACCGCGCGGTAAAGTTTGTGCATCTGCGCATGTGTGTTTGAGCGTGTATCAGGTTTTTTTTTCTCATGTTGTAAATCTCTCCCTCCCCTCACACTCATTCCTCTCTCAAGACTGAATTTGCTTGTCTTCTCAGCATGAGTGTTTAATCTTTTCAGACCGTTGAATCGGCCCAATGAATGAGTCCCCAGCTCCTTCTCTCTAGGAGCCCTGGAGATTATTCTAAAGCACTAATCGTTGAGCAAACACAGCAGTGCTCTCCCATTCCCATTCTACACAGGCCACAGTATAGCACAACTTCTCCTTTCACTTCCCTTCACGTTTTTACGCCCTGTGTAGATTTTTTGCTTTTTGGCGTACGTAGCCTAGATTACCGCTCCTGAGAAACAGACCTTTTGACTCCCCCTCCACAGCCGCCGTTGAAAATGAACTAAGCGGCGACTGAGAGTTTTTCTTATTTGTTCTTATATAGCAAGAGAAGTGACATGTAATTTAGAGAGCATTATTTCCAACATTGTCCCCTGGAACCTTTTATGTTTGTGGGTGTGTTTGTTTTTTAATTAGATTGTCAGTAGGGAGAATCTGCCAGGCTTATATGATGGTGTCAATATCCTTGGATTTGGAGCTTCGTCAATATTGTCTGGCCCTGACGCCACTAACCTGAACAGGCTGCTGGCATTTGGTGTAAAATAAATAGAGTGATTTGTCTGTTTTGTTTTCTCCATATCTTTTCGTCGCCTCCAAGAGAAGTTTTATTTACACCGCTCTCCATTTGATTTCGCGTGGTATTTGCTTTTTTTCGCCAGTTGTGGCCTTGCTGTGGTCTGCAGAAGTCATGCTGGCACCCAGCGGTCCCTCATGTCACTTTATGGTCATGTAATGTGGAAATGTCTCTGCAGTGATGAGACACACCAAACATGTCTGACAGATCAGCACAGATCTGAGAGCAACGGATTTCATTTCAATTTTTATCATTTCAGAGACAGATTAAAGATTTTTGGCGGTGTGAGGTGTTTGTGTTATAGTTGGTCATCCAACTTGTAATCTGTAAAGTCTCTTTTCTTAAAACGTAACAAAAACTGTGTACCCATCTACTAAAAGCCAACTAATACTATTTGGTGTTTTGTTTCCCTCAACACTGAAAAAACTTCCAATGAAAATAAAAATGTGTGTTCACTTCAGCAAGACAAAAGTCCAAAGGGAAATCAGTTGAATATTTTGCTCATATTTTTCCTTTCATTAGCTCAAACCCTATATTCCTCTGTTCTTTCCTGCTCCTCTTCACAGAGAAAGCTGCTGGCCATCTACCTCCACAATGACGACAGTGTCCTCGGCAACGTCTTCTGCTCCCAAATGATGTGCGCTGACTCCATTGTCTCCTACCTGAGCCAGAACTTCATCACATGGGCCTGGGATGTCACTAAAGAAGCTAACAAAGCCAGGTACCACAGTTTGATTATTTTCAAGTGACTTGCTGGTCATAGAGCTGCAGGATTGATCAGTTACGTCATGTTGTGTTGTGTACCCTTATCTCTGTGCATCTTGCTGGCTTTACTCAATTTTGCAGTTGTGGTATGAATGAAGACACAACTTTAGTTCAATGCATTCTTTTTTTTTAAGATTTTGAATCATGCTTTTTATTGTTTCCTTAATAAACAACCTAAAAAAACAACAACTAAGTATTCAAAAACGAGGTAGGCGAAAAAATGGTATTTAATAAAATAAAATGGAAAAACAAAAATGAATAAATAAATAGAAATTACAAAAATAAAATACAAATTGTAATACATTTTTATTTAAAAATGTAAAAACTAAATATTGATAATAATAAAGAAATATAAATAAATGAAATAATTAAATTAACAAAATAAATTCACACAACAGATTCCCAACACATAATTATATCCCTTTGGTATTTCAATAAATTTTTTTGTTTACTAATTGTATGATATGACTTAAGTAATGTATCAATAAATTAATAATGTCACACCCAAACCTGTTGGATACAGTAAAACCATAATGCTTAGAATTTATTATATTTTGACTGAAATAAAAATAAACTTCTGTGTCCATTTTATTTGTTACACTTACATGGGGCAGACACAAAAGTATTTACACCTGTAAACATTTACTGTGAGTAACAACAATAGTACTACTTTTGTGTGACACTTGTGAGCTTTAACTTTTGTTGCCAGACAAGTATGGATTCAACTTGAGTAATATTTTACAGCTCTAATTTGTGGTGCTCTAGTGTTGGATTGCATTGTAGTATCAAGTTTTCCTGTCATTGTGTCAGCTCCTGCTGCTACAACAACTGTAGTACCAGGTCATTTTCAGTTTTAACAGTTTTAAGCTCCATGAAACATTGCTACATGAGTGCTCAAGAAGGTTTAAACAAGTCTAGTTTATATTTAGTAATAGATTTTGTATTTATATTTAGCTATATAAACCCCATATCTCAAAATGCAATAACACGTGGATTCTGTAATAAAGCTGAGTCCCGTGGTATTCCCTGGTCTGAGTCTCATCATGAATCTAGTGAGAAAACTGTTTTGACGATCGTAATGATGACAAAAACAATAAGTTTAAAGAAATGAATTGCCCTTTAATTATTTAATTCTCTGAAGCTCTCGGAGATCCTGGCAGCCATCATAACCATACTGTGTTTAGTATTGCATTTCGCCAACTGTAAAGTTAAAGTAGAGCAATAACTGAACCTCTAAGCCCTGACTGCATGCTTAATCCTTATGTTTTATTTATGTGTGACTTACTGTCTGGAGGAGTGGACTGTTTGCATACTGAGTTGTATCTAATAAAGAGGATATTGAATGCATTTCAGAAGCAGAGCAACTTGATTGTGTGCTCTGCAAACTCTCAGAATACCCTGTTAAAGAAGAAGCTGTTACTATCATGTTCTAGTATCATTGTTTTTCTATCAGAGGAGGTTAACGTAGTTTTAATTAGTGCTCTGCCCCACCCCGTCACTTATAGTTATTAAAATTTAAAGCCAGCAAAGACTGCAGATAAGATCTGTGTTTTGTCATTCCAGTGTGAACACAGTGAGCTTTGAGAAAATGATCTAAAACGTTAGTGTGGATGGAACCTCATTTGACACATAAACAGCGTTTTCAAATCTATTCGTATTAGTGTGGGCATCTCCTTAATTGCTGGCATTCAACTCTCACTCCATTGCTCACACCCTGCATCTCTGTCTTCTCATTCTCTCCCCTACTTCATTCTCTTTTTGAAGCTCGGAGGTTGCATGCTAACAAAAGGCGTTGTGTTTGCATGGTGAGGCCCCTGATTGGGCAATCTTGACTAAGCTGTCTGAATAGAGGGTCAGTGGGAGACGAAGGACTCCCTCGGAGTCCAAACATCTCTATCTCTCCATTTACGCTCGATGTTTTGGTGCAGCTCCAGCAGTCTGTGTTGGCAACTGGCAGGTCTGTGCGACACCTGTTTATCCTGCTACTAGGATGGATATTTTTATCTGGATAGTAAACAATGGAAAATAAATTTAGTCTGCAAGGTTTGATAGACGATCAGATCCTCTGTCGGTTCAAGTTTTGAGCTGTGGAGAGGTGGAGGTAAAGGTGGACCTGCTGAGGGTATGAATGGGTTTGCTCATTAACATTGTGCCCAGTAGGGATGTCACAAGAACCAATACTTCAGTGCCAAGTTGATGCCAAATTCTGAAAATGTGACGTTAACAGAGGTTGATTTGAGTTACATTATGATGCGTTCAAGCTCTATTCTGTAAAAATGAGTATTGGGCGAAGGTAAATTATAATGTTGTCGTGATGTGTTCATATGTAATCTTGTAAACATTTTTTACTTTGGCAAGAAACTTGAGGCAAATCATCAGAGATTAGTAATAAATTCACAAAAAGCAGTGTGCAAACGGCAATAAAAGAGTTACACGGGATTTCATTTTTTGTTTTTTATCGTGGTATCGAATTGGGTATTGAGGATCGTGGAATTTCACTGGTATTGGTATCGACTACTAAATTTCTGGTTTCGTGACATTCTTAGTGCCCAGGGTTCTCTCCTACTTCCCCTCATCTTTCTGCTACATCTTTTCCTTCCTGATCCTTCCATCTCTCTTTATTTCCTTTCTCTTTATCCCGCCACCTCAACCCTCTCCCTCTCCCCAGAGCCTCCAGTGTTAAGCCTGCCCTCTGGTAGCGGCCATTTAAGAAAGACTCGCCCTGACCTCACCCCGCCATTATTTCTTTTAAGGAAATTCCCTCCTTCCCTCATTCCGCTCTCCTTTCTCTCCCATTGGCCTCCTTTTGCTTTTTGCCCCAGCTGAGCCTTTTTATTGCACATTAAAAGGCAGGCAACATCTGGAGCTTTTCATCACACACAGCCAGTCACAGCTTTGCTGCTAACGCATGCATGCACATGTGCACACTCGCTCACACACAAACACACTTCTGCTCTGCATTCTCACGCTCTCTGGTTGATCCAAAGTGACTGGTGATTGGCATCAATCACACAGGCTGTTAGAAAGGTATCCTGAGTGAGAGTGTGCGTGTGTTGAACCTGCTGATATTGGAATGTGCCTGTTGCTTCGCTCTCTGTATTCTCACAGGCCTCCCAGTTAAATGATTAATTATGCATAAATGCAGTTCTGCTGATTGGATGCCAGTGTAATTGTCACCCATGGGGAATGAATCTGATATATCGTACAGGCGCTGTATTATCATTGCACATGGCAAATATTGAAACTATAAGTAGATAAACACACTGAAAGTAGATCATTTTATCAGTGTGCTTCCTCAAATCTATTACACATTTTACTCCATGCTAACATATCTGTACAAGGCATCTCTAGAAAGTCAACTAAAGTGACTATCATCTTGCTAATTCTTTTGTAGAGATCATACAAGGGCCTGACACAATACTATAACAATGACTCAGAACCACAGGTGTTCTTGTTATTGTTAATGACCTTCGAGTGTAAGTAACTGCTAAGAGCACAAACTAACACGCACACTTGTTCTTTACACTTGACTTCTCCTTTTGACATCCTCCTACCTGAAAACATAACTGACTGAGAGGCAGAACAAAATGTCATTTTCAAATCAAAACATGTCCATGTTTGCTCTGAAACAAAGTGTGTATGACACAGTGAGCAATGAGAGCATCCGGTTCCCAGACATAACTCCCGTACAGGTGGCTGGCAAAAACGTTCCCTGCAGTGCTACTGTACTGGCCCTGACTCATCAGCTGCTCAGCGGAGCAAATGTCAGGTCTTACCAGTCTACTCGCATCCTCACGCACCGCGTTGATGTGAAGAAATGTGACTTGACAGTCCAGGGAAACATTAACTATTTTAGCTGTCTGGATGTGCAGTGAGAGATGCAGATGGTGATTGGTGACAAATTAGAAGCTGTCAGTCACATTAACCATCGGAGCAGTTAGCTGCTAGTTCCACGCAGGTGTTTCCTCTACATTTAGTTACCCCTAAAGGACTTTAAAGGTCTGGTACAGAGTAGGCTACATTCTTCACCATGTTATGTTATGACTCATAAGACTGTGCTGAACTATTCACCTCAGTTCTGCAGTAGCTTGACTTCCACCTGCCCCTCAGTGTTGTGTCTAGGGCTGTCCCCTCTTAGTCAATTAGTCGACTAATCGGTCATTTCGGTCTTACAGCCGAGACACACTGGGAACGTGAGCAGCGCGTTTGCGTCGCAGAACCTCTTGCTTTCAATGTCGGTGCCCATGTTAACAGGTTAGAGCAGCCACACCGCCCTCATGAGCAGCGCGGCTCGGCTGCGTGTCAGCTCTTCTAGAGACTTTTTCCACGCGAGATACACAGCGAAAATGTTCTTTTGACAGTATATTGACATCATACCAGCAACATTACTACACTTTCAATGTATATATCTGTTGAATATGTCACAGACATGAAAAAAAGTCAATGTCTAAAAAATAGATTAGTCTTTTTTTTCACAGATCTGACGATTAAATCAGCTAATCGATTAGTCAACAAAATCGTATGAGTGTTAGTCGACTAATTTCTTTGTTTAAGGACAGGGCTAGCTGTGTCCATACTTGTTTATAGGTGGATTTACAAGTGCTTCATATCCTGGTTACAGCAGTTTTCATGTTGTGATGATGATTTTTCACTGCGTTAGAATGACTTCCTTAGTTTTTAGATAGAAACCAAAGCAGGTTGGCTTGTGTTTGATGGGAGATTTAAGATTGAGTTACCCTTCAAGTTGGTGTCCATTGTTCCACGGCCTTTCATTACAGGTTAGAGTTTCCCTGTGGGCTATTGTTATGGTCTGCCTGGGTCGAGGTCTGAACAGGGACAAATGTCAGGACAAAATGATCAGTAGGATTTAAGGGTACCCGACTTCTTCATTGCAAGACGTGGGTCACTCAGAGTTCAACATTTTGAAAAGTGTGTGAGTCATACAGTATTCCTAAAACATCTTAAAGTCTGCTTTGAGCTGTAGATTTCACATCTTTCATCCATATTTTCAGCATGTACTGGTACGAATTATTACTCTAAAAAAGCACCACAATGAACTCAAGTACTACATTTCACAGTTTGAGAAGTCTGCAAGTTGCTCCCTCAGCTTTGGCTTCATGTTTTAATGAGTTACACCCCCTCTCAGACAGCACACCTCCCATCTATCTTCTCCCTCTGACCCGCTGTCCCTCCATCCATTCCATTACTCCTCTATTTTACCAACCAGTTATTAAAGTAGATCTTATTAAAAGGCGGGAGAAAAAGCTAATCTATATTTGCATTCAGTCTATAGCAATTCATTAATATTATGACATTTACAGGGAGCTTGGCGGCGCCCCGGCTGCCTGCTACCCTTTTCCCTCTCTGAAATGTTAATTTAAAAAGTTCTGTCTTTGTAATGGAATAAGAAATCCTCTCTTGCCCTATCAATTCTGGGTGTCTGGTGAGGAATACTAATTCGTCTACGGTTCCAATTGAGATAGCATGTCACTCTGATGGAATAAGAAAATGCAGAATTGGTTTTAAAGTCCTTAATGCCACGAGTTGTGTATATTTCTCTTCTCTACTGCAGTTGGAAAAGCTGGCGTATACGCCTCCTTTTCCATATGTTGTAAAAATGGTTTGGATGTATGTGTCTGCTTTATGGTCCATGCATTTTTTTTAATTACAGATTCCTAAATATGTGTTCAGTTCCAAGAAAAGTGATAAAGTGACTGAATAGAATAAAAAGATAAATCTGAATTTGATTATTATTTCCTTGTCTTCCAGACTACTCACCATGTGTACGAGGCACTTTGGCAGCGTGGTGACACAGACTATACGGACATACAAGACAGACCAGTTCCCCCTGCTCCTTATAGTCATGGGCAAACGCACATCCAACGAAGTTCTAAATGTTATTCAAGGTAATTACGACTTTATTAATAGTGTAACAACCATAGATTTATTTGTCTGTAATTAAAGTAAAAACACAAAGATGAAATGACACCCTGTTTTATCTCCAGGCAATACGACAGTGGACGAGCTGATGATGAGGTTAATGGGAGCGATGGAGATCTTCACAGCACAACAACAAGAGGACATCAAAGATGAGGTAAGGTTTCAGTCAGTGGGTTATCTCCGGGTCTGAGAAGTGAAGCCAATGCTGAAGTGTCTTAAACTTGCATTCTTTCTAATAGCCAGCAGGGGGCGACTCCTCTGGTTGCAAAAAGAAGTCTGATTGTATAGAAGTCTATGAGAAAATGACTCTACTTCTCACTTGATGTATTACCTCAGTAAACATTGTAAACATGAGTTTATGGTCTCAATCGCTAGTTTCAAGTCTTCTTCAATACAGCATGATGTGACAGGTCACTACCACGGCCTGGGAGTTGTCCGTGTTCCGTCTTACAAGTTTAACCCTTTCACAGTATGTTTTCAATTCATGAAAGTTAATTGTAACATTTTGGTCGCCTAAAAATGTCTTATTCAACGTTCGGCTCCACCCTCTCGTGTCACTTCTGGTTGCAAAAAAGCAAGATGGCGACGGCCAAAATGCCGAATTCGAGGCTTCAAAACGGCAGTCCGCAAACCAATGGGTGACGTCACGGTGACTACATCCACTTCTTATATGCAGACTATGGTTTGAGTACAATCAGGGCGCATGTGACTGCAGCGAAACACAAATGTCAGGTTCTGATTCTTAAACGTGTAGAAAATGCTTTGGACTACTAACTGTGAGTAACTACCTATGACTTGCTCATGCCTGATGTATTTTTTTTCCATTTAAATTAAGTAATCTGTTCATCTTCATATCGGTGACTCAATGGCTCGGGTGTGTAGAGCTCAACAGTGAGGTTCTGAAAGTGAAAATCCCATTCATGTTCTGAATCGCAGATTTGATTATTAGCCATAATGTCTTAACCATCCAAGGTAGACTCACCACAAGTTACAAGATTGTGAAACAAATGGTTTATATTCCTGTAGAAACCTCAAGTCCGTATGATGTTAACCTTTTTTTAAGGAATACATGTTACTCTTACATACTGCTCCGTGGTCTGCTCCCGGTTTCAAACCGGACCAACATGATGGCTCTTTTGGAAATGTTCTCTTATATTACGAAAAAAGGGCGGTCAATGCTGAGCACTATTTGAGACCTTTAGTAACAATTCAAACCATCTTTATCTTAATTTCCTTGATGTAGCTGATGACTATAGCATCATTCAAAGGCCCCGGTGAGTCTTTTACGCCCTGCTTAACAGATAAATCCCAACATGCTGAGACAGATCAGACGGCTTTGTTAAACTGTGGCATTCTTGTGATGACGAGCAGAGAATAATTAACCTTTTCCCCTTTAGTTCTAGTTTAATGTACCAACTACAGTCTTTGGTTTTTGAATAGGTACAGGACTCAGACTCTGTGTGCTAGTCTGTCGACTACCTCTTTTACTCCAACAGAAAGGGGACAAACACCATTGAGGGATACACTCCACACAAGAAAGTGAGGGAATAGTGGTGGGAGTCTTTTCATGTCATAGACGGGAATCTGGGACAGTATGACAGGGAGGTCCCCTCACTGTTAAAGACTTTCACCTGACCCTCTTAACCATTTACTGATGTGTTTACTCAGCGACATCAAACAAGAGAATGAATGACACACTATGTGTGTTTGTCCAGACAGGTTTTCAGTCAGCTGCCTATTAGAGTAAAGCTCTCTTTTTCTCTTTCATTTTAATAACTTAAGGTTTAAGAAATAGCAACAACACAGAATATACAGTCTCTTTTAATTTTTTAAAGTATGTTTTTAATAAGATATACAGAGATACATGTAGTTCAGCTGTAGTCATCTGTGAAATAGTTTCTCTTTTTCCCACACTCAGCCTCTCACTAACATTGTTGTGACACTTTATTAACTACTGTATCTACAGATGACAGATGTCAAACCATATTAAGATTTTAACAGTTAAACAGTCAGTCAACCGTACAGCCTCTCCAACAATGCTAATGGGATAGTCATAGCATTTCAGTTATGGGAACTGTGATTGTCCCACACACACCCTGAGGGTTAGTCTTCCTCAGGTGGGTTACTGAGTGTTGAGTTACAGCTCTTCACTTTCTGTGGTTATTTTTGCTACAATGCTTTGGCCTCATTTTTGGATTTGTCACAGTTCAATTAATGACAAGAAGCGACATGAGGTATTCAGAGTATGTCCATGTGTCAGATCAGACTGTTAATCATGAAGTGTATTGTAGGTTCACACTAAGGCTGGGTATCATTTCATTTTTTTTAATATAGATGCCAGATACCAAAAGGATACTTTTGTCAATACCTTATTATTTGATAAAGATAAGCATGTTTTCTGCAAAACCCAATTTTCAGTTAACATGTAAGTTCTCAAATATTAAACGTTGTCTAAACACAAGCAAGAAAGAGAATTTGAGCAGACTTTCTATATCAGCTTTCACTACTTGATAGTTTCCGATACTCTGTGCTACAGACACATTTTGCTTGGTACCAAAAAAAGTATTGACATACAATGCCTAGCCCTATTCACACTGGAGGACTGATTTGGTTCACTACCTTACATTGTTGAGCGGCTGTGGCTCAGGAGTCAGAACTGGTCGTCCTTTAACCACAAGGTTAGCGGTTCGATCCCCGGCTCCTCCTGTCCACATGTCGAAGTGTCCTTAAGCGAGACACAAGTTCCTCCCTGGGCGCTTTACAGCAGCCCACTGCTCCTAAAATGCTTAGGATGGGTCAAATTTCATGTATATGACAATTAAAAAAAAGTTTAAAGGTTCTCTATATGACATTCAGAGCATTAATATAGCACCAAACAACTATTTGCTATGTAAAGATATAGAGGAGTAATGTCAACCTGAGCAGAGAATGAAGTCTCCCACTGTGTGTGTTGTAATCAAAGATTCTCCTTGCTTTGTTGACAAAGCCGGGCCGGCCACGCGTGTGCTTTTAGTGCATGTTTGTGCATGTGAGCGTGCCCCACTGGCTAGCTCACGGCCACAGCTCTGTACTGCTCTCAGACAGCGTTACCGTGGAAGCGTAGCACCCACCCTCCGGTTCCCTCTCAGGTAAACACTGTTAGCTGTGTCAGTAGTGTTGCTGTTGTTTTCGCTGTTAGCACCGTTAGCTACAAGCCGTCGGCTCAGCTGTCGCCACGATGAGAGCCGTGCAATGGCAATAGAAATGCTCCCGATCTTGCATTTAGCAACTTTAAGTTTGCATAGTGACCTTATTGAGTAATTATATTTTGCAATTGTTATAACATAGCTAGCACGCATGCTTCAACTTGAAAACCACTTTATGTCAACTTGAAAACCCGAAATTAAGTCCTACATAGTTGACTAACTGCCACAGAAAATAGTTTTGGAAATGATTGTGCATGTTTCTTTTCTTACAAGATTTGATTTTTGTCTTTTTTTTTATGGTATCTGCACAAAATAGTATAACCATTGCAACAACTGGCTTGAGATCTGTCAGAGAAATAAGAAATCAGAATAACCATAGTATAAGAGTTTAGTAAAGCTGTTCTGAAAGGTATTAAAGTGAGATAATGACCCCGGCATGGCCTGCCAGAAGGAAATAGCTTGTGAAAATGTCAAAAAAGACAGTAAATATAAGTGATGTTGAAAGCGTAATGTTCCAGTGTGATTATTCATGATTAGTACCAATAACCACAGGATTTTATTATATCCTGTATCTGACAGGACCTATCCCATCTCCAAGGTGAAGTCAGCCTTGACACTGGACTAATCCCATCTTCGCTGTAGCAGCTCCGAGGCGTTCCCTCTCTCCCTAGCTCCCTTCCCTCTTTCTTCTTTCCCTTTTTCACCCCTTTTCCACCTCACCTTTCCAAAGACAAACTCAGACACGAACACAGACATCCAGCCAACCCAGACATTCCACTTTGACAGTGACTTTTGTGTCTGTCTGGAAACGGAGCAGCTGGACGGCCACATTGTGCCTTCAACCAGCCTTACTGACTCGCCAGTCATTCCTTTGGTTGTCTGTGTTTTAGCTTAGAAGTTAGTAACAGACGACTCACTGCAGGTTTTGTGGTTTGCGTCTGTCTGGATCACGGGCTATTTTCAGCTCAGGTCATTTCACATGCATTTCATGTGAAGAGCAGCCAAAACTAACCAATGATCAGTTGTGGTCAAGGGCACCAAACATGCATGTCTTTTGCTATTGGAGCAAACTGAAGCACTCAGGGAGGATCTGAGAAGCATGCAAGGTCCACAGAAAGGACCTGAGCTGAGATTCAAATCTGGACCTTCTTGCTGTGAAATGCCCAAAAACAAATAATTACTATGGCTGTCAACTGATCGAGTTATAATCGCGTTAACTTCGACAGTCCTAATATTATTATTATATACAATTTGCCCAATTAAAGTAGCTCTAAGCCACGCATGCAACAACAATATAAGTGTTGCAAAAAGCAGTTTTTTTTTATTTCTTGTGTGAGCAAACATTAAATGTGGGACAGCTTGCATTTCTGACTTCTGACCACTAAAATAGGAATGTATTAGCACCACTATAAGACAAGCCAACTTGATGACTAACCGAGATATAGATGTGGAAAATCTGTTTCTTTTTTCCTCCAAAGATAAGATCTTTAAAATCACAGTGTCTGAGCAGATACATGCTAGATTAACATCATGCCTCTCATGCGCGTTAGGTCACTCAAGGCAGATGGTGCATTTGAAAACACATTACAGCAGCACAAAGTGAGTTTCAGACGTGAACTGCTGTGCGACGTGTTTGCGTGACTCGGGGTCCGTCTATTGAAGGTGGCCACTTTTGATGCTTTTGTCCCTCTCTACCATTCTTTTACAGTTTCCTTTCAATGTTCATCTATTATGCGGGGCAAAAGCACAAATGTATCCTTTGCATTTCCTGATTGAATACAACAATACACACTGTCCTTTTTGCTTAGCCACTGCTTAGCTGCTCAGTAGCCCTCTGATCATCACAATAAGCTTACTTTGCCATATCCGGGCTGGCACACAGCATGGGCCTTCAGAAAATGGAAAACTAATGGCTGTGCACTGTTAACACAATGGACACTCGTATTTAGCCGCAGTCTTTATAAAACACTTTGTAGCCACAGCAGGTAGAAAGAGAAGGGCCGCCTGTCCCCTTCCCTCTGTACAAACAGGAAGAGAGCGGCCGAGTGAATGAGAGAGAAAGGGACGGTGAAACTGAGATGAGGAAACATAAAAGAGGCTCAGGGTCTGGTAAATGACAGCCCGGTCACAATGACTCCCCTCTGGTGCTACTCTTTCATACCTGGTGTTTGTACGTAACCACACTTAACATGCTGCATTTTCTTTTGCTCGGTTCTCTCTGGCTCCCACACCCGGCACCTCAGCTTACATGTTTTGTCCTTGTGTGTCCTTTTATTGTGTTGTTAGTTAATGGGCCCCACTTTCTTTCTCCCTGTCTCTACCCAGGACGAGCGTGAGGCGAGAGAGACGGTGAAGAGAGAACAGGATGAGGCCTACCGTGTGTCTTTAGAGGCGGACCGTAAAAAGGTATTTTCGAAATTAAACAAACTGTCTACTTGATTCACTGCGCTCTGAGTTAGTTGTGGTATACTAGACCTGGGGTTCTCAGGGACCAGGGGACCCCTTACAGAGTTTCTCCACAAAGAATCACACAAAAGCACCACTTTAAATATTGTGTTTACCAGAGATTTGCTCATAAGTTTCTTGGAAAGAAGTCATTCTGCATGAAAAAATTATTTAAAAAGTAGTTGACTGAATCCAAAACAACTGATTAATCGACTAAGAGGGGACAGCCCTACAAATTTCTTGATAATTGATGAATCATTTAAGTCCTTTATCAAGTATGAAGTCACTC
Organism: Sebastes fasciatus; assembly: GCF_043250625.1. NCBI lineage: Eukaryota > Metazoa > Chordata > Actinopteri > Perciformes > Sebastidae > Sebastes > Sebastes fasciatus. Next base: position 17,162,098 of record NC_133799.1, read on the forward strand.
TTTCCAGCTTTTCAAATGTGTGGATTTCCTACTTTTCTCAGATTTTTTTGTCATGTCATTAGCTTGTATCTAAAGTTATTTGGGTCTATAATTAAATATCAGTAACAATTCTTCAGAGGAAACTTGAAAACCAGCGTGGAAACATAGTAAAAGTCTTCAGTCTTCAGTCTTTGTTGCATCCCATTTGATTAAATCCATTTCTTTCCGTCTTCAGAGAGAAGCCCAAGAGAGAGAAGAGGCCGAGCAAGTTCGCCTGGAACGGATGAAGAAGGAGCAGGAGGACGAGAAGGAGGTGAGAAGAACAGCCATACGCACGTCATACTCACATTATGCAAATTACCTAAATTAATATTCCAACTGGATCAGTGCGAGGCTGAACAGTGATATGTTTTGCCAGCACACAGTGATTGTGCCATTGTGCTGTTTTTTTTAATCTTGCTCTCACTTCACAATAATGAGTCAATTAGATTGTGGTTTTGGTGAAGCCTGCCAGTCAGTGGAGCGTGTGTAGTGTCGGCGAACAGGCATACAGCCATTTCAGAAGGATGAAATATCCTAATTACAGTGAGGCACGTCCCTGTTAATGTCACCTTACATGCACACAGTTATTGTTCTATTTGACTGCTTTACATTGGTACAGCACACAGCCTCATATTGTGAACAAAAGACTGAGGCAATTCATACACAAACACACACACACACACACAGCCTAAGCAAACACACACATTCACTTGAAAACAATTATTGTATGTGAAGAGGAGGCAAACACACCACACACACACACACGCACACTCACACACACACACACACACACACACACACACACACACGCACACGCAGTCACGCCTGCCAGAAAAACAATAATTGTCTGTGAGGATGGCACCAATGTTGTAATACAGTCTATAGTAATACAGTGTAGTCCCGCTGATTGTTGTTTACTCAACAGCAGAGCCAGGGAGCCTCGGGGCCCTGAGAGGTATTGGGTGACCCGGCTCGCTCAGGTGATTTGTCACTTAAGTCAAACAGACAACAACAAAAGAGCCCCGGGTCGGGCCTTCTTAATTATATCACTGTAGTCCACTAACCAAACTGCGTGTGCACGCTTGTGTATTTTAAACAACAATAGCCACCATGGCCTTGTGTTTCCTACTTATATCAGTTTTCTCTGCCCAAGCTCAGCGGTTTCCATGGTGTCTCCTGTGCTAACATGCTAGTGTTGTGCTTTGTGCTACAGTCTAGATATTCATAAATATGAGAGCCAACAACAGCTGCTGGACCCAGACAAGGGCATCTTAAGTTTCTTCAACTGTTAAGCAGGACCTAAAATGAATCAAAAATAGGAAATGGGCACTCTTTTGTCACAGCACAACACTGGATCTTGTTGTGTGTGCTTCTAGTTCTGATGAGCTGAAGGTCCACAAATACACCAACAGACAAACACTGAAAGACTAGTGGGAATAGGTTTTGGAAAAATGTACCACATTTTCTGTTTCATCAGTTATTTTACTTATCAGGGCTGTCCTCTCTTAGTCGATTAATCGGTCGTTTTGATCTTAGTCGACTAAGATTTCTTTAGTTGTTTAGCCATTTTTTTTAATGATTTTTCATGCTGAATGATTTATTTCCAAGAAACTTGTGAGCACATCTCTGGTGAACACAAGATTTAAAGTGGTGCTTTTGTTGATTCTTTGTGGAGAAACTCAGTTTTACAGATCTGTGGATTAAATCAACTAATCAATTAGTCAACAAAATCGTATGAGTGTTAGTCGACTAAGAATTTCTTTGGTCGAGGACAGCCCTACTTATTGATTTAATTCTTAAGCGATTCCTTTATTGCTTCATTTCTGATACATTTTGGATAGAAAAAGAATACAAACATGAGAAAAAACATATACTATAGCATACTAAGGAAACCACACAGGATTAAATACCAGTAATGTAAGAAGTTGACAATAATTCTCTAGCTGTTTGTAGTTTTACCTTGCATGGCAGCTGGATTCTCGTGATGTCACAAGATCACATGAAATCCTTCTCGTCAGGCTCCAAGTAATGTGTTTGTGTCTGGCAAGCCAGAGCACGGACCAATCGATGCTGCATTAGCATCAGTTGTATCAGACCTGGAGGGTATTTCTTCATTGAAAGAAGAGCACAGAACGGCACTGAATGCTTTTTCTCGATGGAAAATATGTTTTCGCTCTTCTCCTGACTGGCTTCGGCAAGAGTTTGATTGACAGATGGTTCATCCAATCACCTGCCAAGTACCTGCCCTTTTCCAAACAGTTTCCAGTGACGGCAATCTGGCGGATCAGGTTAGCTTCTAGCAGCTTGAATCGGTCATTACCTTTTCTACAATAGATAAAGTAGAAGAAATGTATATTTAATAAAAAATAGTTTTTTGCATTTACATTACAGATGATGCTCTTCATCTAATCAGTTCACACTGGCAAATGCTTCTTTTACCTTTCCTGATTTATATGTTGTTACTTACGGTAAACAGACTTATAATATCCTTAAATAAAGATCAATAGATCTGAAGCCTGTGCCAGGATTTGTTATTCTAGGATAACATTAATGAATATTTTTACATCATGAAACTGCAATGTTACACTCTAACTCTTCAAGCTGAGAGGGTCAAGACCGCACCGCACCGTGTACAAGCTGTTTTACCTCTGAAATCAAGATTTTTGATTTTGTTTACAATTTTCAGATGAGTCTTATGAGGTAGTAAGCTAGTAGTTTATGTGACCTGAAACTGCAGACACAACAAAAACATCAGTTTCCTCCAGAGAGCAGCACGCAATGCTAGTGGGAATGTGATTTTGTGCCTTTGTGCAAAGAAGAGTGAGATGAAAGTAGGAGCTGGTGAATTGAGGTGGGGTGCTTGTGCCTGTGTAGGTTGACTTTACTATTTACCTCCTTCAGAGATCTTAGCATACAGTTGTGCGGCTGTCAGGTGCACCTCTCTCCACCCCCCCCTCCACCCGTCATCTGTTTGCTTTCTGTGGTTAGCCGAGCGGAGCCGGAGAGGCAGATATGTGGACGGATAGATGCTTCTCATTATTTGTGTGTGGAGTAGCCTGGGCCCAAGGCTCGACCAGACGTGTGTCCTGTGGTTTCTAGAGGGACGCTACCTCTTAACTTGTGTGGGTGTTTATGCTTGTGTCTGTGGTTTGACTGCCTGTCTGCATTTGTATGTCCCCCACCACCACCACACACACACACACACACACACACACACACACACACACACACACTCCTGTCTATTATTGTGTGTAAGTTTGTCCCCGTGGGCCCCTTTAACTCAGTCAGCATCAGCTCTTATACCTGAGGGAGCTGATGGTGGAGCGGCACGCGCGCTTCCCTGCCCACCCAACACCAGAAGCTGCTAATGAGCTACTGTTGTACACTCTTATGAAATATAATTGCATTATGGTGTGTAAATAAAGCCGGGGCGTGTTGTCACAGCATATGCTCCCCGGCTGGCCAAACAGGAACAACAAGCCGGGGGAGGAGGGAGGTGTGGGGCAGGAGCAGAGAGAAGAGGAAGGCACCAGGGAGTGGCTGAAGAGCACTTTTAAGAGCACAGCAGAGCTGATTACCTTTACTGTGGAAGATGATGGTTGTCTTTGTGCTATAAGACACTCAGTATAGTGTCTTTAAAATCATATCTTCTGAAACAAGACTTTAAACTCTCTGTGGTAGACACTGAGATATTCAACAGGCACAATCTCAGATTTCCTTGACAGACTGAGCAACAGCAAGAGAGCATGAAGCACCAGGAAAACACTTGGCTTTTTTAAACATACTGAAATGTTACTTGGCAACCTTCAGAGCTCCACGAGGCTATAGGGAACAGGGTGAGACACAGGGCAACTAATTCAATAACATTCTCAGGACAAGAAGGTCCTTTAATTAATGTGAGGCTACAGTTCTGCAATTAGACTCTGGGAGCAACTTCTTGGCTCGTCTTTCGTACTTGTTTGGATAGTGTGTCGTCATCTTCATAACTGCCAGTGTTACTGTTGAATCTCTGGTTTAAATTTACTATAAACAGAGAGCCAGGGCTAATATTTCATAGTTACTCTTTATTGAATCTCAGATTATTTCTTGTATTCCAGAGGACTTTGTATAAGCTTCCTGGCTTCCTTCCACTCCTGCACTTATTCAGTTTTTATTAATGTGTGTCTTTTACCATGGTGTTTTAAACGTGCAATCAAATAAACAAGCTAAATTAGATGTTTAAACAGGAAAACATTATTCTTCTTTTTCTCTAATTTTTTTTTATTATATTTTATTATTATTATTATTATAACCTTTTTTTGAATAATTTGTTTTTCAATTTACAGTTCTATTATTATACATATTATTTAATTTGTTTTGGTTTAGGTTGTTGTTGTCATTTTTCTTAAGGAATCAATTTAAAAATTAAAAAAGGGAAACATTTATCCTCCCTTTAATAAATTATCCACTAATTTCATAATTTTAGATCATGACTGTATTATTCTAATAACGTTTTTATTTTTCCTCCCTGTCACAATATTACTCATGCTGACTTTGCTGTCAACAAACTGTAAAATGAACAATGATAGAGAGACTTTGTAATGCTAATAAGCTTGAAAAAAAGAATTGTATCAGCAGTAATGACAGCTGCATCCCACCAGCACCTGTATGTAAACACCTCTGCCTTCACTCAACACAATGAATCACTATTTTATCTCTCCTTTCATGTCCTTGATTCATTTTCATGCATTAGTGTTCACAGAGTAGATTATGCATCATCTTGTGAAATGGAAAAACTGTCATATTTCTAAGAGTTGGAGGAGTCCTTGGCTTGTATTTGCAACTTCTTCACCTCCACTTGTCCAGTGTGATCACAAAAGAATTCATGATTCCTGTTACCTCTGTTCTCTACAAACTATCGAGGACAGAACCAATTTATTTTTTTATTATTAAAAATGTAATTTTAAACGTATTTATTCATTATTAAACAATAAATATAAATATTTTTCATTTATTTATTAATTTTTTATTATTTGCAGGTGTTTTCCACCATAACAAACAAGGAATTCTACCTTTAAACAATTAGGCCATTTGCCTAATCTGGACTTTTCTGTGGTGTTTATGAAGTGTCAACAGTTGTCAATGTGCTGTACTGACCAAAATAACATTCTTGCAGGCAATCCGCTTGTCATTGGAGCAGGCCCTACCGGTGGAGCCCGACGAGGATTCAGTAGAGCAAATCAGCAAACTGCGAATCCGCACACCAAGTGGCGAGTTTCTGGAAAGGCGTTTCCTGGGCAGCTGTAAGCTTCAGGTCCTCTTCGACTTTGTGGCCTCCAAGGGATACCCCTTCGAAGAGTTCAAGCTCCTCACCACCTTCCCTCGTAAAAATGTGAGTTTAAAAATACCTTCCTCTCTTACTCAGAAAGTTTACAAAATAATTAACCCCTTCTGCTTATATATGTCCAGTGAAAGGGCTTTAAGATACTAACACATGTAAGCTGTTAAAAGTGGAGAGGGAAAGACGTCTTATTTAGAAGGGAGTTGAATCATCCCGTTATCCAATCTTTGTGCTGTCTTTCATAACAGTTCTCTGCCCACACAAACAAGTGCTAAATTCATCCTTGCTGCAGAAGAGTAGCAGCAGGTCACGAAGTGTTCTCAGTCCACAGCTAACATCTCTGCTGGAGAGATCCACAGCTGTAATTGGCTTTTCCGTTCGGGCCTGGGCTGAACCTCAGGCGACGGCTGCGAGTGGAGAGCAGCAGGGAAGGATAGTTAAGACAATCTGTTGTGGCTGATGGACGATTTAGTATTTTCTTGCTTTTTATTCATTGTTTGCGCTGCAGCAGCACTGATGTGTCGCTGCTTTTGTTTACCCGTACCTGTGATGGAGCAAGCTAAGCCCGCTGTTTATCCATCCACCTGCACACACGTATTATTCAGTGAATATTAATTAGTATCAGTCCGTTGTGAATACAGTACACTATGACTGTTAGGATACAGTTGTCAGCACTAACAGTAGTATTCTCTATGGCAGCACTCAGCCATCTATCGTCATTAGAGGGCTCTGTCGCCGCGCTCTGTGGTAGAGAGCTAATGAGCTCTGTTTTAACTACCAGTTTAATTAGCCATGCTGCTGGAAACAAAAATGGGATTTCCATTAATCAAGAGAGGAGTGCATGTGGAGGGGTGGGTGGTGTTGGTTGTATAGAGGTGTGTGTGTGTGTGTGTGTGTGTGTGTAGGCTTGCCCAGGCAGTGTGCCATCGCAGTCTGCAGAGACCGCCGGGGCACAAACACCTCAAACCGACACACACATTAACGCGCTAGCTCACACTCCTTCATTTCGTCACAATCACACACTTCAACACATGCACAAATATTTTCAAGCAAACACATGCCCCGCTCACAACTTTGTCACTTAAAGGATTCACAGTTGTCTCTTTTATAATCAAGAGTAAACATGTGTTTGAGACAGAGATAAAGATGTGTCTGCATCGCAGATGAAATTCCGGCAAAAACAGGATGGGAGGATTAGAGAGGGGTAGAGAAGCGAGGAGAGGATGGTGACTGCAGAACTAGTCGGAAAAAGAGAACAGAGAAGACAAAAGCTTAAACAAAGAGAAGATTTAATCAGAGAAACAGTCTGAAAGAGAAAAGGATAGAGAAGACAAGTGGGGAAGATATTAAAAAGAAGAAGATGGGAGATAATTCCAGAAAACAGAAAGGCAAGAGATTTGGGGAAAGAGAGGAGAGAGGCAGCTCAGTTGTAGTGCCAGTATGAGGCTGTGAACACAGGCCCCTGTCTAATCCTGCAGCTCTGTGTTGTAATTAAATGAGAGGGAGCATAGAAAGCCTCCATCCCGTCCAGACGCTCTCACTGTTGCTCTGCCAGGATCAGAGGATAGAGGATAGACCACTATTGCATTTGTAATACTGCACAACTGTTGAAACCTTCTTTCCCTTTTTCTAGTTTTCAGCAGCTTTGTGCAGTGTCACTCTTTCTTTTGCTATTTCCCTCCTCGTCAGCCCGCTTTATTTCATTTCCATACATTCGGCTCTAACACAAATTAGTGGATCTACTGAAGTAGAATATTTTTGGCTAAAACTACATTATTATTGACGAGGAAAACGGGCTGGTAACACAGGTTTATTGCCATTTGTAAATCAAGTTTTATCCGAGCCAGATCACGACTTTGATTCAGGATTTTTTTTTTTTGCCAATAAGTGTCTATTAGTCTCCAATTTTTGGACTCAATCTCTTCCCCAACATTTGGTATCAGTGGCTTATCTCTTCAGCACTACAGCAGGCCTTACACTGGCACCATTTGTACTAGGCTTAGCCGTGCTCAGGGAACTAACCCTTCCTCCGTTTCTATGACTGTCAGCGAGTTTGAGGAAGGAGGGGGAGACTTTTAGTGTTTCAGTTTTCAGCTTTCCATTCAAGAATTTCCTCCTTTTTTCTTTGATACTTGTTGAGCACAAACCGCTGTTGAAAAGCCCGAGGTCTTCTTCTTCTTCCTTCAGCTCGCGGTGAACATGTTTAGACTGCCGGTATAATAATCGGCTGTCGGCTCTTCCTGCCTGGCTGCTCATAGACACCCAAACACTGTCAAAGCGGCGTATTACTTTTCTCACTGTGATACTGTACTCTATTTCACCTTCTCCTAATCCTTCTTCCAGCTCTGTCAGTGAATTCGCCCCAATGATTCTTAGACAAAACCTGAGATGCAAGACAAATAAACAGCGGCTCAGAAGAAGCCAAAATAGATTTTACATCTGTTATACAGGCCTGTTTTATTTTTCTTGTCCTGCTATCATGAAAGAATCGTTTTCACAGGAAGAGCATCGGCGGTTTATTTTAAAAGTAGTTTCACTCTAAATTTCTTCCGCAGGACCTTTCTTATAATATTCTCTCCACATAACACAAACCCACAGATTCATGGAGCTGCACGGCGCTCTGCTTCATCTCTGACCACGGATGTGAAATGTGGCTCTAACTCAGGCCACGTATACAGACTAGTATCTCCCTGATCTCTTAAGGGGAGACACCAGGTGAAAAGGGTAGAAAATTCAACTAATAGATATGACCATGAAACTTACATTATCTTACTTACATTAAAACAATTATTTTTTGTTTTACAAGTTTTCTGAAAATGTATATTTAAATATGTAAATGGAGCATTATCTTATCATATATGTGTTAATTTGCATACATTTCCAGAACAGAAATCTGAACATTGGATAAAGCCAGCTTAAAATGCTTGTTTCATCTTGATGATATGGAGTCAAAGGTTTTTATTAAAAAAAAAAAAAAAATGTCGCCATGTTTTTAGGAATAAAATGTTATATAAATCAGGCTATGAATGATATATGAACAAACCCCTCTGTAAAAAACCTTCAGAATATAGATAGCAATGAAAGTGGGAAGTTTGGTGTATGTAAGTGCTACTGAAGTGGAGATTTCTAGCTCAGAGTGAGAAAAACCTAATTTTGAGAAAACAGGTATGTATTGTAAAATTCACTACATTTTGCAAGACACTACAGTTGAATAGGTGAATTTAAACTAAGATATCACCATGAAACTTCCCCAGTTGGTTATTTACACTGACACAATTATTTTTGTATTACAAGTTTTCTGAAATTGGATGTTTAACTGTGCAAATGAGGCATTTATCTAATGCTAACGTTTGGTGAATTTAGAGGAAATCTACAGATGTACATAGACAAAGTGTAGTAAAAAAAACATCTAAATGTGTATTTTTGATGTTTTCTTTCCACTAGTCTGACAGACAAAATAGCCCAAAATACCCAAATTGACCAGTTCATAAACTCCCCCCTCTGCTCAAAAACGTGCTTAGCTTATTGTTACTTCACTTGGATGTTTGAGTTTCACCCTGCAGAATGGTGTATGTGCACGTTGACACCAGAAGGCTGTTTTTAAGATGCGTACCTACAAGAGGATTTTGAGACATCACAACTAGTTTGGAAGCCAATCGTGGTCCAGTATGAGACCTTGAAACTTGAAAACCTCCACTGCACATATGCTGAGAATGGACTTTTTAGTGAAGTAAAAGCAGCAGTGACCAGCAGTTAAATTTTATTTGTATGTTCATAGATTATGGATTTGTCAAGCAGCATAAAGGAGTCGATTTTAAAGATTTTGTAATAAGGTAATATAACTTTTTTTTATGGAAAAACCATATCAGGCACAATTTATTATTCAAAGCAGAGTATTTTTACATGTCCTAAAAACATGTCCAGAGGGAATCTTTAGTGTTAAAAGCTGTTTTACCATCATGATCTCAGCCCCCTCCTCACTTTAACTCCTCTTCCTCCCAGCTTTCCCTCCCTCTGTCTCCCTTTTCCCTCCTCTTTCCTTCTACTCCTGCCTCTCTACCTCCCTGCTCAATTATACTTTTGTTTCGCTCTCCAGCCTTTGTATCCTCCATGTGCCTTCTCACTTTCCCTCCCAAATCCCTTTCTTTAAAAAAAATATATATATATTTTAAAGCATAAACTATTTATTCACATGTCTTTATTTTCTCTCATTTTGCTCGCTCTCTCCTTTTCTCTTCTTCCCCATTCCCAGTTTTTTCTGTTTCCGCCCTCCGTCCGACCCCCCGTCCGGTCTGTGCGGTGCATTTTCTCCCTTTGAAGTGCCGTATTCTGGTCTGTTCTTTTCTGTTCACGCCCCGGCGCTACGTGCTGTCAACGCTCCTGGCAGCAGATAATGATCTCCCACTGCTTTTGTAATTGGCCAAATAAACACTTGACAACACTAGTTTAAAACAGACAAGTTATTTGGTTTTAATTAACATAGTAGGGCCTGTAATGGCTTCATTAAAAATGCGTTATTTCAGCTGCACGTTTGATTATGTTGGAAACGGACATCTTGAGGGCCTGTGTTTATTTTCCCTTTCTTTCCTTTCACGGCCGAGCGTTGCTTAGTGTCGCCTCCTCTGTTATATCAGTGTGTTTTATTCATTTGAATCAAGTGACTTACAGTTGTGGTATTTATTTTAAACTTCACGTTAAGTGCTAATTATGTGGTTTTGACTGTTGAAATCTGCCGTTTGATAATGCCAAATACACGGGGCTTGATATTAGCTGAATATTTAATGTCATACAATTTTTCCCAGGGAAATAAAGACAAAATATCAAAGATTGCCGAGAAGCACCATCTGTCTTTTTAATTGCTTCCAGTTTTTAAATTGCCTCCAGATATTGTATTATCTCTGTAGATTTTGTTCGAATTCAGTTTTTATTCTGTTCGTTTGTGTATTTTTAATTAACAAGTGGAAAACCTTTTTTTTTTTTTCCACAAATGCTATTTAGTCAAAATCTTTGGAAATTAATTTCATCTTTTAAAAAAAAATCTGCCCCTAATTTAGCTGATTGATTTGATCTAAATTGGCTGATGGAAATTATATTGACTCAAGGTTAAAAACAAACGGAAAGCAGAGAGCTAGATTGTGTCTGTCTTATGTATGTATGTATGCATGTATGTATGTATGTATGTATGTATGTATGCATGGCTGTGTAGGCACAGGAGGAGAGAAAATGGCTTAGGCAGAGCAGAGGAAAAACAACAGCTTTGTTTGTTGACAGATGCCTCCATGCTTATGGTCTGTTAATTGGATAACAATGTAAACAATCACCGATGGCGCCCGTCTCCTGTGTCAGTGTGGCATCTTGTTTCCCTACTTTCTTTTTCAGAGTCAGATGCTGCTCTTCCCCCCGTCGTCTCTCCCTGGTGCACCACGAGCACAAACCCTCATCCCGAATTCACTGAGAGCACACACACACACACACACACACACACACACACACACACACACACACACACACACATACACGCTTATATGTAGACCGCAGACACACACGTCTCCCCACACACACCTGCTCCACCCCAAAGCCTCATTTACTCCTACCTGATGCTGTGGTGTCATAACAGCCTGTCGGGTTCATTAGCATGGCAGCCATTTGCGACGCGCTGCTCCTGAGGTGGGAAAAAGAACGCAGCAGCCCTGTTGGTCGTTTTCCCCACCGTTGGGATGGAATATGTTTGCAGCAAACACACACACACACCATTTTACCTCTCTTCATGGCGTCTCGCTCCCCGCTGTGCTATGAGGCAGCTGACTAGGTGAGGGGCATAAGGTTGATGTGGCAACCCCTCCCTGCTCACGCCAGGCTTCCAGGGACCCCGCTGAAAAGTCAAGAGTCTAAATGACACGTCGAAATGAGGACAAGGAGATGAAAGACGTGGAGTCAAAGACCGCCGACGTGCACATGGTGTGACATTTCCAAACACCCATGGGAGATGGATAGGTTGTCTGATGCTGATATGTCCTCCTCAACTTCCCCTAATTTACTCGCCTTCTTTTTTTTTTCTTCTCTTTTCTCACCCTTTTCTCTGAGTTCTCGAACACCTTCTAGTTTTACAGATTTTGCAGTTAACACAAGTTTAAATGTGTAGATTGTTTTAATTATATTCAGTGTTCGCTCGAATAAGGAGCGAACGTAGACTGTTTATTCCCATTGTATGAGATGTTTTCAGATTAGAGGTACAGACGAGGGTGGGATTTCTTTCATTCTTCTTTAAGTGACCAAAATCAAGTTAGATTTGTATTGGATTTGTGTATAGAGTAGGGCTGTGTATTAGCCAGTGGGCGACTCCGGGGCCTGAAAATTTAAGCCAATGCGGAAGTGCCTTAAACTTGCATTCTTTCTAATAGCCAGCAGGGGGCGACTCCTCTGGTTGCAAAAAGAAGTCTGATTGTATAGAAGTCTATGAGAAAATGACCCTACTTCTCACTTGATTTATCAGTAAACATTGTAAACATGAGTTTATGGTCTCACTCACTAGTTTCAAGTCTTCTTCAATACAGCATGATGTTCATTTAGTAAGTTATGGTCCCATTTAGAGTCAAATAGACCATAAAGCAGGGGATGCTTTAGGGCGTGGCTACCTTGTGATTGACAGGTCGCTACCACGGCGTTGTCCGGTCTGGGAGTTGTCTATGTTTTCATCTTAGAACTTTAACCCTTTCACAGTGCGTTTTCAGTTTGTGAAAGTTAATTGTAACATTTTGGGTTGCCTGAAAATTATTCAGCATTCAGTTGTACTTAGCTCCACCCTCTCATGTCACTTCTGGTTGCAAAAAAAACAACATGGTGACAGCCAAATACCAACTCAAGGCTTCAAAATGGCAGTCACGTCATGGTGACTACGTCCACTTCTTATATACAGTCTATGCTCTCAATCATTCCTTATGACCCACTAGAAGTGTGTGGTGGTATCTACAGAGACCCTGCCCTCTGCCTGTAACTTCTCTCTTCTTCTTATTTTGCTGCGTTTGACACTAGGCCTGCAATTAATGATTATTTTCATTGTCGATTAATCTGTGGATTACTTTCTTGATTGATCGATTAGTTGTTTGGTCTATAAAATGTCAGAAAATGGTGAAAAATGTTGATCAGCGTTTCCCAAAGCCCGAGATGACGTCCTCAAATGTCTTGTTTTGTCCACAACTCAAACATTTTCAGTTTACTGTCATTGAGGAGTAAAGAAACCAGAAAATATTCACATTTAGGAAGCTGGAATGAGAGAATTTTCAAATACTCAAACCGATTAATTGATTATCAAAATAGTTGGCGATTAATTTAATAGTTGACAACTAAACGATTAATTATTGCAGCTCTATTCGGGACGTTTCTGGGCTTCAGCAATAACGTTTAATTTCTCTGATTCACTGATTTGTTTTCACTAACGCCGCTCCCTCTCTTCATTCACTCTATACCTCACTCTCTTCCCCGCTTACTCTTTGTGCCGAGGAGGAGGGGCCAACTTCGAATGCCATATGTTTACAAACAGCAACCAACAGCTGTTACATATTATACCTTTAATTCTTCTTTAGAAGTTAAAAAATGAAATGACCAAAATCAAGTTATATTAGTATCGTATTTGTGTAAAGAGCTGGGATTTACACTAAAACACTGGATTGTTAGGACACTAATAAGACTGATTATTTTCATATAGTCTGCAGGAAGTGATTGTAGGTGAAGTTGTGATTCAGTTCACGGTCAGAGTTCACATTTCACTCCCTACAATAGTCCGTCTCAGGCGTATCACTCTGCTTGTTGTGAGGTCGACCTTTACCACGCTAGCTTGCCCCCCCCCCCCCGCCCCCCCGACCTTCTACAGCAGGTACAGGGAGCTGGTTAATTATCCCACTGTTGTGAGGTTAGAATAGGAGCCCTAATCAGAGGGCCTGACGCAGCAGTCATCAGATAAGCCCCGGACACATCTCGGTGTCACACCACCTCGCCCATTCAGCCCAGGTGTTAGATTGGCCCGATGTAACACAACCCCTCCAGTGATTAGCTCACATAAGCTAAGAGAAAAACATAGGTCAGACCCCCTTCATGTCAGCTAACTCCATCAGCTCCGTTGTGGGTGGTACATTATTCCTCCGCTGTTAGACAATAGCTGTCGTGCAGGGTATTGAACGCAGATAAATGTTTCTCTCCTCTACACCGTCAGCTACGTTCCTGTGTGACCTTTATCCCAGCTGACGTTAGGCATTATTAGCCATCAAAAACACACACAGTTCTCTCAATCCCCGCTACTCTCTCTCTCTCTCACACACACACACACACACACACACACCAACGAGCTTTTACAACACACACTGTCCTGTAACCTCCATCAGTTTGTTCTGGATTGGAGCCTTTTTAAGAAAACAAACCTGCTGGTCCTCTTAGGGAAACGAAGCTCTAGCTGCTCAGATTACTGCCTCGACTTTTTTAAAACACGACGTTAGAATAATACACACTCTCTTACAAACATACACACACGCATCCAATGAAGTCAGCAGTAAAGCTACACTGTTCTCCAGTCTGGATCGCAGGGCATCTATGGTGAGACAATCAGCTAGGGATTGCAGTAGTGCAGAATGACTGAGGCCTTGTCCACACTAATATAATTTAACTATAAAGCGAGGATACTCTGTCTTTCTGTCTCTCTGTATGTCCTTCGCATATCTTGAGAACCGTTCATCCAATCGACTTTACAGTTGGAGGGAATGCAGTGTCGAATATGATGCTATTCGACCAGATGGCGCTACACTTTACGTTCTGGCCTGAAACTTATGAACCGTGACTCAGAAACAAAATTTCTGGATTTTTTTTCCTAGATTTTGTGGGTCCCGACAAATCTATCCATATAAACCACGCCCATTTGCATCTAGATTGAATGTCCAGTCATACCGTGGTTCTCGACAACGCTGCAACAACATTTCTGGGGGCCAAATACTAGTACTACTTGCCCCCCAGAAATGTTGTTGCATAATGTTGCTAAATCTGAAAACGACATTTAAGAGGTTACTATTCTAGGGTTAAACTGGAGATTTTAAAATATATTTGCTAGTGTGACAAAGCCCTGTAGACTAAAGGTTTGTCTAACAGTATTGTTGCTAAGACTGGTGTTTCTATCCACTTTGCTGAGCACTTTGGTTCAAATCTCTTCTTCGAAAATAGCAGCTCAGTGTGGAAGGCCAAAACAGAAGAAAACTGTAAGTCATTAAGCAGTGAGGAAACAGTTAGTCAATTGATGGATTAGTCTATTGGCAGAAAATTATTGGTTTTATTTGTTCCCCTTTTTTATACAAATTTGGTGGTTCTGTCTCCTCAAATGTGAGGATTTGCTGCTTTTTCTCTGTTTTATACCATTGGAAATTTAATATATTTGGGTTATGGACTGTTGGTTTATCCACACTATCAATTTCAAGATGACATTTTGGGATTTGGGAAGTTGTGATGAGCATTTTTCACTGGTTGTGTCCGAAATCCCATACTAACATGCTGTTTAGTACGCTAAAAAAGTATATAACGCTTCAATTTAGCTTCAAGTATAAGATTTCACTTTGCTAGGTGTAATATAGTTTTTAAATTAGTTCAGACTTTATGTTTCTCACAAATCATCATATTGGTCACATGAGGTTGGCACAGGTTACCATGGTTACGCGTCTCCAACCAGCAAGGAGGCTCTCAGGTAGTGATGACGTAAATTACTGCTCAGTGGGTCTGAAAAGATGCAAACTACTGTTTATTCACACAAAAGTATGTTGAACGATAGTACACATGTTGGGTGTGTAGTGATTAGCATTCGATTTCGGACACAGCCTTTATTTTCTGGCATTTTATTGACTGAATGATGAATCGGTTCATTGAAAGAAATACATGTTAGAATAATTGATAGTGAAATTAATCAGTAGTTGCAGCCCTAGTATTAGCCATTTGATTGGCGGCAGTCTAATATATTCCCTCTACTTCCCCCCCACATTGTCTCTTCTCAGATCACCCTGTTGGATCCCGAGTCGAATCTGCTGGAGGCCAAGTTGTTTCCGCAGGAGACGCTCTTCCTGGAAGCTAAAGAGTAGGAAGTCGCCCTCTGATAGCTGAGAGGACCGACTGACTGATGAACTGGCTGGACACACACTAGTCACCGAGCATGGGCCCCACCAGTCCGGGCCTACAGTACCATGCACACACACACACACACACCAACACACACAACCAACACACAACCAACACACACAACCAACACACACAACCAATCCTCTCAGACGTACATAAACACACTGGCATGCACGTCCAGTGACACACAAGTGCAAGTAAGCTTCTCTGCTCTCGGCCTGGTCGTGGCACATGAATGCCTAGTGTACACGTGATGCACAGAGGAGCAAAGACAGTATCACAAGCACACAGCCAAACATTCACCTCCCCCAAACCTCCTCCCTCTCTCTCTCTCTCTCTCTCTCTCTCTCTCTCTCTCTCTCTCTCTCTCTCTCTCTCTCTCTATCTCTATCTATCTATCTCTCTCTCTCTCTCTGTCTCTCTCTCTCTCTGTCTCTCTCTCAACTCCTCTCACACGCTTCACGACTTCACGTTCCCAACCGCTGTGTCGTGGTTTTCTCTCACAACACAAACATAACACAGAAAATAACGGCATCGAGAGACTGAGAAGACGAAACTTTGTCACAGGAAAAAAAAACTACAAAAAAAAAAAAAAACATGGACTTGTTCCCCTCGTTTCCACATTCAACACACCAAGGCTGCTTTTTTAGAACATGTTTTTTTGTGTTTGAAATCAAAAAAATGCTAAAAATTGAAATGAAATAAACAGCAAGAAGAGATGTTGCCTGGCAGAAGTCTGGGCTGGTTCATCTCCACCTGTATTTCCTCCCTTAACCTTCCCAAACCCCTCCCCTCCCCGCCCCGTCCTCCCTCCTTCCCCTGCCCCATCTTCCACCCCCGCACCCCTCCGTCCGCTGTCCGCCGCGGGGGACGAGACGTGATGGGACACCTGCAGCATCTGCAGCGTCCCCTCAGTCTCCGCTCCCCCTGGTTTTAACACCCACTGCTCCACAAGCCAACGGATTGCTCAGTTTTCAGTTCTTTTTTTCTTTTTCTTTTCTTCTCTTGATCCTTTTTAAGTTTGATGCTGTATTAGTTTTAGTTTGATATACATTATATAAAATATATGAATATGAACATCAATTTGTCTCGCCCGGAAATCTGTTGAAACACGTCCTGACACACAAACATTGAAATGATTTAAACATGTCACTTATTTGAAGGTTTGTCATTCTTTATTTTAGGGGTCCAGAGTAGATGGAAGATCATCTGATTTTATACACAATCTTGAAATCTTTATCAATTTCTATATCATGATACTCCTCTGGGGGGGTATTGGGGGATAAATACAGGTTTATGGATTCCATTGAAGACTTAGCAAAGCGGGGGAAAAAAACATCTATCTTTGACGTGTTTGGTTTGTTTAGGTTTTTTTCCTTTAACAAATCTGAGTTAGAGCTTTCAGTATTATCAAAGCTGAGGTGTCTTGATTAGCTGGGAAATCTCTCCACATACTTTGAGAGTTGGTTGCTTTAAAGGAATAGTTTGGGTGTTTTGAAGTGGGGTTGTATGAGGTACTTATCCATAGTCAGTGTATTACCTACAGTAGATGACGGTCGACAGGCTCCCAGTTTGGAGAAGCAGACAGGAGTACCGGCATGGGAGCAAAGCAATGTACTGCTGTGGACGGGGCCAGCAGCAAAACGTATTTTAGCCACCTAAAAGAAGGACTCACTTAAAAGAATCGATATCCGTTTAAGTGTACGCAATATTTAGAATATTTTAACTGCTTTATTTTGCCATCAAACAGCCCTTTCCGACGGAGAACTGAAGTGAAAGTCAAACTCATTTGTGCTGTCTTCAAAGAAACCGACTCTGTTGAGAAAAACAATATAGAAATGTTTCACTTTCAGTTCAGTTCCCCGTCAGAAAGGGCTGTCTCATGGCAAGGTAAAGTGGTGAAAAATTTCTAAATATAGCATTCACTTAAAATGATATAGATTTTTTAGGAGGGCCTTTCTTTTAGGTGGCTAAAATCCATTTTTCTGCCGGCCCTGTACACAGCAGTACATTGCTTTGCTTCCATGCGGCAACTCCTGTCTGTTTCTCCAAACTGGGGGCATGCCGGACATCATCTACTGTAGTTAATACACTGACTATGGAAAAGGACCTCATCCAACCACACTTCAAAACACCTGAACTATCCCTTTAAACTGGAGCGACACCAAAAAACAAAGTCTGAGTCAAAAAAAAGTAAATCGCAAATGCAGCTCTGTGGCACCGGCTGCTAGAAATGTTGATGTGAAGTGTTCCTATTGATGTCCACCTTCTTATTAATGTCTGAGCTGTCTGATTGTAATTAAGATAACCTGAACATGGTGCCGATATTGCCCACGTCGTCCAGTTTCAGTTTTTACAGATACCAAAGTTGAGATATGCATCTTCACATTTCTGTTACCGCCGACCGACCTTTTGAATACTTCTCTTAACAAATGTTTTAATATTCTCACTCACACGCCACCTGGTAATTTCAACCACACACACACCGCAGCTAATTTCCTGCCTTCAGCGAGGAGAGATCACGGCGGCTTAGCCCTCCATCTGTAGCAGGGCTCCTCTGTCAGCTAAAGGCAAAGTTTGAGAACCCCAGCAGAGCGAGCGTCACAAACAAACTGCTCCAGGGAGAAAAAAAAAACGTTACAAGAATATGCTGGATTATTAAAGTGATAGTTCGGGTGTTTTGAAGTGGGGCTGTATGAGGTACTTATCCATAGTCAGTGTATTACCTACAGTAAATGGTGGTTCGGGCTGGCAGCAAAAAGTATTTTAGCCACCTAAAAGAATGGCCCACCTAAAAAAAATCAATATCAGTTTAAGTGTAAGCTATATTTATAATATTTTCACCACTTTGACTTGCTGTCAGACAGCCTTTTCAGACGGGAAACTGAAATCGTTGTATCTATGCTCTCACCAAAGCCACCAGAGTAATTTTACCTCTCAGAACACGGAGGTTGCTGGTCTACCGCTGCCTCGACCGGTTAGTTTGTATGTGCTATTGTGTGACTTTGGTGAATCCAAACTAACCAAAGTCACACAATAACACAAACATACTATGAGTCTTTAAGCTCAGCTTTTAACAGTGAAATTAATCAATGCACCTTTCCTAAATCATTGTACAACTATAATCTCAGTCAGACTTCAGTGGTTGTAGACTTCTTTTAGACTTCACTCGACCGCAAAACTGAACTCTGTCTCTTTAGGGAAAAAATGTAAGTCCCAGAGTACTTTAAATCTTCTTTATGAACTGGCTTAGATGATAAATGAGGAGAAGAAACCAAGTCTGTTCAAGCTGTTTTCAGTTTATAACCTTTCAAATGGGAGTTCTGTGAGCTTCACCTTAATCCTTGTGGGTGAAATAGACAATTATCTCATGAACCTCTGTCAAATCCTACGGTGTTTATTGTCAGGAGTCTCAAAATGTTTTATAAGGTCATTCTTAACTATGTAGTTGTCTTTGGTAATGCAAGTTATACTTAAAAAAAAAATTAAAAAGAAAACTCGGGCTACTTGTGTAATCCACACAGTGAGTGTATCACACAAGCATCCTCGAGTGTGAGAGTGTGTGATTGTGTTCGTGTTGTTTCTCACGCGAGGAATGAGTCGACCTGATGTGCTCAGCCAGCCGCACTTCCCCGGGTTTGACCAGGCAAGAGATGTTGCTTAAGGCACTGACAGAGAGGGCGAGACAGAAAACACCGCAGGACAAATTCTTATCACTTTCTGTCTCTCTTTGTCTGTTCATTAGCAAAACATATTTAGCTGGTAATGTTTAACCATTATTGTGAAATGAGGTATGACAAAAATATCCTTATTTTCAGCTATTGATATTTGTTGCTAGAGGAAATTAAAGGTCATACTGCTAACATTTTTATGTAGATGAATAAATAAAATTGAAAATAAATGATACATCCAAAGGGCCCTTAAAAGGGTGCCAAATAAAAGTATGGCTTTATATATCATAAATATATTATGATTGCAAAATAATAATTTTAAAGATTTTGACTTGTCCAAAATGAATGTTTTGTTTATCTCAGTTTTCCACTTCTAACAAGGCTTGAGAGCCAAGAGTAGAACGATGTTGGTGTCTCACGGTGGTGGTGGTGGTGGTGTTGTCAGCGATTAAGTTGCTGTAGAAGTTAGTTTCGAAAAATTGCTGAATTTGACACTGGTGTCTCCATAAGGCTGCAGAATAAATGAATATTTACTGTGGCAACAAGTGACACGAACTGGCAACCACTTGTTGTGAAGTGAATGCCATGGAGGAGGGAGAATGCGACATCTAGTGAATGTTATCAATGTTATCAATGGCACCTTAAAGTGGAGAAAAATATTTGGCTTTATAAACCTAAAACTCTTTTATTGTTAAGACTTCGGTTTTCCATGAGCCTCGAAACGACCTAAAAACTTCAGTCAAGGAACACACCACACATAAGCAAAATGCAAATTTGAATTTTTTAAAAGATCTTTGGCATTGACTGAGTCCATGAAATCTATGTATTGTGGCAAATTTTGCAGCCTTTTCAGAGATATCCCCCTGAGGAGCGATAGACGAGGCCTTGACTCTGGCTGGCTGTGGGAACGGTGGAGGGATGAAGGCAGCACCCACTGCAACAGCAGCAAGAAGGCATAACAGGTAACATAGTTCAAATATCTCTGTGATCTTTCAGCTTCATGACAGAAAAATCAAACAGTGGGTTACCCAGTAAATTCATCAATTAACATCACAAAACAATGGCAAATATTGTCCAGAAACCCTCACAGGTACCGCATTTAGCATTAAAAATATGCTCAAATCATAACATGGCAAACTGCAGCCCAACAGGCAGCAACAGCTGTCAGTGTGCTGACTCGTGGGTACCCATAGAACCCATTTTCATTCACACATCTTGAGGTCAGAGGTCAAGGGACCCCTTCGAAAATGGACATGCCAGTTTTTCCCTCGCCAAAATTTAGCGTACGTTTGGAGTGTTATTTAACCTCCTTCCTGACAAGCTATGACACGGTTGATAGCAATGGATTCCTTAGCTTTTCTGGTTTCATATGATACCAGTATCTTCACTCTAGCTTTAAAACAACCCGCTACAACCTAAAAATTGCAAGTTGCGTGAATGCATTAAAGAAATTAGTGCCGTTAAACGCGTTATCACGTTAACTTTGACAGCCCTAGTTTACGTGATTTAATTTCCCAAAAAACACTTTACTTTTCTCCTACTGAAATGTGCAAATGCAAATGTGTTACTTGGTGACATCACCACGTTACAGAAGAAAAGGCAGGACTTCAAGCGAGGCATTTGAGGCAGTTCAGGAGCAGTGTTTCTGTGGGGAAGAGTAACTCCTTTTGGTGTGGGCTTTGTAACTTTGCAGACATTTTACATATACAAAAAAACTAAAGGAAAGGAAAAAAGCATAATAGGTCCCCTTTAAGTTTTGTACCAAATCTGTGCGAATGTTTCTCTAATCTTAACTTGACTCCTTCCATCCTGAGGAAAAGCCTCATGTGTTTTATAACTGAGCTGTTTCAGTTTAAATGATTTGGCCGTGATGTGTTGTTGTCTTTAATCAGTAGCTTGTCTTTCTCCCAAAATATGGCAACATAGAGTCCCTCAATTTTATCAAATTTCTATTGAATTTGAGCAGTCAGAGTTGGAGCCCAGTTTGGTTCAGGGGAAATGTTGAACTTTGTTGAAGCCTTAACGGCGAAAGTTGAATGTCTGTGGATGACATTCGGCTGTAGAGTCGTGTGTGTGAAGGTGTGTTGGCCGTACAGAGACGTGCAGCTCAGGGCGAGGGCGAGGTCGTAGCAGGGCGGGGAAGCTCAGTGAGCGTGAATGCCCGGTGCGTTTATGCAAGAGACAGACAGGTGCACCTCTGCTCGTCTGTCAGAGTGCGTCTTCTTCCTCGGGGAACGCCGTTCATAGTGCAGCTCCTCTCAAGTGTGAGATTACAGTTTCTATCATGAACGTAATGTGCACAGGCATGTTCCTCTACGCCGCCGCAGCTGGTGATGGTGATATGGTCGGAAACGTCAGTGAGACATAATGATTTTCCTCTCTCATACCTGACCAAACTTGTCACCAGTTGTTTTTGTTTCACATGGGAAAAGTCAGAAGTATGACAGTTGTGTAACAAGGTTTGTCAACATATTTGAAAAATGTATGCTTTTTCCTTTTGGAATTCAAAGATTTAATCATAGAAGTACAAATGATGTTAAATAATTGTAATTTCCTTTCACACAAAAGATCAGTTTTTGGACAGATAAGAGCCTTTGGGCCTCTTCAGTAGTGGAGCAGTATTTCATTAAATATGACAATTTTTGACACATTCAGTGTCTTCATGAGAGGAAAACTTATTTTTAAATGCCATGGACGCTCCTCTTCCATGAATGTCATATTTTCCATTTTTGGGAGAAGCTGAAGTGCATGAAACATCCTTTAAAATCTCAAATTTTACACCACTTTTTTAATTTAACTTTGACTTGGAGAATTTAGTTTATTTTTCTTTTATAAATAAGAAGGCATCAGTTTTTTTTTTTTTGACATATTAGTCAAACTTTGGCTGGATGTCTTAATCAGTGGCACCCCTTAAATGTGACACGGGGGGATGAGAAAGTGTCTGTGTGGTAATGAGCTTACTCCGTCGGCTCCCCTGCTACAGATTCAGCGGTGGCAACATCAGGTTGCTGTCTTGATTCCCCTCAATGACAAAAGAGGAAAAGCGTCCATGATGTTTAACCAGCTCCGCCGGGGTCAAGAATGCAGCCCACTGGCGAGGGAACAAAATTCCTGACACAAGTGATCTCTCCTCCCTCCTTTTTGAAGTGGGACCCACTGAGAACTCAGAGCACGGCGGCTCCTTGAATCCTCTCCGCCTGTATCCCAGACGGGCCTAACCTGGAGGGTCAACCCGAGTTTACTTTCTCAGAGACGCCGGCCCTGCCCAAAGAAACAGAATCTATGCAGCTTAAACTGTTGGGTGGGCACAAAAGGAGGGTCATCTCTCCCTCGCTGTCTCTCTCTGTTCACAGTACTGTTTGTTAATGACACAATAGACGTGGAAAGACTTTGGTTTTTATCTTGAAGAAACAAAGCACATTTTCCTTGCAGCCATGTAGCCAATCTGATTAAAAAATCTGGCTTTGAAATGGCTTGAAATTCTTAAAAGGCTCAAACGTGGATCCTTTTGTCAGAGCTTTAACACGCACATTTATTTAAGAGAGCATTTTCCCCCCCAAACAACTCTGGTAAAATATATAGGCCTTATCTAATCAATCAATCAACAAATAACTAGCAGGAAAAATACTTGGAGCAAAAGACATTTAGGCAAAAACATGAATTGATTTATTTTCTGTTCTTATTACTTGTCACTGTTTTAATTGTTAACCCTTTTTCTTCTACTATATACCCGGAAGAATGAACTCAGTGTGATTTCACCTCATGTCTCTGAGCTGTCTGGCAGTCTGGAGGTCAACACACTTTTATTGGGTTAACATCTTTTAATGGGAGACGTGTGCAGCCCTTAACTGAAATAGCCCTCTATACGCTTTTATCGGCCGTGCAGCAGACCTGCTGTCAGTGTTAGTGCTCATTCAAAAAACAAACCGGTAAAATAAATCAGGATTTACTTCTCCTGAATCCATCAAATCATTTTAGTGGAGCCACTATTTGTTTTCTTTCCTTCTTTCTTTTCAATGGAAAGATTATGTCCTAATGAATTTGTATTTTTCAACAAATTCATAGGAAAACAACGCCATTTTTGTATGTTTAAGGTTATCTTAAATTATCATGGTTAGGGTCACGTTTGATCATGCATTTTGCCATTTTCACACTAAGTAAATGGTCTCATATTCATGCAGGCAGACCAAAGAATAGGACATTTTAAAAGTAAGAATTTTAGTCTGCAAAAGAGAATTTATGCAGGGAAATATGCTGACAATATCATAATATTGTTTCATGTTTGTCTTTCAACTAAGTAATTCATCTGCAACGTATATTATAAATAAATGTAAGTGGAAAACAAAAGTTCAAAAACTGCCTCAAGCTATTTTCCAAACAATAACTGGCCTTAAATCCAAACCCCTATATTTTGGAGAATGAAGTGATTAATTTTCTATTTAAAACCATCTGGCATCCAATCAGCATGTGATGCTGAAGGAAATATTCCTCAGAGAGAAAATGTATTGATTATAATCAGTAGGACTTTCAAAATAAACCTTTCTCTGTTAATATGAACCCCATCATCATCCTCATCCACTGCTGGTTGTACTGGTGAGGACTGGAGACTACCAGGGGGCGCTGATGGGGAGAAACTGCATCTCTGCTTCGGCATCTGGTCTTATTAAAGAGTTGAGTAAATGTGGCTCCAGCAAAGGAGCTGTAGAAAAATAAAATTTCAGATGAAAAGAAAAAATATTAATAAAATGTAAAAGCTCCTTTGAACATATTGAACAAAACAAAAGTTAAATTCTGTAATAGTCATAAAACAAAATAATAGTCTAAATATCTTTTATCATTTAAATTTTTCACATCTGAAAATACTGACTTTGTTAATATAGTCCTATAAGTATGATTTAATATAAATGAATCTATTGATAAAGGTGTATTACCATTAATTAATACAAGGTTCATAGGAAATAACACTAATTTTATTTATTTATCCTTCTTTTTTTCCTCCCCTCACATAAAAATACTGCTTTTGGATTTATATATGATGATAAAGTTATGGCATAGTCTTATTCGATTATATTGTATGATGAAATTAGTTTGTATCTTGGAGAACAAAAAAAAGAAATTAAAATAGGACAAAAAAAACCATTCTTAATTTATTATTGATTTGGTAGTTAACTTTCTTGCTTATAAACATGTCATGTTCCTCACGTGCACCTCCAGATCCGTCTCCTTAAAACGCTGCAGAGGTTTTTATAAAAACCTGTGGTATTCGGATTATCAGCCGCATGGGATAAAGCAATAAATGAGCCAGTGGGGTCCTGAATGGGTGCAGTGGCGTGAAGGGGAGTAATTACAGCTTCATATTAATTGTGTTTTTTCTTTTTCTGAGCGCACATAGTCACACACACACACACACACACACACACACACACACTGAAGCGAGGCGGTTGTGACATCTAGGAGGGCCAAGTCTTTGTGCTGAACACTTCAAGTTTCAAAAACAAGGCCAATTGAAGCGGCGCAGCTCAAAGCCGGCACCATTGTAGGCGAACACATTGAGTTTTGATTGGGGACAATGGTGTTTCTCAAATTTCTAGCAAAAAGAAAGCCATACTCCATCTGTGATCTCAATGAGCGCCTATTCATGAGCTTCCTTCTTTTTTCTGTGCCATTCGTTGGTGGAGAAAAGGAGGCAGATGTGGAGGGATAGAGCAGGGGAGAGTGCATTTTAATTGGCTGCAGTGTGTGTAGGTCTGTCTCTGTCTTTTTTTCTCTCTCTCACACACATACACACACACACACACACACACTAGAGTTATATGCCACTATAGGGCTTGCAGAAGGGAGAGTGAGTGAGCCCAATAATCTCGCCTTGTTGATGAACACTTGTAGCCCATTCATTAAACAAAGATAATCCCTGCCAACCTACCTCGGGGGCACGAAAATGGTATTTTTGTGTGTGTGTCTGTGTGTATATGTGTGTGTGTGGGGGGGGGGTAGGGGGTGAAAGAGAGAGAGAGAGAGATTGCCTGAGCGCTGGCCAACAGCTTTGGCAGAGAGGGACCCTTCAAATCTTTGAAATATTCATACGCCATGGCGGGGTTATCCCCCATTTACAAATAAGTGTTATTCTAGCGGGTGAAGAGTGATGCTTGAGAGACCCTCTCTCTCTCTCTCTCTCTCTCTCTCTCTCTCTCTCTTCTCTCTCTCCTCTCTCTCTCTCTCTCTCTCTCTCTCTCTCTCTCTCTCTCTCTCTCTCTCTCTCTCTCTCTCTCTCTCTCTCTTTCTTTCTCTTTCTCTCTCTCTCTCTCTCTCTCTCTCTCTCTCCTCTCTCTCTCTCTCTCTCTCTCTCTCTCTCTCTCTCTCTCTCTCTCTCTCTCTCTCTCTCTCTCTTTCTTTCTCTTTCTCTCTCTCTCTCTCTCTCTCTCTCGCTCTGCCTCTTCAGCTCAAGTGTTTGCATCACATGGCCTTATTATTACCCAGCCAATCCTGCTGTAACTTAGCCTATATGGCTGTTTGTCTTTGTGACTTCTGCAGGCTGAGAGCGAACCATTCACACTTTAGAGACTCTTCAGAGTTTTGTTCTCAAGTGGTGGGATGTGACTAAGTACATTTACGCAAATACTCTTCTCAAGTGCACATCCTTTACTTAGTATTTCCATTTGATGCTCTTTTTTTACTCCACTATATTTATGGTAGATGTAGTTTGCTGATTTTTGTATAATATTATAAAACATGACGGATTGTTGTCAAACTAATTAGTTGATTTCCAATAATGAATTTATACATACATTTGCATAAAGAAGCATATTTGCCAATTCCCATGTTGATAAGACTATTAAATACTTGACAAATCTCCCTTTAAGGTACACTTTGAACAGATACAAATTGTGTGATTCACTGGCAGTTAATCATGGACAATCATGCGATTAATCGTGATTAAATATTTTAATCGATTGATAACCCTAAATATTATAAAACATGACAGATTGTTGTCAAACTAGCCAACATATAAAGTAGTTAAATCATCCAAAAACATGGATGAAAGTCAACGTGATAGTACGCACAAATTCATTTTAACGCCATGTCCTACTAGCTTGTCGTGAAGGAGGCTTAACGCTCCAAACTTACGCTAAATTTTGGTGAGGAAAAAACTGGCATGGCCATTTTCAAAGGGATTCCTTGACCTCTGACCTCAAGATATGTGAATGAAAATGGGTTCTATGGTTACCAACGAGTCTCTCCTTTACAGACATGCCCACTTTATGATAATCACGTGCAGTTTGGGGCAAGTCATAGTCAAGTCAACACACTGACACACTGACAGCTGTTGTTGCCTGTTGTGCTTGAGTTTGCCATGTTATGATTTGAGCATATTTTTAATGCTAAATGCAGTACCTGTGAGGGTTTCTGGACAATATTTGTCATTGTTTTGTGTTGTTAATTGGTTTCCAGTAATAAATATATACATACATTTGCATAAAGCAGCATATTTGTCCACTACCATGTTGATAAGAGTATTAAAAACATGACAAATCTCTCTTTAAGGTAAATTTTGAACAGATAAAAAATGTGTGATTAATTTGAGAATAAATATTTTAATCGATCGACAGCCCTAATACTAAGGTTATTAAGGACATACTGAAATGCTCATCACAACTTCCCAGATCACAAAATGTTATCTTCAAAATTGATTGTTTGGTTCAACCAACAGTCCATAACCCAAAATATTAAATTTATCAATGGTAGAATTGTTTATGCTAAATGCACCTGTGAGGGTTTCTAGACAATATTTGTCAGTTTTGAGTTGTTAATTGATTTCCAATAATAAATATATAATAATATACTCTCACAGGGGGGATTTATATGCATAATGCTATTGATATTTAAGTACATTTTGTTGGTACTACTTTTGTAGTACCAGTAATTTTATTCTCAGGTATTGTCTTATTTATTGTAGTATTTATCAACTGTACTATTTATAGATTTTAAGGGCTGAGAGAAAGCCAGGGTAAAATGCATTTCACTGTACACTGTACTTTTAAATGCATATGACAAATAAACTTGAAACTTGTGATTCTACTTGTATTTTAGACTCCTGGAGAATGCTCACTTTCTGTAAAGGACCCTGAATGCATCTGCCATCATTTCCTCTCATGCACAATTAGTGTAATGACTAATTATAGTGTGTAATTATTAGGATTCTGGGAAATAATAGTGCACATTAAGAGCCCACTATGATTCAAAATGAACCCCTAATTTCACTGTTTTCTCCATGTGCTCTCCTGACTGACTCTGCAGCCCTTATATTAAAGGAATGCGTTTCTCCTGATCCTGGAGCTGGTGTGAAGTGGCAGGTTAACAGCCTCTTGTCTATAATCCCGGGCCTTTACTCGGTGTGCCCGTCAAAGCGTGTAAATACTTCTGTTGGGAAAAAAAAAAAAAAAAAAAAACACCCCCGTGCGTTTCTTTTCTCCTCGGTCCTTCTTGTCTAACTGCTACTCTAACCTCTGGCTCTGTGTGACGGAGCCGGCTGCTGCAGCGGCAGAGCGGCGGGAGGGGATCCGGCAGCAGGCAGCCTCTAGCGGGCAGAGGGAGATGCAGAGGCCGCTAGAAAGCCTCTCCGCTCCGGGGTGCAGTGGTTCAGCGGAAACATGCTGCTACATATGTTGGGTCAAGCATGGCCTTTGTTGTCATCTTAAAAGGGTGTTAAAAACCCACTCGTCTGTAGCCTTGCTGCAAAGAAATGAAAGCATCGCATAGTTTTTTTTTGATGCATAGGCCTAATGAAGTGGTTAAAAGAATGTTCTAAGTGCGCACAGTCACTTTTAATTGCGCGGGGGGCATTTTTTAATTGGGCCAGGAGGGAATAATAGGGAACATAATCCCACATCATAATGCATATTTTTGCAGAAATTAACTTTCCGTTTTGCGCAGCCAAAGTAAAACGACGAATATACACTGTAAACAATTGCTGTTAATTTACAGCAGGATTTCAACAGTATTAACCTGTTATTGCTAAAAACAACAACAGTGCTTTACTGTTAATACAAAAGAAAAGCTGTTAAATTACGCTCATAGGCCGTTTTTTAAATGAACTGTAATGCATTCATAAAAAACAGCACTTTACCGCTGATCAACTGTCTAAAGTATCATCAGTAACAGTTTCATGCAGTATTTTTTTAATCCTGGGACCTGATCTGCACATGTGAGGCTTGTACATTGTACATGATTGTAAAATCAGTGAATTAGCTCTGTGATGTTCTTCACTCACACGTTATGGTTTGCATTCTGTGCTTGTAGCCAGCTAGGGACAGACATTTTGGGAAAAGTGTCAACAAGTCTATTATAGCCTTTTTCCTAAAAAGTGCCTTTAATTGTATTGAGTGTGGCTATTCCTATGTCTGTAACCTGCTAAGTCTATTCACCTAGGCAAAAAAATAATGTTTATTAAAATGTTTGTAAAAAAAATACAACCTAAATAGTGCATTAAAACAAATCAGTAAGATAATGTAAAAGAAAGGTTAAAAACAGCTATATAATGTATCTTTAAACAGTAAATTAACTGTAAAATACTGTGAAATTAATAAAAAAAACAATAATAAATGTATTTATTATTTTATTTAAAAGGGACCATGTACAGTTTAAAAACATTAATGTCACCATTTGATGTACCGTATACCGGATTATAGCTTTAAACTAATTCACATCTGTAGTCCTTTGGCAGGTCAAAACAAAGAATCATACTATACAGTCATACAAGAAAGAACATACAAAACGATAAAACAATACACGACACACAATAGCACATCACAAAGTATATGCTTGTCAAGTAAAAGCAAAGTCATGAAGACCATTAGAATAAAGATCAATGAGTACAGAGCTGAGCAGCTTTTTAACTCACGTTTTAAGTTGGTTTTGAAAAAGCTGATAGAGCTGCAGCTCCTCACATCGTCAGGCAGAGTGAGTGATAACACTCACTTAAGTTGCCACCCTTCTGAATTAATTCACTTATAATGGGCTAATATTTAACACAGAGCTGTAATAGTTCTCTATATGCGCAAATATGACTCAATAAACACTTATCTAATTGTCCCTTAAATCCACTCTTATCAACAGTGGAAATTGATGATAAGAGCTGATAAATCAAAAGATGAATTGTCTTTTGACAAATCATCTATTGATGTTTATTTTGTTGAGACTACTTTTGTAACTTTACTTATTTTAGGCTATACTGGAGAATGCCCACTTTCTTTAAAGGACCCTGAATGCATCTTCCATCAGTTCCTCTCATGCACAATTAGTGTAATGACTAATTATTGTGTGTAATTATTAGATTCTGGGAAATAATAGTGTGCACATTAAGAGCATCATCCAGCCCACTATGATTAAAATGAACCCCTCATTTCACTTTAATTTATGTTACTTAGGCATGAAGCAGCAAAATGTGCACCTCTTTCTTACCTATTTTTTTTTGTTGAGGAAATCAGTGATAACAACCATTTAAGTCGCCACCCTTCTTAATTAATTCACTTATTATAGTCTAATATATAACACAGAGCTGTAATAGTTCTCTATGCGCAAATTTGACTCAATAAACACTTGTTAAATCTAATTGTCACTTAAATTCACTCTTATCAACAGTAGAAATTGATGATAACAGCTGATAAATCAAAAGTTTTCCTGCAGGAACTTCCACTCAGTTGTCTTTAACTGTTCTCTTTTGTTTCGTCTTTGGCCTGTAACACACTGAGCAGTCAGATTAATGGTAACTGGAGGTTGCTTTTTTATTTTTCTAAATCAATCACCCATGAGCCTATAATCTATAATCTCTCCATTGCACTTCGCAACTATCACTTTTCCGCAGGACATGCAGGCATCTCTCCTCCTCCTCGTGAGCTCGTCGCCCATGCAGATAATTACTTTGAATGTCAGAAAGATGTAGTTTTAATATCGTCTCTATTAGCCTGTTGGCTAGGTAATTAAGGTGCAGATGACAGCGGCGAGGGAAACAGATGGCATTTGCTTACAGTGATTCAGAAAGTAAACAATGAGCCTGAGAGGAGAGAGAGAAGAGAGAGCTGCAGGATGCACACACAGAGCAGCCATTTCTCTCTTTCTTCATCAGCTCTCAACTTCTTCTTCTTCCTCTTCTTCTTCATCACTAAGACTGTTGTTATCATCCTCCAAGGAAATGACAATTGTTGATTTAAAAAAAAAAAAAAAATCTTTAACTTTTTAATCTGAATTCAAATAGCTGCGTGAGTTCTCTCCTGAGTGAACAGGTGAGGAAGCAGGTGGTTAAGCGCGAGCTGCCCTTTTGTAGCTGTGCGCGCGGCGGACTCCTTAAATCTCCAGAAGCATCACAGACATTATTATTATTATCTTTAGACACCTAATGGGAGGCGATTGGAGGACGACACACCACCACAGTGACAAATCATTATTCTATAGACTTTCATGAAGACTGGGGAAATATTTTTTAAAATCCTATTTCTCTTTCACGCTCATAAAGTTAGAAATAAATGAATGGAAAAAAAGAAATTGGGGAACCGTTCATACAGAAACCTACACTATTTTTATATTATGTCCGAATAGAACAATTAATTCTAACCTGTGGATGTCAAAATATACCTTAATTTAATTAGACTTTAATTAGAATTTCGTATTTTTGTTAATAATAACAAAAACAATAAAACTATTACTACTAATAATAATTATCATTATTATATTTATCTTTTTAATATTAACCATTGTATGGGCGGTAAATAATTTGTTTAGTCGAGAATAAATAATGATAAACGTTAAGATGAGATAATATGCAGTAATATTAACTTAAATCTTAATAATAGCACTAATAATAACAAATAATAATTTCGAGGAATCTACAAATTAAATACATATTTTTAAACAATAATTAAACAACGAAATGTTTTTGGTTTTATTTCTGTATGTAATTCAATTATTAAACGTGTATATTCATGCGCAAAAGCGGAGCAAACAAATTAGTTTGTTTATTATTATTATTGTGCGGCACTATTCGGCGTGTTGGACTGATTAGAGGAAAAGGGAAAAATTAGCAACTATTTACTTTTTAAAAAACATTCTTGAAAATGTGTCAAATCGAATAATCGTTATTATAGATCAGTTTAATTTGAGATATTGTCACATTACATTTGAAAAAAACGAAATAACGACACATAAACCTGTAATTAATCCATGATTAACTGCATACAACGACAATTATTTCATATCCAAAATAATATTTCCAAATATTATATAATATATCGTATATTATAAATAATATTTTGGATGAAACCTATAGTGTAAACGAAGCATAAGGTTATATGGTAGCATTTTTTCTCTTCATAAAGACTTCATAAAAATTTTTATTATATTTATTAAAAAATTCAAATACATTTGGTTACATGCAGACTGCTGTAGCGACCACGAGACGAGGTTATAATGTGAACCGGGTTAAACACTCCGTAGTTCTCCTGCAGCCGACTGAACCGTGTCAGTTAACCATTTAGCATCATCGATATCTCCTCTCTGCAGTCAATAACACTCTGCAAATATACACTTCGTTGTTTTTTTTCACAGATCAAATTTCGCCTCCTCTTGAATCAATAAAATAAATGATACTTACCTTCCAGGTTGATGAGATTACAGCCACGCATCATCTTTATTCTGGGGAAATAAAAAGTCTGATTGTAGTCTGTATAATTAGCAGCATAAACACATCTAGACTCCAAGAGTGGGGACGCCAAATGATACAGAATATTTTATACAGAAAGTTCTTGGAAGGGATGAACATTTTCCTTCACTTTAGAGTTATTATTTAATTTCTCTGGTGTCCTGTTTGGCAGCATATAAACGCTGAATAAATGGAATAACACAGGCTGTTGTTTTAAAATCTATAAAATATTTTTTTTAGAAATACACAGCATCGATTTTTAGCTTGAACTCCCTTCAGATTCTTAACACTTGATATTTTTGGAAGAAGAACTCAGGTGGACACAGTAGAAAAAAGAGGCAAGCCAATCAGATTGCTCCTTCCCCCTTTTGGCCAATGACAGACGCCACATTGTTGTCAAATTTTGTCTAATGAAAACGTAGGAGCAACAATAGAGAGAGAGGAGAGAGAAGGATCTGTATCCACTGACAATCTCTGGAGGAAGTTAGTGTCTCAGGCTGCAGCGAGTAACAACCTCGACTCCTCCTGGACAGACTGAACTCTCTATCGGTGGAGGAATGATCGCTCCTCTCGGCTGCTCCTGCTGCTCCTCTCGGATCTAAACTCCACAGTAACTTCATATATTTTTGCTTCTTTTCTTTTCAGACTCCTAGTTAACTTTAGAGAGTTTCGATCATAGGTTTTTACGCACGATAATCTCGTCATTGTTTATTGGTAGAAATTCAATTTTTTATTATTATGATACTGTTTAACTTGCAACAAAACAAAACCAAAGCAAATTCCTAGTGTATACCTCTTATACACCTGGCAATAAACACGATTCTGATTCTGATTCTGATTCTGATTGGCTTCACCTGTTGAACCAGAGTTCTGATTCTGATTCTAAATTCTGATTCTGATTGGCTTCACCTGTTGAACCAGAGATGTTAAGAACGCGCTGAGCAGATGTGACCGACTCAATACTAGTAGAAATCAAACAGCAGAAGAAAGCCAGTTTTCATTCTGTATAGTTCAGTGAGATCAGTGAGGATCATCGGACTCATGGATATGAGACAGGAGCCCCCCACAGTCTCCTCCGCCTCTCATCTCCACCCTGGAGCGGCAGCGGTAGCAGCAGCGGCCGCAGCAGGCGTCTCCATCCCGGTGTCCATGGCCAGCAGCCTCCTTCGCGGCCCTCCGCTCATCCTGCGCGCCGCGGACAAATACCCGCGCACACCGAAGTGCGCCCGCTGCAGGAACCACGGCGTGGTGTCCGCGCTCAAGGGCCACAAGCGCTACTGCCGCTGGAAGGACTGCATGTGCGCCAAGTGCACGCTGATCGCAGAGAGGCAGCGGGTGATGGCGGCTCAGGTGGCGCTCCGGAGGCAGCAGGCGCAGGAGGAGAACGAGGCCAGAGAGCTGCAGCTGCTCTACGGTACCGCGGAGGGGCTGGCTCTGGCAGCCGCCAACGGCATCATCCCACCGAGGCCCAACTACGAGGTGTATACCGCAGTCAACAGCGAGAGCAACTCAGGTGAGTGGAGAGCAAGCTTTATACGAATCAATTTAAAGATCCCATATTATAAAAAAAGGTGAGATTTTCATGTTTTTTATTATAAAAAGTCCTATATAAATGTCCAACATGTGCAATATTACTTATGTTTCTGTTTTGTTAGCTTGTACTTTACCTTTTTTTATTTTACTTATCTTATCTTATTTACTAACTTTACTAAAATGTATCTTACTTAATTGTTATTCTATTAGGCACTGGTGCTTGAAATAGTACTTTTTTATTTTATACACTTGAACTTGTTGTAATTTTGTTGTATTTTTGAGCAATCTCTGGCACAAGAATTTCCTTCGGGATTGATAAAGTTCTATCTTATCTTTTTTTAAATACTGTGAAGTATCGAAACGCTCAATACACACAGCCCATATTCAGAAACTCTGCATTTGAAAACAAGCTGTCAGGATTTCTGTCCCTTCATGATGTCACGAATATACAATATTTAGACCCTTGACACAATTTTAAACGTAAACTTTCTAAATGTGTCCCAGTTTATTCCTGGTTGCAGTGGTTGGAAAAGCATCAGCTGACAGGAAGTACACATGGACCCAAGCTGTTGCCTAGGAACGCAATTCCGATGCAATTCCGTCAAAATGCACAGAGTTTCAGACAAGAGGGTAAATACAGGTATATTCAGGCAGACAGTATTAGGAAAATAAAGTTTTTTTTTAATATTACAGCATGTAAACATGTTCTAGTAGAAACACAAAATATAAGTATGAACCTGAAAATGAGCATGATATGGGACCTTTAAAGAATAAAAAGTGCAGTTCTGTGTTTTTTTTTTAGAGCAGGAGAAGTGTAAAAACATCCAGCCTTCAGTTCTAAAATCAAATTAAAATTAATAAACATTGTTGTCAATAGAAGTTAAGTAAAAATGGGATCAATCCAAATGAATCTCAATAAGTATAGGCCTCATATTATTGATTATCCATTGATCCATCTATATTAAACTGTTATGGCCTATGTTGGTGAGCTTGCAATGTGGCTTCTAATTGATTTTTATTTGGCATATTGATATTCTATAATTAGGGGTACATTTCATGTCAACCAAAAAGTGAAGAAATCAGTTTTCTTTTTTGATAAATAATTTAGTTGTTGCCATAATATACCCCATAAATGTGCTAAATTCATACATTTCAAAGCTTAAGCTCTAATGACTTTTTAAATATTTTAATTAAAATAAACATTTGATTCATATTTTGTCAACTGTGTTACAGACAAATGTTGTGTCATATAAAACATGAACAAGGTACTACAATCAATATTAAAATGGTGCCTGTTTCATCCTAATGTTTAATAGACACAAACTGCTGCCTCTTTAAAAAGCCATGTGTGATTTACATTTTGTAGATTTTTATTTCCTGATTTTCTATTGCTGATTTATGACTCTGTCAAGTTTACTCAGCAGAATTGTAACTATTTATTCTATTCTATTTTTAGCCCACTTTTAGCTTATTTATTAGTGTTCTTAATTATTAGTTAATTACTTTATAGTTTTCACCAATTGTTTTGCACTGAATTTCTGAGTGGTGGATGAAAGAAACACAATTTCGTTTTTATGTGGAGCATACAAATAATCTTGAATATCAATATTAAAATGGTGCCTGTTTCATCCTAATGTTTAATAGACACATGTTAAAACTTCTGCCTCTTTAAAAAAACATGTGTGAATAACATTTTGTAGTTTTTATTTCCTGATTTATGACTCTGTCAAGTTTACTCAGCATATGTTAGTATATTTTGTCCCCTCATCTTACACACTGTGTTGTTCTGATACAACAAATTTAAGTAAAAATGGATCCCAATGGATCTCAATAAGTGTAGGCCCCATATTATTGATTATTCATTGATCCATCTATATTAAAATCTCAATAAGTATAGGCCTCATATTATTGATTATTCATTGATCCATCTATATTAAACTGGTATGGCCTATTTTTGGTGAGCTTGCAATGTGACTTCTAAGATAGTGATTTTTATTTGGCATATCAATATTAAAATGGTGCCTGTTTCATCCTAATGTTTAATAGACACGTGTCTTTAAAAAGCCTGTGTGATTTACATTTTGTAGTTTTTATTTCCTGTTTTCTGATTTATGACTCTGTCAAGTTTACTCAGCAGAACTGTAACTATTTATTCTATTCTATTTTTAGCTTATTTATTAGTGCTCTTAATTATTAGTTAATTACTTTATAGTTTTCACATAGTTTCATAGTTTATGTGGAGCATAAAAATGACTGAAATGATTGAATCTTGAATCATATGTTGGTATATTTTGTCCCCTCATCTTACACACTGTGTTGTTCTGATTGTGTCAACAGAGTCCAGCATCCAGAAGTACGAGCTGTTCTCAAAGAGCCAGCTGTCCGGCTCCTCCTCCTCACACCAGGCTGCTGGGGGCAAACCACCACAGTCCACCGGAGAGAGCGACTCTGCCCCGGGCATCTCGTCTCCAGACGGCCGCCACGGAGGCTCCGGCTCCGAGAACGGAGACAGCGAGTCCTTCATAAGCTCTCCGGTGTCCAAACCCTTAAAAGACGGAGGAGAGACTCCTAACTCCGTCATCAGCTCCCTCGGCTCCGACTCCGGCTCCGAGACCGACAAGGACGAGCAGGATCCGTCTCCGTCTCCGTCCTCCGCGGCCTCCTCCAGACACATGAACGCCATCGACATCCTCACCCGGGTGTTCCCGAGCCACAAGAGGAGCGTCCTGGAGCTGGTGCTGCAGGGCTGCGGTAAAGACGTGGTTCAAGCCATCGAGCAGATCCTCAACAACAGCAACAACAGCGGTGCTCAGAGCTCCAACAAGGCCGGAGCAGAGGAGACTTGGACGGCAGAGAGAGTCCTCCAACAGCCTCCACCTCCGTCCTCCGCGTCCACAACGACGAGGCCCATGTTGCCAGGCGCCATGTCGCTTAGCAACCGCTCTGCGTTCTCTCCGCTCCAGCCCAACTCACCGCACTTCGGAGCCGACCCGAGCACCTATCCTCTGGGCACACACCTGGGGCTCAACCCGCTGCGGCTGGCCTACTCCGCGCACAGCCGAGGACTGGCGTTCATGACGCCGTACAGCACCGCGGGGCTGATGCCCACCCTGGGCTTCAGACCACCGATGGACTACGCCTTTAGTGACCTGATAAGAGACAGGACAATGTTACACAAGGAGCAGGGCGGCTACGCCAGCGGCCTGTACGGGCCTCTGGTCAACAACACGCCGGAGAAACCGTGACGTGGCTGTGTGGCTCAGAGAGTAGAGATCGGAAGGTCGATGGTTCGATCCCCGGCTGCTCAGGGTCACATGTTGATGTGTCCTTGAGCAAGACACTTAACCCTCCTGTTGTCTTCCCGGGTCAAAATTTACCCAATCCGGTTTGACTGTTTATAAATCATACAGTATAAATTATCACCAAATTCTGTGTTACATCTTTTTGGCCGACTTCACTCCAACTCATTGCCACAAGTTTTACACTTTTTTTTGGGAGAATTTAAGGTTAATAAACCTAATTTTAGTGAAATTCTTCCTAATTTTTGATTTTAAAAAAAGCAGAAATTATGAATTATTTTCACTATAGTTATCGGAAGAACATAATGTTGATGGATTATCACAGACGGGTAGATGTAACAGTTTAGTTAGACTATTGTTTTGAAACCATTTAAATGTTTTTTTTAATGGCAGCACAATGACCCCTGTGGTCCTCAAAAATTGACCCGGGTAGGACCACAGATGCTATAAATTAGAGTAAAACTTAGTTTTATAAAAATTAGATGAAAGAAATCCTTTTATGACATAGTGAATTTTGTAAACGGGTCAGATTTGACCGAGGACAACAGGAAGGTTAACCCCAAATTGCTCCCATAGCCATCGGTGTGTGAATGAGTATTTAGATTAGATCCTGAAGGTGCAAACTTGGCATGCAGTTCCCCCTCAGCTCTACAGAGCGTTTTAGCCTCTTTCAGCTTGTTTTTGTTTTACGACCTACAACTTTACTGTTTTGGCAACACTTAAAGTTAAACTTTTTATTACATTCACCACATACATATAGGTACATACATGTAACATGACCTCTGTATTTAACCCATCCTAAGCATTTTAGGAGCAGTGGGCTGCTGTGAAGCGCCCGGGAGGCAACTTGGGGTTCAGTGTCTCGCTAAAGGACACTTTGACGTGCCATCAGTTTATGAATGTGTGTGCGAATGGGTGAATACTGACATGTAGTGTAAAGCGCTTTGAGTGGTCGGAAGACTAGAAAAGCGCTTTCTAAATGCCATTTACCATTTCTCTTCATAATGTAACGGTCAATTAAACTGGTTTTCAAGCGATAATGATGTTAGGGGTAAAACAGAGGGAATATTTAATGTTTAGGGTCCTACTGAAGTGAAGAGACGCATGAGAACTGTTACTCCTCTTTAAAGCTGCACTAATCAATATTTTCTAATTAAAGGGACTGTTTGTAACTTTCAGAAATGCTTGTTAACAGCGACACCTGTGGCCGTTAAGTCAACAAAAGTCAGCATCGGGTTCGCGCTTGTGCTCGCTCTACATAGACATGAACGAACATCGCTCAAAACAGTGAGGCGACACACGTCAGCTAAAACCACAATACCACTCTATATTTCACCTGCTTGGCAGTAATGTTAGCTGACCAGACAAAGGTCTCTCCATGAATCAATGCTGATCCTAGTGTTGGCTTTAGCCCCGGAGGCTGAAGCAGGAAGAGAAATGTTATCGCCTCCCGACTGCGCCCGCAGGTAGACACCGGCACCCGGTCGGAGACGATAACGTTTCTCTCTGCGGAGCCCCGTCACTTCACAAGACACAGGAAACCTCTGTTGGTCTGGAGGAGCTGCAGCAGTCATTTCTGCACAAACGTCACTAGATATTCTCAGAGCTAAACTAAATCTCCTGCAGTGTGCAGTGAGCGCGCGTTCACGTCTAGAGGTGGAGCAAGACAGCGAGAACGCGCGCGGTGTGTGTTTGTGAAGACAAGCAGGCAGAGGAGCGGAGACTCCGGCCACACGCGAGCGCGCATATGCAAGCGCGCATGGGATCCCGACCCGGTAGATTTATACTCTTAAAAAGTTACAAACAGTCCCTTTAATATGTGTGATGTGAAAGGGGTCACTAGTAGAGAGGACATTCATGCAGTTCCCCCTCAGCTCTACAGAGCGTTTTAGCCTCTTTCAGCTTGTTTTTGCTTTACGACCTGCAACCTTACTGTTTTGGCAACACTTAAACTTTATTACATTCATCAAATACCTACAGGTACATACATGTAACATGACCTCTGTATTTAACCCATCCTAAGCATTTCAGGAGCAGTGGGCTGCAGACAGTGGGAGCCGGGGATCGAACCGCCAACCTTGTGGTTAAAGGACCCGTTGAGCTACAGTGGACTGACCACAGAGACACATTACATTGTATTTGTAGCCACAAGTGTTGAATGTTCTGGCGAAAATCTGTGATGTGTTTTTGGCTACAGGCTGCTGTATATAATAGGATTATCTGGCCTGTAGTCAAATGGTCTGAGAGGATAAAAAAACTCACTTATGTGTAATTTTTAAAAATAATTTTATATGTTTGACCAAGAAAGTTTGGATGACATTCCCCCACGTATATGACCCCTGATCAATAAAATAATATGAAGCTGAAAAAGATATTTATAGATTCCAAAAATAAATCACAATGAAGCTGGGAAAGTAAAAAAGAAGTAAACCCCATAGGCTTAAACTATATACACGTGCTTTTATTACTGATTTTATGTCAATTCTGCAGCAGGATTTAAAATAAAATAAAGAAATGATTTATCAGAGTTATGACTTTTTTAAAGCCCATCACATTTTTTTTTCCAGCTGGTTGAAATGTTGAAAATCAAACTTTAAATATGCATTCCTCTCACACACACATGGACTATTAAACGAGGCAAAATTAAGTTATTATAAGATGTAGATTACGGATGTTAACCCTATTTCCTGATGTAAACAAGTTGAACTAATGATGTGTAAATGCCATCCCTCTTTTTGTTTCCTTATGTATTATTTCACTTATCTCACCTGTTTCTTTAGTTCATTTCCAACTGCCTGTATTATATATATTGCATTTGGTAATATGAAACGCTATATGCTATATTTGACTTTTCATTTTTATCCGTTATTAGTCAGCTCCAATATTTTGTGACAAAGTGCTGGATCAAGTCAGTTCATCTTCAAATGTTACAAGCTGTGCTGTCACATTGTATGAATATGCTGGAAATAAATGTTATTTTAAAGAAAGTGGGAAAGTATCATTATTTTATACAGTGCACATCACATTTTAATTTGTGAAGGGAGCATCAAAAACTCAAGGCATTGATGCATAAACTGAAAACCTTCCAAATGTGTCAGATATTTTGGCCTCTGGTGCTTAAAACTCTTGTTTCTGCACCCGAACAACAGAAATCTCTTCAGACAGCAAATCCTCAAAGGCCTGCTGGCAGGTGTTTACTGGTAAATCATTGAAATTTTATTCACATAATAAAATAATTACAAGACTAAAAAAAGGATAGATAGATAGATCTTTTTCACAAAAACTGCCCATGCATTTATTCACTGCAGTGGGCCTATTGTCTGTTCTTGCTTTGATAAATAAAACAGAACTAATCTGCATTATACATAATTTCAATAAAGTCAACAACCATTAAACATACTGATATATTTAGAAGTTTTTTTGTAACAGTGCCAACAGCACAAGGATGACTTTAAACTGCATGAAGCATCACATTTCATAAAGTGTGTTTGTTTTGGCACTAAAATATATATATATTTTTTATTCTTCTTGTCCCTGAAAATAAATTTTTTAGGAACAATATGTGTTTTTCGTCTTCTTTTTCTCAAATAACATGCCTGATGTTGCATTATATGCACACAGATTATAGCTTCGCGGTTGTAAATACCCACGTTGACAAGAGTATCTGTGAAGGAGTAATAAAATATTTACTTTTATTAGCTGGCCAGTTTCAGCTCCGAAGGCCTTTTTTTTGTTTGTAGGCTACATCCACTTTATTTATTTATTTATTTATTACATTCAATTATTAGATTAAATCTTTATTAGATTTAATATTATTTATTATTTATCTTTATTATTACTACTCATGAAGTAGTTGATTGTGCAAATCAAACACAATACATAAGTAACAACCCAGGAAAAATAAATAAATAAATAAAAGGTGTAAAGACATTTGAGTGTAAGACAATTACACTAGTGAATGAATTCAAAATTAGGTTAATTTTTCGTTTAGAAGTAATTCTTTATTTATTTTTACATAATCAAATCAAAAATGTGGAAACGTGCATAACCGTGTATCATAAGGAAATATCTGGACCATGAACAGGATTATATTATAGGGAAGAAACCGACCTAAACATGTTTTGATGAAACCTACAAATCCTGTATGAATCCTCCCCACAATAAAAATTGAAAATAACATTATTCTATAAATAATGATGTCTGACTGGACGCTGGTTATATTGGTATAGAGATGACAACCCTTTCTCCACCCACTCAGAGATCTCACCGCCTCCAGAGAAAGCTGCCCGTTTCCAAAGAGCAGTGGCGCCACCTGCAGGTCAGCTGATGTCAGCACCGAACAGGTTTCAGCCCCAATTAAATGCTTAACGCTGATTGGTTGAGCGGTAGAAACGGATATTAATATTCATATTTGATCAGCGCGGCCTAGTTTGACCGTTTGGTCGGAGTTCGCGAGTGATTGTCAGCCGATCTCACATCAGATTTTACTGCTTGTTTTCCTCCGGTATGTGAAATCCTGCAGATGCCGTTAGGAGCACCGGAGGACACAGAGGCACATGATTTTTTTCAGGTTACCTTTTTCATGTACTACTGTCACGATATAGAAAAATATAGATTTTTTTTATAATAATAACTCCCATCCTGTCAATTTACACATTCATGCCTACATTTTCTTAGTAAGACCAGTCCCAAGTTTAACTTGGTGAGTCTTGAAACATTATTTTTGTGAGATATTGGTGTTAAAAGATCTTAAATATTGCATCCCTTAAACTCATGTGTTTCCCTCATGTCTTTTCAAATTATGTAACTAGTGATGTAATGTTTTGGATGCATAGAAACATTTCCACATCATAGAGGAATGCAAATGACAGTAGAAAAATAGACATCCAGCAGAACAGCCATCATTTCAAACAAATCAAAGACTCACAGCCTGTACAAGTCTACATGTACTTTTTGTACATACTGCCCTTACCAATTACATACTGTTGCATGCAGTATTCATACAATTGGGACATTATACTTCCTCATAACATTACACCTTGAACTTTGACCCTCTTGCTCATTATATCTGCTATGCACAGGATTATGGGTCAGAATAGCCAGAAAAGCATGCTGGCTTGTATACTGCAAAATGCAACCGGATGTAGGAGGACATCCTGGTATTTTTTGGCATACTACATTTGACATACTATGTATTGGGACATACTAAATCTTTTGCTGGCATACTAAATAGTATGGTAGTTTGAGTATTAGAACGCACAGGTTGACTCCCTTCATATTGAGACAGTTGTGTGCAACACAGATGGCACCACTAGATGACAGTCTTGTCTTACAAATGGCATAATATGCAGTGCTGATATAAAATATTGTACATGACAGACATCTGTAAGACCCAATATACAGTGGGAACCTATAGCTGCATGCATTAATGGGTGATTGCTGCAAAGATTGGAGTTTTAAACACAATCTGAACCATCAACTGTAAACACTTGCTTTAAAATATATGTTTAATTTTTTGTTTCAGTTACATTTATTAACAAAAGCCTGATAAACATGACCACATTTTATTTTTGTATGTGTATAAAAATACATTTCACACATCATCATCATTGCATTTTGATTTGCGTGCTACAGCAGCACATACAGTGTCCTCTGCTGGCCACTTGTGTGCAAAGCACTGAGTTTGAGCACTGCAGCCTTTCTGCTAAACCTGAGCAGGATTAGCCTCGTTGTTTCCTAATGAAGCAGATTCAACAGTGTTCGTCTTTTTTGGTAAACACCCTGGTTTGCATTATGTGTTTTAGCCATCATATTTGGAGATATACTGATTGAATGTATGTAAGTTATGGCTTTATTAGTAATTTTATCACAGTACATCTCCAACATGATGACAGATGTTAGATCGTTGACCCCTGTGGCCCCAGTGGGTGAGAGAAAGAAGGAGGCAGGAGCATCAGTTTGGAGAGAAATGCTTGTCTGCTACAGTGAATGCACAACTATGTTTTCCATTCCTCTATCCTCTGTGTTCACTAATGAATAATTAGACACTGGCAGATAAATGGCCACAGGCTCTCAGAGTGCTGCAGACACAGAGAAAGAGAGAGAAATCCATTTAGGTTATTACTCCATACATAAAACCCATTTTAATTTTCAGAGCCGCTGTTTGGTTTACTGTCAGAATAACAAATAGATAACGGCAAAACAAACCAACATTGAGACAAAAACAATTGTGCGCTCTCTGCGCTGAATTCAGAGTCTTGACTCTTACAGCCCAGTAAGCTCACAGTAAAATAGATAAATGAGTAAACAAAATAAATAAATCAAGTCTTGTTGGGGCTACAGTATGCAGTCAGACATTTTTACAGCTTTGCTGGCTCACCAACAATAGTGCTGTTTCAATTATAAAAGCTACCAGTCTTAAAATAACTTGAAGCTGTTGCTGTAAACCGGAGTTGAACATCCACTGTAACAGTTAGTTGCCTTTGTCATTAAATGGTCAACAGATTCAACTGTTATCAGGCCATT
This sequence comes from Sebastes fasciatus, assembly GCF_043250625.1. NCBI lineage: Eukaryota > Metazoa > Chordata > Actinopteri > Perciformes > Sebastidae > Sebastes > Sebastes fasciatus. The sequence goes on from NC_133799.1 coordinate 17,205,301, forward strand.
AAATAGGTGTTATGGTCATGTTATTGCTATAAGCACCATAGATGTGGGTCATTAGGGGCCTACTACACCTACTATGTTATAAAAGTGAAATTTAAAAGCAATATGTTCTAACACCTCTTCCTAACATACAGCGACCGAGCGAACTGTGGTGAATGGAGTGCGAAAAATTGTCCAGATATAGTATGAGCGATGTCAATCTTTATTACATAGAGAGAGTGATATTCATTAACTGTCAGTTACTGTCAGCATTGATTTTTGACCAATGAAAATGGGTTGGAGGTGTGCAAAACTTTGCATATATAGATCCAGGGCAAACATTTTTTCAAAGAAGCGGCATATCACTCAGCCTGTTCGCTGACGTGTGGAGCAGGTTAAGGGTCTTCATTGGGCCAACTAAAATAATCTGATATTTACTCGTTCGCATCGCGTCCAATTAGGAAGAGATGTTACATGTTGTAAAACTGCATGAAACATTACGTTTTGAACATAAACAAAAAGGCCTCTTTAGGTTTAGGCAAAAAATTACAACATCTTCAGGTTTACGTAACAAAACCACTTTGGCTTAAAATAACTTTCAAAAGTTCTAAGCGAAACTTAACGTTTGTGAACACTAAGACAACTACACGTTGTTGATCCATTGCCCCCGACCTTCACCCCATATGGAGTTTCACGCCATCGATACTACAGTGCATGACTTCTGCTTCTGCTCCTGACCAGTGGGCACCCTCCGGGTCTGAGAAGTGAAGCCAATGCTGAAGTGTCTTAAACTTGCATTCTTTCTAATATCCAGCAGGGGGCGACTCCTCTGTTTGCAAGAAGAAGTCAGATTGTATAGAAGTCTATGAGTAAATGACCCTACTTCTCATTTGATTTATTACCTCAGTAAACATTGTAAACATGAGTTTATGGTCTCAATCGCTAGTTTCAAGTCTTCTTCAATACAGCATGATGTTCATTTAGTAAATTATGGTCCCATTTAGAGTAAAATAGACCATAGAGCAGGGTATGCTTTAGGGCGTGGCTGCCTTGGTATTGACATGTTGCTACCACTGTGTTGTCCAGTCTGGGAGTTGTCTGTGTTTTCGTTTTACAACTTTAACCCTTTCACAGTGTGTTTTCAGTTCATGAAACCTTTTTTGGTGCCTAAAAATGTCTTATTCAGCATTTGGTTGTACTCAGCACCACACACTCGTGTCACTTCTGGTTGCAAAAAGCCAACATGACCAAATACCAAGATGGCGACGGCCAAAATGCCAAACTCGAGGCTTCAAAATGGTTCAAAACGGCAGTCCACAAACCAATGGGTGATGTCACGGTGACTATGTCAACTTCTCATATACAGTCTATGTTCCTGTCATAATTACTACGGTCACTAGAGGTCGCTGTCGTAATCTTTTATACCTTCTTTCGGGGATCTACTATGTGAATAAATGATAAAACCTACTAGTGGGTGCAGTAGGCCCATATTGACCCACCTCTATGGTGCTTATAGCAACCGATAATGTCTATTTAATATCCTGACAACAGTCTCATCGGCTGAAATGGTGCATTCTCAAAACTAAATTTCTTGTTATTTAGCACAAAGTGACAAATGACCCTGAGGCCTTTGGGGCCCCAAAAGGACTAGGATTCTGGGGTCCCGGGCGAGTTTCTCACTTTGCACTGTGAGTGAACGGTTTTGAGAACTGTGGTGGTTCCCATTTTAAAATAAAATGTCACAAAGTGTGACTGAGGGAAGAAAGGGAGATGAAAGCACAGGAAAAAGGGTGAATGTGTGTGCTTATTTGAGGAGGGTCTTGTTCCAGAGCAGTCAGGTGAGGAGTATCGAACGTGGGCTCCTCGCTGTATGCGTTAATAACAAAACACCCTTGGATGGTATTGATTCGGGAATCTCATTCCCATCTGTCCTTCGAAGGGTCCTTTCATCATTCTGCCTGGCGGAGCGCCCTTCACTAACCTCACCCCCACATGTTGCCCCCTCTTCCTCTTCCTCTCTACCCTTCCTTCCATCACACGTGGCCTCCCGTTCACATCAAAGCAGCTACTTGGGTAAAACCTCTGTGTGTCAACACAAGTTTTCCGACATGGATACACAGCGTTCTGGGTTTTGTGCAGGTTTGAGTGAAAGCGGTATTTGTGAGTTTTCTGGCCTTATCACAAGCCTATGATTTGATCTTATGTTATTGTTAACACATTTTGTATGTTTTGTCCTCAGAGTCTGCAACTGACATGATGCGGTGCAACCTCCTGGTCTGAAAAGTGAAGCCAATGCAGAAGTGCCTAATTATTCAGCGTTCGGTTGTACTTAGCTCCACCCTCTCGTGTCACTTATTGTTGCAAAAAAATAAGATGGCGACGACCAAAATGCTGAACTTGAGGCTTCAAAATGGCAGCCCACAAACCAATGGCTGACATCACGGTGACTATGTCCACTTCTTATATACAGTCTATGGTTTCCTCCAAATTCCCATCATGTACAGTAAATATAGAACATTATAGATGTCAGCTTCATTATATTTTGCCCAGAGATACAAAAACCAACCATTATTCCTACACTGAAATACTACCTGGCCCCAGGTTGTCTGTATATCAGTTAGTTTGGGGTCATTTGATTAGACACAACTTTATTCAGAGGTTCCAGAGTATTAATATAGCAGCAAACGACTATTGTCTATGTAAAGATATAGAGGAGTAATATCTACCTGAGCAGAGAATGAAGTCACTCTCCCTCTGTGAGTGATGTAATCCGAGATTCTCTGTGCTTTGTTTACAAGGCCGGGCTGGCTGCGTACAGTATGCCTTTTAGTGCATGAGAGTGTGCCCCACTGGCTAGCTCACGGCCGCCAATCTGCACTGCGCTCATATGGCGTTTACAGCTGATAACGCCGTTCCGACCAACGACGTCGTCTCGGAAGTGTGGTGTCCACCCTCCGGTTCCCCCTCAGGTAAACACTGTCAGCTCTGTTGCTGTAGTTTGCACTGTTAGGGCTGTTAGCACACCGGCTCAGCCGTCGCCGTATTGAGAGGCAACAGAAATGCTCTCAATTTCAATTTCAATCTCAATCACGTTTAGCACCTTTAAGGTTATGCACCATTTGAGCACAACATAAACTAAAATTGTTATGGTTTAATAACTATAGTTTGACACAGGACCCCTCTAGAAGATTACTTAATAATGTGGCATCTGATTGATATTGTACGTTTAAATATCTAATCACATTACCAAAAAAAGAAAAAAACAAATGGCACAAAGTGAACCTGGTACAGATGTCCCCTTTGCCTGGTTGGTAATCCAACCTTTGCCAGAACCAGCTCACATTTGGTCTACTGATGCCAACACACAGCTGCCATCAACCTGACTTGGCTGGCTTCCTGGGAGATCCCTTTTAAAACCAGAAACCAAATAGTACAAAAACGGTTGTTATATATAACTAAATCAGGCTCTTATTGCTGAGTTTGTCCCATAAGAGCTCCTCATGTAGCCCACCGTGGTCCCATTATTAGCTCAGCAGACTGTAAAATGGTAAAAATTAATAATATAGCCTACTAATGTTAAGAGAGACCAGCAGCAGTTGCCAGCGAGTTATCTGTACCCTGCAAGTACCCAGATGGCCTGTGTGTATTTATAGTGTGTTGGTTAAATCTGCTGCTGTTGGAACCACAAACGCCACAGGCTCCTTCTTTCCGCGTGGCAATTAAACAGCACACAGCTGATGTTGGTTGAAAACCACATACCTACAAAATGGTTTTAAAGAATCCTCATTTTCTGAGAATCTACGACGGTTAAATGTGTTTTTCTACCTACTATCACAGTCCCAGTGTTCCCAGTGACCATGTAAACACCTGATTTAAGTGGGAAGAAAAGCAAAACTGCAGCTACCGGTTTTTATTTTCTCCAATGACAGCAGTGACAATAAAGTAGCAGGTGTGTACAAGGAAATTGGGGAGCGTGCACGTGGTGTGTGGTGTGCGTGTGTGCATGTCGGAGATGCTTCATATGAGTTTTAAGGATAAATGGACGTCAAGCTGTGCCGACACAGCATGAGCACACTTAATCTCCTCAAGTGGAGAGTGTCAGTCAACACTGCTGGGGCAGATAAGGTGTGTGCTGGAATGTGAAAGTGTGTGTGTGCATTGGGTTGATTTCTGTTTGTGTTATGTGTGCACATGTGTTTTGCTGTGTATGTGTGTGTGCATTAAATCCTACAGGAGGTGTAGCATGTCTTTCTTGACAAGCATGATGAGCTCCCACCTTTCACTGCCACAGTAAACCTTAAAACACTCACGCGTCGCCGTGTTTCCATCACTTTTGGGGACAATGCATTGACTTACATTCATTTCCTGGAGACTTACCCTAACCGCTACTAGCCTAATCCTAACCTTAACCTGACATTAACCTAAACCTAACCTCACCCGAACCTTAAACCAAGTCTTCATCAGTGGGCTACCTCCAGGTCTGAAAAGTGAAGCTAATGATGAAGTACCTTAAACTTGCATTCTTTCTAAGAAGCTCTTTAGCCAGCAGGGGGCGACTCCTCTGGTTGCAAAAAGAAGTCTGATTGTTGATTTATTATCTCAGTAAACATTGTAAACATGAGTTTATGGTCTCAATCGCTAATTTCAAGTCATCTTCAACACAGCATGATGTTCATTTAGTAAATTATGGTCCCATTTAGAGTCAAATAGACCATAAAGCAGGGTCTGCTTTAGGGCATGGCTACCTTGTGATGGACTGGTCGTTACCATGGCGTTGTCCGGTCTGGGAGTTGTCCTTGCTTTCGTCTTACAACTTTAAACATTTTACAGTGTGGTTTCAGTTCATGAAAGTTTATTTGGTTGCCTAAAAATGTCGTATTCAGCGTTCGGTTGTACTTAGCTCCACCCTCTTCTGTCACTTCTGGTTGCAAAAAACAAAGATGGTGACGGCCAAAATCGCAAACTCAAGGCTAACAAACGGCAGTCCACAAACCAATGGGTGACATCACAGTGACTATGTCCACTTCTTATATACAGTCTATATGGTTTTCACCCTAAAATGTAATGATTTACGTTATGGGGACGTGCATTTTGTCCCCAAAAGGAAGGCGAGTCCCCACAACATGAGTAATACATGCACACAAACACACACACACACACACACCACATACACTGTCATACTGTACCTCACTGTTAAAGTGTAAAATGCTAAATTTAGAAACCTTCTCCGGGATTGTTTGATCACCACTCCTGCACACAATTTTCACACTTTTTAATGTTTTTCTTTTTTCTTCTATTTGTTGTTGATGGTGAAGTATTAGTGGAGCGTGTGTGTGTGTGTGTGTGTGTGTGTGTGCATGTGTGTGCGTGTGTGTGCGTGTGTGTGTGTCTCTGCAGCTTCTCGCTAAATGTTCAGCGACATTCGACTGACTGACAGAAGTAGGTCTGTGTGAAAACAGCTCTTCCCTCTCTGGCTCTTTTCCTGGTGAGATCTCCTCCTCAACATCTTCCTCACAATCATGGAGAGGTGTTTCACTCCTCTTCCTCTCCCTCGGTCTGTATTTCTCCTCACTCTGCACTTCGCAATGTTGTTTCCATCCTTTCTTTCTTTCTTTCTTTCTGTCTTTCTTTCTTTCTTTCACTTGTACTTACAGTGTTTGCAGCCTCTCTGCTCTGAGTGAGAGTCATCAAATGAAGATTAAAGACGCTTCTGTTTCCACTGACAAGCACACACCCACACACTGACTCACACACACACACACACACACACACACACACACACGCACAGATAAGAACACACACAAGGACACACATACATGCTGGAGTACACATGCAAAAAACTTTCATGCACACACATACACACGCTCGCTCGCCCCCTCGGGAAACCTTACACAATTATGGCTAGAATGGGATTCATTCTCAGCCTTCAACAACTCATTAACTGCATATTGCAAATCGTACGTTTCAGCAGAAAGCATTGATGAGGAACAGCGAGAACGGGGGCTTTGGGAGAGGCCGGCATCATTTTTAACGTGTGTTCAGAATTTATTAGCATATCACATATAGTACACTGTATGTATATTATACATGGAGGGATAGGGAAGGAATGGCAGCAGTGCTTTTTTTAAAAAAACCTGCAGGTCAAATATCTGCAAATGTTTAGCCTTTTTTTTTAATCTGCATGAAATCCAAGGTAGGTAGAGTTTGTCGTATAAGAGCAATCCAGATATGTTGTTAAATACTAATACATACAGCATACCGCTTTGTGTGTTCCATCATCTGCCACCATTACTGAGATGGCAAGTCTGTGTCTACTGACCGTGTTAACTGGTGAATTTGTGTTGGACTTTCAGCAGAATGTGCCTGTTGTTGCTCATAGTATCTTACGTATGGTTGGCGTAGATAATAAACAGATGAGTAGCCTATATTAAAACTGATTGAAGTAAAATTGAAGGTTTTTATGAGGACACAGTTGCCGTCACTACGAGCAACCACGACGCATTTGGCTGATAGTCACCAGTTAACACGGTTAGCAGACACTTTGTACGTGTTCTGTTCGTGATGCCGACTGAATGATGTTTACTTTGTGGTTATTGGTTGCCCTAGTTAGTTCATCTAACGTAATATTTCACAATAAGTGTGTCAGTGTACTGACTTGACTATGACTTGCCCCAAACTGCATGTGATTATCATACAGTGGGCATGTCTGTTAAGGGGAGACTCTTGGGTACCCATAGAACCCATTTTATTCACATGTCTTGAGGTCAGAGGTCAAGTGACCCCTTTGAAAATGGCCATGCCAGTTTTTCCTCGCCAAAATTTAGCGCAAGTTTGGAGCGTTATATAACCTCCCTTGCGACAAGCTAGTATGAGATGGTTGGTACCAATGGATTCCTTAGATTCTGGTTACATATGATACCAATATCTTCACTCTAGCTTTAATTCTGAGCCCACTACAACCCCAGAAAGATCAATTGCGTTAATGTATTAAAGAAATTTGTGACGTTAAAACAAATTTGCGTTATCGCGTTAACTTTGACAGCCCTAATAGAAAGTAAAGGTAAAAGAAGAAAATTGTACGATTGGACAGCTTGCATGCAAACGTTGCACGTATTGTAGGGAGGAGCCACTGCAGTAATGGTGACTTCCCCGGATTTGTGTATAATAATCACATAAAGTACATAAAGACACATAAAGATAAAATACACATAGAGTTTCAACCACACAGATCCAAGAAGTTGGCTAATGTAAACCGTAAAAAGTATTCCCAAACTACTTTGTCTGATCTGCGTACTGAGTATACTGGACTGTTGGCAATTTAAATATTTACTAAAGTATATATTGTCATTCAGACGTCCTTGGCTTTGCACAACAAATACCAAATCTCTTGAGAGCAGTTAGGAAGACAAGTGCAGAACCTGAAACAGAAACGCAAAATGCATCCACATCTTTGGATCTTCTGTATGTTTCTCCCTGTGATCTTGTTTGAGAGGTTTTCTTATCGGTTTGATTGGGGAGAGAAGTTAGTGGTTTGAGAGCCGAGCCGAGACAGGGAGCGCTGCAGCTGCAGCAGGCTTCAGCTGATACGTGACCAGCTCATTAAAGTTTCATTGGCTCTTTGTTTCCCCTTTGGGTTATCCTTCACAGACCAGGTACTCTCACTCACAGGAGCTCAGTCAGTGCCCACGCATCGCTGTGTGTGTGAGAATATGTGTTTTCCTCTTATGACACACCCTTCTCAGTTGAGCTGGAACAAAGAACGGAAATGTTGTCTCTCAAAAACATACTAGCAAACTCACACACTCGTTTATTTAGTCCCTGTATTTGTGTCGTCCACCAGCGACAGTTTTAACTGATGAAAGCAGGCAGAAGTAAAATGGAAAAATGGCTTTTCTGCAATGTGAGACACACACCGCACTGATGAATCTCAAATTAGCACATCCTTTCTTACTGGTGTTTTAATTGAAGATGGGAGATGTGATAGGTTAACCATGTTGTTAGTGCAGCTTGGTGGAGCAGGAGGTGGGTGATCCCCTGACGTTTCCTCTAGCGCCACCATGAGGTTGACAGTTTGGGCTTTTAGTAAAACATCTTGAAAACTATTGGATGGATTGCCATTAAATTAAGTACAGATATCCATGGTGCTATGACTATTAATTGTATTGATGTTGGTGATGCCCTAACTTTCACTTTTTGTGCCACCAGCAGGTCAAAGTTTTCAATTATCCTGTGAAATATCTCAACATGTACTAGATGGATTGGCAGAACATTTAGTAGATATTTATGTTCCCCAGAGGATGTAACCTAGTGACTCTGGTGTCCCCTGATCTTTTCCTCCGATGCCACCAAAGGTTGACATTTGTGTTTTTTAGCAAAATGTCTCAATAACTGTTGGATGGATTGTCATGATGAAATGTGGTTCACACATTAATGTCCCCCTGTTACCACTTTGGTGATCCCGTCACTTTCCATATAGTGCTATAGTCATATCTAAAGTTTGATTTGGTTTATGACCAAATACCTGCAACACTAGTGACATTCCCATCAGCCTCAGTTGTACTTCATGTTTAGTGCTGATTAACAAATATTAGCAGGCTAACATGCTAAACTAAGATTGTGAACATGGTAAGCGTTATATCTACTTAACATCATGTTAGCATTTCGCTCACTGCTGTGACAAAATATATCCTCACAGAGCTGCTAGTATGACTGTTGACTCTTTGTCTTGTTGAAGAGAAAGTTCGGGGGTTTTAAAGTGGGGTTGTGTGAAGTCTTTCCGATGGAGAACTGAAAGTGAAACTTATCTATGCTCTCTTCAAAGCCACCAGACTCCATTGCCAAAAACAGCATAGATAAGTTTCACTTTCAGTTCAGTTCCCCGTCGGAAAATAAGACGAGTAAATAAAGTATAGCGTAGGCTACAATTAAATGGTTATTGATTTTTTTCTCTTTTGCTCTTTAAACTATGTCACCACACTCCCGGCGCACTTTCTCTGAGCGTTTACTGTTGCTGCGGATGGGTTTACGTTGTAGTTAATGAAAAAGCCAGTGCGTATCTCCTTTTATCTGGCTGTAAAAGGTGCCTTGAGCAACGGTATCGAATGTAGTAATGAGTGTAAATAGTGTGCACGGTGTAGTTTTGCAAGCTGCCATTTTAAAAAATTGGGGTTGAGTGAATTAAAAATTGCGGTCTCTATTGACGTCAGCACGGCTATTTAAAAATGGCAGGTTTGTGCAGGATGTCCTGTGTTGTGCTAGTGACGATTCTCTCTGACCAATCATCGGTCAGCAGTGTTTTAAGTCCACTTTCTAGTATCACCTCAGCTCGCTTGGGACCTCGACATCGGTGGTACTAAAAATAGTGAGAGTGGTTCTATTGGTACCATCCACAACTTTTGCTAATGGAAACACAAAAAAACCGGCTTTAATGTGCAACAAACTAAACTGAACTGAACTGCTTGGTGGAAAGGTAATACACTGACTATGGATTAGTACGTCATACTACCCCACTTCAAAACACCCCAATAATATTCCATTAATGCATTAGATTTATAAGAGAAAACCTGCATCTGACTGAGCAGAAGACAGACTAACTGACTGAGGAAAATATCCTCAAGTTTCAAGTGAGAGGTAACTTCTGCCAAATTGGCAAAAATGAAAGAAAATGTATGGATTTATTCCCATCATTACCTCGGGGATGAAAGGAAAGCAAAAAAGTTTTTTTCTGTGGGTTTAAACAAACATGATGAGCACACTGCTGGATAGGCTTCTTTCACAGCTGCTGTCACGTGGCTTGTACTCGCTCAGGTAATAATGTGATTGAATTAGGGTGTTGGAAAAATCTCTCCTCCGGGTCTTGGCAAGCTCGGCGCAACGTTTCCCGAGTGTATTTGACAATTCGTTTACGGAGCCAAGAGTTATTTTTTCCGAGACAGGTGTTACTAGGTAGATCATTATCAAAGTAGCGGCGTCCTCTGACGCATAAACGCTCAAACGGGTGTCAAGTGCAGAAACAGACGCTGAGGGTAGGCGTTGTTGGTGCTGGTCCTCCAGGATTAGAGTGGAAAACAACCCACAGCACTACACACACCAGCACAGAGTAGTAGAAGAAGAAGAAGAGTGATAAATTATGTTGTTTTGCTCTGTGGATCTTTTCTAAATTGAATTGAGAAAAGTGAAGATAACAGGAGAAGTGAGGAGAAGAGATGAAGAGGAGAAAAAGAGGGAAACTGGGTCAGGCAGGAGAGTGAGGAGGTGGGGCAGAGGGGAGGACTGGACTGTAGAAACATTATTGACACCCCCCTCCTCTCCTCCCTCCTCCTTCCCCCCCTCTAGCATCCACCCCCAGTCTCTGACCAGCAATTACACCTCTCCAAATTATGATCTATACCGGCAGAGTGGACCTGACCAAGGATGGAGATAGATGGAGATAGATTGAACTCTATCTCCTCCCCCCCCCCTCTCTTTCTCTCTTTCTCTCTCTCTCTCAGGTTTGCCGATGGAGACAGATGGCGCGGGGCCCCTGGCCTCGGCCCCTGCAGATTGATTATTGATCAGGAGGACAGAGATGGATCGAGGGGTGGAGAGGACACCGAGGAGCGGGGAGGGGAGGCGGAGGTGGAGAGGTGGGAGGATTTCAAGGAATTTATGTTTTTAAGAGTGGGGCTAAAGGATGGAAGGATGGGGAGAGGAGGAGGAGAGTGAGGAGGGTGAGGATGTGGGTACAGCAAAAGGTTTTCTTTAGCTCAGCCATCACCTTGAGAGGGAGCTATTGACTAAGCTCCAGATTCATAGCCAAAAATCTAAAGTGTTTTGGATTCTGTTCAGGATTTCCAAGTTATAGCTCATTCTTTGTCAATGAATGTACCACATTCACTTTAAATGGACGTTAATCACTGGGTGCACATGCTGAATATATAAACTTTTTTTATGAATGAAGTAAAATAACTTTATGATGAGACTTGCAGGTTGAATTTAAAGGAACAGTGTGTAGGATCTGGCGGTATCTAGCAGTGAGGTGAGCAGATTGCAACCGATTGAAGCCTCTCCCGTGTGCCATTCGTGTTGGAGAGGTATGGTGGCCGACGCGAAACGCGAATGGCCACATCTAGAACCATTTGGAGCAGAGCCAGTAGGTAGTGTGTGTGTGTGAGTACGTGGGAAGTGAGTGGTGAAGCAAGAGAGAGAGAGCGGCGGTGATGGGAGTGAGTAACGTTATTGACTCTGACCAAAACAGGAAAAGTAAAGTACATCTTGTAGTGTACTGTTTAGCTGTGAAATGAGAAAGTTTGTGACCCGGCAGCCCTGTTGAGATCAGTTGAGGAAATACCAAGCACCGCCCACCAGCCGGAGTAAACTTTCTCATTTTACAGCTAAACAGTACACTACAAGATGTTTCTGAAAACATTTGAGGTGAGAAATAGGCATTACAGTAACAGAATATTGATTCATATTTGATCTGCGCTGCCTAGTTTGACCGATGATTGGAATTCGCAAGTAATTGACAGCTGCCTCTGTTGAATGAACAGCCAATAGGAATGCATTCTCTGTGAAATGACCTGTGATTGGCCAAAGTCTCCCGTAACGGTCTAGATTTTCTAAAGACTGAAAACAGAGCCATGAGGAGGTGCAGAAGTCTAGTTATCTCTCAGAACACTTGAATTAAATTATGCTGAAAGGTTATTATGGAATTTTCTGCCCAGTGATGCCAAAAACATTCTGCGTACTGCAGGTTTAATTTCTGTTTAATAAATGAAAGCTATACAGCATCAAAGTCATATTCAAAATGTCTTTTTTTACATTGTCTACATGTCAGTGTAGGCTAGTTGTGTGTGTGAGTGGCTGCCCCTGTGTTGTGTTGATGCGTTAGGAAGGTGAAGCCGTCTCCCCCTGCCAGACAGATGGCTATCAGTGAGGCTCCAGAGAGTTGAGTGCTGCTTTACAGCGGAGCCAAGAGGTTAAGCTGCAATCTTCACTGTCTTCTCTCTTATTTTCCCCTCAGTCGCCGCACCTTTCATCTGCTCTGTGAGCATTTGTGTGTGTGTGTGTGTGTCTGTGTTTGTGTGCTCATTTACTCCCTTTGCACTGTGAATATCAGTGTGCGTGATAAAGGAACAGAAGGAGCCTGTTGGCTGGTACGCGGGAGTGTGCTGGAGGCAGATACTGGAGGAAATAAACGACATGCAGGCAGCTGCCCAGCTCAAAGTTTACACTGGGTGCCATCACTGACGGCAACTCCTGACTGTGTGTCCTCCCAAAGTCATTATTTAACTTAAAACGATTCTATTCATCTTCCAACATTTACCAAAGTGCACACAAACACCAGAGAAATACATAATTTTGTATATTTTAACTGTGTTCTGTTCTCTTCTTCTTTTTTTCTTCTTCTCTCTTGATTTCCAAGGTGGTTCCGACACATCCATATGTACTCCAGCCCCCAGGCAGAGTGGGAGTAGTGTCCCAGGAGGAAGCATCTTTGTGGGCTTCAGGGAGTGGGAGGACTGGGAGGACGCAGGATGGACTTCTGGGTTGCTCCATTTGCCCCTGGAGGCTTTATTTAGCCACCAACAGCCTGAAGGTAAGTTGCTAAATTAGGAATTGCCTGTGAACTTGTCTATTTTTGTGTACGATTTTTTTTATTACAACACACAGCATCTGCCTGAAGCATTTTTTAAGATAGTGCAGGGTTGAGTGTGATGATGTCATAACACAACATTTTCTCATACAACAGTTCGTATGATATCTCACGAAAAGTTATTCCTCATTTTTCGCACGTTTTCCAACGAATTTCCAGCAACACGTGATGCACGTGTCAATTTCTGCTTCAGTTTTTTCAAAATAAACTTCCGTCTTCACAGGAAACAACTTGGTAAGGTTTAGGCAACAAAAATATTTAGTTAGGTTTAGGAAAAGATTGTTGTTTCTGCTGCCCCCAAGTGGCAAACAAATCAGTTAAAGGTTCTCTATACGATATTCAGGGCATTACACTGTTAGCAGCAAACAACTATTTATGTAAAGATATAGAGGAGTAATGTCTACCCGAGCAGAGAACGAAGTCGCTTTCCCTCTGTGTGTTGTAATCTGAGCTTCTCTGTGCTTTATTGACATTGTCGGGCCGGCCTTTTAGTGCATGTGAGCATGCCCAACTGGCTAGCTCACAGCCTCTACTCTGCGCTGCTCTCATACGGCGGTTACAGCTGATAACGCCGTCCCGACCGACGGTGCCGTTGCGGTTTTGCCCACCCTCTGGTTCCCCCCCAGGTTAACACTGTTAGCTCGGTCACTATTGTTGCCGCTGTTTTCTCTGTTAGCACCGTTAGTGCCGTCGCCACATTGACAGCCATGCAGAGGCAATAGAAATGCTCCCAATATCTCATTTATCATCTTTAAAACCAATTTAGAGACTAATTTGAACTGACAAGAGGAAGACGGTGCAGGTTTGGCGCTGGATGCAGGGTTGTGGCACTGGTGCAAAGTGTCATATCAATGTGAATTCAACACACAAATGTTTTGTGGGACCGTGTAATGTGAGTGCATTGTTGCTGAAAATACATATCTGCATTCATATAGTATTTATTACATCATTTTTGTTCTTATCCACAGCCCATGAAACACAAGCTGGTAGACCAGCTCTCTACAATTTAGCTGGAGTGTGTAATACATCCTGACGTTTAGCAAGTTAGTGTTTACAGCGTTAAAAGGCTGCTTTCAGCCACATTACACATGCACATCTCCAGGATTGACTGTGTGGCAGTGGGGTTAATGAAGTTTCTCTCCGCTACGCCACAGAGGAGAATTATCTAGTGGAGCGGGAGATGGCTGGCTCTCTTTCTGAGTGTCAACAAACAGTGGGGGAGTCCTCCATAAACGACAAGACGTCGCTGGCCATATTTAGCTGCATTATGCTGCTGTCTCACCAGCATTTGGTGAGAATGTAATCGGTCTCGCCCCACACACGCAAATGAGTGCAGAAAAGAAAATGAGAGAATGTGCATACATAAACATCCAAGGAAGAGTTTCACCAGGATACACACCAACAAACATGCTCAATCATACTCCTAAATACATACACACAACTTGGCTGGCCGGCTTTTAAGAAAGTTCCCCATCCCTCAGATCACAGTCGGGGGTGCGTAGATCCTTCCCCGAGTCACTGCAGTCAGTGAAGGATGGAGGGAAATTGTGCAAATTAGGTGAAGAGAAGAAGAGGATGAGAAAGTGCGCCGCAGAATACAAGTATAAAAGAAGTGTGAAATATCCTCAAGGCCTCCTGGTGTATCAAAGAGCACGGCCAGCTGTGTGTTTACCAGCTTACCAGCGTCAACAACACACACAGACTCACACACACACACACACACACACACACACACACACACACACACACACACACACACACATGCAAAGCCCTTAGATAATCACTGAGGAAATCTCTCCGCCGTCTTCCATTTAAAATAGATAGTATTTCTGTTGCTTTAAATGTATATAGAGATATAATTCCCATGGCAAGAAATGCAAGAATATGTGGAGAGACACTGCAAGAGGGAGGACGCTCTTCCATGGATGTTTGTGTATATGGATATGTACATGCTATCAAAAGAGTTTGTTGTGAAAGAAATGTTTTATTCACTTTTCCCCTCCTGATGTTCCTTTCTGAGAAACTGTTTTTTTCCCCCCGTTTACTGGGAGAAAACAAGCCTGACCTGAATGAGACGAGCAGAGAGAGAGAGAGAGAGAGAGAGAGAGAGAGAGAGAGAGAGGGATGGTAAACATTTGAAGCCAAGCACATAATGATAGACAACATGGAAGAACTGTGGGTGCAGGAGAAGTGTGTGTGACTCCACCAGCCAGGAGTGCTGTGTGTGTTGTTGTGGATCTGAAGTGACACATCCCTTTTAAGTCCTTGCAGGGGGTGGATAGTGTAGGTTGTAGGGTTGTGGTTTGTGTGTAGGGGCAGAGGGGAGACAAATTTCTCACCCATATTTGATGTGAGTTGTGGTGTGGTGCGTTTTATATATTTATATATATATATATATATATATATATATATATGACTCGCTGTTGTAACGGCCGCTGTGAAAGAGACAAATGCTTTTCTCTTTTCAGGAAAACTGGGGGTAACACTCCCTCGTACACACACACTGTTAGGAATACAAATCCACAAATAAATTCTGTACAAGTGTGGAGTCCTAATGTGAAACTCAGTGCATCCATTTTGAAAAAAAACAAAAAACTCACCCTGTAGTTCATCTCTAAGAATATAGATGATCCCTTCAGTGAAAGTGATTTGTTTTGTAAACCAAGGACTCATTTATAAGAGTCAACAGTAAACAACAAACATAACCGGACCTGTATTAAGATATATTATGTTGTAAGAGTAGATGTAAGAACATATTTTTTTAAGAGTCCCTTTTGTCAGTGATGAATATTTGACATTTTCCTGTCTGGTCGCTGTCCTTCGCAGCAACAAATTGTCGTAAAAGTGTTGCTATTCATCTGCCCCGAAGATACACCCAATGTCACAACAGTTAATGCTCCCATCGCCATGAAAGCAATTTACCCATATTGCACAATGTATTCCTTAGCCTCGGTAAACGTGTAAGTTTAGCTATTCAAATCCTAATGTAAAATATGAGGTGTTTTTTTTTTATCTTCCCCTGCTTTTACAGTCACCTCTCCCTCAATCTCCTCCCTAAAAGGTTGACAGTGATGAATGTCCCTGATAGATGTATGCATTGCTTCACACTGTGAAAGGTGTCAATACTGTAACACGGGATGACAAGCCTATCCTCAGTCGGAGCAGCTTTTGTCTCCCTTTGCTGTATCTCTTTCTTTTCTCTTTGACTCTCTCTTTCTCCACACTGCCGCCGTAGAGGGAAGAAAATGGGAGGTGCAGATGCTCCTCTGAATAAGAATTTAGGAGGAGCTCGATATTGTCTGCGAGCTTGATGAAAGCAGGGAGAAGAAAGACTGGGGGACTAAAGGAAAAGGGTGAACAGAATAGAAGAAAAGGGTAAAAATAAATTGTGAATAATGTATATTGCTGGCCTCCTAATGCTTTGCTGTTTAATACCGGCCTAAATCCCTCAACTTCTCGTAAAAACTTCAACAATTTCGCAGTCGAGTAATCTTCCGATTTAATAACCTTAAGCTTCCCTAGCTCCATAAATCTGACGTTCTTACGCCTTCCCTACCCCAACCTCGCCCTCCCCTCCTCGTCCTCCCCTCCTTCCCTCCCTCATTCCAAGCCTCTGTGCATTTTATCTCCATAATAGCACAAAGCGGCGCGAGCAGCCTCGGTGGGAGAGATAAGGGAAATTCCTGCCCGTATTTTAATAGCTTCGCTCAGCTATCTCTTCCTACCAACTCCTCAGGAGCTGCCAGCCAGCACACTCACCTTGGACGCAGCACCCAGAGGAGAATCCTACAGAAAGGCATGACTGCTGAACGCCTGCTGTGTGTGTGTGTGTGTGCGCGCATGTGTGTGTGTTGAGTGCTCGTGTGGGAGTGTATGCCTGTAACTGTTTGTGTGTGCATTGGTGTCAATAAATGCATCTGAATGTGTGCCTATACATTATATACTGTATGTGTGTTGTTTAGTGTGTTGTAACCTACTGTACCTTTGACACATTTCCACGGAGCTACTTAATGACTTTTTTCTTCATTAGCCCTGAAAGGGAAATCCCAAATCAACTGTGTTAAATCCCAGATTACATTCATTATCAATATGTATTTAATTATGCTTACAATATCCACAAATATAACAGTATGTTAAGGTATGCAAATAAAACGTTTTGTTATAGTTAGGATAACACCTTTGGCATTGGTAAATATTTTAAAAAATAGTATTGGTTTTGGTCATCCAAGGCTATGGCATCATATCTTAACACATCACTTGCACGTTGTTATTCTTTGCCTCGCTACGCGTGTGTATGGAGCACGCCATCCTGCATGTTGGCATTGAACCAGCCCAGTATCCCTAATTACGTTCATATTGGACAAATCTGCAGCCCACAGACTTCCAGTGCCAATATTCAGTTTGAGTGCAGGAAGTATTGTGCCCTTTAAGGCCCCTCTACACTGTGCAAATGTGTTGGCAATCGTGAGAGAAACATTGTGAAAGCTTTTATAGTCATTCCAAAATGGGGATCTTAGACTGTGTGAGACGCGTCCACTAGTGTCGGCCGATTTAGAGCTTTCGAGAACGAAGAGAAGATGTGTCAGAAATCTTGGACCAAAATCCCACAATGTGACTACGACCCACTTTTACAAACCAACCAATCAGAATATGCCATGAAATGATGAAGCGTAGCGTAATGCTACTGCTAAATGTGTTTATCATTGCAAAATCGGCATTTCATGTTGCCCACTTTCCCTGGACGCGACCATCAATATATCCTCTTCCTCTTTTAAAGGTGCTGTATACAATATCCAGAGCATAAATATAGCAGCAAATGTAAAAGATATAGAAGAGTAATGTCTACCTGAGCAGAGAATGAAGACACTCTCCCTCTGTGTGTGTTGTAATCTGAGCTTGTCTGTGCTTTGTTGATATTGTGACATCATATTCGTGCATGTGAGCGTGCCCCACTGGCTAGGTCACGGCCGTCACCCTGCACTGTGCTCATACGACAGTTACAGCTGATAACACCGTCCCAACCAATGGTGCCTTTGTGGAAGTGTAGCACCAACCCTCCTGTTCCGCTTCACGTTAACACTGTTAGCTCCGACACCACTGTTGCCACTGTTTTCACTATTAGCCTTGTTGCACTGTTAGCTGCGAGCTACTTGCTCAGCCGTCGCTGCGTTGAGAGCCGTGCTGAGGCAATAGAAATGCTCTCAATCTCGCATTTAGCACCTTTAAATGTGATTTTCAAACTGTGTTCATGTTTTTGTTCATTGCGAATAAACAGAACAAGCAATTACAGAAACCCTCCCTCCCATCCCCAATAATGCAACATTTTCTGTAAAAAGAGAATATTAACAAGCATAATATTGAATATAAACATGTATGTCAAAATAAAAACATAATAACATATATAAGAAATAAAATGTACAAAAGTAAAAGATATTTAAACAAAAAAATTAAGGCGTACAATCCAGTCATCATCCTATTTTCCCTCTCTATTCACGACCATGAAAACTTTAAACATAAACTTTATTGTATTTGTCATATACATACAGGTACATAGTACATGAAATTTGAACGTTTAACCCATCCTTGGGAGCAGTGAGCTGCTGTGAAGCGCCTGGGGAGCAACTTGGGGTTTAGTGTCTCGCTCAAGGACACTTCGACATGCAGACAGTAGGAACCGGGATCGAACAGCCAACCTTGCGGTCCAATACAAAAAAACAATCGTTATCTGATCACAGACATCTACACAGTCAGGTCATTCATAAAATGTAAGAAAGGCATCCACATCATCAAAATCCTCAACTTTACCTCTTACTATGTCAGATTTTTCTAATGCCAAACTCCTTAATCCATTGACTAGAATTAGGGCTCTGAATATCCTCCCATTTTAAAGCAATAACAAGTTTGGCTTGTAACAGACATAAATGTATCTGGAGCTTCTGACACTCCCACATAGGCCTACGATGAGACAGAATACCAATTTTTTTCATTACATTTAATACTGCTGTCAGGATATTGGGATTAAAATGGTGTAGTACAACAGGTGTAATGTAAGTCCTCCTCCTTTTTTGGTGATTTTGGATGATGTGAGCAGATCTCATGTCTCTGCTTGCATTTGCTTATTTTTTTTTGTCAAATTATACCATAATGCCATGGTTCACCAGACATTCATCGCACCATCTGACATGCCTCAAAATTGATATAGTACAGTCTGGCACAGATCGCGACCGAGACCATTAGAGCTATCTCACGCAGTGTGACATTGAGTGAACTTGTAAGATTGTCGTTATCGCACAGTCGGTAGGCGCCTTAGCAAGGCAGAAAGTAAGAGTATGGAGGTCAGGGTGGTGGATGGCTTATAATGTGCTCAGCTCTTTGGCAAGAGAACAGAGTTCGCATCTCGTCTCAGACCTACAACTGTTACTTCTGTCTTTTCCGAACCTTAAACTTAAGTCTTTTAACTATATCTTAAACATAGTGTATTAATCTTTCCTTACTTTAATTATACAGTAGCTGGAATACATGGATATTGTAGAAATAAATTTAAAGTGTTGGCATTGCACCTGGTCTACATGTCCCCCCGACCAACCAGTAGGAGTCGCTAGTGCAGTGACAATAAAATGATCCCTCAGTGCCTTCACACTGCTAATTGTCTTTTATGGAGCGCCGAGCCAAGCCGGAAGCGCTCCGGGAACGATACATCTTAAGAGTCAAGGACACAGACCTCAGCGTTCTTTAATTTTTTTTGGTCTTGTGGGCCGAGCCAGGATGGAGGTAAACAGTATGCTACTGTCCCAACAGAATCAGCCGGTAATGGCATTGTTACCTTCTGGGACCACTTACAGTAAAACCAGCACCTGTTTTTGGAGTCCAGGAACTTAATTCAATTTAATCTCTTGCACTGAGAAATTAATGAAATCATCAGAGACAAATTATGTTTTAGGTTTTCGCCACTGTAGCTGATGTTATTATCGGGAGTGCCTCACTGTAGGTGGGCAGGTAAATGACCTGCTGAAGGAGATTTAGGACACGGGACAAACGGCTGACGTTGAACACATGAGCTGCTGTATGTAGATGCTGTGTACATATATCTGCTCACTTTGTCAGTGTTTGTGAACATACAGTAAGTTTAGGTATCTGGAGTGCCTACCAACCCACAAACTGTGAAATGAGACAACTCGGTCAGTTTTTTGTGGGTTGCCTAGATCAGAAAACATGTGATTCAACAAGCCATTCAGATTTGGCTCCTCTTCCTATGTCACATGCAGGCTCATTAGAATATATTGCCCACAGCTTGAGAACTACCATGGCAACAGCCCTGTCCCTTAAAAATTACATTTCCATACAGATCCACTGCATTCTCAATTACGTTTGTAAGGAAACGTATTTTGCCACGCATTTAATTTGTCTTTGACGTATCACAAATGTGTTTGTAAGTCCGCAGCGAGTAATGTAGTACAACAAGCAACGTGCAGAGTAGGTGACGTAGTATATTGAGTGACCGTTAATGAAAGTTATGTGGTATAATAACGAGTATAACAAGCGAGAAAGTCCACTAATGGCGGGTGGATGGAGAGTTGGATGTGTCCAACAAACACAGGACTTTCCTCCAAGAGGCTGCTGTTAGTGTCTCGTATGAAACATAGTCATTTTAAACCAAACCATGAAGTTTTGTTGCATCTATTGTTTTGTTTCGTTTCAATTACCAACGTTAACCACATGTTTAAAACTGCGACCGGGAGAAAATATGTTTCCCTCGAAACGTTATTGAGGATGCAGTGTAGTTGTAGGGAGAACGTACATTTTGTGGGAGACAGGGTTGCTTTGCAAAGGTGCACCATATTTTTCTTGCAAGCCAATCAGAGTAGACTGGGCTTTTTCTGGAGGAGGACTTAAAGAGACAGGCGCTAAAACGGAGCGTTTCAGACAGAGGGTGAATACAGGTATATTCAGACAGACAGTATGAGAAAAATAATGTGCTTTTTGAACATTAAGGTATGTAAATATGTTCTAGTAGAAACCCAAAATACAAGTATGAACCTGAAAATGAGCATGATATGTCCCCTTTAAAATGAAAGACTGAATGACAGAGCGCAGCTGAATGTTTATAACTGGTATAGCTTCATGTACTGTAGGTGATATGGATTCTATTTACCTATACTAATTAACACTTCAAAGGGAAAAGATTTTAAATTTGCATTTCGCTGTCAGGAAATCCTATTACATTGTTTTGATATGCGGCTGCCAGAAATGAGCTCAGCACACAAAAGCCCACATGTTCTAATGACTTTTAATCCATCTGAGTCAATAGCAACTGAGGTGTTTAGGAATATTAGCATCCACTGTCTGAAAATTTCCTGACACAACTATTCCTGACAACAACTGTGGGATCTTTCGGAAGTGAAAAAAAAAAAAGAAAAGAGAGGAGAAACGGGCTCAATTCCATCACACCAGGAAGTGTAGGCTGCTGCGTTTTGATAGGCTGGTTGCCAGCGAGGCAGAGTGACAGAGTGTGGCGCTCACACACTGCGATGACACTGTAGCCCAGCCAGAGATGCTGTGGGATCACTGACACAGTGTGAATGTGTGTAGTGGGTGTGTGTGGCAGGGAAGTGTGTGCATGAATTTGTGTGAATATGCATTTGTTTATGTGTTTTTATTGTGTGTCCTTGTATGTGTGTGTGCGCGCTTCACTGGCCTTGTTCTAAATGTATTTTCTCTGTGTAAGCAAGTGCGTATGTTGTCATTAATGTTTTCATTCCAGTGAACTTGTGTGTTCTTATTCCAGTATAACTCCACCGGAAACACACACAAATACACACACATCTAATGCAGCTCAAACACAACTTCATTAAATGCGGCACTTTTAGCTGTTTGCCCAGAACTGGTGAGAATTGGAGGGAGATCCAGAGAAACACAGAAGCCGAAGCAACAAACACAGATTTGGTGTCTGTTGGGAAGCCAGATTTTAAAGCAGGCCAGTCGCCACTACGCACACACACCGGCACGCACGCACACACACCGGCACGCACACACACACACGCACACACCTTTCACGACATGTTTACATCCTCACTTCGAGTGAAGGGATGAAGCACCTCTGACAAGCTGCTTCCTCCAGCATTGTGTAAAGACTGAACCTCGATGTGTGTTCATGTTGAATGAGGATGTGTGTGTGTGAGGGGAGTTGCTGTGGGTGGGGAGGGGGTTGAGGACTGAAGAGTGAAAAAGAAAGAAGTAAAAGGAAAAAATGGGGAGCTGGGGAGGGATTAAATGCTGACATTCTGCAGTTCTCAGCGCCCAAAAATACACCACCATCTCTCCCTCTCTCTCTCTCTCTCTGTGGTTTGGCAGTATGCTCTGGCAGTTTTGGGGTAGAGAGGATTTGCCTGTAAGTCACTCAGCTTTTATGTAATAGCCGTTTGCAGCGTTCCAGGGAGGCATCTGTGGAGATGCGACTGAATCGAGAAGCGAGCCGGGCTGCTCCGTCGACTGCAGCTGCCGGGGCTTGTTACAGGAAGAAAGTCCCAGAGAGTGGGAGAGAGAAGGAGGGAGAGAGAGGGGAGGAAAGAAAAGGCAAAAGACTGTGAAAAGCCAACATTTCCAAGAGGAAGACTGGCTGGGAGATCATCATGTGGCTGCAGGCCCAGTCGGTAGCCTTAGTATACGCTAGACTGAGGTTTTCTAATCTTTCTTGCCTCCTGTCTAGAGCGGCGCTGCTCTAAGCTGATGTGGTAGGGTGTGAATAGGTGGGTATCTCATTCTTTGTGCCACCTATTGTAGATGTAATCCATGGCTCATCAACCGAACAGAGCTTCTTTCCACTGGAGGCTTGGTGGAGTAAAGACATAGTGTTTTAAAGCATACATTGTGTGCATCATTTTCAATTTGTATACTGAATTTTCCCTGTACACAAACCATTACTTTTTTTTACTATTTTATAACTATTAGTTTGTGAGAAAACAGTTTGAAGACTCAAGTTTATTTTTATGCTTGCAGACACTTTCTTTTTTTGGTTAGAAGGTACAAATATGGGCACTGTTTGGATTTGAGCGAGAGTGATTGGTCTAAGGCAGTGGGGCCCAACCTTTTTCCTTAAGGAACCACTTTTCTATCATTGAGTGAACTAACGACCCCTGACTAAGTGACATATTTTATGGATATTACATAGTATATTCAATGCATAACAATACACAGTACAGAAAAACTGATAAAACTTTACAATTAGTACAGTTTCGACCCAAATAGTGAACGCAATAACTGCAGGAAGTTTGTGTCAAACGAGCAATCTTTCGTCAAAGATGAGTTTTTCTGTTATTTTTTAGGAACTTTTACTACAATTCTCTGTCTGTATTATGTTTTTTTTTCATTTTTAACAATCATACATACTTAATAGGCTTCAGTAGTAAAAGTTCAGTGTTTTCTTCTCCCTGATACTTGTCCATTGTTCTATTAGCTCTTTGGTTGTTTTAACTGTGTACTTTTCTATGCAGGACGAGGCTGTTTAGCAGAGAAGGAAGGCTCTGTGAATATAGTTTGTGTTCAGGTCTTTGCTGTGTCCTTATCCTGTTAAGTTAATAGATTCTTAAAAATGTATATCTTGAATAATAATCCAAACTTTAAAAATAGCCATTTAATTTAGTTTTCTTCACAGAAATGAAGGATATGCTGAGATATACTGTAGGCTAAAAGTGTCTTTTTAATAAAGGTTGTTTTACACCCCTGAAAATCAAGAAGGCCTTGCGATTCCACTGTGAAGCTTTGGGGACAACTAGTTGGGGTCAGGACCCCCAGGTTGGGAACCAGTGCTCTACGACATATAGAACATTACAAAATCTGTCCATTTTCATGTACGTAACATCGGTAGGATCATGCCCATTTTATCAATTACAGATGCCAAAATGATTGTATATACAGTACTTCTGTACATCTATAAATTATTATTTTCTTGCACCTTTGCCTGGCCAACCCATAATAGCAACAAAAGTGTCTACACTTGGTCCAAAATTTTACTTTCTACTTTATTAGATCTAGCAGGTTCAGTCATATTCCACCTATACTGTATGGATTTCTTTGCGTCATATAGCAATACAAACCAGAGACAATTTCAAAATACTCCCTCTGATCTACAAGGCTTGAGATTATTTCATACTACTCTTTATTATTATTGTATTGATAATTAGAATTGCTAACAGTGCCTCTGCCTGTTTGTGTGCGTGCATGTGAGAACCCTTATCTTTGTGTCTGATGTTTGTATGCAATCTATAAAGTGTGCAGAAACTCCTTTTGTGATGTATAAATAAACTGGATTTGAAGTTGAAACACAGTCCTCAATGTCATGTTTATATATACAAACATTAGCTGAGGCTCTATCTCACACTTTCCTCCCTGTGTTTGCAACAACATGTCTTGTGGAACTTTCCTGCCTCACTCACGAGTTTCCTCCTCCTCTGCTGTCACATGATCAGTTACCTGCCTGCACACCTGCTCTCAAAAGACTGTCAAATAACTTAGTTTGCAATTTAACAGCAGAGCTATTGTGGGTTTTTAGTATTTACATTTTGACATATTGCATGTTAAAGTGTTGGCATGGAGTGTTTGTTGACTGCAGATGAATGACGTTGAGGTCAGTGGTTTTTGCTTAAAAAGTGCAGTCATTTGCCAAATGCCCCCAAACTTGTGTTCTTCATCATGTTTATACTCATGCACATACTGGAGAAACACTTGATACACAACATTGGAGGAGACATTTTCTCCCAAAGCACTCATAAGCCTCAGCTTCAAAGCTAACAGTCTTGCATTGTGCCGCTCAGCTTGCTTTGTCAAAGAAACTGTGCTTCATGTTTCTGCTGTGTTGTTGCAGCGCTCATGTTTGATGGTCCAATTACAGAAAATGGCCAAGAGAGCTGTTTATCCAGTGTGTTTTCAGAGTAAAGCCAGTGATTAAACGGCCACAAATAATATGATTGAATAAATGAATTGTGAGGTTTAACACTTTCTAGTTGTGGTTCCTGCTGATATTTGGGTCCATTCTGTCTTAAGTCTAAATCAGCTCAGATGTTCAGAAGATCACAGAATGTGAAGCCTAAATTTCCATTCAGGAGGAAAGCTTTGGCATAATCCATGTGCTGCCTTTGAGTCTAATGCACTTGACCAGTAGCGTCAAGGAAACTGGGGAATTTAAAGACATTTGTTTGAAAAGGATATCGCATTCTTTCATTTCTCTCTTCTCTGACCCCAAAAGTGAACGTAGTCGGGCTGAACTCCAGAATCCCTCTGACTTGCGTAAACTTAATGTGAACTCAATCATGAGGGATTCGGATTCGGGGCCCGGCTAATTGCTGGTTAATTGCATCCTCAAACGCAGGTCATAGTCTGAGCCTGAGCCAAGTATTTAACATCAGCTCGTCTTTGCTGACAGAAGCTGGACCCAAGCAAGACTTTGCTGAACTTCATCAAAAGAGTTTGAGTTGAGCTGTGTTTGGAGTTGGTGCTATATGATGTAGTTTTTACATCATACAGTAGGCATGCTTTTGTATGTCAGAGAGTGCTTTTCACATCGTAAAATATCCCCAAATAATCCCTTCTTTCACTATTTTGACACCCTCTCTATCGAGCCTGAAATAAGGCTGTTTCTATGCATCTTCCCATTCTTACACCGATATTGATAGCAGCTTTACGGTTTCCTGATCCCCTCTCTTTGTCCTCATGCTATCAGAGCTGTAACAAAATCCATTGATGTGTGAAGCTGCTGTTACACGGAGCACTTCCTGCATCTGCTTCGTGTATAAAAAATGATGCCAACTGTGAGGCATTTATTGTGAAGAAACTGACAGGAAGTGCTGTAACTAATGCTAGTTATGATAACAACTGACCAACATCTAAATATGGATATGTTTTGATGCACTGCATGGAGGAGTGGCAGAGAGAAGAAACATTCATTAGCGTTATCATTTAGAGGATAGACCTATCCGATACATTCATACATTTTCATTTTCACAGATCAAATTAACATTCAAGTGGAGTGATGTAGCACTCCAGATCAGTACCACTTTTTGAAGGTCTCTGTCTCGTCTCAGAATAAACCGCATTTTTACTGTCCTTGTCTCGGTCTCAGACAAAGAGGACTCAGGATGTTATTCCAAGACCGGTCAAGACCACAACTGCGGGGATATCGCTAAATGCCTGTGCATTATCCAATTTATTTTTTATAACATCATTTCTGTGATTGCTCATAAAAACAAAAGGAAATTCCCACACACAAATATCGCCTCCGCAATTCCTTTTTGATTATTTTATCAAGACATTTCTCTGTGTACTCCTAGACACACACACATATACAGTTTATATGGCAATAAAACAGGTGAATGAATAGTAATCATTTGTTTTCTGTGGGTGTTTTTTTATGGGAATGTGGATCTTTCAGATCAATCTGAGGAGTGCGTAAGGTTTGCATGTTCCACATTTTATTGTAAGTGTGTCATGCAGTGTGGTTCACGCACTGGTCGGGTCTTGGTCTTGACTCGGTCTGCCCCTGTGTTGGTCTTGGTCATGACTTTGTGTCGGTCTTGACTACAGCACTATTCAAGTGTACTGATGTGACTATGTACTTCACACTGTTTTCCTGAAAAGTAATGAAAGCCTAAATGTCTTTACCACTGACTTTGTTGCTGAGTTGTAGATTAATTAACTGGCTACCACAACAACAGTGTGACTTGAGCTTTAAAGAGGCCGTTAATGGAATTAGTTATATTTAATCCCGAGAGGATGGCATCTGTTGCTGTTTTTGTACTGAAGAAAAAGGTCAAACACATTTTCACTGTTCTGCTTCTGTGTGTAAACTTGCAAGCAAAGCTATAATAAGAATCTGCAGACATGCCGTCATGCTGACTGGATGTTTAATTGCGTGGAGGGCGATGATGTCAACACATTATTTTGGACATTTAGTGTGATGTCAAACTCCGACAGGGTCCACGCATTCAGGGCTCATTTTGTTATTGAGTCTAGAAAATGTATTGGTGGCTTAGCAGTTAAGATTTTGCTGATATGATCCATTTGTGAAATGTTAATGTTATTGAACCGATGAGGTCTATCCCTAAGGCAGACTCAAAAGGTCTCGTAAAATAGTAAGCGATGGCTTGCTTTAGAAGTGTAAAATTACAAATCACTTTGCTGATTTGAATCATTTTGTTCAAATGCACTTCAGTACGTACAACAGCAAGTGAACTTGAGTTCAGTCTGTTGCTGGTTCAAGGTATTAAGTTCAGTACAAAGCTAAGCACTATTTATAAGATGAATAGCTCAGCAGCCACTTATTTATGACAGTAATCACATTATGAATGTTCCTGTGGGTCTTTTATTAAGCTTTTAACAGTAACATACTGAACAGTGCTCTCAGTCACCAGTGAGGGAAGCTCCATCCCTAAAAGCTTCTGATTCGGTCAGTGACGATGGTGATTCAGGTTTAATCGGAAGATTACATGTTAAAGATTTATTCGTATGTACTACCTAGCATGCATACTGTAAACCAGTCATCCCCAAAGACTGGGTCGGGACCTTGAGGTGAGTCACAGGGTATTTTCTTAGGGTCGCCAAACAAATTTGCAGAATTTCTTTCAGTCTTTTATTTAAGATTTATATCTGCAGTACACCTTTGAGCCACATGAGGGAGCCTGAATGTTGATATTGTTCTGATAACTGCAGCCTACTTATAACATTGAATATGAAAGGCTAGCGTATGTTCTGTTTGTTTTATGATGAGAGGAAAAGAAATGAGAGCTTGTAAACTCTGCCTTAATATTTATTTGGTCACATTAATTAAGTATCTAACATGTGTATGTGTTTTCAATAACACGTGCATTAAATTAAGTTGTGATTTATCAAACTTATATCTCTTCGAAATGGCTGGTTTTCCTATTCAAGATAATATAAGGTGATGCGGAAATGTCAGCACAAATTTGCTCTTTTCATGATTTATAGATAAGGTCTAAGTGGGTCCCCAGAAAAAAAGTTTGGGAATCACTACCGTAAATAACAGGAGAAGTTTGTTTATGCAGCAAGATAGAATTGTGTTGTAACCCGTCAAATTGTTTAATTTAAACCTGGTCTATGAATACAACCAAACTCACAGAGAAAAACACGTGAAATATGCATCTACCTGCAGCTTTGTGTACCATTGATATTCGAGGATATGGCCAACTTTTACAAAATAACATGAAGGACACGGTCCAGCCGTCATGGCTGTCACGTTAGCGTGGCCTGTGACCTGTCAGTGTAAATAAGATGGATGGCCTGAGCAGAAGCTGGGAAAGAATACATATGGAAGCTTATTGTGCACATATGGTCCATTAAGCACTTTCCTGCTTGTTTTTATGGCTGGTTTAATCTTTTTTAATCTGTCAGAAAATCAATTTGTTCACGTCGCTGCCAGGTTGCTGAGCGGAGCACTCCATCACGCATCCATAGACCTTGCCTGCCTGAACAAGGCATTGTGCTGGATGCTCGTCATCAGAAACTGCTATACAGAGATAAATGAATGCATTGATGGATAGATAGGGGAGGAAAATATAGAAAGGGACTGAAAAGGAACTAGCAAGTTTATGTGAAAGTGAGTGGAAAGATATATGGACAGACAAATGGCAGATAGACAGACAAACTTCCCCATTTACAGTATCGAGAGAACCGTGAGAATCTAATAAAAAGTTAATAAAAAAATAATGTAAACAAAAGTTTGTAAAGTTTTGCCCAGAAAACATTCATGTAATATAATAAAAAAAAACAATACAAGGTGCTAAAACAGAAAGTAAACAATGCATAATACAATACAATGCATAAAATCATATGATTAAATAAGTTAAACTTGTAGGTTTATAGAATTGTTTATAAATATCATTAAATAGAAATATAATTTTGTTTTAGCAAGGTTTACTTTTAACTTTTGTCAGTTAGTTTGACCTGAAACAATCTAATGAAGTCCAATTTCAATAGTTTCATACAGAAAAAAATCGTTGCTGTGCAACATGATAATGGCATATATTGATATAATGTTAATAATACACATTTAATAATATTTTTACAGTTATGTTTACAGACTCTCTCTCCACCTCCCTACACTTGTATTTTGAGCAATTCATTTGCCAAAAAAGACACAAAACACACAATAAACAAAGTTAAAGAATCATTTGACTGATAGCATTATTATTATTTTTAAATCTTCCATTGACCTTTTCAAACTTGACAACATAACCATTGTAAATTAATACCTTTGTATTTCATGTTGCAATGTTTGCTATTGCAGTGGCTGACAGGAAGTAAACTTGGACCAAAGCTGAACATAATAGAAATTAAATATAGATAAAGTCTATAGATATTGCTATAATATCATTATTGTGAATTCTTTTGGCCACAATAATCATGTAGTGAAAATCTGATATTGTGACAGCCCAAGTTCCAGATATGACACATTGCAGTCCACTATACAATATAATACTATGTACAGTATATAAGTTTCCTCCCTACATGATTTACACAGAACAGATAAAAACAGCGAAGAACCATTTCAGCCATAGGAAGCTGAACAATTTAACCATCTCTCATAGCCTATATAATCGTAGGATCTATCTGTAAAAATGAAAAAAAATCTGTAAAAAAGACTTTAAGCTCAGTGAGATAGACAGAGAGAGAGAAAAGAAGGGAGATAGATTGAGCTGCGTTTCTAAACCCCCACAGTGAACCGGTGATTATCCTGCATTCAGCAAAAACCAAATAAGTCCTGTAATTCCTCCAAAGGGCCGGGATGCTAAAAGAGCTAATTTGACAGAACAAGTATAAGAGAGAAAAAGTATTTTCTGCAATAATCTGTGGATTTAGCAGGAGAAAGGGAGGATACCTGGGATAAAGCAGGGGTTTGGCTGAATCCATTACACCAGTGCTGTGGGATTATTAACACAGCCAGGAGTCACTGGGGCTGATAAATACCCATATGAAGACATTGCAGGGGCAGTGAAATGTGTCATTTCCACTCCCGACAGCACGGAAAGGAAGAAAAACCATTAAAATTGCGAGCAATTTATTTGTCAGCTTAGAAGAAAAAAAAAGGGAAAAAAAAGAAAAGTCTGTATCTCGTAAAAGTAGTTTTTTTTTCTTCAAAGGAGGAAGGCTATTTTCCCCTTGAGCTGCTCGGAAAGGGAATACGCCTTATTAGCCTCTGCGACACACAGAGCGTTATTTGGTTATGCAGTGAAGCCTAAAACAGAGTCGGCGTTTAAAGCTGCTTCGTCCCTCCATCTCACTGAGTGATTACCTCTGTCAGGCCTCCAACAGACCACGCAAGACGCACACAAACAGGCACACACACTCGTGCGCGTGCACATGCACACACAGAACATAAAACACCTGTCCCCCTAAAACGCCCGAGAGCTCTC
Organism: Sebastes fasciatus; assembly: GCF_043250625.1. Taxonomy (NCBI): domain Eukaryota; kingdom Metazoa; phylum Chordata; class Actinopteri; order Perciformes; family Sebastidae; genus Sebastes; species Sebastes fasciatus. Next base: position 17,235,331 of record NC_133799.1, read on the forward strand.
ATCCTGCCTCCGCCACACCTCAATGTGCAGTAATTCTGGAAAAGGGCCTCTTTAAGTTTCGTGGCCATAAAAGCCAGACTGAGCCATTAAATGGCTGCTGTGGGTGCTGGGATGCATCCGCAGCTCAGAGCAAGGAAACATTCCTAGGCCATTAGTCTAACACTCAGATCTGTAGACAACAGGAAAAAGAGCCGCCTATGAAAATGTGTTTTATTCTTTGTGATGCAAATGCAGTAAATGAAAGGGCGTGGGTGAGAGATACTCAACAAAAGCCATTTCCGGGATGAATAGAAAAAGGAGGAAACTGAAATAAGCGACGAAGCATCGTTAATGAGTTTTGTTCAAAAGTAGGAAGCAGTTGGCTCCCAGTCCCTCTCCAGCCGGGCTCCTCCTTGCTCTCTCCTTGAACGCGGCAAAACTCAGGAGGAGGATGAGGAAATGCAAGCCAGCACTGGTGGACGCCGATGTTCTGTTAAGCCCCGTCTTAATTAAAAAACATGAAAAGACAACAAAAAAGCAGGGAACCCGAGGATATGCTAGTTTACTGTTCTCCCTGAGCCCTTTCCAAGGACTCTTGCTAAATGTTTAATTTCGCTGCAGACAGTGACATTTATCAGTGGGCTTCCAGTGGGGATGCTCATAAACGGCCTGCTCCCTGGACAGGGGCATCTTGGCCGGAGGGGGGGGGAGACAGACGGAAACTGAGATGGAGACAGACAGAGAGAAGAGAGACACAGTATCATGACTTTCTGATTGAAAGAGAGAGCAACAAACAGAGGGATGAGGGAAAAAGACAATGTGATTATACAGGATTTCCAATTTGGTGCTGACTATCTTCCCCACATCTATCCATCATCAAAGTGTTTGCTAGGATTAAATGAGCAAGAGAGGCAGCAGTAGCCTTTCATAGAAACATTTCTCAGAAGTAGAGCTGCCTCTCGAGGCTGAGAGAAACTTATGGGTTGAGCCTCCATGGTTGAAGCTAAAGTACCACAGTGTTTTAGGCCAAGTGACAAGGCACTGTAGCACAATGATTAAGGTAAAATTGGGTCCAGACTAGGCACTTTAAGTAGGCACCGACTTATTGCTTTTACCGTGAGTCCAGTTTTGCACCTTTTTTTGTAAGCCACCCTCCCAAAAGCTCTGATTGGCTTGCAAGAAAAACATGGTGCACCTTTGCAAGAGTAGTTCTCAAGCCGCGGGTGGAGATATTCAAATGGGGGGTGTTCGTTAGGTTGTCTTATTTTACATTTTGTGGATTGGTAGTCACTCCACATATCCAAATGTAAAAGCTGAGTTTTTCATGATATGTCCCCTTTAAGGCCCTAGTTTGACACATTGTGCCCCAGACACATGCAGTGTATTTACCAAACAGGTGCACTGAGCCTCAGATGCAGGGTGCGCCTCTCCTTAAATTCAGAGTAGGCAGTATATTTTTGGCATCATTGGGCAAAAATTCCATAATAACCTTTCAGCATATTGTAATTCAAGTGTTCTGAGAGAAAACTAGACTTCTGCACCTCCTCATGGCTCTGTTTTCAGGCTTTAGAAAATCTAGCCCGTAACGGGAGACTTTGACCAATCACAGGTCAGTTCATTGAGAGAGCGTTCCTATTGGCTGTGCTCCGGTCATGTGACCAGTACTTGGCGTTCACCAGATTTCACAATGGTGGCGGCTTCACAAACGTTCTTATTTTACAGCTAAATCGTGCACTACAAGATGATTCTGAAAACATTTGAGGCGAGAAATAGGCATTAACGTAACGTAATATTGATTAATATTTGATCAGCGCTGCCTAGTTTGATTGTTTGGTCGGAGTTCACGAGTGACTGACAGCCGGCTCTCATAGACGGCAGCTGGACAGCAGACCTCAGATCAGCTCTTACTGCTTGTTTTCTTCCGGTATGTGAAATCTTGCAGATGCCGTTAGGAGCACCGGAGGACACAGAGGCACATGATTTTTTTCAGGCCACCTGTTTCATTCACTACTGTCACAATATAGCGACCGTTTTATAAAAATAACTTTTTTTACTTCAGCTTTAATGCATAAATTAAAAGCAGGATCATGCAAATGTAGGTGGAGACATGTTAACAGATGTTGATTATGTCCACATAGCACAGATTCACTGCATCAGTTAATCTATCTAAAAATGAATAAAACAGAGAGCAAGTGATTTCAGTGCCTAAACATAACCATGAAACAGTTAAATAATGCTTTAGTTGCTATGAGCAGATATTTGGCAGAAAACTAATTTTCAGTCAACATTTTATTGTTTTAGTATCAACATTTAGTCACTTGGCAGATACAGTATGTTCATTAACAATGTTTCCTCATCATGTTGACACATTACGTTTACATCCAAATGTATTTTCTGTTGCAGATTAGTAGTATTTGAACATCATTTCTAGGAGAAAGGGTTGGTATAGAGTTGATTGTGGCAGTTAGTTCGCTGCTTGCGGACTTTGTTGGTAAGATAACTTAAAAGTTCCCCTTTCTTCCGTATTTAGTAGCTATTTGTTGTTTGACTTCATATAAAATCTTTGTAATGAACCCTCGTTAGACACAGAAAAGTAGAAAGTAAGGGTGTTTCTGGTGAGAGGGAACTAGGATTACAGATAGAAGAGCTTGTTCCTTTGCAATCTGTGACGACGGTCTGACGACGACTTAGCCTCGGGGGGCAACAGGCTATATTTCTGGGGTTCCGTTGTAGCCAGCGGATATCCGGGCCAACACTTCCTTTTCTCTGCACCGGTCGTTGTTTACAATCCGATGAGCAACTTGATACGGGAGACTGGAGTTGGAGTTGAGAGACGAGGTCTCCGGGCAGATTGTTTCACAAGTAGCCGGTTTACACTCAGCTAGCAGTTTATTTCTAGCTAATAAAAAGTTAAATCATCATCAGACGATAGCCGTTGGGTTCAGAGATTAAATTTCGGACAATGTGTTCCATCTATTTTGCTTTCCACATGGACTGTTTACCTGCATTCAACCAAAGCCCGCTCAAATATGATTGGTCAATACTACACGGACTACAAACGGAAACCAGAACGCTTCTGATATAAAAATCTTGTCCTGTTGCATACAGATTCTGCATTCATATGCAGATATGTTTATATATATATATTATTTGAAACAGGAAAGGCTACTCCAAATGATTTATGCTTATTTGCGCCCCCGTATCCCCCCACTCCTCTGTCTCCTTCTCTGTGCTCTCTCTCTCCTCTCTACGTCCTCGAGGCGTACATTTTCTCCTCTCCATTCATGTCAGTTCCTCCCTCCACAATCCTTCCCCTCCAGATTTATTCAGGAATACGAAATGAAATCCTCTCGCACTTTTGACTTGTATTAAATGCCTTCATTCAAAATGAGGCTTGTGAAAACGACTTCCACTGAGGAGGTGTCAGGGCACGGAGTCTGTTAACATGCAGACGGCACACTCGACTTAGCCCCACTCCCCGACACATGTGATATGACCTGACCTGTCAGACGACGGGGTAAACAAAATGAAGGGGCCAAAGGAGGTTACAGACTAAAGAGGCCAATATTAATCCTCGAGGCCTCTTCAAGATGAGAAAAAGAGGCTGGCAGTGAAAAAAGCACCGGCTTCTCTATGTCTCTTATGTTCCTCTATTATGGGTCACATGAACCCTCTCCACCTCTACTACATTACTGCAAACTTTGAGCAAGTTCTAAGTTTGACGAGTGTTGAGGCATTAAAATGAAATGTCTGCAATTTTCTCCCCTCGTGGGGGAATTTGCATCAGGCTGAGTGTCCTTCAGAGTAGTCATAGACCAGCGCCCCGCTTCAGAGCCAAGTCATGATTAAAGGTACAGTCATCAATCGAGCAGTATGAGAGAAACAAGATCCCTTTCCCATGTAATTTACCATCATACCTTCGCTGTTATTTATAGTTATTTATGTTGTTTTCGCTATTACTGCCAGTGTTTACGCCGTTTGATTGACATTGTATGAAACTCACCCCTCGGTGCATTTGTGAAACAGCTGACTGTGACTTTAAGACGAGGTGTGTTTGTGAGACTGATGAATCAGCGTTGCATTCAGCAGCCAAACAGATGTTGTTCCCCTCCTGTTAGCAGAGAAATGCCTACGGTGTCCTGCACGGGACATTTGGCACCCTGATGTCTGTCATTATTCATCGTGAGAGGGTTTCCAATAACAAGGGCAGGCAGGGGGCATTTTTTGAGCACATTATCCACAGAGAGATGCGTACATAATGCATGCCGCTGCCATGGGGCACGCGAGGCAGAAAGTGGCCCCTGCTCAGCGTGATCTTGCCTGGATAGCTGAACTGAAGCGCGAGGAAAAGAGCGAGAGACGGAGCAAGAGTCCTTGGAAAGAATCTGGTCATCAAGCGATGGGATGATACATAAGTTTGAGCAAGGCCTGTGGGCTGCGGGTGTTATGTTGATATACGGAGCTTTCAAAGTTGTGTGGTTTTATATTACTGCTCTGTGTGGCCTCAGACAAAGAAAAAGAAGGATGTGAACTCCTCTGCAAAAAACCTTTAAATGTGCTCGGAAAAAGAGCCAACGCTGCCTATGCCGTCTCCACATACTGTGTAGCAGAAGCAGCAGGCACTCACTGCAAAGTGTGCAGGAAAATTTTACCTCATACTTTCTTTCATGCGATATCGAGGGTAGCCGTATTAATGCGGGGGAAATGGAGCAATGGATGAAAAAAGGAGAGACGGATAGACAGAATGAAAGCATCAGCTCTTTAACAGAGGAGTCCTCCCATGGGAATATGTAAATCGTTTCACTTAAGTGCTTGAACTAAAAGAGACGAGAGTGAGTGAGAGTGCTATTAGCGGGGAGTAGATGCATGCTGGTAAAAACTGTGCTCCTAAGCAAAGATTTCCTCCATCAACTTCACCTGTCATTTAATGATACGAAAAGCCATCTGGTATTAAAAGTGGACAGAATAAACATGACTTCATAAAATTAAGTTGACTATGACTATTTAAAATCTAGCTCTATAGCGGATGCACTTTAAAGTCACTACTGCAGAACTTCAAATAACAACGATGGTCCTCACCGTGACGTCACCCATTGGTTTGTGGACTGCCGTTTCGAAGCCTCAAGTTTGGCCTTCACCATCTTGTTTTTTTGCAACCAGAAGTGATGTGAGAGGATGGAGCTAAGCAAAACCAAACGCTGAATAAGACACAACTGAAAACGCACTGTGAAAGGGTTAATCTAAGACGAAAACACGGGCAACTCCCAGACCGGACAACGCCGTGGTAGCGACCTGTCAATCACAAGGTAGCTACGCCCTAAAGCATACCCTGCTTTATGGTCTATTTGACTCTAAATGGGACCATCATTTACTAAATGAACATCATGCTGTATTGAGGAAGAACTGAAACTAGCGATTGAGACCATAAACTCATGTTTACGATGTTTACTGAGGTGATAAATCAAGTGAGAAGTAGGGTCATTTTCTCATAGACTTCTATACAATCAGACTTCTTTTTGCAACCAGTTGAGTCGCCCCCTGCTGGCTATTAGAAATAATGCAGGTTTAAGGCACTTCAGCATTGGCTTCACTTCTCAGACCCGGAGGTGAAAGCACTAGATATGCTCCGAATACCGACTTTAGCACCTTTAAACACTGTGTGTTTTAGATGATTGCTGAAAGGATTTTGGAATAATTTCAAATTTTGGTTGGTGGATTACAGGCAACATTCTCATCAGTACCATCACCTTGTTTTGCATCTCATCTTCATTATTCTTACCTTCTTTTCCCTCATCCTCCCTCCTCGTCAGGGCTGTGATGATTCTGCTCAGCGTGTGTGGCTTCCTGGTGTTGTCAAATAAAAACCTCTAAAATAGAAGACACTTTCAGGTGTTTCATTAGGAAGTGTGTGCAGAAGTAAAAAGGTCTGTCTACCTTTTTTTAATTAGTCAGCCTGTCTGTCTCCATTTGTTTATCTGTCTCTATCTACCTCTGTTTTGCAATGTCTTATTTCAGTAAATCTTGACTTAACTGTCTGTTTTATTTTGCTAGTTTTTATCTTTGTCCTTCACCTCAGCACTCACCTTTGCATGTTAACAGTTTATTTGGTTCTGTAGATTATCCAATGACTCCTCTGTACACAAGCTCAGCAGAGTTTCCCTCATCTCTCTTGTCTCTCTGTTGCTGAGTTTGACCTGCTAGAGGGGTTGGCAGTCCAGAAACAGGGCCGTATGGAGAGAGGGCCTCTCCTCGTAGTGCTGTGGAAGGTCTTTCTGCTCATATGCTCTTCAGTGTGACCCTGGACAGCCTTGATCCTGCTCTTCTCAGCAATCTACACTTCTGCTGAGAATTCCATAGTACCTTTTGGGATTTAGGGGAGTTTTCCAACAGGATTAAGAGTTTTTCCAACTCCTCTGCCTTGAGCAGAACCTTCATCTCAAGGCTCTTCTTCTCTCTGAGCAGTAAAAGTTTGTCCTCCTCCCCAGGTCTTGGTATTTTACTCCATTAGAAAATACGAGCATCCTTGAACACAGCATCAGGCAGGGTTCTGGCTCGCACCTGATTTTGGTTGGTGGATTACAAATGGTAGCATCTGTTTGTGTGCTGGTAGAAGTGTTAAAATGCTGACCTTCTCTGACCTGCAGCCCGACAGTGCGTGGGTCCTTCTGGGCTTTCTCAAGGAGATCTAATGTTTTAGTGAATCTTCGCAGCCTGAGCTGAGAGGGTCTGTTGGTATAGTAGATGACCTAACTGGAATCAGCCAATTCAAACTCTCTTTGTCGTCCTTCACCATGTTTCAAGACTTTAAACTGGTTTATTAGCCAACATACAAACATACAAATTAAACACACACTTGAGTTTTTTTTATGCATGTGTATACTCTCAGCGTATCAACATTAAATTGAAACCATCTAGTGCACACTGGGGTAATAATATTTTGTTTGTTATTTTGTTTCAGTCTTCGGGCTACGTTCTGTCCCAGTTCACCACATCAACACAAACGCGCATTCTCCAAAGTCTACTTCACCTATAATTGAAGTAATTATTGGGACCCAGGAAGGTCAACAGAATAGCTTATTAGCTTTCACTCCAACTCCAAGACTTTCTGTCCAGCTGCCTTTTAATGTTATGCAAGCAAAGCTAAATGTAGCATTAGTGGTGCCCTAGAGAGCAGGGTTTGACATTGATGACTTTGTTAAGGGGAACATATGTTTCAACAGAACGCCCCCCTCTATAAATATAGGCTGTATTCAATCCCCATGGCCTGAAGGCTGCCGGCAATGTATGTCTGCATGACATTATACAGAAAGAGAGCATGTGAGGGAGAAAGGCACAATGAGGGGAGAGAGGGCAAACATTTGCAGTGTTTTAACATTTTTTGCTCAAGTGGAAAATTATTATTTTTCGAAATTGAGCTGATACCCCTAAAAAGGCATAATGTACACACTTGTGATACTCCAAGCAGAATGACTTTGACTGTCTCACAGGTTATTGTTAGCTTGACCATTTTCTAATTAAAAACCTCTCATTGACATAAAACCGTTACTTTAAAGGACTATTGACTGATTACAACAGGGATATTTAGGACTAGAGGCGCAAATTAGTTGTTGAGCTAACCTTGGCACATTTACAAAGAAGTTTTCAAAATGTCAGTGTTGATTAATGCTGCAGTCGGTAACTTTGACCAATTATGATAAAAAGTAATTTGTATAAAACAGTCACTATATCCTGACAGTAGTGGATGAGACAGATAATCTGTAAAAAAAAGCATGTTCCTCTGTGTCGTCCTTGTGCTCCGAATGGCATTTGCAAGATTTCACAGCGACGAAGGAAAACAACCAATCAGAGCCGAGGAGTCTCTAACGTAGCTGTCAATTACTGCTCACAGAACTCGCGAACTCTGATCAAACTGTCAAACTAGGTAGCGCTGATCAAATATGAATCAATATTCTGTTACTGTAATGCCTATTTCTCACCTTGAATGTTTTCAGAAACATATTTTAGTGTACTGTTTAGCTGTTAAATGAGAATGTTTTCTCTAGCCGGTGGGCAGTGCTTGGTTTTGGGTATTGTCTAGAAGGAGACCTGGAAGTTGGGGCAACTCTCGCAAGATGGTTAAGGTTAGGCATTGATCTCCAATAGTTAAGGTTAGGATAGGTCATCATACAGCGAGTCTTACAAGAGTTTTTACAAGTTTTTGCAGATCTCAGATCAGTTTACGGGTTACCTTCTAGACACGACCTTGGATTTAGCTTGACTGTTTTCAACATGGCGCCCAGGTCACATACTTTCTCATTTGACAACTAAACAGTACACTAACATATATTTCTGAAAACATTCGAGGTGAGAAATAGGCATTACAGTAACAGAATCTTGATTCATATTTGATCAGCGCTGCCTAGTTTGAAAGTCTGATCAGAGTTTGTGAGTTTCGTGAGCAGTGATTGACAGCTGCCCAGAGACTGCTTGGCTCTGATTGGTTGTTTTCGTTCACAAATGCCATTATGAGCACTAGGAAGAAGCAGAGGAACCTGATTTTCTTTTCACAGATTATCAATAATTGCAGCTTTAATGTGCACTGTCACCAATAAATAAACAAATTATTGATTAGCACAGGTATATCAGAAGGTATCAGAGTCCTATATACAATAGACTATTGTTTAGCAATACAGTTGCACACAGATCAGGGCTCAGACAATAATATAAAAGAAACAAACATGTAGCATTCAAACACACACTCGTACACATACTCACACAAATGCACACTGCCTCTACACACACACACACACACACACACACACACACACACACACACACACAGAGTATGACAATAATGGTCTTACAAAAGATTCTTCTCGACTGCACTGAGTATCACACTAGCAATCTGCACTGTGCTTTCCCCCCCCCCCTCCTTTTTCTCCTGTATGGCAGTGTTGGTTTGTGAGTGGTGGGCAAATGAAGACCATTTTCCAGTGTGAGCAGATGGCGAGCATTGAAGTGCCTGTTGACAGGTAGCCTATAGCTTGTTGTCTGAGCTGCCGTTATCACACACGCAGCGAGGCACACGCAAAAACACGCACCTATGCACACACACTGCAGCAGCTTTGAGCCCTAATTGGTACCCAGAAGGGTTTGATGGAGAGAGAGCGAGAGATGGAGTGGGAGAGAGAGAGACTGGTATGAAAGAGGAAATGAACATCAAAAAACACAGACCAGCTGGTCAACTATTTACCTCCAACGCACTAAGGGAAAGAATTCACATTTAATGTTGAATTTTTATTGAATGAAAAATTGACAAAATAAAATGAATGAAGCCGACAAACGTGAATTGCTCTGAAGTATTAGTTTGCCCCTGAGATATTAAGACAACACCAACAACGGAAACCTTTTGTTGAAGACAGCTGTCTCGGAATCACAGGATACCCGTCTGTCTGTTAGTCTGTCGAAACTTCTTTCGGAAAATGTCTTCTTCAAAGCGATAACTCACAAATGCATTGTTAATTTAATTTTGTGACATCTTTGGTGATAATTGGATATTGCTGTGGTGTTCCTGCAATGTGTTCCTGTGAAAGCTCTTGTCAGTCAAACAGTAAGGACAGCACTACAGTGTCTTTTTTGCCCCCTTTGTTTCACTAGGGGTCGCTCTTTATGGTGCCTTTTTATGGTGGCTTTTGCTGCTCAAGTTAACAATCCACTTTTCTTACAAACAAGCCAGGCTTGCTGCTGCTAGAAACATAGAAATGCACCAGTCCTTGTGAGGCGGAGGTTTTTTCTTTCAGCCAAGAGAATTCATGTTGATATCAGCCTCGTGAAAAGTTCAACCCAGTCGTATCACGCTTGCAGAAAAGCTCAATGACACATGGTTAACGTGAAACGATTGGTTAGGTTTAGGCAACAAAACTACTATGTTATGGTTAGAAAAAAGATCATGAATTGTGTTAAAATAGTAACGTAACAACCATAACAAAGTAACTACAATAAATAAATAACTGCCCTTAGCGGATTTCCTTACGTAACCTCACGTAACAATAATAATACAATAATAATACAGTACAGTAATACAATAATTTACAATATAAACATAATAAGTGTGAAGTCAACGTTTTATCAGCTTTCGGGTTCAGGTGGGGCACGAACAGCTGTCTCCTGGTTGAAAGTCCTGTTACTACCGTCAATAAATAATCCGCTAAGGGCGGTTGTTTTTATACGTAACCTTACGTAACAAGCGTAACAATGTTACGTAACAAGCGTAAAGTCAACGTTTACTTTTGGTTTCACACGTAACACGAACAACGGTCTCCTGGTTGAAAGTCCTGTTACTACACTAAATAAATAACAACCGCCATTAGCAGACTTTCTTACGTAACCTCACGTAACAAACGTAACAACGTTACATAACAAGCGTAAAGTCAACATTTACTTTTGGTAAACAAGAACTGCGGCCTCCTGGGGGAAAGTTCTGTGTTCGTTTGACCCGTCCACCCTTAGTGGACTTTCTCGCTTGGTATACTAGTTATTTTACCACATTACTTTCAATAACGGTCACTCGATATACCGGGTCACTTGCTCTGCACGTCGCTTGTTGTACGAAGTTACTTGTTCTGATAGAATGCAAAAATGTCGACATTCAACGTATCCATGGTTTGCAGCAATGTTTTTTCCTTGCGACTGGGCTGGAAAAGTTCCTACAACAGAACTTATTCTGATGGTGTGCAGTTTCCATTAAACCCAATACAACCACAGTCCAAGATGGCTCATTCTCAATGATGCTGGAAGCTATCTTGCAACGATACTGATGAAGGAAGGCACTGTGAGCATAGACTGTTGTAGGAGTCCAGACTGTTCACAGCATAACAATGGCTGAGATTCATGTGATATGTTGTTGTTGCCTGCTAAATCATTTTATCATGGCAGGAAGATTGAGGTGCTCACATTTTATGCAGTGATAGATAATGGATATCCATTTAGCTTAGAGTTGACAAAAAAAATCATCTTAACTCAAGGTCTGTGCACTAGCTTTCTCCGGAGCTGGGAATAAATAAGAAAAGAAATGGCTCAGGAAAAAGCAAGTGAGTGGATCTTTGGTTAAGATTTTTTTTTTCTGTCAAACTACTGTTTCCAAGGTCAAGAGTGAACTTTTCATGCTCATCCCAGGAACATTTTCAGCTTTTCAGAAAGTCAATAAAAGAAATACTAAGAAATTGCCACAGTAGTTGGACAGATGAGGGGAGGCAGGACAACAGAGCGGGATGATTCACATAATGTACACCTGACAATGTGAAAATTCCTCTGAAAAGGAACCAGCAATTGCACTCCACAGGAATAAACCAGAACCGGTTCTACAGCGGAGGTTGTGGCATTACTCTGATGCTGATTTATATTGCATTTCATGTGATTTCTTTATTTGTAGTATAGTAGGTTGTACAGAGAATATCATACACACAGTCATGTCATACAAATGTTGGTATATATAACCTTTATTTAATCAGATACTCATTGTGATCAAGATCTGTTTTTACAAGACCTGAATACAGCAGATAAAAGAAAAATCCAAGCATAGACAAAACTGAAGGACAAATACATCCAACAAACATAAGCAGACAATCAAAGCACATACAGCTTCAGAGACAGTCACAGACATCACTGAATAGATAATGTGAGACTACTTTCAATGAAGCTGATCTTAGAAAGGCAAGTAATGTTTCTTAACATGTGCTTGTCTCATCCGTAACAACAGCATGAGCTTTTGTGTGTGGCAGGTTGACCTCTGCTTCTGTGTTTACAGCTCAGAATGACTCGCCTGACGAGCACAGCGGACGTTTTTAGTCTTCTGCTGACCGAGCCCCACAGGTTTTTTTAGCATGCTGGAAAGATCTATTTTACTTTGACCCGTTTGCCCTTTGTTATACTGTGCAACTTTCTTTCTGTTTCTTATTGTGTTTGTATACTATGAATGAGTGCGGTGACAAATTGTCCAGCATGGATTGCTTAGGCAGATTTGATAATTAATAATTAATTAATATCAAAATATGTAACTGTAATTGATAACTCAAAATCAAAACATTTGATTAAATTTAGGGTGCCACCCAATTTTAGTTGCTACACAGTTCTTGGGTGTGGTGTACAGTGACTTAAGTGACTTACTTGTTTCAATACAAACACAAATCACTGGATCAAGCTTTTTATAAATTAAATGTTTAATTAACTAACTACATAACTAAACTACAAAACAGAAAATAAATGACTAAATGATGAAAAAATGTAATACAATCAATAGAATGAATAAAGGACCAATCAATGCAAATGAATAAATGAGTGTAATGAATAACCATGAACCATTTATGGTAAATGGTAAATGGGCTTTTCTAGTCTTCCGACCACTACATGTCAGCATTCACCCATCGGCACCCGGGGATTCTTTAGCTAAAGCGCCCTAAACACATTGCCATTCATTCTCTATGGTAGTGCTGAACCACTACGGATGCAATATATCTTTGGCCGCTATTGTTTGTTTGGCGCCCTTTGACGTGTTCTTGCTTCTGTGGACGCTATAAAGTTAACGTTAGCCGTGTTTCTTCAGTTTATTGTGTCGAGCTGCTGCGGTACTTTGGGATGAATTACAAGCTAACGAAACTTAACATTCCTTAGGTTGAAAGCATCACGTTGTTAGTTAACATTAATGTCTAATGTAGCGTTAACTACGGTATATCAGCAGCTTACATCAGCAGTAAGGTTAGATATAACGTTACTCTGGACACACTAACGTTACTTTACATACACACATTGACAGAATGATAAATGAACAAGCTTCATATGAATCATAAAGTCGTCGTGTTTGCACTTAACGCTACGTCGACTACTTTCAGTCTCCGTTGTATAACGTTGCTGTTGTCACAGCATGTACTTATACTTAAGGTTTTTAATGCAGGACTTTTACTTGTAGCAGAGTATTTCTACACTGTGGTATCAGTACTATCACTGAAGTACAAGATCAGAGTACTTCTTCCACCTCTGTTAAAATGAGAGAACACCAGAATATTGTTTATTAATTGAGAACCAATGTCTCAGGGTTTTTCATACTTTGTCATGTTGTGTACAACGTACTATTCATGCTTAATTTTAACACTTATTATATGCTTCTATACCATATTACAATTTTCAAAATACTAAATAGGCCACGTTTGTCTGAGCTTGTCAAAAGCAGAATATATCAAATATAGTCTAATGCATGTCTGTTTGGGATAGGAAAGGTGAATTGAATGCAGGGCGTTGCTGGATAAGACACTTCACACTTCAGTGTTACTTGAGTCTGAATCACTGGTTGGGGGTGGGGGGGGCTGATCTGCCTCAACAACCAGAGCTCATCGTTAAGACATACACAAAGGCAGGCACTTAATCAAGGTACTATACAAAGTAGTAAAGGTAATATTAAAGTAAAGGTATTTGATATAATTTTTTCTTTCTTCAAAACCCTGATAAATACAGTGAGAATATGTAGACAGTAAAGGGGCTAGAGCTGAGATGTGAACCTCCTAATTCCTGCTCTCCCTTGAGACCCTCACTATTAACATTTGTTATGAAAACAATGCCTGTCTATAACATATTAATAGATCAATATGCTTTTCTTCATTACAGGTAAAATGCAGAAAACGTTTTTTTTCCCTGGGAGAATGAGTGTCACATTCCGCAAGGGACCACTCGGATATCTCCGTCAGGATCCAACGGATGCAGCCAAACTCCTTAAAGACAACCCCTCTCTACAGGACAAGTCTGCACCCGTGAAGGAGGAGCTGGTCAGGAAAAATGCACTGACTGTGATCATTTTAAGAGGAGGGGATGCTTCAGATAAAACTGATGTGGCTGGAGAATACATCCTGCAGTTTGGGAAATATAAAGGGAAGTCCTTCCGCTGGCTCCTTGAAAATGACATTGGGTATACCATCTACCTAATCAAGAACCAGCAAAAGGAGGAGACTGCAGGAGTGTTCATGGCAGGGAGGCACAGCAAGGACAGCCTGCTGTCATTTGTGAGCTATGCCCTCAGCTTTCAAGAAATCCAGTCTCTTCTCAATTATGAGAAACAAAAGCCAGTTGTGACAGCAGCAGCAGCAGCAGCAGCATCAGAGGATGACCAGCTGGTTGGTTTTGGCTCTCGTGCCAAAAGCACCTGTAGAGAGATTTGGGACAGCAGGGATGATGGCTATGCAGCCTTTATTATGAGGAAAAGCTGTGCTCCAGGAACAAAGATGCACAAACTACAAGTGTACCTGCAGAAGAAGCTGCCCTCCCCCTCTGGCTCCTCTCTGGTGACACATGCCTCACAGGCCCCTTCTGAAGCCATGGGTGGGTCTTGTTTTCCATTTGTTTTGTCAAAAAAATGTATATGCTGTCATGGTATCCAGTGTATTTTAGTACACCAAAGGGAGTAAACTTCGTCTTCCATTATTTCAGTGGTGATTTTATTCATACTATCCTAAGTGCAGTAAAGCCATATTTTTAGTACATTCTAATTCTTGTCTGTTTGCATCACAGTGATGGATGAAGATGAAGAGCTGGAGAGAGCGATGCTGGGTATCTGTCCTTCTAAGCAACATGTGCAGAGCTGTGAGTAAACATTTGTTGTCTTATATTGGTTTGTTTCTACTGCCTGAAGATTCAAAATAATTTACAGTTCAGCCTGTTTAATATTAATTGTGTATTCTATATAGTTTATATTTAATTGTTTTTGTTTGTGTTTTACAGCTGTTTCTGCACCATCAGCATCAACTGCCAGACGACAGGCTTCGGGAACAGAAAGAGGTTCTTAACCAAACAAAAACGTCCTGTCGTCGACAGAGACTCTGGGACCATGAATTCTTATCCCAAACCGAAGCATGACATAAACCGTTCCTTCTCATGTTGACCATGTTCTGGTCATGTTTGTGTTTTGCTGTTCAACTTGTTGTCCTAGTGACTATGAATTGATTCCAGTCATGGCGAGGGTAAGTAGCACTCTTTATTCCAGTTTTTAGACTTATATGATGAATATATATATACATATATATATATATATATATATATATGTATATATATATATATATACATATAGGACTGCTGTGGTTACTAACACTTGTATGCATGTGTTTGCAGTGTGCCATGTTGCTTCCCCTGCTTAGGCTAAATTGTAATGACTGACTACTAAATATTTATCCATACAGAACTAAACTGCATGTGTATGAATGAAATTCTTTATACTTTAATGTAACAAACAGTCTGTTTAACTATATAAGGCTGAGATAAGCAGGTGAAGTAAAAGATGGATAATGTATGCCTTTACTAACACCAGTTTTTTTTATATTGTCAAAATATAAATGACTGACAAGATTTTTTCTGTTGTAGTACCATCTGCTACACTGTCCACACCAACTGAACTGACGGGTTCACAAGTAGATGGTAAATGCATTATATTTCTTTTTATCCATTTAAACCTTTCTGTCATATTCCCTCTGATTATGTCCGTTATAAACCAATAATTGATTACTTTTTGTGGTCCTTATCTCCTTGCAGCCCCTGCTCTGCCGATGGTAAAGAGACCTGTGCCCCTTCCTCAGGAGCTGATGTTCCTGATGCCAGAAACACCAGGACCCTTGCCAACAGAGACAACTGTCACTGTTCCAGGTGTGTATTATTTTAACTGTATTTGCATCTTAAAAATATCCATATGTAGTGTCCATCGGAACTGTTCTCATTGATGTAAATCAGATACTGGTGCACAATGTCATAGTCAAGTTTTTTATTTATCTTACTGTGAATAATAATGAAATGTTTAATATTCTATATAGTGTCAGAGGCACTTCCGATTTCTCCTGAGACGTCTGCAGAGCCCATTCAACCGCCGCTGCAACCGCCAAGAGCTCAAAGTAAGTATTTGAATGTTCTTGATTTGGCTGTGTGCGTGTCAAAGAGATAGAATCAAGTCAACACACAATCTTAATAATTTGCTATGTCTTTCTTCTTGCCTGACCAGGTCAGCCATTACCCAGGCCATCAGCTGTCCCCAGCTGTCCTCCTCCACAGCTTAAACAGCATTTGCATAGGAATGATTCTGTCCCAAGCTTTTTGATCCATATTTTATTTATTTGTTTTTACCTTTATTTTATTCAGGGGGAGGTTCACTGAGGGCAATGCTCTCTTTTTCAGGAACGCCCTGATCACATTCACACAGTTACACATTCACACCTGGAAGCTGCCCAGTACAACCACAGTCTGATCTGCTGGTCACTGAGCAACTCCACTAGAGCGGTTGGGGGGGCCTTGCTCAAGGGCATCTCAGTGGTGGTAATGAGGGAGGGCCACCACTGCCCCATATAAGCGGTTTATCAATGTAACCGTGATCACTGTAACCGGTTTCCACTGTATATACTGTATATTTTGCTCATGTAAATAATTATTACATTTATTATATACAATATTATATTTACTTTACCTTACATTTTTGTGTGATATATGTGTGACCTTGCAATATGGGCTCTGTTGAATATTTACTGTTACAGTTGTGGTTAATAAATACATTTAATTCACTAATGTCTACATGTCTCATTAATAAATTAATAATTTATAGTGAACAGTAAAGTCTCTAATTGAAGTAATTAAGTATTTGCAATTTAAATGTTACACATAGGAAGAAAACTCTAATATAATTGGTTAATAGCTTTAAGTAAGTCAAGAACTTGATATAACCAGACTAGTCTAATCTAATGATAATCAGAAGAAGTAAATAACAAACTAAGACTCACATTTCTTGATTCCCAAATAGCTCATTATCTTTGACAATGTATCACAGACTTTGTACCAAGTGGGATTCGAACATGCTCCAGATAATAATTCTTAAATATTCAGGAGAAAACTGCTGGACCAGAGCGGCGTTTTCAGCACCCTGGACAGCGTTAATAAGTCTGCAATTTCATTGGCTGTCAGTGTATGCCACCTATACGCGACTTGCCGACCCGGAGCAGCCGGGGATCGAACCACCGACCTTCCGATTGGTGGACAACCTGCTCTACCCTCTGAGCCACAGCCGCCCCATCTATGAATGAAATCGGACCACATATTACCAGGTAGATTCAGTGACTGATATCTGTTCAGTGTTTCAATTTGTTGATTGAAGCCTACTTTAGGTCTAAAGCTTATTGATTATCATTTATTTATTTATAAGTTATTACGTAGTCTAGCATCTAGCTTCATTGAAAGAAGAGCAAAGAACGGCACGGAAGGCTTTTCTCGATGGAAAAGATGTTTTCGCTCTTCTCCCGACTGGCTTTGGCAAGAGTTTGATTGACAGGTGCTACGTATTTGTTGAAAGTGCCTGCCCTTTTCCAAACAGTTTCCAATGATGGCTTTTCAGGTGGTTCTGTGTAAAAAAACATGTGGCGGGTCCGTTTAGCATTTAGCATCTCACTTCAACTTATGAAACTTGGATGCGCTGATGGGAGTGGTAGCAGTTTCTCTTTGGTCCTTATTGGATGACTTTTATTCTAGAAGTTCGGTTTGGATCGTATTCTTCTATCTCTCGCTCTGGTAACCGTTTTCTCTGGCTGTCTCCGCTATCTTCGCCATCACATCTTTGCCATCGGCATCTTTGCCAGTTTCAAAATGTCTTTCATTTAAAGTCTTTTCTTTTAAAGTCTGTTTCTCTTTATAGTTGCTGGAACAAAGTGTTCAGCACGTTTGTGCATCACAGGATTGCAGTGGAGCTGCAGGGCATTTCAGACAGCGCAGGGTCGCAGTGGTCGACAGGTCAGGAACTGGAGGCAGGAAAAGCAGAGCAGCAAGAGAGAAGAGATCTGGCGTGCAGGATTCAAAGTTCTTTAGTCTTAGTTGTAGCATATTAGAACCCAGGTGTCAGAAGAGGTTCTTGCTTCTCAGGTCTGCTGGAAATCGCTCTCAGCATGTTGGGATGTGTCGGGCTCGCAGTGGGCCTCTGGGCCTTAGGATGGAAAGAACTGACGGCTTCCCAAACAGTTCCAATATGTACACCATAACTTCAGTACTTTTCACATGGTTAGTTAATCATAGCATATTAATTAATGTACATTTTAATGGCAGAATTAGTTTCGTTCGGTTTCTCATAAGTTCATAGTGTCTCACTGGTTGGTCTCCAGTGTCTTCTCTGAGTGTTTTTGAAGGAAACTAAATATCAAGGTCCTTAACCTGTAACCGAGTCATAATTCAATACTGACTGAGGTGGTCAGAACGGGTACATAATCTTGTTGTTTCTTCCTCTGTGAGTTTATCCAGACCTCGGGTCGTAAAATGAGTGTTCGTCACTCAGCACCATTAGTGCCGTGGAGATCATGTAACCAGTTACTGGAAGAAGTTTTAAGAATGAAGATATAGATTCATCATCGTCCTCATTATCACGTTTCAATATTCATCATCTTTCTGTCATCATCGGCAACACTGTGTGTGTGTGTGTGTGTGTGTGTGTGTGTGTGGTGAGAGCTTCACAATCCAAGCAGTGGTCGCAGGCCAAATGGCGCATGGAGAAGCTTCATCTGTGTAAGTGGCCACTGGGGGCAGTGTTAAGTGTCCTGGAGGGTCTCCAAGGTCATTACACACACATACACACACACAGAAATTCAGAAATGAATTTCTGGAGTGTCCTGGAGGGGCTGTGGGGCCGTTACCCTACTAATGGGGCCATATGGTCACAAAACAAACACAAACTGTTCCTCCTCCTCTGCCTGTAATAAGGTCATGAAGATGCTGATCTCATTCAGATGGAGAAAGCAGCAGAAGAGAACGTGCCAGAGGATGTGGACTGAACTCACAGGGAGAGAGGTCAATAACCTGCAGCACCTCCTTATCCACAGAATTCAGTTTTATTACAGAGAGATGTGCGGTACGGTGCTAATCAATACATCACCACTTGATGGTTATCACGTGTTCCTGGTCATGTACAGTATATGCTTCAAGTAATCTATGGTATTTTCATATTCAGTACTATAACCTAAGGTTTAGCTGCTTTTGGTAATAATGCAATTCTATCTGCATTAGGGATGTGACAGTGTGGAAATTTAACCATAGTGAAAAAAAGAACGTTTAGAAAACACATCGTAGATCACAGTGGTTCCCATAGGAATGAATAGACTTCTGTTTGACTCGCATACATACACAGAGCTATGTGGAAACGAGACGAGACGATGATCAGGTTGACAGAGTTTGAGGACTTGATAAATCAGCGTGCACACAAAAGGTCAATGAAGAAACTGCTCTGAGTAAAAACCTGCATTCCAGTACTGTAACTCTGTGCTGTGATTGTATGTTTGTTCATATAATAATGGTAGTGTTCTGTTTGGCCTGTTTGCACAGCTTGTGATGCTTATTATGAACATAATTTCTGTTCTGCATTCATCTCCGCTATGTGATACTCTTTTCATAAACCGCAGTTTACACCGTCACACCTTGTTGTATTCTGGCGCTCAGTGGTTAGTATGATTGCTCTTTGACAGTCTGTTACGTGTGTCGAGATGCTGAGTGGAGTAGCGCTGTCCAAGGTGCTGAAGCAGTGGTGGGCTGCAGTAGATAGGAGAACTCTCTCTGCAGCCATTTCACATTAGTCCTAACATTGGCCATGTGTGACTAATGTATCAGTGGGAGTTGACAGTGGCATTTAACATGGGCTTAAATCTGTGGTTTGTAAACCATTGTACTTTACTAATACACACAGTAAATCTACTATGTATGAGGTTAACTGTTATTTTGTACATATTATACACAGTAAAACTGAGGCAAAAAATTTATAAACCATAGCATTTTATCACTGTGTACTGCAAATCTATCACAGACTGTATATAAGAAGTGGGCGTAGTCACCGTGACATCACCCTTTTGTTTGTGGACTGCTGTTTTGAAGCTTTGAGTTTGTCATTTTGTCCGTCACCATCTTGGTTTTTGGTCGTCTCCATCCCAGAGATCTTTACAACCATAAGTGACATGAGAGCGTGGAGCTCAACACAACCAAACGCTGATTAAGACATTTTTAAGTAACCAAAATGTTACAATTAACTTTCATGAACTGAAAACACACTTTGAAAGAGTTAAAGTTGTAAGACGAAAACACGGACAACTCCCAGTCTGGACAGCGCCGTGATAGCGACCTGTCAATCACAAGGTAGCCACGCCCTAAAGCATACCCTGCTTTATGGTCTATTTGACTTTAAATGGGACCATAATTTACTAAATGAACATCATGCTGTATTGAAGAAGACTTGAAACTAGTGATTGAGACCATAAACTAATGTTTACAATATTTACTGAGGTAATAAATGTACTGAATCTGCTAGAAGCATGTAAGCCACAGTACAGTATGTGGTACTGTGGTACATGAGGTTGTTGTTGTTGTAAAATTTGTGTACATGTTTGTGTGTGGCCTATAGAGTTTTTTTGTCAGTCAAACCACATTGAGAACCATACTGTGTAAATGCAGGCCTGTGGGCATTGGTCTAAATAAGAAAAAAAATTGCATTATGAACTGGAAGTGTTGAGTTTGAAAGATGTGTAGGCTCATAGTACCAGGCAGAGAGGGTCTAAGGGAAATATGGTATATTGGTTGGATTATGGGAAATGTAGGATACAGCAGTTTTTTGGAGCTTGGCCTTTGCTGCATTGATTTTAACCATTCTGTTTTTAATGCGTCCTTTGAGTCCCCCAACTTTATGGAGGTGCAAAACTACTTTTAAGAGCATCTTTGTGCCAGCTCATAAACAGTTATGCATTAAAGGTGCTTGAGGGAGTCTTGAAGATGCCTCTGGTTTGGTGTGGATGGCTCGGTGTACAGTTGATGAGGTTAATGTCAGCCAAATCTTGCGTTGAATTCACAAGACGGCAACTGCCTGGTTTCACAGATTACATTTTTTTTTTGAGGCTTCGCAGATTGTACTGTAGACCAAAACACAATTTAATTTACTGTTGTGTTGCTGTATAATCTGATATCAACCTCTGGTTTAAAGCACCTTCTGCCATACAAACTCTGGATAATTTGATGATCTGTGTCACCAAGTGTTGGACACATTCCTCTCCATATGTGGGCATAATGTCCCTCAAATATTCTATGATGCAGGAAAACCAATAACTTGATACTTTTGCCTTCGCGATGGCACAGACGCATCCTTCAGTTTTGTGATGTTAAATCACCTGTATGCTTCCAGAGAGAGTAAGGTAGTGCTTCAGTCTGCTGGGAATGCAGATTCCTTGTAAGATGAGCATCCAAAGTAAATGACAAAATATAAAGTGAACAGAATAACGATCTGAATGAATAATTCATGAGAATGCATCAAACTCTATTACTCTTTGTAGGAGATGTGAGAGATTAAAATGTGAATGTGATACTGGTGAAAATGTTCTCCCTCTCCCCGAGGACTGGAAATATGGTGTCACTGTCATACAGATTGTAGTTTTTAAGGCGAGTTCACAAAGTTTAGAAGAGAATCTGTCGGATGTGAAGTAAGTTATAGTTTCTAACTCAACCATATTGTGCATATTTTATTATAAATGTGTGATGCTAAAAACATTAGTAAAAGTTAATTCTTCACTTGAGGAAAGATGATATGGCTGTAAACATAAATTTCAGCTAACATTGCCAGCTATCCATCAATGCCTGCTTCATTCTACTTCCAGTTTCCTGCTGTTTACCCAGATTATTAATCACTAATTAATATGAATTGTTGCTGATTTAATTGGAGAGCAAATGAGCAGATGTCTGGGTATGGACATGACTCACCTGACCACTTGGTGGGGTTGTTAGTCCAGCTATTCTCTGGCAGGTGAAAGGGCAATATAGGATTTTTTATAGGACCTACCACAAAGCAGAGGTCCAGTTTATGGATATAAAATGGTTTTAGTTAAAGAATCTAAACTGTTACTAAAGTACAAATATGAAACTTAATGTTACCACACAGTCCCTATCCTCTGGGTAAAGACTCCAGTGGTGGACGACAGCCAACAACACGCTGAATTGTTTTGTTACAGCAAATCCCCAGACATGAAAGCCAAATGACATCAGTTCATGTATATTAGGCTTCTGCATCAAAGAAACAACAGTGACACCCTCTCAGGAATAATTATTTAACACTGCTTGATACCATCTGTTTCTCAAAAACAAGGTGAGAACGTCCAAAAAGGACACGCGGATACATTTAATATCACAGTAATGGAGATTAGCAGTGATTAATGTGCGGTGACAATAGATAATCATGTCAGTATTTCTTTATTCATATTCCGATTTTGTACTGTTCCAGCCCAGGAACAACAAAGTGACTAATCATAATAGTGTCATAGGCAGACTTTAATAGATGCATTAGGATTGATATACCCCTGGGGTGAATGGGCTATTGCTCATAAAGCAGAATCATCTGCACTGGCAATTAAATCAGATAGCATTACAGGTTCATTTAAGAGACTTCTAGATAATGCAGGCATA
Source organism: Sebastes fasciatus (assembly GCF_043250625.1). NCBI lineage: Eukaryota > Metazoa > Chordata > Actinopteri > Perciformes > Sebastidae > Sebastes > Sebastes fasciatus. Next base: position 17,257,768 of record NC_133799.1, read on the forward strand.
GAGAAAATGGTCAAATACATGGTAATTGCAACAAATTTAAGAGTTTGAGCAAGAATACGTTAAAGAGATTATCTAAGTGATGTCTGTGTCTGGAGCAGGAGTGGGATGGAGCCTGCAACTATTACCACATTTCATCCATTTTAATTAGATGGACTTTGAGATGAATGAGGAGACTGACCCCGTCCAAGATGCTCTGCACAGAACGGTTATGTCAAACTCACCGCACTGTATGCTGTGCACTTAGAGGATAAGGCTGGTGTTAGTTTACATCTTTATTGTCAACTATCCCATGAAAAGACCAGAACAATGTGTCCGTCTCTTAATACTCTTTCTGACTTCCCTACTCTGTTGTGGCTCTCAGACCCAAACTCATTTGTTCATACTGAACACATATATCTTTAAAAATGGGTAACAAATACTATACGTTAACTTTTAAAACATGGTTAAGTACTTTCCTCAAAAAGCAAGGCACTGTAGTTTTTAGTAAACATTAATCAAACAGGAGTAAGTAGTGCATCTGTTGGGGATTAATACACATTTTGGCTCTATAGTGAATGTCTACGGCAGCAGGACAGTGTTTATGGGATTGAGTCAAAATAAACTACGGTGTTCATGGTGATGAAGGAAAATGTCATCCATTGGAACAGTGTGGCTCACTGATGTGTTTTAATAGTTATTATTACACAGGCTTTGTTGAATACTTGATTCTGATTGGTCATTTACAGCGCTCTGCGTTCTGTTATCCCTTTATAGCAGACCGTTGCTATGGACACAGTTCTGATCTTGAGCTCTGGAGGACCATTTTTTGGCAAATTATTGATTTCTTATGTAAGTAGCCGTGTAATAAGCGGGATAATGTACAGCTAGCGGTTCATTGTTGTGAAATAAACCCCTTCAGGGCGTCGGGGTTCTGCATCGCCCTGTTGGGGTTTATTTCGCAACAATGACCGGCTCGCTGTACATCATCCCTTGCTTTGAAAACAATGGAGGTGTATTGCCCAGAGGAAAGAGCTATGCATATCAGGCTTAGGTTACACAGGAAATTACTCTATTGTTGGTTTTTGTCCGTTCATGGGATTGGTTGACATTAAGGAAAAATAAAGAATATCACCAGTCTTATTCTTTAATGAGACATAAGTCAAGTCTCCAATCCTACGCCTGTATTTTTCTATTAGAAGTGTGTTGCAAGAGGAGGTGTTCAACGTGCAGACTTTAGTTTAAAAGGTTTTACTGAATTGTTTGGTTGACATCTTACACATGCTGGCAGGTACATGGACCCATCTTTACCTTCACACACATGTACACAGACTAGAAGACTCTGTTGTCCCAAGAGACTCTTCCATATTGGGCCTGCATGGGAAAATAGCGTGTCCCATGACGGTCAGGCTTCTGGCCCAAAGAGGACGCTAGTTGCTATAGCTAAGAGTGTGTGTGTATGACTATCTGTGTGAGAGGGCAAGAGAAGAGGAGGAGCTAAGGAGAGGGTCATATGTAGATTGCATTCATGTGTGTTTATAATGTTGAATTAGAGTAGCCCACTACTGGCACGTGTGTGTGTGTGTGTGTGTGTGTGAGCTCCAGCTGCTGTTTCACGGCAGATTAAAGCCTCCTGTGGTCAATTTGCTCTCCCTAATGTCAGGTCCCCTCCAAAGACTGGAATCACCCGTAGCCTAGCAACCGTGGCCACAGCTAAGGGAAGCGCAGCCATGCATGCAAAATTCCACCTGCTTAGGTGTGTGTGTGTGTGTGCCTATATATTCTGTAGGAGGGTATTTATGCTTCTAATCAGTGCTGTATGAGCATCTTTTCAATCATGTAGATGTCTGATAGATACATGGTCATATTTGGCCAAACAAAAATCCCCTTTTTCCTCCTCAATCATCTTTTTGTTCCACAATTTGCACTTAAACCCCCTTCCCTATCTCATTTTCCTGTTATTTTCGACTCCACTCACTGTCCTCCCTCATTCCTACAATGTCCACATCCAGCAGGCTCTTCAGGGAAGTCGGCCAGAGCTGCTGAAAGGCTGGACTTGGTGCTTTGTGGCTGGGCATGCAGCGGCAAATTATCTCTGGCCTCCATACTTTGGATCTCTGCTTTTTAGGACAGAGTATACGTACCTTTTGCCTGATTTATAGATTGGACTGCTGAATAGCCTGAGGCAAAAATGTTGATACATATTCCCCGGATAGCACAATGAATCAGGAATGAGAGAGTGCAGGGTAGTGAGAGACTCAGCATCACAACCACAAACCAGCTAGTCACCCACTTAAATATAAAGCAGATGGGATGTCTTATTTCAAGCAGGATTTTGTCAAACACTGAAGACCTTTCTGTAAATCTCTTGTTTATCATTAAGAAACACAGAGAAAGAAGAAAAGAAACTAAGCAGGTATGAAACAACATAAGCAGGTCAGGTTAGTGCTTATATGCAAATTACAAGAACCTAGTAATTTGTATTGCTTTTTTCTTAAAGAGGACCTGTCGTGCTCATTTTCAGGTGCACACTTGTATTTTGGGTTTCTACTTGAACATGTTTACATGCTTTAAAGTAAAAAAAAAAAATCTTTATTCTCTGTCAACCCAATCTACTCTGATTGGTCAGCTGGCCCATGTTGTTTGAGGGTGTGCCAAACTAGCCGCTAGGCAGGTATTATGCAAATGTGTTACTTGGTGACATCACTACGTTACAGAAGAAAAGGCAGGACTTCAAGCGAGGTGTTTCAAGCAGTTCAGGAGCAGTGTTTCTGTGGGGGAGAGTAACTTCCTTTGGCGTGGACTTTGGGCTTTGTAACTTTGCAGACCTTTTACATGCACAAAAAAACGATATACCACACTCAAGGAAAAAGCATAAAAGCATAATAGATACTCTCTAAATAAAGCGTTTCTTTTTTTTCCGACAGAAACATGTTCATTAGTGCTGTCAAAGGATTCAAATATTTAATCGCGATTAATCGCATGATTGTCCATAGTTAATCACAAATCACACATTATTTATCTGTTCCATTTTCATTCATGTCTCTTGAGGTCAGAGGTCAATGGACCTCTTTGAAAATGGCCATGCCAGTTTTTCCTCACAAAAATTTAGTTTGGAGCGTTATTTAGCCTCCTCTAGCTTTATACCTGAGCCTGCTACAACCTAAAAATAGTGGTTATATTTCTCAAAGTAAGGTACTTTCTTTTTATCTTCACCAGGTATCATATCGGCATGAGTATCAAAAACAATTCCAACGATAACTGACCCTAGTGGGGGAGAGGTTAAAGCAACAAACTAAAAAAGCAGATACACAATTTGAGACCTGCTGAACGAAGTGTGTGTGAGACAGTGTGTGTGTGTGTGTGCCTGGCTGCTTACACGCGTAAGAAGAAAAGCGTAAAGAAAGAGAGAGAGAGAGAGCGAGAGAGAGAGAGCTGCCAGAGAGACATGAGCCAGCAGCAGCACTAGATTACATTAGCAAGGCATGAGGCAGCGAGAAGGTCAGTGAATCAGATACCGGTTCAATATATAGCAGCACAACTCGGAGGGCAGGAGCTGAGCTGGTCTGCCATCCAAGCGGATTGCTGAGGAAGCCTCGTCTTTGCGAATGCGTTTAAGGAATTTGACCATGCTGAGATCGGACAGAAGAGCTGACTCCTGAAAATGGCAGCACGTCCATTTCATCTGTGAGGGGAGGAGGAACTTTTGTTGCTGAGTAGATGTGTATTAACAATACAGAAGACTGGGTTTTTACATAAAACAAATACAGTATATACTGTACCGTCTGTTTTTCTTTACATCTGCAGTAATGTTTGCAACATTTTGCTGATGTTGTAAGATGCTTTCATGAAAAACCAATGAGCAGCTCAAATTTGATAGATTACAATATCAAAGCGAAGGGATACCTACAGTAAATCCTGCACATTTCAGCTGCACTATAATTTGTAAAAATCAATTACCACTACATCTACCCAAGAGCTGGGCTGTGAATGAATCTAAATTTTGAGTGGCTATTAAGTCTCTCATAGATCATATTGACTTAGATATGGTCCCTCTAACTTTTAATGGCCGGCACTTACAGTAGATGAGTAGTTCAGCACTCTTAGCCCATTATACTGTTAGTGGACACACAGTGCAATCAGGAGGGTCAAAGATTTTAGTGTGCTCCATTAGTGAAGTGCACTACTCGGTTGGATTCTAATTGACCTGCTGTAAAAGGAGTGGACAAGCTAAACCTCTCCCAGTGAAAGGTAATAACCACTAACTGTCAAATCTGCCAGTGGGGGGAAACCATATCACATGTATGATCAGCTTTACTCACAGATGTCCAAATCACTCGTAAACAAATAAATTAGATTTATTGGAACATGAGATGAGATCAGATGAAAAGTAAAAGATTTTTTTCTGGTGACAGTGACACATAAAAAATATATATAAAAAAATAAACAAACAGAAACTGATGTAAAACCTGTTGAAGTAACACTTTATAATAACCATCATTTACAAATGGTAAATTGATAGTTAATTAAACTTTAGTTAATGGTTATTTTACTGTTAACAAACAATGAAATTATTTTTATTAATGTTTGTTTACAAATTATTAGTAATGCTATAAATTCTGTTATCAGTAGTTTGTGTAATATGAAATAGTTAGTTTATAAATGATATATTGTATCATAGCTGATATGAGACTATTACATTTTGATTATATTAGTAAAGTATTTATTAACAGTTTATTGTTGTACACATTATAATATTTTATATACTATGTTAAGTATTTGTTAATTTGGTAGAAATCGTTTGTAAAACATCTATAAACATTAGATGGACCAGAAACCAATTATCAACCATAGACAAAGTGTTAACTATCTACCTAAATAATGTTTATAGATGCTTTACAAAGTATTAATTGATCATTTAACAATGTATTATCATCATCAGTTACTCCTTTATAGTAGCCATCCAAATAATGTTTATATACGGTTTACAAACTAATTATTAACCATTAACAAAGTGTTACAAATATCTGGTCTATCTATCCATGTAATGTTTATATATGTTTTACAAACAATTTCTCAAAGGTTTACAAATCATTTCGTAATTACATTAACAAATGCCTATAATATAGTGTTTAAAATGTCATATGTGCAACAATAAAATAACATAAATTATAGCATTACTAATATTTAGTAGACATTATTAATTATGATTTTATGGTTTGTTAACAGTAAAATAACATTTTAATTAACTATCAATTTACCAATTATAAATGATTGTTATTATAAAGTGTTACCCATGTTTATAATGGGTTAATTTAAAGAATATACATATTTCCTTGCAGAGGCTGAAAGCAGAACCATTAAACAAATGCAGAATATATTCAATATGAAAATATACCAGAAATCCTACCACCACCAGTAAAAATAGGTTTGAGAAAACCTTTTAGAAAATCTTTTACAAAATGATATACTTGCAACTAGTTGTTGCTACAAAATGCCTTTACAGAAAAATATTTCTTTTGATCTTTGGTTCATTTGTACTCTCTGTCCAAGGACTCGGCCGAGAGTTTTGGATCCTACCTACCTGTCACTAACACTTAATAGTGTGCAAGAACTTTGTAAGTTAAAGTCTAATTCTTACGAGGTCAAAAAAGTATAAAGTAAGATTTAAAATATCTCTTTGAAAGGTAACTTGTGCAAACTTTTGTCACCGTTCCAATATTTTGAGCACCACAAACAAAATTCTGTGACAGCAGAAATCTCAGAGATGAACCTCAAAACCCCTCAGCACATCAAATCAAAACTACTCGCACTGAAAGATATCACAAGGACCTTTTTTCTTCTTTGGGTTAAGTGAACTTCCACCAGAGTTCACTTGATCAGCTTCAGTGTGCCTTTGTAGATTATAAAGTGTCTGGACCTTTAAATCTCTTGGGATGCTCATCAAACTATTCAGAGAGCACTCATGCCCTGCAGATTGGAGCACTGTGACCACTCCAATTGGTTTTGTATTTAGTCACATCTTCTTTGTCCTTTAAGCAGAGAAGTGGGCCTAAACCATGCGAAGAAAATGCACCCTACCACAATTTTCTGCTTGTTGAGAACAGAGTGAAGGATGACCGTAGAAGTTTCTCCTCACTGCGCAGAAGGCCACAGTCTGCGTTGCCAGACCACTTCACTTGAACATTGAAGTTTATAAAGGGGATTTGTTTTTTTTACAGCTTGTTTGTGGTTTCCACATATTTGGTCTTCATTCCTCTCAGGTATAATAGCATTCTACCCACCAATTTCATTTTTCAGATCGGAAATTTAAAACCAAGTTAAGAATGCTTCATGCTTCAACAATGGTAGTTCTCAATGCTGGCTCTGATTACATTTTGACAGATTATTAAATCAGGTTGCATCACACACAAGGAACAATTTCACATTATCTGCTCTCAAATCACAAACGCACAAGATTAGAAAAATAACAGTACATCACACGCTGCACAACATTATTAAGATTATCTTCGCTACACATCACTACCACTCTACCAATCTTTCAAACACAGTTTCACTCTCTCTTACTTACAGTACACACACACAGGTTACACAAACCAAGTATGCACATTAGTTTGCTTTTAAACTAAGTAAAATACATACGTAAAATACGTACGTAAACTAGGTAAAATACGTACGTAAATTAAATAAAATAAGTAGGTAAAATAAGTAGGTAAACTAAGTAAAATACGTACGTAAACTAAATAAAATAAGTAGGAAAACTAAGTAAAATAAGTAGGTAAACTAAGTAAAATATGTATGTAAACAACATAACATCATTACGGAAAATGTGACAAGCGTCACTACAAAACATGTCGTAAACGTGAACGAAACACCGGTCTCGATCACATGGTCTCCTGGTTGAAAGTCCTGGGTTTGTTGGACCCACCTCCACCACCCGCCAGCCATAAGCGGTCTTCCTCCCTTTTTTAATTCTACATCACTAGCTCTGGCGTTGCATATTCACGCGGATGCATTTACATTGTAGCCAGTACAGACTACATGGCGTGAAAATTACACACCTAAAGCAAGAAGAGCGTTCTTTTTACACGCTTTTGCCTCGCGCATTATTGTGTCATTCACACGCCTTCGTGCGACCGGACCGCAAGGAGGCATACAAGGTGAAGACACAGGCCGATACTGAACGTGGTCATACTGTATGTGCAACACCTCTCTTACTATAAGGTAATATCCTCTAGAGGGAGATTTTTTTTAACTCTCTAACAATGTGTGAAAAATATTTGCAGATGCTACCAAAATAATTGCCTTGCCTTAATGGCCATTTGTGAGTGTATTTCACACAATGCTCTCTCTCTCTGCTTTGAGTACATTCTACCTATAATGAGTAGAGAGCTATGTATTTCATGCTTAAGGTCATTACTATATGAAAGGACACACCAGCTACTGTACTGTGGAGATCAAATTTAAGACCAGTGTGAGTTACCTGGGTCACGCTGTCATGTCTCCCATATTCAGTATCCCATCCTGGTGCTCTTTAAATAGAAACAGTGACAGGAATGAACTGCCTGCTCTCCTTGGGAAAAAACACCAAGGGGAGTGGAGAGTGGACAGGCAGCTCTCCTTTAAAAGAAATATGCCCACAGTAGAGGACTGCTTATTTCTCCTCAAAGAAAATACTGCAGGGAATGGAATTTTTGTCCACCTTTGTCCCAAATCTGTGGGGCAAAGTGATTCACTGTGCTCAACTTGGTGCTCTCCCATTAGTTTTCTCCTCTGTGGGTCCATTCCCCTTGGATGTGATTCTTAAACATTATTGTGTATTTGAGAGAGAGCGACAGAGAGAGGGGAAGAGAAGACGGACTATTGCACGTAATATTTCTGTCAGTTGTTAATAATCATGCGGGTTGTGGGTTACACACCCGCCCGACCCAATCGCGAGCCAAGCATCGCCACAGCTTGTTAGCGTTAGAGCCACCTAGCTTCTACGTCAGCACCACGGTAGCTGTTTGGCTGTTTCGCGGTGGAATCTTACAAATGCCATTAGGAGCACTAGGAGGACACAGAAGAACATGATGATTTTTTGCAGATTATTTGTCTCATGTACTACTGTCAGGATATAATGACAGTGTGTGCAAAAGGGTATTTTTTATTAAGGTTACCAACTGTAGCTTTAATAGGTCAGCATAGGTTTGAGAAACCTCTGATTTTCATCAGTAAAAGAGTCAACAGCTACATGTATGGAAAAGCTATGGGAATAGTCATCCCTTTTTGTTTTTGCAGTAATTGATACCTGGATTTAGTAACTGTTTGTGGATTCAGTAGTAGACATATACAGCTTTATGTGTCTTCACCACTTCCAATCAAATTACAGTATTCAGTGTTCTTACACATCTTTCTGTCAGGCCACATTTTCTAAACAAGTTGATGCTCTGAGGTGAGAGGGATACATTATTCAAGAGGTTTCTGTTGTTCATATGAGGTAAAATGATGAAGTATATGAAGTGAAGAATGAAAAAATGTAAAGTTATAGGCTATAGAAGGTCATGGATGCTCAGCATAGCAGCACCTGAGGTCTAAAGCCAAGGCCTTACAAGTCTGACCAACTTTGATGCTGCAAACCAAATGACCATAATATGTGTTTTTTAAGAATGGGCTGACTAAAATGACTTTGATTCTGAAATGATTGAGATTTATGAGAGGCCAATAGTGGGCCCTGATTTGAAACCCAAATATATGTAAGAGTGCAGGTCCTGAAGAGTTGTGCAGAGATATTCAATGGCGTGTGAAATACTGACATACGCTTCTGAAAAACAGAGACTATTTCTACTGTCCAAGGAGAGTAATCCCATGGTAAAAAAAATATTTCAGGACAGTGCCAATCCTTTCCCAAGTGATGATAACACTTGAGAAACCTTTCACAAATTACTTCAAACATGCCAATGCATAATTCTCCCCAATGAGATATCAGCCAGGATGTTGACAAAATAATGTACCGCCCGCACAACTCTTGTCTTTTTGAAGTGAATTGCAAGCACGGCCAAAATTGCATGCGTGGCAACACAAATAGCTGGAAGGTGTTGAGAAAATCTAAAATCTATGTTGGATCTGAGGACACTTGATATTTCACTGTGTATGTACTATGTAGGAACACGAGTGGCATTGTCGACATTTTATTTCTTAGAAGGTTGTAGGTGGTTTTGCTTCCTTTCCTCCAGCAGTTTTTGACAGCTGCTGCCATTTCTGGTCAACTCTATCCATATCACAAGCTGTTGTTGTTGTGGCTCTGTGTTTTGACATACTGTTCTATATTGAAGTTCCTGTCAGTTCACACTTGAACTTTGGATGTTCTTGTCAAGTGAACCGTGAGGAAAAAAATAAAATAAGGTGAACATTTTTTGATCCTCGTGGGTTATGAAGTTAAGCCCACAACTGGAATAGAGAAACAAGCTTCCCAGCATATACACAAATAATCTGAAGATAATATAGATAGACACAGTGATATAATATAGATGGATAGCAAGTGTTTAAATGATTGTGCAGTATAAGGGGATGCATTACTAACATTTAAAGGAGAACTATGATTCATTTACGATAGAAAACGTCTGTTTTACTTACCAAATTAGTAAGATCTCTGAATGCGGTGCATGGCTTCACATTGAAGGTACAGGAACAATTGTGAGTGTGCACAACTAGGCCAAGTACGATGAGTCAAAGTTGAACCAGTAAATTGGTCTGTAAGCTGCGATGTTTACAGCACACAGTTTAATCATTTTACACTTTATCTTTGTTTTATCTTCCAATTAGGTGTGATTAACTGGGGATTTGTTTACAACTTGCATTGTTTTCCACTGCTCATGTTTGTTCTCCCATTGTACCTGTTTTTCATTATGTCACTGCATTCCAAGATCTCAGCAAGTCAAGTCAATTTATATAGCCTAAAATCACTAATTTGTCTTAAAGGGTTTTACAATCTGTACAGCATACAACACTGCCGATCCATAGACCCCCGATTCAGGAAAGGAAAAACTCCCCGACAAAACCCTAAATGGGAACAAATACAGGAAGTAACGTCAGGAAGAGCAACAGAGGAGGGGTCTCTCTCCCTCTGCGCTGCCAGATGTACGATAATTATTGTATTTGTACAATAATTTTGCCCTCTCTACGATGCACGATCAATAATGCCCTAAAGTGCCATAATGTATGATAAATTGACCATTTAAGTGAAGCTTACAACATATAGTATTGTTCATCTCCAGATGAATCCTACATCTGTGTTTACGCATCTCTTTTCATGTGACCTCTTTCCAGCCAAACATGCTTGGTGTTGGTTGTGATGTTGGTGAACGTGACTCGCGAGCATGGCTGCTCAACGCTCATTTGAAGAGACTTTGCACGAGAGATAGCTTTGAATGCACCAGTAAGCCCAGTTATTTATGTAATTAGCTTAGCATATGGCTTTAACTGTTTTCATGCAGAATATTAACAGGCTTCCAGTCGTGCTGTCTTGTGATTTCATTTTGTGATAGTAGGCTATCACAAAAACTGTCAAACTGATGGACTTATGGACACATACATATTGCCTTTTACGCATCATAGCTACGTCAACTTGCTTTAAAAAAAAAAAAGGCTAGATTTGTACGGTGAGTTAGAAATAAGTTTAAATACGTGTTTTGTAAAATTACACATTTACGCCTATTTGTTCTTGTGGTTATGATCATCAACTTTGATGTTGGTGTAACGGATAGAAATGATGGTGGGAGCTACAACGAGGAAACCCTAGTTGTAAGAAACTGTAGTTTTACATTGTGGGAAATTCACTTATTTGCTTTCTTGCAGGGCGTTACCACTCTCATATCTGTCCATTAAATGTGAAGCTACAGCCAGTTAGCCGAGTCTGACACAAACACAAGGAAAAAGAAATGGCAAGCATGTCTCTGTCCAAAGGGGACTTGTCATTTTGACACTTTTGGGTTTTCGTATGAATTAAACAAAGAAGACGTAACGTGTTATTTACTGAGTTTAAGGACGTGCTGGCAGGCAGATTTAGTTGTCTCTGGACAGAGCCAGGCTAGCTGTTTCCCCCCATATCCAGTCTTTATGCTAAGCTAAGCTAACCAGCTGCTGTCTGTAGCTCTGTATTTAACACACAAACATGAGAGTGGTATCAGTATTCTCATCGAACTCTCGGCACAGAAGCAACATGTCAAACTATTCCTGAACGTGAAAGTAATTACATCATCATCATCATGATCATTATATGCAATACTTAACATGAAATACTGTTAGCTGTTAACTGTCAAACTATTCAGCTGATGGCAGCAACCAATCGCAGCGCCTCTGAACTACCAAACAAGCGACTACTTGGAACTGCGATGAAAGCCAGATTTTCTCCAGTGAGGGAAAGGGCCTTAACAGTTTTTCAAGGCAAGCGTCTGTGTGATTGTTAAGTTTGTGTGTGCGTGTACGTGTGTGTGAGTGTGTGTGTGTGCCTGCTGATAGGAGCATGTGGCAGACGTTGTCATTGTTTGTGTGTGGATGTGTGTTTGGCGTGCCGGACCATTGTTGGAAAGCAGAGCGAGGATCCTAGAAGCTGTTGGAAGGAGATGATTGGCTTCAGAACACGGTGGCCCCTGTGTGACAGATGGTTGGGTGCTGGGCTTGCAGAGCCGAAATCACCCACTCACACATATGTGGGCTCGCACAACCCTTGCACGTACACATAGACATTCAGGAAGGCAGGCAAAATGTCTGCACATGCACTGACATACAGTATGCATGTGGAAACACATAAAACGAGAGTATGTGGTCTTTGTCTATATACATATCTTTGGCAATAACACAAAAGCCAATCAGGAACATTGTATATTTACAAAAGCCTTCAAATACACAAGCAGGAAATAATGACACTCAAACAGGCAGGCAAATAAATAGACACACAGGCTGACAGTAAGACAGATGCACAGACAAACACTCAGGCAGACGGGCATGAATTTGGAAAATGGCATGAAAACAATATGTGCTCTAACCAGTGCCAGTGTTTTGGTTTTACTGGGGGTTTGCAGCCTTGGGTTGAACACAGTAAAGCTTTGCTGTGTGTCTCTCTGAACAAACAGGAGGGGATCTGGTGCCTGCTGCTTCTGCTAGCCAATACTGCTCTCACTGTCACCGCCACCATCATCACAGCCATCAGCGTCGTAGCAACAAATAACACCACTGTGCTTGCCATAGAAGTGCGCATTGTTATCAGTGCCAAAAACCAAACATCCAGGCAGAGCTGGTGAAACAGTCAGTGAGCGACAGGGCAACCACAGGCATGTGTATGAGGGGTATTGCATATGTACTTATAATCTGGAGCCGTGGCATTGACAGACATTTTGAGGGGCACTGGCTCAATTGAATAATCCTCAAGATTATGTCAAATCACAGAAAATCTGTGACAAAGCACAGCTATGGTAGAGCCCAATACCCAATGCCTGACTTCAAAGAATGACCCAAGGATGTGTAATTGCTAACTCAATTATGTTAACTGCCCAGATTGAGACAAAGAGGGTGGGCTAGGCTCTGTCATTTTCTGTTGACTGGCACGTCCCCTGCATTATTCATTCCAGTACAGTTATCGTTTGTAGTTCTTCTCGTTCAATAAACAGCATAACACACATCGGAAATAACTATGGATTGTTTTAACGTGTCACAGTCAAGAGCCTAGTACTTAGCCTCTTAGCGGCTTTTGATTGATAGTAGTCACAACATTAGCAAAATGACAAAAATGCATGCCCCTTGTTGACCTGCCATCCTCTCTCCATCCCTTAGTAGCAGCGAGAGTGCTGGGGCAGCGAAGTTGTTTAGTTGAATATCTTGGTCTAGTCTGTCTCACTCATTGATCATTTATTTGACTGAGGTTTGTACATCTTAGAATCTTGGTGCTGAAGTAGGAGACGGATTTGTAATTGTATCTTTTTCTATGAGTCACGCCCTTCTGTCGGTTTCGTCTTGGTTTTATAGTATTCTCTAAACTACTAAAACATTTTGGTTAAGGTTAAGACAGATTGTGGTTTTGTTACATATTGAAAAAGTAAACATCTTGTGTTTCAAGTCAGCATTGACTTTTTCAATACTTAACCAAGATGATGGTCTTTTCCTTATCTTAACAATATACTTTGAGCATAAAAAGAAAAGATTTAACCGAAGAACAAAAAACGCTAACAGGGACAGTCATACAGTACACGGGTGAAAACAAGAGTCAACCTTGGTCGGTCATTCAAAACCGATCTGAATTGTCTCTCTTCCTAGACCGGTAGGTCATATTTTATTTATAAAATAAATTGCCAGTGTTTCCTCTAGGATTTTTTTCAGGGTTTTGTTGTAGCACTGGGGTTCACCCCGGGCTGGTGTCCAGCGCAGCGCTAGGTCTAATCTGTGTAAAGGCAGCAACAGAAAGTTTGGTGATCCGGTGGGAAATAGGCGCGGTCCTGGGGTTTGCGCTGGCTGAAGGTCCATCTCCGGTGCTGCCAACTGCTCTCCTCCACCTAGCGGCGGGTAGAAAGGCGGAGGGACCGCTGCATGCCCCGTATTCAGTGCCCTATATTGCTATTTTCCAAGCTACTGTAGCTGTCATATCAGTGGGCCGCCGCTGCAAAATGTATATAATGGAAACACTGATTGCGAGACGTGGTTTTACATCAATATATGAATTTAGGTTGGTGGCTAACGTTAGTTGAATGTAGCTGCATTTGTTGAGCAAAGCATGCACCGCAAAGCGTTCTGTGATTATGAGCATGTTGACAAACCTGCACCATGCAGGCAGTCGACATTAGTTTGTATAAAGTTGAGAGCCTAGACCACTGAAGTGAGTAAAGCTATTTGTGAAGAGTTAGACCATGACTCAACCAGGGACGTTTTACAGTACGCTGCATTAATTGACAGATTAATGAGAACCATTAAGAACAAAACAGTCCTACAGTTTCACCTCATTTCAGGTAAATATGCAAACCAGTTATGACTGCTGAGTAAATCACTTGCATAATGATGGAGTCAATCATGCATCACGCTCATTCAAGCACAAAGACAGAAGGTGTATAGAGGGAAAAAGTGCTTCCTCAACTCAATCACTGAAAAAAATTCAAGATGACAATGAAGACAATGACGTAACCGCTTGTTGAGCGGGAGATTAACAGTTTTCTCTCCACACTATAAGAACAGTTGCAGTTTTGCTCTTCTGTCTGCTTTACAGTCAGTAATCCTGCCATCAAGTGTAACTTTAGCCTGTTTGCCAATAACCATCCCTGCTGAAAGCAATATGGCTCCTCTTGCCTCAGAAAAGTGGCCAATGTGTCATCATCTAATCTGCCATCGCCACAATTATCACAGCCATCATCGTTATGGAAAAACAACATTGTCTCACAGTCACAGACATCCGAGCTGTGAGAGCTGCTCGTCATTGTCGCTGCTGAAGCTGTTGAAGGGATGCTGGGAATGCCAACATCGCAGTCTTCACATTCACGGCCAAATCTAGCAGTAAAACACGAGAGCCCATTCACCACTGCAGCAGCCGTGGTCTGTAGTGAGCTGGTAGTTACTGGTAAAAAAAAGAGAGGAGCAGGAAAGAGTTGAGGATGTCATTACTACTTCCAGTAGCTGTCCTGGCAGTTTGCTTTATTGGGAAACCACGCTGTGACTGGAGAATGCCCCCATGATGACAAGAATGAACCCCGACGAAGTGCCCTTGAGAAAGACATTGAATCCCCACCAGCTCCAGTCAGCAGGAGTGCTGCGAGTCTGTTCCCTGACTTCCCCTTTGGAACAGACTGAAAAGACTATTTCTCTACCAGGTGTTATCACGTAAATAAAACAACAAAAACAATGAATAATTGAAATCAAAAGTAAAGTGTGAAAACTGTTACCTGCATGCAAATGAAACCAAGAGATGTGTGCAGGGTAAATAAGATAACATTGGGCTGAGGATGTTTACCGAATGTTTACTAATGGTGCTATCTTATAGAGCGTGCATCCCAAACTGTTTTTACCTCTGTCCTTGGATCAAATGAACACCATGGTTTCGTCTTTAACATTGCAAAGGGGTCACTATGTGTGAGGGAGGCGGGTTGGTGCATCAAACCAAACTGAGACAGACTTGGATGTTCCCACGAGACAACGTACATTATTTACACACCATCTGCTGGTCCAGTCATCAGTGGATGAAGTGCTGTCCTGTTTGTCTCTGCTGCATAATGTACAAAACAGCTTAGTTAATTTGACGTTGCCATCTTGCGCATGCAAATGAGGAGGGCAAGCAAGACTGGTCTGAAATGTTAGAATATTTGTTTGTTACATTGGTATTCAAATCTCAGGTTGGTATTTAAATCTTCAATGGGCATACATTCTGCAAATTGATCTTTTAAATTATGTTGGTTATAATGCATATTTATAACTTCTCATTTCATCTCACACACAAACAGCTCACTCTGACAGGAACAAAGTCATTCAGCGGTGCAAACGCATACTTTAATTGTTCTCAGGACAACATAGTTCAACACATTAAATCTTTAAGCTTATATCAGGCTCCCAACTTTACAAGAGGATAAGTAGACGTATATTATAGATATGATAGTTTTGATATTTCAGACATAATGATGCAGCTGTTGGTTGGTAGCTTCTTTAGAAAGAAGCTCTTCCTTTAGCTGCCTTCTTCATTTCTCACCTACTTATCTTTAGAGCGCATCGTATAGTTAGTTATATGCAAGAACAACACAAGAGAAATTTGTTAGGATGATATTAGATATGCATTAAACATATTTGCATAGTTATAGATTTTCACTAGTGGAAAATATTGTTAGTAAACTGAAACTATATGAAAACTATATTTTTTAAGAAAAAATAAACTGAAACGATATTTCAGTTTTTTAGCTGTAATATATTACGACTGAAAAAAGGAAACAGCATGAAATTCTGTCAACCACAGAAATATAACAGACTTGACCTTCCAGGAGATGCCACTGTGTCGCAATTGCTTCACTAAAGTAGCCCGAAGATTAAACATTATGGCCATTCCTACACAGTTCTCCAACCATATATTTTGTATGTATATGTAGCTACTTACTTCTGAGACACTATACCTGAACCTAACAAAAACAGACGAAAACTACTGTAAAACTAAACATATAAAAACTAAACCTTTCTGGCAAACTGACATTAAACTAAAACTAGCAGACCCGCTCTGAAAACTAACTATAATTAAACTAAAGTAAAACTGAAATGACAAAACCAAGCCTATCCTTGGTCTGTATCAACCGTTTCAACGTTATTGCATTGTAAGGAAACAGCTTGGGTCCATGTTTACTTCCTATCAGCTGATGTCATTCACATACACTGCAATAGGAAATTAACAGGGACACATTTACAACTGTGAAATGGTCCATAATGCTTTATTTATAAAGCTTAATTAACCTGAGTTAACAACAGTCAACCAGGCACGGATAGGTCAAAATAAATTATATAAACACTGAAAATGTCTCCAAATGTTAATACACGTAGCAACAGTTACAACACACTGATCACATAACGATGCTAATTAACTCAGACAGAACCAATTAAAAACAAAGGTTTGTATACTGTAGTATAGCCTCAGTTTAAAATGAATTAAATCTCCTACATAACAATAAACAATAACTAACACAATTAAATGTATTCAATGATGGCCTCTTCTGCCCCTCATATTAAACATCACAACATATCTGAACGGTTTAAAGGAGGATTACTGAACACTTTTGAATGAATCTTGAACTTTGCATCACCTCTTTAAGATGCTTTATAGCATGATAGACCACAGCATGGGGGCTGTCTCTGCACTGACACAAACACTCACCCGGCTTTAAGTTTGGCGAGCCCCCTGCTGAAGCTCCACCGCGGTGCTCCAGTCAAGAGCATGGCGCTCTTTTCAGCCAAAGCGTGCATAGAGAAAAATGTATATGTAAATACCTCTTCAGGCGTTAGTCATCACAAACAAGGCATTGATTGGAAGCTTTGAGTCCCAACTCGTATTAGTTTGCTTCAGCAGAGTCTGCATCATGTGGTTCCCGCTCTGGTCGGTCAGAGTTAAGCATCTCAATATGGCATCACATTGGTGAGTCGTGCGTTGCCGTGATGCCACGACGTACGTCACAACACGGCGACAGATTGTGTGTACAAGAAAACGCTGCCCCTGAGGAAGAACAGTGTGATCCCATGGTGCTGGAAATATTGCATTGAAATTAAGAGACTTCACAGGGGAGCAGATTGCAAGCAGAGCCCTGAGGGACTGAAACTTCCTGAATGGGATCCAGAGCTTTATTAGGCCCTCATGAGTGTCACTTTCTCTCCAAGGAAGTACCAGCATCGAGGGTGCCATCACTGTTCACACAACTCAGATACAAATCTGCCAGTGCTTTTGTTTAGCATCCACACCTCAAGTGACTTTCAGAGTAGAAACAACTTAAATGGGCAACAAATATTTGCTAGTTTGAAGTAGGAAATCCTGAGCTGTGATTTACAGTATAATCTACCACAGGGAGAATCCCTGCAAGGGAGACTGGATCAGTATGGGGGAAGTGCTCTCTTGGTTGCTGTCACCCATTTCTCTCTTTTTGTGGTTAAACTGGTTGTTAGTTGAATGTTTTTCCATCGTAACTTGTCAGCTGTGGATGATATTAGGAGGGCTAATTAAAAGTGTTAAGTTAATTTAGAGACAAGAGAGGAGGAGGTTAGGAAGTAAGGAAGAGGGTAAAATGCTTCCAGGGTAGACTGTAAGAAATGAGTTATATTTAACAGTAGCTACAAACGTACAATAAAGAAAAATCCTGCCTCAAAAACAAGAATGCTTCATAACATATCAGCTCGTAATTTTACGTTCATCAAAACTATTCTCCACTGTCACAGCAAACAAACAAACAAACAACGTTGTGACAACTAACAGTTTAAATGTAAGGTTATGAAATAAAACAGCTCAACTGTCATCTGATCAACAACATAAAACAGAAGAGAACCAAGAGCAATGAGATGCAAATAGGACTATGCCTAACATCATTCAATAACTGAATAGTCTTGTATTTAGAATTTGACTAAAGCTAGCCAAGATATAAAAAATGTCTAGGATTTTTCCCACTTTTTTTGAAAAAGTAATCGTCCAGCATCACATTCACCCACAGTGTTTTATAGAGGAGGTGGGCTTAAAATAGATCACCTCCATTAACATCTTGGAAAAAAATGCACTTTTATGACATCAAACATTAAAGTGGAGACAGTGGGGGGACTACAGCAAATGCTATATTTTATAATATTTTGGTTATTGTTTAGGCACTTATTGCTAAATTGATCATAAGGCAAGATGTATCTGGGTAATTTCCTGGAGAAAACACTGTTCATTATACAATAACGTTAAAGGGGACATATAATGCTCATTTACAAGTTCATACTTGTATTTTGGGTTTCTTCTAGAACATGCTTTAATGTTCAAAAAACATTATTTTTTTCATACTGTCTGTCTGAAACGCTCCTTTAAGATCCCCTCCTGAAAAACCCCAGGTTGCTCTAGGGCTGACCCGAAGGCTTCGAAGCTTCAAAGCTTCGACCATTGCATTGGTAATCGACCTTCAAACCGAGTATGCAATGATAAAGTATAAATCCCAAAATAGTCCATAAAATAAAGAATAATCCCATAACATTATTCATTATTCATGTTCATCATTAATTATTATTATTCTCAGAGGGATTTCGCTGTGTAGAGATGCGTGTGTGTACAGTAGTGCGGCAGCACTGAAACGGGTGAGATGGAGACAGAAGAACATGTCGGCTTGTTGACACCACAAAGCTTCGAATACCTTCGATTATTTCTCACTGAAACCTCGAAGCCCAAAAAATGGTATTCGGGACAGCCCTAGTCTTCTGTGATTGGCTTGCATGAAAAATGTGTTGCACCTTTGCAAAGGTAGTTCTCAAACTGTGGGTGATATATTATAATGAACCTACATGTGACATAGGAAGGGGAGCCAAATCTGAATGGCTTGTTGAATCACATGTTTTCTGATCTAGGCAGCCCACAAAAACTGACTGGGTTGTCTTATTTCACAGTTTGTGAGTTGGTAGACACTTCAGATACCCAAATGCATGTTCACAAGCATTGCAAAAACGTTTTTCATGATATGTTCCCTTTAAGTCATTCCGTACACAGTGAATTTATGCAATGCCAAGACTATGGGCTTCATTATGGGCAGTGTCATCATAACACTATCACTTACAAAGGGAATGTGAAACTTAAGAAGAGGATGCTGCTGTAATCTTGATGTCTATAAGTCTTGAAGTAGAAGATAACACAAGTTGGTTTCAAAGACTAACTTGAATAAACGGCGCACATTATACACGACAACATTAAAACAAACTTTATAATTAAACAGACAGTCCAATCAGTCTGATCAGAGCGTTAATGCCAAAACAGAAAATGAAGTGGACTGCGCGCTCATCTGAGAGCAGCTCGCTTAATAAATAACATGAAGTGAAGCTGAGAGGCTTTTGATTAGGCGGTGTGAAATCTCTAAAGTGGACAAAGGGGTGAAGAGAGGTATCCCATTAATGTCAGAGTGTGTACCAAGGAGAGCTAGAGGGCAACAACAGCTCCCCCACTGCACAGATTTGACTGCGGAAGATTCGTCAAAGACAAGTAGCTCCTTATGAAATAATATGCTTCCGACTGCGAGGCTCGTGCTTGT
The DNA here is from genome assembly GCF_043250625.1 of Sebastes fasciatus. Lineage (NCBI taxonomy): Eukaryota > Metazoa > Chordata > Actinopteri > Perciformes > Sebastidae > Sebastes > Sebastes fasciatus. The sequence continues at coordinate 17,277,480 of NC_133799.1, forward strand.
CATTTGGCAGAACCGCCGTCTACATCACAGCGCGGCAGGATGCTGACATTCACACCATGGAGCGAGTGTGATCAGCTCTCACCCAGGCAGATGAAAAGTGGTTTATATAGAAACTGAGAGGCAGCATCATATGGTTGCACCTGGTGACAGAATATGGTGAGAACTGAGCCATATTAAACCCAACAACTCCCCGTAACGAGAGCACTTTCACGTCCTTTTGGAATTTAAACATCTTGTTTGCTTGAGATATTTTTAGTGATTTTTTTTTTTTCATGCTACATTTTGTTTTTTCCCACGTCTGAGTCACAGTAGAGTATTTTATAACAACACCACGTTAAAGTTGAAATCAACAGCTGTTTGTTGAACTAGCTATTGCCTTTAAACCTCCAAGAAGTCAGTTGAAAGGGACTTGAGAGCCCACGCTGATTCACGTCCTCCCCATCTACTTTCTCCTTGATGAGTGTGGAGGATCATTAAGTTGCTAACAACGGGAGAGGAAAGACGAGAGTGGCTGAACATATCGCCGTCTAACAACCATCATCTCCTCCACAACCGCCGTAATGCTCTCCGGTGTGATTTGGATTATAAAGGCGTAAAGCCGGGCTCACATCACTGGACATTACTGAGTACATTGAGAACATTGTTATTGATGAACAGATCTGCAGCAGTGATATTTCTCCGTCCTCCAAGGCCTTATTCTTAGTCCCTTTGCTTCAGGTGTTTTGTTGGCTGACTGGTGAAAGTTTGTATTGTGAAACAGATCAGAGATGAGATGAAAAGCACACATTAACCACAGATATTACTCAGCGAGAGGCAGCATTGTGCCACGAAGGTCTCGGAGACTCCGGTGAAGATGCAGGGGGCAGTGTTATCTCACTCATTCCTATAGCAGCTCCTTTTAGAGGGCTGCCTGAGATCAGCACTGCGTTTTATGTCTGCAGTGTTACTGCCTCCATAGTCGTGACCGTCCCTCAGAAGCTGAAAGGTCACTGTGAACGCAGATTAAATCTGTGATTTACTGTTGCAGTTAATTCTTTTGTGTTGTATGGCTAATTTGAAATCTTGCCAGGAAATTATTAAAAAACGTCCTTCGCAATTTCTCTGAGCACAAGATGACTTATTCAAATGACTTGCTTTGTCCAAATAATAAATTTCCAGAGATAAAAAACATCAAAATGCAGCAAATTATCACATTTGAGGAACTGGAACTCTCATTTTAAAGGTGCTAAATGCATTTCTATTGCCTCTGCACGGCTCTCAACATGGTGACAGCTAACAGGGCTAACAGTGAAAACAACGGCAACAGTGCTGACAGAGCTAATAGTTCATTCTCTTCTCAGGTAGACATTACGCCACTATATCTCTTTACATAGCAAATAGTTGTCTAATACTATATTAACTAGGCCTGGGACGATATGCTTATCTCCTGATTTGATACTATCACAATACTTGGGTGCCGATTCAATATGTATTGCGATTGTAAAGTATTGTTATTCTACAGTTATTGCGATTCTACAAGTATTGAGATTCCGATATTACAATTTATGGCGATTTTTGTAAACTTTTTTAACACTAAAAAGTTTGAATCATACACTTCTAGGGACTTTTATTATAGAAAATATCCAAAATATTTGATTTTCAGCATGTATGTAGTCAGAGATGTCCTGAAGTCAAATATATCAGTCATTGTCAAGCATTATTTACTAAATTTCTTTCCAGCAACCCAAAAATCAAAGAATAAAAACATTTTCCTCACAAATAAGTGGTATTTTCTTTTAAATTTATAGAGACATTTAATGTTTTATATATGTTTAATATAATCCAATCAATCTTATTTCCATATATGTATTTTGTATAAATTTCCCTTTGGTAACACCTTATTTTGAAAAGTTGTCGGATGTAGTCAAACGTGTATTACGTTAACTTTGCCAAGTCCGTCGCTAGCTCTCCCGTCAGCTCCGTTCTCTTTATAGATCAATGGTCATCTCCATCGGGGCCGTTTAAATGCATTTAGCGTCGGCTGGATTTGACCACGGAGATGCGAGTGATGGCTGGCTTGACCGCACGTTATCGCAATATGTTAACGTTTCCTGTCCATGACAGAGTTAGCATGCAGCTTTAGCCATGTCTAGCTTTTCCTGGCAATGTGTGAACCCAAAGTGTCATCGCGTCGGCTTGCTTCAGATTTGTTTTGGTCTTGAAACGGGTATAATTTCACGTTACTCAGACTACAACAATAAAGGGGTTAACTTCCTTCTACCTCCGCATAAACCCAAATGAAGCAATTATATTGATTCTGGCATTAAAACAATCTATTTCAAAATTGTGATATATAAGTAGATCGATTTATATTTGATTTTTTTCCCATCCCTAATATTAATGCTCTGGATATCGTACAGAGCACCTTTAAACACATGAGGAAGACGTACCCTTATAGTATGCACAGTGAAATATTTGAATGCCTCATTCATCACGACAAGAAACATCCAAGCTCTTAACACCTCATTTTATTGTCCCAACATTCAAAAGTACAAATAATTCAAACACAACAGTTTTATGAAAAAGAAAAAACAAACATTTACAGCAAGATTTTTATTTTGTTTCCAGTTTCAGAAATGACCTAAACTAGCAAGGATAACATGAAGTCATTCATCGCAGTAATTGGATTAATAATAAGAATAAGAATACTAAGAATAATAGCAATAATAATCATAATAATCATCATTGATAATTGTTAAGTAATAACATAAGCAGGAGAGAGTAGAGAGAGCCGCGGTCATGGGGTCCCGTGAACATTTTTTCGTCTTTTTTGTCTTTAAAGATTTCGTTTATAGATTTTTCAGATAGTAAACAAACACGTCTCAGGAGGAAAATGAAAACTGACAAGAAGAGCCTAGTTCCTCTGTTCACCTTCCCTCCTCCACTACTGGCTGCGTTGTTCCTACTGGCAGGCTGCCACTATAAGGCGCTACAGGGGATGGTGTGAGCCATAGGGGTCGGGCATAGAGCGAGGTGACGCAGCCCCATGTTTCAAACACCCTGACATGCACACACTTTCACGCACACACACACACACACACACACGTTTCGAGCATCTCTGTCAGACACGCGCGCACATGCACTCAGGGAGACACACATATACGTTTGTATATATGTGCACTAAACAGACCCAAATGCACAATCACACACACACATAATCACAAACATTGAACATATGTATATACTGTACATACGCACATTTGGATGTACTCCACGCTGACAAACGTATGAGGAAAAAACGCACAACACGCGCACAATTACATAAAGGAACATGCATACAAACATGCACACACGCGCGCACACACACACGTGCACACAGGGTCTAGGCGGAACACAGGCACGCATCGTAAAGAGTTCAAAAGTCATACAGTGTAGGAAATTAGTTCACACATCAGAACAACATTCTACTGGGGTCGTTGCATAATTCAAGCTCCCGACGGCGGCGGGGAGCATGAAGGGGTCTGGTTGGTTGGTGGGTGGGTGGGTGGGTGGGTTGGTTGGTTGGTTTGTTGCCGTTATGACGTTAGAAAACTACGTGATTGGATGGCGCAGATGATGACTGGATAATAATGACGATATAAGATGACCCGGCCTGTCAGATGACTGAGGTGTGAGAGAGAAGGATGTACTTTTTGCGAGCATGCGTCTGAGTGTTTGAAATGCTCTCCACACACCTCCTTCATGTTTTCAAGTCTTAACAACAAACAAAGAAAATCCAATTCCGTATATTTATACTTCTGGAACCATTCCCATACCTTTCACCTTTCAAAATATATAATATATATCATATTAGAGTATATAAAATATAGAATCGGTACAATCCCTTTTCATACCTCCAGAGTACTTCTTAAGTATAGCAACAACTGCCTTAAATAACAGTTGGTGTGCAATGGTAACAATTTCTCATTTTTAAAGATTTGTTGGTATGTCATTTGAAAACATGATGAATATTTTTAAAAATAAGTTTTGACTCTTAAGTGACCGATTTAGTCCAGTGCAATGAATGACCCTCAAACAACAATGGGCATTTTGCTCCTTTTTAAAATGTATCTGCCCAAGCCTCCAAGAGCTGAATGTTATATAAAATGTTTCACTGAAAACTGAAAACTATGCTTTCAGACCCACATTTTTGCATAAGGTTTCATCACAAAGCGGTAGTAAGTGGAGGGAGGGTGTGGACGGAGTGGCTTTTTAGAACAACACAAACTTATCACAGGTTATATTGAACCAGAACGACTGTTTATAACATTCTATTAAGACTAAACTTTATTGAAAAAGATCTAAAGATTTCATTTTAACAAGACAAGAAAAAAGCAATAGCAAATTTAACTATTAACTAGGTTATGCATAGCGAGTAACTGTTTCTAGTAATAAGGGAAGAGCGTCCCCCAACCCTCCAGACATTTTTTTCAGTTTTCTTGACTTTTAGATTTTTTTATATTGTAATTTTGATATATTGGTACAAAGCACGAACGTACTAAAAGTTCTCTCAGTGCAGTGGACTACTGGAAGAGCCTCTCCACTAGTCGCTTTGTTCCCTTTTGCTCAGAAACGCCCCCTCCCTGTACCAGAATCACGCAAATACACAGACAATGAAACAAATAAATACATAAATACACAGATAAATTAATCAATTAATAAATATATAATAAATACAAATAAATAGAAAAATAAATAGTTTAAAAAATAGATAAGTAAATAAAGTGATAAACAAATACAGTTATATTCTAAGCTTTTGTTCGGTTTCTTTTGCCGCGGTAGCAAACTGAAAGTTAATCCAAATCTTTTTTTTTTTCTCCACAAGCAACATGACAACAATTGAACAGTTTCCTCACAAGTTTTTCTAAGTAACTGAACCACCACTTCATAATAAGTTGTCATATGAAAAAGACAAGCTCAAACAAAAGAACAGTGACAACTCATATAGTACAGTAGATATTGTAAAACAAATGTAGACTATATATGTATATATATATCATCTATTTGTACACAGCAAATAAAGACACAGTTGTCATAGATCCTTTTTAAGGAAACAAATATCTAGACTAACGGAACTAGCTAATCATCATTTAGTTTTGACAAACGTTTCACGCTCAGCAAGTAACCTAAAAGTCAGCAAGCCAAACAAAAAAAATACAAAATAAAAATTTTGTTCAGTGATTCTTACAAGGCCCAAATTCGTTCATCTGGTTATTCAGCAAAGAAATAGTCTCACCAGATTTTTGGGCCAACAATAAACAAATATTAAACAAAGAACAGCAGCTCAATTCAATGCCAACATCGAAGTATTTTTTTTCTTTAAACAACACATAGAACAACAAACTTGGATATTTAAGATATGTGAATAATGTAGTATAGCACCTACTGTTGATCGCTAAAAGGAAGTTCTTTTCAAATGTAAGTTCACAAACGCAGAGCGAAGAAAATGATATAGATAATGTATAGTATGCTCTCTAAATGGATAGATGTGTATATATCTATTTACTGATATCCCATATTGACTGATGACAAAAACAGGAAAACAAGTGGACAAAGGGTCTTCTTGCTTTGGGCTCTGGACTATAAGGATGGTTAGGCCTTGGAAAGACCCCTCTCCCTTCCCTTTTGGGTATCGCTGTTGAATAATTACGCACTAGTACATATGTGAAAAATTACCAAAATCACCTGCCTCAGTTTGCATCCCGTCCATCTACAAAATCACTGCCAACTTGGAGTCCCCAAAAAACAAACAACCTTTGATCCTATAAAGTACCACGGCAGAACGACAAGACAAGGTGGTGCCCCCTCCCTCCCGCCCCGGCCCCCCCTAGTTAGCCAGTCAAAATATTTTTCTCTTTTTTCAAATCCAGATTCTTGTAAAAATTCTTCAATAATTATTATTTTAATTATCATTTATAAAAATAGATCTTCTTTCTCTTTATTTTTATCTTTTTCTAAACGTATTTTTTTCAAGCAAAGAGATCTTCTCTTTGGCAACAGTGATTTTTTTTTTTTTCTTAAATTACTGAACGTGTCATCAGGAAAGCTAACCCATCCCCTCCCTCGCCCCATCTCCCTGAACCCCTGTGAGGAAAGACATTATGTTTTGTTTGCGATACAAAACAAAAACAATGTTAGAAATTCTTTTTTTTTTTCTACATCAGAGTTTGTGGGATTGTGGAAATCCCGTTCATAATCGATAAGGGGAACTTTTTGATACACACTAAAAATGAATGAATGGTTCACCAATTTAAAAAAGAGCCCCCTCCCTTTCACCGACAGGGAGGTATATAATACTAACGACAGTGGATCCGGATTTACAAAAGAAAAACAAATCCTGAATCAAGACAGAGAAAAGGTTTCAATCTAAAAAGGACATTCTCTTCTCTGAAATAAGGGAATACAGGGATTTGCTACTGTTTACACAGAAGAGAAAAATCATTTGAACAACCACAACAAACAGAAAGAATATACAACAAAGAGAAGCCTGTATTATCACAGGAGCTTCCAAAAAACTCATGAACATTTTCATCATTTCATTTTTGTAATACTTAGGCAACATTGGCTTATAGGTCCAAAGTTATAATATAAGCCATTTCTAGTTCAATTTGTTTGATGGTTTGTCGGTTGCTTTGTGTTCCGGTTGGAGTTTGCTGTGTTGGATGGCTGTAGTAGGGTGGTAGTGGTAGTGACTGAAGGGGCTAAGGGGACGGGGTGGAGGTGGGGGGGAAAAGGTCGGGGGCAATTTGGGAGCAGACAAAGTCGCGGGGCAACTGCTTCTACTTGTCAAAGTTCAGGACTTGTGTGTCTTGTTAGTCTTGAAGGAGACTTGCAAGACGCGGTCGCCCAACCTGTAGCCGTTGAGACTGGCGATGGCCATGGCCGCCTCGTCGTAATTCGTCATGGTGACGAAGCCGAAGCCTTTGCACTTGTTGGTGTTGAAGTCACGGATCACCTTGACGTTGTTGACCGCGCCGAAGGGCCCGAACAGCTGCCAGAGCACGCTCTCATCCGAATCTGGGGACAGGTTGTACACGAAGATGCACCAACCGGTGCCCGTGTGGCCGGGGATGTTCATGCCGACCAGGCTGGTCATGCTGTCGATGGTGATGGGGGAGAACCTGAGAGGAGAGGGAGAGCAGGAGAAGGGGAGAGAGGAAAGAGAGAGTTTTAATTGAACATGTTGAGGCATACAGAGGAGCTCAATGTCTGCATCTGGTGTACATGAAATGGCCATAAACCGGTGAAAAACCTATCTCCATCAACAAGATGAGAGCCACATTTTCAAACATAATCCAAAAGCTTGCCATGACGCTCACCTGCATGATACACTACCATCTACAGCCATATAAATAACAAGCTTGCTAACTTCATCTGCTAAATGTTTACTGATCAAACTACAAAAACTGATCTCCAAGCCAAACAGATAAATTAGGATGCATATGCATGTTTATCGTATGTGTGTGTATATTTATGTCTTGTATGTGTGTCTGCACAGCCTCGACCAAATAAGCTCCTCAATTCCGAGAGGAATGTCAGGAATGACGACAGCGCCGCACGCCGAGCTGTATCTCTGCTGAAGGAGATGCAGACGAAGGTTCTCTCTTTTGTGTCCTTGAGTGGCTCCTTTAGGAGCTAAATTGCAGGAAGTTCTTGAATTAAACCGTTGCTAGAAATCCATCAAAGATCACGCACCAGCCTGCTAAATCTGTTCTCATTCGCCTCATAATCTTCTCCTTTTTCTTGTGATGCAAGAGATTTGAATCCTCAGTTGACTTCATTTAATTGCCTTTCCGCTCAAAGGAAAAGGGAGAGGAGGAAAAAAAAAAATCCCCACTTTTAAATAAAAGGTAAATGAGATAAAAAGGTTCATTTCTTATGCCACCTCTCTCCAAGAAACGACTATAGGCATTATTGGGCGTGCTTTAATTGAGATTTCCGCTTTGCTGCAGCTGTCTCGGAGAAGGCTGCTTTCTTAAGGAAAGGGAGGGAGGGAAGAGGGAGCGAACTAAATGGAAAATGGAAGCACTTTACAGCCCAGTGGCATTAAGGTACAAAGTGTATTCCTCCCACTCCTCCCGCAGTCTGCAGGGTGTTCTGTTCTATTCCAGAGCTTGTGGCACTGATCGATAGCGCTGCTTGCTGCTCGGGGCCCCCACCTCTCTCTCTCTCTCCAGCGACTATATATGGCCGCCGATCACTACGACCTTCCTGCATGACTTTGGTCATGCGGAGTTTGCTTCTGGCCATTGTGGGCGCTGTGGATGCTAATACCAGCACCTAGGGTGTTTAGCTTATTGACGCTAAGGGCTCTCTGCTCTAATCACTCTTTCTTTGAGTGTGTTAAGTGAGATAAGCAGATAATATTAGTATATATATTTCTGTATGATTAAGGCAAGATGAAATATATTATAATTTCATAAATCTATATGACTGAGATACAGGGGGATTTTCATATTCACCACAGGGTTGCTGCAGCAGCAAACTGTATTACAAAAGGCTCCAAATCCTTTGTCTCACATATCTCTTCATGGCCTCAATGTCTTGTTGAGGTGAGTTAATATTTTCTCCCGTATCAAGCAGGTGGAATCTTAACTGGCTTCATCACGTCGAGGCCTTGTCTGACATGCTCGGCTGCGTTCAGGCCTCTCCTGCTGCGCTCGGAAAAAAAACAACTTGTGGTGATTTATATGCAAAAGCGGAGAGGCTTGTGAGAGTGTGACGGTTTTGGCGGCTAGCTAACACTGCGAGAATGTGGAGATGCGTGTGCCTGCGTGTGTCTGTGTGTGCATGTGTGTGTGTAAATGTGCATGCGAGCGTACCCATCAGAGCGGGACCGAACACTAACCAATGTTACAGACGAGACCAGGGGTTGCATAGCAACAGTGTAGCTGACCAGATATCTATTCTGTCCTCTCTAAAGCCAACCATCTCCAGCTCTTAACACCTTTCTTCTCTTCCCTTTCAAATCATAATAACCTCAGATCACTGAAAAGCACCTCGAACTTGATGGCATGCTTTGCAATCAGTGCAGCTGAATCAGACACTATTTTTACCTTTTTATAAAATTATGTAATGACTCAAGAGTGAGGCCACAGTGCTTATCGGGCAAGGGAGACATGAAGGGTTAAACAAAATTAATTACAGCTTCTCAGAGGAACTTTCTAAGGGAACATTTCTCTCGAGCTAAAACTTCCGTCTCTGTTTGAGCTGCTAAGCTGACTTCAGATGGTGTCCCCTGTGCTTGCAAACATGCAAGATGCCACGGTCAGCACATGAAACATCTATCACCACAGTGACTGCTGCTCTGGGTTATGTAAGACCTATGGTAGCGAGAAAGCAAAAATGAAACATGGAGGCGAAAGGAAGGAATTCGAGCAGAGCAGTGCCGAGCAAAGCTGGAGCTGTCTGCAGTGAAACAGCGTTTCCTGTTTCCAGCAGGGATCCAGGTTCATCCAGCCTCATCCCGTGTCCCCGCTGAACACTAACTCATCTCAGCTAGTACTGCCAAGAAATTACGGCACTATAGAATTTTGTCACGGCTTCCACTGCACAGATGTACATTTATCGCATAAAGGATTGTGTACATAGTTGATAGTGGATGTACAAAGGTTTTATTCTAATGATGTAGTGAGGAAATACCTACATAATTAAAGTGACAAATTCAAAATTAGCTCCTTAAAGGTACAGTGTGTAGCATTTTGGGGAATCTATTAGCAGAAATGGAATATAATATTCAGAACTATATCTTCATTTGTGAAGAGTCGTGTTTTTGTTAGCTAAGAATGAGCCCTTCATATCTACATAGGGAGCAGGTCCTCTTCACGGAGTTTCTCAAACCAAACACTGGCTCTAGCAAGAGCCTTTCGGGTTTTTACGTTACCTGAAGGCACCGTAGTTCTCTACACGCTTGTGAAACTGTGCTAACATGAGCCGCAGAGTGCAAAACTGTGGTACCGTCAGCCATCGTCTGACTTCTATTGCTCCTAAAGTAGTGTTATTATGGTAAGGATGGCCATTGAACAGCGTTACAACAGTTTTGCCCTCGGCGGCTCACGTTATCGCAGTCTTGGAAAGGGAGGAGCGAGCAGAGGGGTGCTCAGTTGGTTGCAATCCGCAACCACACCACCAGGTGCCGCCAAATCCTACACACTGTACTTTTGAGAGAGACTGTTCCCAAGCTATAGCTGTAGAGTGACAAGGCAGGAGAACCTGAATCCGGTAGAAAAAAAACACACCTAGAAATTAGGAGTTTTACACCAGAGAACAAAATCCATTCAGTACACAGAAACAACCCAAAAACAATCCAAACAACACCAGCACTTGTCATAATCAAAACAAAGCAAATCCATCACCACTGAAAACAAAGACTGATTGTTTTCTTTTGTTTACACCTTAAGTGGTTGGTAGGGTTTCAAAACCAACTCAAGCTTACGAGGGAAAAAAAACAAATCAAATAACCAAAAATGCAGTTGACCTTGAACGAATTGTCAAACGCAAAGTGACTGCAAAAATACAAGGGAACATAAACTAAATAAAAGGAACAGAAAAAAGGATATTGAAAAATCATTGAGTCAACATGGACATCTGGCATTGGGTGAAGTTTTTAATTACCTCTTTACGCCATAGGCCATATTAAGCAAATTGTCCAGCCTGTAAAGAGAAGGAGGGTTCTGGGGTTAATGGTGGGCAGATGGTCGACTCACTCAATGGAACTAATGTTAAGTCCCTGTAGGAACTGCATGGTCCTCCTCACTCAAGAACAAACAAACCCATCTATAGTTGGCCCATTACACTGAGGAGCCCCACCAGGAAATGAAGCTACAGTACCATCAGTATGGTCGGCCACTGCGCTACTTCATAGGCTTCAGCGTAGCCCTGCGCAGGAACATCAACATTACTGTAGGTGCGACTGTTTTTAATTGTTATACAGCAGTGGACTGGTCACAGGTCAGTATTACAGTCACATACAGAGCACTAATGGAGGCAGGGTGTTAGCATAGCGTGGCACACAGCTACACTAGCCTTTGTGCTACGCAATGGCAAATCATCGGCTTACTTTGGGAGTTGCATGTGGGTATCCATACAATTTATGCCGCCACATCGATGGTTTATTCGAAGATGGAGGTTAAAAAAAAAAAATCTTTTCATAAATTATGCGCTTTAAATCTCAATTGAGAGATGACAGGAAATGATCCAGAGTTCTGTCAGTGTAATGGTTTGGCATTTGAATGGCGGTGAGCGAGAGAGGTGATGATGATTAGTATGTTTTCTATGAAGTGGACCAACAAAAACTGAACATTAAACCAGCCGTGAAATTGTGAATGTGTGTCTTTGTGGTCGGGGTCAACCTGTTAAGTGCTAACAGGTCAGGTGGAATGGCTGAGTGTTTAGTCAGAGGGTGCGCTCTTGTCTAAAAGGGTTAGGTTTTTGGGAAATGTTCTGGTTTCATAATAATTTCAGCGCCGTGAGCGACAGCCATTGCAGTCAGCCAGGGTACAGTGTGTGTGTGTTTGCGAGGCGGACTTCAGAAACCTGTGGGCTGTATGAAATGTCGGCCCTCTTGGATGGATGCAGTCTGCTTGGTGACTCAATGACCTTCATTCCTCACTTGGGTCTGGCCTGTCTCATGTCTTATTAACTCCTCTGGCCTAATGGACAGGGGCCACGGCTTATTGAGCAACAGCTGGCCAGTGACGCCTCGTTCCTCTCGAAAACACTACAAACTCTCTGACTTTGACTCGCCTAAGAGGGTCGTCTCTTTTAGTCAACAAGCTTTTTCTTTCTCGCAACACAACTGCTACAAAATCTTATTGAAAACTTTTTTTTTTTTTTTTTTTTACCACAATATAATCTATTCTACTGTTACACCATTTAAAAGCTCCATTATTTTTATTTTCTCACATGAAATATACACAACTTCATTATTATTTGATTGCAATTAAGAAAGCAATTAGGTTTTGAAGGCTTTTATTTATTGATAATCACAATACTATTGATAATTTTAAATTCAATTTACGAAGCACGTTAGAGATAACAGATCAGTAGTCGTCTAATCGGGGACAATTAAACAGCGGGATGCCAGGTAATTGTAGTTAAGTATCTTATAAATTAGAAATCTTGCAGAAGTCTGAGTACTGTAATAACCTGTGTTTTAAAATATAATTTTTATATCGGCTCCCAAGTTGCTCATATTGATGTTTTTTTTATTTATTTAAATGTTTAAGATGCATTTAAATGTTTACAATGTCTAAATTAATTCGTCAGGGCTGCAACCAACGATTATTTTCATCGTCGATTAATCTGTCGATTATTTTCTTGATTAATCGATTATTTAATTGGTCTATAAAATGTCAAAAAGCGCTGAAAAATGTCGATCAGTGTTTCCCAAAGCCCAAGATGACGTCCTCTAATGCTTTGTTTTGTCCACAACTCAAAGATATTCAGTTTACTGTCATAGAGGAGTTAAGAAACCAGAAAATATTCACATTTAAGAAGCTGGAATCAGAGAATTTAGACTTTTTTTTCTTACAAAATCACTCAAACCGATTATTTGATTATCAGTATAGTTGGCCATTGATTTAATAGTTGATAACTAATCGATTAATTTTAGCAGCTCTAAAAGTCATAGTACTTGCAATGAAATACTAATATTGGCGTCAGGTTACATTTGACATAAACAGTACATTGTATTATCTGGGTTCAAAGTGTGACTGCACTGTAGCGCTTCTCTCTCTTAACGGTATGAAAACGGCCCTAAAACAAAGAAAAAACGTGCGGGAAAGGATATACGGAATCATTAAAGCAGTAATTAGCCCATTACGTGGGAAGGGAACAAGCAGGCTGCTTTGTGGGTAAATGAGTCAATTGGAGAGGATGCTCAGAGGAGAGGCGCTCCAGGCCCGGGAGCACGAAGACATCTGCTGGCCGCCGGGCCGTTGGGCCACAACAAAACAACCTGCTGCTAACACTCCCTCTCTCTCTCCCTCTCTCGCTACCTCTCTCTATCTCGCACATGTACGAACGCACACTGATGCACACTCACCACGCAAACACTCTGCCAGCTTTTCACACTGCCTCTCCAAGCTCGATATAAACAATAGGGCTTTTGTGCTTTCTCTCAATGCATGTTAATGGAGGGATGGGTGTTTTTGTCTTCCCTTTTTTTTTTTAAACAAAAATCTGTTCAATTAAAATTGGCTCCTGCCCTGGATATAATAAGGCTAATTTGCTAATTAGTACCATTAGTTAACGACAGAGGATCGGAAGCGAGCCGGGATCTGGGGATCTTCGCTGTATTGTGCTTGAGTCGGTTATGTTTGCTCGTCTCAGAGAGGAAGCGTACAAGCACATTATACATAAATCACAGGATTTAGTCATGCAGGATAGATGCAATTATAAGTCTATTTTTTAACTCGGGTCTTAACTTGTGAGAGAGGAGCTATTATGCTTATTTTCAGGTGCATACTTGTATTTTGGGCCTCTACTAGAACATCTTTACATGATTTAATGTTCTAAAAACGCTTTACTTTTCTCATACCGCCTGTGCTGTAGCACCTCTTTTCAAGCCCAGTCTGCTCTGATTGGTCAACTGAACCAAACTCTTCGGACAGCTTTGTTTGAGGGCGTGCCAAACTAGCCTTTATGCAAATGTGTTACTTGGTGACATCACCATGTTACAGGAGTAAAGGCGGGACTTCAAGCAAGGCGTTTCAGGCAGTTCAGGAGCAGTGTTTCTGTGGGGGAGAGTAACTCCCTTTGGCGTGGACTTTGGGTTTTGTAAATTTGCATATCTTTTACGTGCACAAAAACAAAATATATATATATATATATATACATTATAACACACTAAAGGAAAGAGAAAAAGCACAAAAGCATAATAGGTCCTCTTTAAGTTTGTAAAACAAGCAGAAGTATCAGTTTTACATTTCTAACGGATTTTATTTCCAGTGCTAATTTACATTTAATTTTGTTTCAGGCATACATCAGTATATAATTTCTGCTTCATTATTTTTAGTTTATTAAATGTATTTTGACCTTTTTGAAACATACACATATTATATATCTTAATTTAGGTTTAATTTAGTCTCTTCGAGGGAAAAACAGAACAAATAATTGCTCCACTTTGACTGAATACTGTGTTGTATTAGGAAAGAAATAGTCCACTGTCCTTAATTTAAAAAAAAGGTAAACTGTGCACACAGAGCACATTTCTAACTTCTAAATTGTGGAGGTTTTAGTGGAGGGCTTGGGAGCAGAGAGCACATAGACACAGAGCGGAAGTGTCCTGTGGTTGTGAGTTGTGATGGGAAGCGACAGCTCTCCTGCCGAGCCTGTAAATTGGCTTGGCGTATCACAGACACACAGCCACGCTACATCGCTCAGGTGTCACACCAGGGAAGCCGCTCCAGAAGAAAAATACCTTCCAAGCTCTGACTTTGATAGAGAGTAAACAGCACGACCGGCTTAGTGTTATTGAAAGAGAGAGGAAATTGTATAAGCACATACTCCCCTCTCCAATTCTGATATGTTCTCGCTGGATCGGATGATGGAGCGTAATATCGTACAATCACCAGGCTGTTTCTGTCTCGAGTTTTGTTGAGGTGAGAGGTAACATGACCTCGAGGAGTAAGCCCTAACCATCTGTAGGTGTCGTATGTAATACTTAAATTAAAAAAGGATTTTTTGTGTTGTAAGTGAGTGACAGGAAATGACCAGGTAGGATGCCATATATACAGTACGTCAGCCGTATACTGTATATGATGTTAAATGATAGCTTTTTGTGGAGATTACTGACCTGGGCAAAACACGTTACTTCATATGCACTCACTTTAATTAAGTTGAAACAAGGTTAAAACCCAAATCCTTAAATTAATTTTGGCATCATTTGTTTTAATTTGCCCTCTTGTTCATTGGATGTAAGATATTAGTCTCTCTTAAATAACTTCTAATGCAGGGGCTTATGCACTATTTAATACAGTAGATTATGTCTTGTAAATGCTGCAAATGTCTTTTTATATTGACAATGTATTTGATGTGAGTCGAGCTACAACATTCATTGTATCACCGTGACCATATCAAGCAGAATTGGGGCTTTAAAGTCAGAAAGACAATACCTCTTTTGTTTGATAAACATATGCAATATATTTTATCCAAATCCATGTGTTTGCCCAAGCCTCACATGGAATATTCTGGGAAGTGTTGACACGATGGCAGCATGATGAAATGAGGGGAAATACGTAGTTGTGAACGACAGAACCCCACAGTCTCTTATGAACAGCTCCTCTCTGATCTGGGTGGACCCACACAGAGCTGATTTATTGACACCTGCACCAGGTGCAGCAGAGCTCGCACGAGTTGTTCAAAAGGGGGACGTATTTGCTGAGGTAAATGTTCACAGGAGAAAAAGTTGCATCACTGTTGACACATGAGACGTTGCTGTGACTCACGCTCTCCATGTGTGGGTGTAACATCCCCTGTTCGAACATTGTAAATTGCATTTGGTGCAAATGTTTTCCAAATCAGGCCTGTAGTTTAGAACAGACATTGTTTCCTTGATTAAACTCATTTATTGTTACATCAACCAAGAAGAATCGCTGTTGAGTTCGAGACTGATGACATTAAACATCCACATATGAAATAGCAATCCTGTTTGTCATTTAATGATACCAAACACACTGGGAGTGCACACGTTTTTCAGTTCTTCAAATGTTAATCACACCATCAATCATACCACATTAAACAGTTTGCTGATAAATACATAATACTTGCTTTCCATTATTCTTGAACACTTGAACCTGGAGATTCGCAACCTTTTGGGCAAATGGCCCTGAGTGACCCCATTCTTATTCAACCTTATTATGCCCACAGCACTTTGTGTTTCATTTTGTTACATCACAATGTGTCTGGAATAGAGCTGGGAAGTAGGAGCAGCTGCTGGTTCTGGGAAGTAGATTTCCCACTCTGAATGCCCATTAAAGGAACAGCATTTAGGGGATATATTGGCAGAAATGGAATATAATATTATTAAGTATTTTTTCTTAAATTTATAATCACCTGAAAATAAGAATCTTTTTGTTTTCGTTAGCTTAAAATGAGCCATTTATATCTACATAGGGAGCGGGTCCTCTTCACGGAGCCGGCTGCCATGTTTCTAAAGCAGCCCGGGAAGGACAAACCAAACACTGGCTCTAGATAAGGACATTCGCATTTTTGTGTTTTCACGTCGGCCACAGTAGTTCTCCTACATGCATGAGAAGTTTCAGTTGGTTGCAATCTGAAACTTCACCGCTATATGCCGCCAAATCCTACACACTGCACCTTTATGGAGAAAATTAATAGGACTTTTACTTCTGAAACCAGGGGCACCTGAAATCCTCCCACTTTGCAACTCTATGACACATTGTAAGCTGCTCATACTGGTTGTCCAGCAGGACTGCTTTAAAAATTACTGAACAGTAGAACCAGTCACTTTTTTTTAGGAATTTTGTTCACCAGATGAATATCAGAAAACCTTACACTGGGTCAGCTCCCAAGGTTGGGAAACTCTGCATTAACTACGCATCTTTAAAACCACATATCCAGGATACATTTCCAACACTACCTTGAACCCTTCCCCACCCTATCCTGTCTATTCTCTGCCCCACTTCCTCCTCCATGACCATCTCCATGCCCTGCCCCAGCACTCACCTGAACCTCTGAGCCTGGTGGTGGAGGGGGCCTGGGTATCGGCGATTGGGGGACTGGTAGAGTTGTGACAGAAGGGCTTGGCTGGTCTTCTGGCTGGGGTTGTTGGCGAACTTGACCGTGATGGGCTCGGCGGCACCTGATGGCTTCTGTCCATTCAGGCCCTTGATGGCCTCCTCAGCCTCTATCCTCTTATCAAAGCGGATGAAGCCCACACCTCGGGAGCCACCTGCGGGGCCAGCAGATCAAAAGAAAACACAGGCCCCTTTTACTTTACAGAGTTTAGACAGAAACATCAATGGTCCATACATGTGTACTATGTGTTTGGCTAATTTTTAGGTCTGTCCTCAACCAAATAAAGTCGTAATCGACTAACACTTGTTGACTCATCGATTAGTTGAGTTAATCGACAGATCTGTAAAACTGAGTTTCTCAACAAAGAATCACACAAATGCACCACATTCAATGTTGTGTTTACCAGAGATGTGATCAGTTTCTTTGGAATAAGTAATTCAGCATGAAAAAAGGATAAAAATACAACTAATCGACTAAAGAAATCTTAGTTGACTAAGACCAAAATGGCCGACTAATCGACTATGCAGCCCAGTTGCGCAAAAAGGCGTGTGAATGACGAGACAAAAGCGTCTAATAAGAACGCCATTCTTGCTTTAGGCGTGTCATTTGTATCCCATGTAATCTGCACTGACTGCAATGTGAATATGCAAATGTGAATGTGAATAGTGAGAAAGACTTCTTATTGAGGAGGATGGGTCCACTGGTGTTTTGGTTTGTAAGCTACATTAGTGACGTTAATGACAGTTGTGATGTGTTTTTAGTGATGTTTGTGACGTGTTTTCCGTACTTATGTTACGTTATTTCTGTACATATTATACATATTAGTTTACGTACTTATTTTAAGGCCAACCATGATGTTTTTCCTAAACTTAACTAAGTGGATTTGTTATCCCCTGCTGGTACTGCACCTTCATACACTCATTTAATATTCACGCCGCGGGGAGGAAAAACATGACACTGACAAGCTATCCTTTGGCTATCCTTCGGCATGATATCGGGTTGGACTAAGAGGGGACAGCCCTACTAATCATTTTATGTCCAGTCCAACAATGTTAAACACTTCTTTCCGAAGTAGTCCTTATACTTTTGCACACTTCACCGAGCTCATCCCCTCTGAAACTAAACCCAATGCGCTGCTTTGAACACAATGATTTACAGTAGGTTTGCAGAAAGAGAGAAGATGAGTAGTGTAATAGTAACACATACACACCAGCTAAAGACTGAGCATATGGGGCTGCATTGTGGCATTGGCCCCGAGTCTGTTTAAAGCCACACAATGCATGCTAGCTCCAGTCCCAGTCAGCCACACACACACACACACACACTCTTCATGCATTGTTCTCAGTGACATTTGAGCCGTTTCCTTGGAGATATTTTTTGACTGCCACCTGAGAGGAACATTTAGAGCCGTGCTTCATGGGTGGTGCTTTATTGGTGTCTGTGAATGCTCCGTGTGCGTCGCCGACTGTATATACAGTACATATATGCATGTGTGTATGTGGTATCTATTAATGGATGCTGTGCCTTGTTTTAATGAGGCTGCCTAGATGGCCCAGAGGATGCTCGTTCAGTGACAGCGGCACTCTGCCGAAGAGACTATTTACATAATACTGTGTGCACACAGGCATGTCTGTGTGACTCAGACTGAATAAAAGAGAGGCAGAGAGAAAGAGGGGAATTTTGTGTTTGAGCATCATTGTGTGCAGTCTCTTTTCTCGCACATAAAAACCCTCCTTATTGTTATTCCACATTTTTGTACATGCCGTCCCTCTCCCCATCTCTTTTTTTTTTATATTTCCTGCTGGATCGTCTCATGGCGCTCGCTCCCCTGAATTCTTATTCGGAGGAGCACCTTGACCGTCTCACTCCCCCTTTTGTTCTCTTTTTCTCTCCAGGACACAGGCAGCACAAGGTTATTTACTTTACAGCCCGGCTGCCAAATAAAAAGCTACTCTGTGAAAGCCAATCATTGATGAAACATGTCTTATATATCCTTTTAAGTCTAGTATTGGACGTAAAATTAAGGGAATTTCAGGTCAGGCTTATTACCTTTTGCTTTTTTTATTTACAGAAAGGATTTTGGATGTATTTCAAAAATGATATAATTAGGGTTGTCAAAGTTAACACGATAATAACACGTTAACGGAATTTTTTTTTTTACACCACTAATTTCTTTAACGCATTAACGCAACTTGCAATTTTTAAGTTGTAGTGGGCTCAGTTTTAAAGCTAGAGTGAAGATACCTGTACCATATGAAACTAGAAAACCTAAAGAATCCAATGGTACCAACATTTTCAAAGGGGTCCCTTGACCTCTGACCTCAAGATATGTGAATGTAAATGGGTTCTATAGGTACCCACGAGTCTCCCCTTTACAGACATGCCCACTTTATGATAATCACATGCAGTTTGGGCAAGTCATAGTCAAGTCAGCACACTGACAAACTGACAGCTGTTGTTGCCTGTTGGGCTGCAGTTTGCCATGTTATGATTTGAGCATATTTTTTATGCTAAATGCAGTACCTGTGAGGGTTTCTGAACAATATTTGTCATTGTTTTGTGTTGTTAACTGATTTCCAATAATAAATATATACATACTTTTGCATAAAGCAAGCATATTTGCCCACTTGATGAAAGTATTAAATACTTGATAAATCTCCCTTTAAGGTACATTTGAACAGATAAAAAATGTGCAATTAATACGCGATTAATCAGAATTAGCTATGGACATTCATGCGATTAATCGCGATGACATGTTCAAATCGAATGACAGCCCTAGATATAATACACAAATCTGTCTGAAAGTGAAGATATTAGGAATAAAATTTGCAGCACGAGCCCCCTTTTTATTCTTATTTTTTACTTAGAAGGACTAAGTGGCTCATTTGCACTTTTTCTGCAATTTTCTCGGCTCTTTCAAATACTGGAATTGTTTTCTTTCGCTGTCAACATTGCAGAAGGACCTCATTTACTGTAAACTATGGTGATCAGTGTCCTTCTGCAGCAGTAAACAACTTTTGGGATTAAAAAAGGCCAAAAGTGAAAACGATGACCACTTAGTTTGTAGTTTAGGTCTGTAATCAAGGTTCTGACTCAGACACAAAGGAACAATCTTAACTGACCACACACACTCACAAACAGACCTAAACCACAGCATTTGCCTTCCTCCTGCTGGATGATCTCATTAACTGCTATTCATTGTAAATTATTCTGTTTTGTTCTCTCTTTTTTTACCTTTCTGGCTCCTTCTCCCCTGACAGGCTTTCACAATTTCCCCTTCCTTACTTCCTTTTGTGCCAGCTCTGTACCTGTACATTTTAATTAGCTTGTCAGAAACAGAAAAATAACAATTCTAATGGGATCTACACAGTGCAAACAATAACCATCGCTGTTCCTCCGGTTTCCTTCATTTATTACTGTAGTTGTCATGCGTGTGCTGTATGAGAGGTAAAATAGGGGTCACTGCTGTGTCTGAGGGGAGAGCTGTTTTTGAGTTACACTCAGTGAGTGTGATTGGTAGTCAACCTTTTTTTTTGATTTTTAACTTTACTAAGCATTAAAACTCATCCAACACCCTGCTTCACCTTGATAATTGGAATCTGTCCAATTTCACAACAGTCTACCGCTGCAAGGCACTTAGCTACTCCAAAAGGCTTGCTCAAGGGCACCTCAGCGGTAGTTAAGGAAGAGGAGAGCATTGCTCATTCACTTCCTCCGCCGAGACGAGGGAGGGGAAGAGAGGACTGTATTCGTCCTTTTAATCCTCACACTTGTTTGGCATTGAGCTGGTTCTGGCTGGAGGGCCTCTGGACAAATGCTCGGCATACTGATGAAGGCACGGCTCAAGCACACACATACATACACGCACATGCACATACTCAAGTGATAACTTGAAGAGGTGCTGTTGAGAATGAAGTGTGAAAAGAGCAGTGGAGATGTCCGTGATCATTTAACAATCCTCCGTGACCAATTGGAAAGTGTGAATATGTGTGTGTGTGTGTGTATATGTGAGAGGTTAAACATTCCTATGTGTGTACTTTTGTGTGCAGAGAGTGCCCCAGCTACTCTTGTCCTTGAGTTTGTACAATAACCTTGTAGGAGAGGTGAGAGAGGAGAGGTGGCAGTTGACCCCATCACCCATAATTTTGCCTAACAATACGTGTGTGTGTGCATCATCTCTTATTTGTGTCTACACACTAGTGTATCCAGGGCAGACTGGAGCAGTCTGGGAATATGATTTACATTCAGAAGAGAGTGGTGCAGGAATGAGTCTTAAAACCTGGAATAGAGTTAGCATTTTTGCACTTCCGGTTCCCTCGTCTCGAAGTCAATGTTTCTTTTTTCTTTTTTGGTTTTTAGTTTGATGCCTGAAATTAAAGTCTGTGGTTAACAAAAGCTTAAGAGATTTTAATGTTTTGTTCTACG
Source organism: Sebastes fasciatus (assembly GCF_043250625.1). NCBI lineage: Eukaryota > Metazoa > Chordata > Actinopteri > Perciformes > Sebastidae > Sebastes > Sebastes fasciatus. Next base: position 17,298,684 of record NC_133799.1, read on the forward strand.
ATATAAAAAACGTCGGTAAATACCCCACTTGTGAATTTTGACGTTTTTACGTGTCTTAAAGAAGGCGGTTGCTAACAAGTGGCTAAATTTATAAGTTTCTGCTCCAGGTTTCTTCCCACTAATTGGGGAGTTTTTCCTGGCCACAGCGCGCTTGCTGGATCTTGTTGGGTCTCTAGACGATGGTGCACGGTCTAAGACCTGCTCTATATATAAAGCGTCTTGAGATAACTTCTGTTGTAATTTGACGCTATACAAAAATAAATTGAATTGAATTGAATTAAATAAATGAGACTACAAAACGTCATCACGCCGACTCGTCCACCTTTACTGCCTTGTTGTGTATACTTCGGTTCATGCGACCGTGGTGATGCAGTTCATTAATCATAAAAGTGGTGTTCATTTGTGAAGATTATCTTGCTGATCAAAGCGTTTGTTGCCACAGAGCTCATTTTCTGCAATAATCCAAAACCCAATTGTAAAATCCCATTGGCTTTCTGTTGAGGGGAACCCAGGGCGATGCTAACTTCCAGGTTGGCCTACAAAAATACGTCATCCTTGCCCCACTCTATAAGAGTAAGCCTCTATCAAGAGCGCTAACAAGTTCAGGTAGTGAAATAGAACAGATGTCCTTGGCTCACACGCAGAAGAGTGGAGTCGGCCTTCAGTCACAATTCAAGGTTGTGCTGAGAAACACTCCTGATTTACTCCGTTCAGTATCACTCAAGAGGAGGAAAGGGTCAGTGTGAAGGAAAAAATAACTAATGGAGTGAAATGTGACCTAACACAGATGTGGGTGACGATGTACAAGCGGCCAGCATCAATCAGCATTGACTTTTCTGCTGGTTTGATCTGACCATCTGTTATTTCTTTTTCCTTGACTTTTGCTTTGAATACCTTTTTTTTTTTTTTTTTTTTTAACCACCCTGAAAAAACGTGTGCCTCAAAGTGATATACAAATAATGAGTCTTTTGCTTATCATTATTATTAGCCTTTAGGGGGAGAGACTATCTCTTTATGATAATGCATATCAGAATAATAAACAAAGTTTAACTTAAATTGAGGTTAAAAATGCATTTGACTTTTGATTTTAAAGATAATTCCTCACATTACTGCTAATGCTGAATGTATCTTTATATCACGAGATTCACCAGGCATCACATTAGTGTGTCAGATACTCCGTAACTGTATTGATGTTTAATGTGTTCTGAAGTTGTCGCATCACATCAAATCAACGGTGCAACAAAAAAATGACTGAAAGACAGAGCAGGATTGTCTTCACTTTCATCTTTGTTGGTTTTCCAGCATTAGTTTGTTAAATGATAAGGTGGGCACTGTCCCATTTTAAAACACAGAAACCAACAATGTGTTATATGTTTTTGCCTTCAGTTAGTTTCACTTTCGTTAGTCTGATTGACAGATGGTTCATCCAATCACCTGCCAAGGATATTTTGAAAATGCCTGCCCTTTTCCAAACAGTTTCCAATGACTGCTTCTCAGATGGTTCTGTGAAACAAACCCTCTGATGAGTCAGGCTAGACTTTCCTATCTACCCTCATATATCTTTCCTACACACATCTTTCCTGCATAGTCACATATGTTCAGGCTGATGATATAGAGTATATCTTTAAAGATGCTTCATAAATATATAGTTTCATATTTTGAATAGTTAAAGGAGCAGTGTGTAGGATTTGGCGACGTCTAGGGGTGAGGTTGCAGATTGCAACCAACTGAAACTTGTGCCAAGCGTGTTGGAGAAATACTGTGGTTGATGCGAAAACGTGAATGGCCCTATCTAGACCTAGTGTTTGGTTTGTCCGTTCTGGGCTACTGTAGAAACATGGCGGCCAGCTCCGTGAAGAAGACCGGCTCCGTATGTGGATTTAAACGCTTCATTCTAAGGTAACGAAAACACAATTATTCTTATTTTCAGGTGATTATACACAAAAAAAACATACTAAATTAATATTATATTTCATTTCTGCAAATAGATCCCCCTAAATGCTATACACTGGCCCTTTAAGCAACTCCCTAAACAGCATGGCACTGTAGTTTTTACTAAACATTACTCAAAAACAAGTCAAATAGTGCATTTGTTGGGCACTATTTTCATGTTTTGTGAGTAGTATTCATAGCAGCAGGAGAGTCTATGTGGGATTGACTTAAAATAAACTACGACACCCATGTTCACGGTTATGAATGAATATGTCACAGAGTTTGACGATGTGACTCATTGTTGTTTTTAATAGCTGGACAACAATGGAGATTTATGACACAGAGGCTCCATCAGGCTTTGGCTGCATGGGCAACACTTAGTCAGTAGGATCAACAAATTGTTGCTTTTGTTCTTTTGATGGCGTTTGTTCAAAATAAGAAAATCTAGAATATCACCAGCCTCATCCTTAGAAATTATCCTGGTATTTATCTGAGAGGAAAAACTACTTGCGGATGAAATTAATGAACTAGTTTTAAATGAATAATCGGCTCCATGAATCCAACTCAGGGTGTATTCAGCTGTTTTTTTTATTACCATTCTGTCATGCCATATTAATGTAGTAAACCTTGAAGAGAGTTTATTTTCCTCCCGTTAAACATTATAACAAAAACAAACTTGCAATCTACGAAGCAAGCTGCCAGTCGAGGGAGTCCAACCTAATGACTGTCCTTTCAACCAGCCCCAGAAGCCTGGGCTACTTATCAACCACCAGCCAGCCATACAGGCAACATTAGAGCACAATGTACTTACTAAGGTACAGCAATCTGTCTTTCTCACTCTCTCCCTCTCTTCTTCTCACTCTCTTTTTTCCGCTCTCCCTTTCCTCCACAGTAATCAACAGCGGCTTATGTAACTCTCTCTACCTGTGCTTATCTCTCCCTAACACACACCGACAGGCACATTGGCTGCCTTACTAATAACACGCTACTTCAATCTGGGGAGGAGGGAAACAGGGGGACGAGGAGCGAGTGCAGGAGCGAAGGCAGGAATGAAAAGGAGAAAGGGAAAGAGTGGGAACGGAGGAGTGAGGAAGGAAAGGACAAAAGGAGAGAAGGTGATGGAGGAGAATGTTAGGAGGTGACAGTAAAAGGATGATGATGATGAAAGGAAACAGTGCTATTCTTGCTTGCTCCTGCCCAAACAAAGCCGCTCTTTTCTCTAAAACCCACTATCATTTCCCCAAACACTGACTGACTGACAGAGAGAAATGACTGCTCCTCTGAGAGACCAGAGAGGAGAGTGGTGAGAAACCTGACTGTTAGGTAATGAAAGACACACTTTCTTTCTCTCTTAAACTCACAGTTTCATGCATCTAGTATGGCTGGGACGATACACCTATCTCTCGATTTGATACTATCACGTTACTTGTGTGCCGATTCTATATGTATAGTGATTTTTAAGTATTGCAATTCTAAAAGTATTGCGATTTATTACGATTTTTGTTAACTTTTTTTACACTAGACCATGGAAAAAAGTTGAATCATACACATCTAGGGACTTTTACTTTGGAAAATATCTAAATTAATATAGTAATAATGTTTGATTTGCAGCATGATATGTCAGTCAGAGACGTCCTGAAGTCAAATATGTCAGTTATTGTCAGGCATTATTAATAAATAAAATAAATATATTTTTTCGAGCAACCCAAAAATACAAGAATTAAAACATTTCCCTCACTTTTAGTTCACAAATTAGTGATGTTTTCTTTTTAATTTATAAGGGACATGTAATGTTTTATACTTCTGGTGAATATAATCCAATCAATCTTATTTCCATATATGTATTTTGTATATACAGTTCCCTTTGTTAACACGTCATTTTGAAAACCAGACGTAGTCACACGTGTATACTTCCGCTAACTTTGCCAAGTCTGTCGCTAGCTGTCCCGTAAGCTCAGTGTCAGCTCCATCGGGGCCATTTGAATGCATTTAACAGAAATGTCAGTATATGGGGGCTCTACAGTTGTAGCGTCGGCCGATTTGACCACGGAGATGCGAGTGACGGCTGTCTTAACCGCACGTTACCGCAATACGATAACGTTTCCTGTCTATTACAGAGTTAGCATAACTAGCTCTGCTTTTCCTGGTAATGAGTGAAACCCAAAGGCTTTCCATACTTTACTGTAAGTGTAGTGTTTAACACGTTGGATTTAATATGTGAGGGTTCAAGTTGTATCCACGTGGAGCCTCCGCCGTTTTCTGCTTCGCTACCGGCTGCGGTTTGTTTTGTTTTGGTTTACGGATACGGAACAGATCTGAAGTCACGTCACTATGATTACAACAATAAAAGCAGTAACTTCCTTCTACCCCCGCATAGTCTCACATGAAGCAAATATATCGATTCTGACATTAAAAATTGAATTTCGAAATCGTAAAAAACAATTGCGATACATTTGTGAATCGATTTTTTTTTCACACCTCCAGCATCTAGTGCATTGTATCCTTGTAAGCATGGCAGGCCCATGCACTCACCGAGACAGACACATGCACTGATGCATGCGTACATGAGCAAAATCTTCAAATGTTTTCAGATGCTCCGTCTCCCATCCTTTTATCTTTTACTTGAGAAGCTATATTGTGCCAACTGTATCAAATGACAAGACTTGTCTTTCCAAAAGACGTAATAATATGGCAGAGACAGAAAGAAACCCTATTCCTGCTATGGTCTAATTATGGGGAGAAAAAGAAAGGCAGTGTCCTTGTTTAAAGTAACATTAGTGTGCCTGGGTACAGATGGCGTTTGAAAAAGCAGCGTGAGGAGAAACGAGGAGACTTTGAAGAGTGGAGGTGCCCCGTGCTTTAGCCTCTGTCAGAGCAGAGCTTCAACCATCTGTCTAATGTGCGTGCGCGCATGTATCGACGTGCATATCTGCATGCGGTTGTGTGTGCATGCGTGTCGGCTACCACAGAGACAGTATGCACTCTAAAGATTACGGGGGTGGGGGGGGAGGGGGGGGGTGGGAGAGAAAAAACTAAAGGCAGAGAGACGATAGTACGAGTCAAGGCTGCAGCCGTCCAACCTAGAGGGTGCACCTCTCCGCTCGTATTACCTTGACCGTTCTGTTCTCTACTGAGTACAGGGATTCAGTGAGGTGTCAGTCTGAAGGGGAACATCCATTATTCAAGTCAAGAGAGGAGAGAACATACCAACCGTACAGAGGAAGGGTAATTCGTTTGAGGAAAAAAAAATTGTGCAAACATGAACGGTCCGAGTACCAGAAGGAATCAAAAATCAAACTGTAGAGCCGTGCCGGTTTGTGAGGAGACTACTAGGGCTCCATTTTTACGGCACCGGAAAGACTAGTGGCATTTCCCTGACCTTGAAACGCATGTTGTTTTGGTATTATTGTACCGAGCACAGCAGGCGTGATGGCACAAAGGTGGAAGGAGAGGCAAAAGGAGACGGGAGGTCCATGCAGATGAGGCAGCACAGAGACATGTTGGTGTTTTAGTGACAATTTGCTTTGTCGGTGCACTGAGAGTAGAAGGCTGCATCTGATTTCATTGTTCAGGCTGTTCTCATACACCATTGATAGTTACACCTACCCCTTCAACTAAGTAGTTTTGTTGCCTAAACCTAACCAAATAGTTTCCTGTGAAGATGGAAATTTATTCTGAAAAGACTGGAGCGGAAATTTGATTCACGTGTTGCTGGACATTCACAGGAAAACGCACAAAAATTGAGGAATAACTTTTCATAAGACATCATACGACATGTTGTATGAGGATACATTGCATTGTTGCATGATTTTTGAGCTGATCATTTTGCAGATTTCACCAGTAAGGGCAAACTACATGCTAAAGAATAAGACTGAATAAAATAAACAATTTTGATTTAATATATTCCAACCAATAGTCACATTTAAATTTAATTTGTTATTGTGTTATTCCTCATTTTTCGTGTGTTTTCCTACGAATGTCCAGCAGAACGTGTCAATTTCTACTCGTTACATGCATACAGTCTTTACAAAATAAAGTCCTGTCTTCACAGGAAACGGCTTTGTTAGGATTAGGCAACAAATCTTATCAGCTTCAGGAAATTATCGCAGTTTGGATTAAAATAATTCAGGAAGTGGCGTAACTTAAGTACGGAAGTTACGTGACAAATAAATTAACGTTGACATCTTCTTTCACATGGAATACAAAAACCAGCTTCTCGGGCTAAAAGTTTGGTGTTTTTTTACCCACCCATCAAACCCGACATCCTCCATACACGGCATTTGTCGCTCTTTATTCTTCCTGGTCCACGATTACATGGATTACATATGAATTGATTTAATGACATATATACGAATTGCAGTACATTGCTTTCTGTAGGTATAGCTACAAATGGTGTATGAGAACAGCCTGTCCAACCAATAGTCACATTTAAAAATTCATTGAGAGAATGCCAGTAAAGCAGTCTGTACTGCAGATGATTGAACAACTGTGCCATTTGAATGAAAGCTTCCCCAGTTTATGAAATCACTACAGCCATCTAAAAGCAGCAGGACAAATATGGGTGTCCAATCTGTACCCTCTAACTTGAAAAATAAAAAAAACAGTAAAAAGTGCATTTTATTATGCACGATATTGTGTATCTTGAGTGAATCATAAGAAAACAAGCACCAGGCTGCTGCAGAATATAACAGTCACAGATGTCTATGAACAAATACACACATGAAAGCGGTCAGTTATAACTTCCTGGGGAGACTTTTGAGTCTCTCCAAGCTGTTTGTGTGTCTCTCTCCCTCTCCACATCTAAAAACACCACATTACAAGGGACAGCAGCTGTGTGTGCTTTCTGGCTTTCTTTCCAAGTTATCTGGCAGAAGTGGTGTTTCTGTTGTACTGATCTAAAATAGCTTTGGTTAGATTTTACAGAGGTGAGTCACAAAGCAATTGCTTGTGAACATCATAACATTTTTTACAGCCTCCAACAGAGTCAGTAAGTGCACACGACAGTTCCTGTGTCGATCCGAGTCCAAATAAAAAGCACACCAAACACGACACGACCAGACTTTCAATACCTCCGTAAATTCAACTTTAAAAGGCACATCATGTGCTTCTGGCAGCATGTTTGTAATGCTGCAGGTTTGTGCATTGAACTTCTCAAACAATGTCATGTTTCCTTGTCTGGGCGTTGACATTCTTTCTGCAGAATACAACTTGGCAATAAATAATACCAACGTGTTAGAAAAGCTTTCAAACATGGATTCCAGCAAAAATGTCAGGGTAACTGAACCTTAATTTAATGCTATTTTGATCAGGAACAACTTGCCTATTATACAACCGCTCAATGCCAGATAATTATTCATCAGTGTGCAAAAAACACACTTGTTATTAGCAACACTGGCAATCACCATCTTGAGTTGCATGATGCCATGAACGCTTGCGTCTTGTTGCCATGGGAATCGTTCCCATTGCTACCTTTCCATCCCACATGAAGGGAACTCGGCATCAGCCTTTTCACAGCCGATCCTTACACACACTGAGCAGCAATTTGGTTTCACATCAGAGGCAGCGTTTGTAGAAGCCAAGTACTGTATGAGGATCGATTGTATTTGCAGTCATTGATCAGGTAAGCATTGACCTCGGCTCGCATTCAGGTCCGGGATGAGGAACTAGGAATAGCCAACTATCGATCGGAAGCTGTCTCTGATATCATATCTGTTTCAAACTGAGGCGAGCTTAAACCAGCAGTTGGAGCACAAGATTACGGCCTGGCTGCCGTCCCTGAAGGTTAGAAAGAAAGGAAGGCCAGCACTATTTGCACTCATAAAGAGATAAAATATGCTTATCCATTCAGAAGGAATCGATAGACAGAGGAAGAGAGAGAGGAAGGCGAGGGGAGAAGAGGAAGACATGGAGAGAGAGAGAGAGAGAGAGATCCTTGTCAAGTCGATGTTGTGTTCGCTCTCTGAGTCTCTGGGGCAATTTGGCACTTTTAGTGGATTTAGTTTCTGTTCTGCTGCCTCTGACTGTGAATGATGCTAACCGAGATGTTCTTAAAGTTCCTTCTTGTCTTTATGAACAGAAGAGTGACTGCAGGGTGCATCCTGTTGATGAGGAGGTCACTTAGAGAACAGACTTTGTGTTCCCAATTTAGCAGAGCAGGAACTGGGGATCATCAGCCCATCTGCTGATGGTCACTGGAGAACATCCGTTACTTCAACAACTTCATGTAGCATCGCTGTCTCTATGCATCACTCAGCCTACTCTATTTCTGTGGACAACGTTAGGGCGTGTCTCAAATCAGTCCCTAGTTCAGTAGAAACAGTGAATCACTGAGTGAATTGGATTTCAGACACTCATTAGGTCTCTTATTCAATAAATATGGGGACAGTGGTGAGTCACTGATGACCTGCGACACGACTTCGAGGCACCACATGATAATGAGGTCATAACAGCAACATACAGTATGTCCCTCAATTCAAGAAGGATTGTTTTAAAAAGACTTAAAAATAAACTGTAGCTGTAACAATAATCACACTAACTACGTTTACATGCACAACATATTCAGTTTTTTGCCCTTATTATTAGGTGTGTTTCTCCTTCCGTCCAGAAATGCAGGCTTTTCTTTTGGGCTTGCATCTCTGCAAACTGTCGGCTAGTTGGATTGTGTACACCACAAAGAGCTGGCTGCAAAACAGGCAAAACGCCGTGTGTTGCAAACAGCCGTAAAACCCCCGATTGAGACGCGTATTCCGAATGCGCTGTATACATGTCCAAAGAATGCTCCTAATACCTGAATAATATTGCCATATCCCACATGTCATAATCGGAAAATGCTCCATTCGGAATAAGACCTGATTCAGAATATCCAAACAGAATATGCTGTTTACATGACCCCTATCAAAATCTGAATATTGTCATATTCGGAATAATAGTGGAATATTACTGTGCAAGTAAACGTAGTCACTGTTTTCTTCTCGAGGTACTTTTTTCAGCATTGTTACCGGTGCAATATTGACATGAAGACATCCGGAGGCTGACTATCTGCTGGACAGTGCTCCACTTTTTGGACCACAAACCAGTCTGACACAATCTGTCTCTGTCTCCCTCTTCTCTTTCTCTGCCTCTCCTCTCTCGTTCTGTACTTACATTTTTGGCAGCCACAGGAGGGTTTTAATTTGCAGCCTACTTCTGTCTTAATGGCAGCGAGTGTGTGGGTGTGTGTGTGTGTGTGTGTCTTGTGTGCGTAATGCCTGTACAGTAACCCAGAGAAGAAAAAGATGAGTCAATGATGTCGGCATACTAATCTCAGGGCCCTTCTAAAGTCCTCCATGTTTTTAATCACCAGCAACTCTAACATCTAATTGATCATTAACATTTCTCCTGCTGATCCTTAACCCTCTGGGGACACCTTTGCAGAACATCTCTTATTATTATCTTTGTGTCTTTGTGTGTGTGCATGGTACAGTAGGTAGGGTGATAGTGAGGACAGCAATTACTGTAGTTGTTGGTGTTAGCAGGCTCACAGTGTTTAAACACCTCCTGCTCTGTGTAAAACAGTGTACTGACCAGTGATGAATCCACCGTCTACATGCTACAAGAGAAAATCTGTATGTCTGGTCATGATAGCTGTAGCCAGGTAGCTCGGACCAGCCAGTAGCACTTTTTACTAGCACCATTAGATGAAGTAAGTTGGGTTTGGTGTGTCATTTACATTAATTTCATTTAAAGCTACTTTAACCTCACTTCAACTTTCATTTGTCCCTGTGGACAAAAGCGGTAGTGTTTCCGAGCACCAGAGTCCCTTTAGAAAACCTCTCATTTTACTGACAGTCTGCCCTGCGTCATCCTGATTCTGGTTCTCCCGTCTCTTAAATTGAGACTGTTTCATAACCAGTTAAAGGTTCCTCATTATAACTTTAATTAGAAGCCATGTTGTCATTTTTTAAAGTTGCGTCAAACATTTGGCTGTGTACTGTACTCGGGGAAAGAGTGGGGTTTTACCTAAATCCTTCAAATGAATGCATGATTTAAAAATGTATAAAAATATACCATAGTAATTTGGAATATATCATCGTAAATATTTGATTTCGCTGTGGTTGTTAATATCCGAGTTTGATCTACCAAACTAATCCAAGTCCAGATTAAGTGTCAGCTTTAAATCACAGGATGTGAAAAGGAACACACATTTAGTATTTTCCTTTGATCTGGGTGCTCATATTATTCCTAATGGTGGAAGAAGGTAGCCGCTGTAGCACTTTATCTGGACATGAACAGTCCAGTGCTTTAAAACTGATCTTGTGCCAGTCAAGAATTAACTAAGGATTCAATTTATAGATCGGGCCCAATAAATTATTGGCTGATAATAGGAAATTTACATTATTATGTATTACTCTGATAATTAAATTATAGACAATAGATTATCGACTGATAATACGAAGCCAAATTTCTTCCATTGACTTAACAAACACAGCATTTACAAACTCCGATTCAGTAGGTGGCGCTACTGTATGCACCTTTAAAAATTGGTTTACAATCCACCGATATACACAAAGAAGAAGAAGAACAAGTGCAGCATGCTGAGTAGAGAGCTAAACATGTTGTCGCTGGTGTGGATGTTTTGAGGAAAACACGATTGCATTTTGTAATAAATTTTTTTGATGTACTTTACTAGAAAAGAATAAATGAGCATTTGAAGAGTCAGAACCGTTGTTTGTTTTTGTTGTGTAAACGATAGTGAGTGAGATTTTGGTTAGGTCAGTGCTATGGAATATTAAATCATTAATATTTGCTCACTACATCTTAGCCTTTCTTACCCTCAGGTGTGCAAAAAGTACAGGTTATGAACTTCTTTTTAAAATACAAGAATGTGAAATTATCGGTTATCTTATCGGCCATGAGAAGCAGGTAATTTTTGGTTATCATATCAGCTTAAAAAATCCACATTGTGCATCCCTAGAATGAACACAGTGAATTCTTCAGTCTCTTGTGAACCCAAGCTTTGGCGAATGCATCAAACCGTTGCCTTCCTGTGAACAGTACCACCTGTGTTGGAATGTGTTTTATTCATGCCATGGTGTCCTGAGCTGGGAAGCTAAAAATCAGAGATGTGCATGTGGTTGTGGTTGAGCACATATGTTTTTCTGTGGCCTTGCTGTGTGTTGCGTGACTATGTTGCTTTGCAGCGAGTCCCCTGGGTCTCAGCAGCATGGTGGTATGACAGGTCTGTTAGTAGAGACAGATCTGCAGGAGATGTGCCCACCTCATCTACATGTGTGTTGATGAGGGTAGAAATAGCCCACCTTTCCCTTCCACTGCTCCCCTCCTTCGCTTCCTCCCTCTTCTCATTTCCTCTCCTTTCCACGTCTCTGCCCATCTACGCCCTCTCTTACTTGCTTTTCTTCCCATTTTCTCTACCTCCTCCCCCCTTGCCTACACTCCCCCTCCTGTCTCCTCTCCTCCTCTCCTTTGTTTTCCTCTCCTCTGCTTTCCTCTCACCATCTCTCCTCGCTCTGCTCAGTGTGTATAGACAGGCGTGCACTTCACCGCCAGCAGTGATTTATTCTGCTTAGGCAAATGAGTGTGGCTTACAGCATGCTGCTGCCTTTCTGCTTCATCAGTACACATTGCACATAACACTGGAGCAGGTTGCAGCCTGTAGGCACACACACAACCCCTGAAATGGATCTAAGAGACACGCTGGAGGAGTTCTTCTGCAGCACAATGGACTGATGTGATTCAGTCCTGTGTTTTGGATGTAGTGGAATGTGTAATTGAGCATGTATATTACGCAGCTTGTGTCTTGCATGTAATCACTGTTTTTACGACGGCGCCCTCAGCTGGGGCCGTGGTCATAAAAATCGCCTATTGAGGTCACTCACTCACTGGGCAATGCTTGGTGGACAATGAGTCGTTGTTGAAATATTACAATATTAGTATGAATATTTTTGCAATAGTGGTATATATCAATTTTATTTTGGTTGACTGGTCTACCATGATTCTTTCCCTATACATAGATGTTGGATATCCTTTGTTCAAGTACTTCTGCCGTCCTTCACTGTATTGTGTCTTAACACACACAAAGCAAATGTTGGCAGCCGGTTAGACTGTTATCAGGTCATTAAATGGGCGTTATCAGTGGCTATAAGCCTCATAGTTGTGGGCCAGAAGGGGCCTACTACACCCACTAGTAGGATTTGTCATCGTTTCACATGCAAGATCGTCGAAAGAAGGAATAAAAGAAGACGACAGCGACCTCTATCAACCGTAGTAATTACGACAACAGCAAAAGCGGAGGTCTGACGCTGTAGTATAGACACCGTGAAACTCCCTATGTGGTGGAAGTCGGGGACGATGGATGGGACACACAGTACACAGTACTTTCACTGGGGTTCACATCCCGTGTGAAACCAACAACATGTAGTAGCCTTTGTGTTCACAACCAACAAGTTTCGCTTTCACTTTTCAAACATAGTTATTTTAAGCCAAAACACAATAATTTCCCCTAAACTTCCCTAAGGGGTTTTGTTGCCTAAACCTAAAGATGTTGCTTTATAGTTTCGCTTTAATTTTTACAATGTAGTAGTTGTAGCAGGCCCCTACTGACCCACTATGAGGCTCATAATGACTGATGATGCGCATTTAATGAGCTAATAACAGTAGAATCGGGTGCATTCCTTCTTTTCATGCTCATATACTTACACTACTTTTATGCAAAGGTGAAAGAAGTAATATATGGTCCAGTACTCCGTAGAATAAACACATTTAGTGTGAATGCAACTGACACATGGTGCTACAAGAAATTGTTACATTTGAGTTTACTAGTTTACAGTTTCAGCAGAAACAAGTGCAGAGAAATATGTCACTTCCAGCTGCATCTTTGTTTGGCTGAAGAAAATATGTTGCTACTTGAGAAGCGGGTAAAAAAAATCATCTGTATTGTGCAGCACACGGGATATTTATTGATTTAGATAAGCATACAAGTATATGTAAGCATTCTGGAAACACTGCGGCAAGTGGTTTTATTTATCCTACTGGAAAGCAGTTACAAATTGACCAGTAGGGATGACTTAAAGTGAACATATCATGAAAAAAAACTAAAAACTTTTTCAGTGCTTGTGCACATACATTTGGCTATCTAGAGTGCCTATCAACCCACAAACTGTTTTTTGAGGGCTGTCTAGATCAGAAAACGCGATTCAACAAGCCATTCAGATTTGGCTCCCCTTCCTATGTCACATGCAGGCTTATAAGAATATATAACCCACAGCTTGAGAACTACCTTTGCAGACGTGCACCATATTTTTCTCGCAAGCCAATCAGAGCAGACTGGCTTTTTCGGGAGGGGGGGTCTTAAAGGGACAGGCGCTAAAATGGAGCGTTTCAGACAGAGGGTGAATACAGGTATACTCAGACAGACATTATGAGAAAAATAATGTGCTTTTTGCACATTAAAGCATGTAAACATGTTCCAGTAGGAACCCAAAATACAAGTATGAACCTGAAAATGAGCATGATACAGTATGTCCCCTTTAAGAGGCACAAACTGGGCCTAATATTATGGATGTGTCCATACAGTACATCAAATAGTCACGTGACCACACGCAAAAAACAAACATTCAACAAACCAATATGTTAACAAAATGTGTAAAATAATTAGTATTAGTATGCTCAGGGATGCCCAGTGTATCGATGGACACATACGTGTGTGCGCTCTCAGTGTCTGGTTGATCACTTGTGTCTGTGTGAAAGAGTTAAGAGAGAGGAGGCAATGCCCCATGGATACCTGTGACCTGGTCGACGAGGATGCGGGAGGTGATGATGCGTCCGTACTGGGAGAAGAGCTGCTCCAGCTCCTTCTGAGTCATAGTCTTGGGCAGGCCGCTCACATACAGGTTGGCGTCACGGATGGAGGCTGAGCTGGGTCGTGCATATGACACCTGTGGGGAGAGACGCAGAGTCTTAGGGCTTGTATAAATAAATTAAGGCTCCAGCACTTTATTACTCATTAACATCCAAATCTAAACAAGATTAAAGCAGGTGTAAGAGGTACAAGGATTTTGTATGTGTGTGTTTTGGATGGGCAGGGGTGCGGGTCATTGGATCCACAGGGAGGAAAATGTGACTGTTTTCTTAGCACACCTTGCCGTGGGGGATTATCGTTGTCAGGAAAAGATTTAGCTGCTTAGAACACTGGAGAGATAACACTCGAGTCGTTTGCTGGGGGAGGCAGGGGAAACTTTGTTCCCTTGAGTAGAAACCACGGGTGTTTTACTTTGAAACGACAGCTCGGGTAGCCAGGGGAGCAGGATTAATAGTATTAGGACTCTTCATTCCCCCCTATTGATCTCAGTATACTGAGTTAAGTGTGAATGAATACAAAAGGTAAAAGTTAATATATTGTGTTTGCAGATGTCTTTTTTTCAGTCGGCTATTTAATTAACACATTAACAATGAGCCTTATAGTACGTAACCAAAAGCCTTTAAGTGCCATTTAGTCCTGCAAATCCTGCAGAGTGAATTTCATAGGTTAGTTTTATTAAACAGGTATACAGTATGAGTAAAACCTTTACCATACTCTCTACTGCAGAGCAGCTTTTTTGCATTTGTAAAAGAACACTTCTCACTTTTCTTACATACAATGGGCTGTTAAAGCACATGCAACCATACACACATACTCACAAAAACACACACACATGCACATAAAATCCATTACAGTCTTTCCCTTGCAACGCTCTCCTGGACAGCGATCTCACAGAGGGAGTAAAAAGACTTCCTCGTGTTACCACCCACCCACACAATTTCACTCGCTGTCACACGCTGCTCCTCCTCCTCATTTCACCACACTTTTCCCCATGCACACGTCCATAGTCATACATACATAAACACAGCAGCCCCGTTCGCACGAAAAGGCGTATGAATGCCACGATAATGTGCAAAGCATTTCATACGAACGCCGTTCTTGCTTCTGACATGTCATGTGTACACCATGTAGTCTGTACTCTAATGTAAACGCATCTGCATAAACATGCTACGCTCAGAGCTAGTGATGTAGAATACAAAGTAAGAAAGACTGCTTATGGCAGGTGGGTGGGGAGGTGGATGGGTCCAACAAACACACAACTTTTTAACCAGGAGACTGGTGTTTGAGACCGTTTTGTTTTGCAAGCTACGTTAGTGACATTAATGATGTTTTGTTTAGTGACGTTTGGGATGTGTTTTCCGTAATGTTGCGTTGTTTCCGTACATATTTTGCAAACTTTACGTACATATTTTAAGCCCAACATTGACGTTTTTCGTAAGTCTAACTAAGTGGTTTAGTTGCCTAAACCTAACTTCGGACGTTATTGTAGTTTTTTTGCTTGGCGTACAAATGACACATGAAAAGGTGTCCTTATTACATGCAGAATGTCCGTGTAATGTTGTGTTATTATTTATACTGTATGCCTTCCTATGAGACTGTGTTGAACATACACTCATACGCATATTCTTCTACCTAGAGTAAATGGTGTATGAAAGTCATCTCTAATGGTGCCAATGGCGAGAACTGGTTAGCTGGTTATATTATGATGTGTAGCTCTCTACCAGGGAACTTTCACTTGTCAAACGTTGTCCCCAACATCCTCGTGTGCGGTCCCAATTTTGCTCCAGCAAAAGTTGCGTAAATCCCATTACTACCGCTGCTGACGGGAGCAGCTTTCCCTTGCACTACTTTCATTACCTCTGACATGTGGAGACATAAGCCATCAAATAAGGTTAAAGTCAGGCAAATATAGTGGGTATGCTGTCATATCCCTGAGCAACAGCATGGAAATCCTGCCGCACTCGTAACGGTGGGAGAATGGGATTGGGAACAGCTGGCTTTCCCCATGTCTCACTTCTCTTTCACACGTCTTCTCTCTTTGGCCTCTCTGCTCAGCTCCTCTGTCTTCCTCTTCCTCGCTCTCCTTCTTTGCTGCCTGGATCTTTTCCTTCTGCTTCCTTCCTGCACGCCGCCTGACTAAACCTTTCTCTCTCTTCCAGATTCTGACGCTTTTCGCTTCCTCTTTTCTTCTCTGTGCAGCTCTCCCTCATTTTCTCTCCTTGTCAGCCAACTCCAGATGTCTAATCCATCAACACCTCCTCAAGCTGTGAGCGGTATTGTGTACAAGTGTGGTGTGTGAAACCCGAGTGTGTGTGTGTGTGTGTGTGTGTGTGTGCAGAAAAGTTGGAAGAAGTGTGTGAGATTATGTGCATGCATGTCACTGTGAGCTCTTCTCACCTTTGGCATGCTGCTTCCCCTCACACCTCGGTGGGAAAGCAGCATCGCAGCCATTGCTGACAAAATCTGAGGTGTCATGGTGGAGGAAAAACCGCAGCAGCGGAACCGACTCAAAGATGCTACAGAGACGCACATCGCCCGAGAGCATGTGAATCTCTGGGCCAAGCGTTTTCCTCACAAGTGTCGTGGCAGAGTGTGGGAAGGGTGTGACATGAAAGAGCGCCAAACTTAATTTTAGAATTACCGTTCTGCCTTTTAATTTACCTTGTTACCTTTAGGGTATTTCAGTCTGTTGTGGAGAGAGAAAGCAAGGAGAGAGGGTAGTGGGAGGGAGGAAATGAAGTGTGAAAGAGCGATAGCGCCAGACGGAGATGCAGAGTTGTCTTCTGTCGTTACGAAGACCGCCTTTATCTCAGGAACAACTTGAGGCAACCTCTTGTGTCGTGAGAGCGTGAGTGAAAATCTGTGGGCTCAGACTGCTGCACTCAATAATAACGACCTCATGAATCCACGCTACGTAAATGTCCTTCTTGTGGTTATATTGAAAAAGCCTACTTTCACTTAAAGGAACAGTGTGTAACATTTCGGGGGATCTATTAGCAGAATATAATATTCATAACTATGTTTTTTTTTAATGTTTAATCACCTGAAACTAAGAATCGTTGTGTTTTCGTTAGCTTAGAATGAGCCCCTTCATATCCACATAGGGAGCGGGTCCTCTTCATGGAGTCCGCCATGTTGCTCCGCCATGTTTCTACAGTAGCCCAGAACGGACAAACCAAACACTGGCTCTAGAGAGAGCCTTTCACGTCTATGTTACCTGAAGGCCACCGTAGTTCTCCGGCATGCTTGTGAAACTGTGGTAACGTGAGCCGCAGAGTGCAAAATCGTGGTACCGCCAGCCGCCGTCTGACTTCCGTTGCTGTTGTTATGGTAAGGATGGCCTCTGAGGGAGGCGAACGGCGTTACCACGGATTTGCATTCAGCGGCTCACTTTACCGCAGACTTGGAAAGGGAGGAGTGAGCGGAGGGGTACTCAGTTGGTTGCAATCTGCAACCACACCTCTAGGTATCACCAATTCTTACACACTATACCTTTAAGTCTCCATGTTGGCTGACTTGCTTGCTTGTATATCATTGTTCATATTATTAAGAGCAGTGCTCCTGTAATGATGTGTGTGCTCTCACATAAAAACGCATTCTTATCCTAACTCGTCACATACCGCCGTTTTGCCACACCCATTGGTGTCACTTTAGGATTAGGGTTAGTTAAATTTAGGACGTTATGAACACGGGACAAGAACTAACAGCTGATTGTAACGTGAAAGTGAAACTTAACGCACGGGACACGAACAGCAGATGTTGCCTGGATGAAAGTGTGTCTTGTGTTTGTTGGACCCATCTACCCCCCTACCCGCCTGCCGAGTGTGTCTTTTGCTATTTAAACTATGTGACCACACTCCCGGTGCATTGTCTCTGAGCGTTTACTGTTGATGCGGAGGGGTTTACATTGTAGTTAATGGAAAGCCCAGTGCGTCTCTCTATCTCTATCACATGCTGACGGCCGTGAAAAAGCCTCGATATTTAACACCTTGGGAATGAGAAGAGGCTGCACATAGGGTTAGGGATAGCAAGTGCTCCGGCCTTTAGGGTCATACAGAGACTTGTAATCGTTGCTCAGTGCTGCAACTGCAGATTACAATAACCAAATCATACATATGGATAATACACACTGATTCACCGATCAAAGACACATCAAACCACCACAAATCCCACCTCAAACAACCCAAAATGTACACACTTGTATACAACACAAGCAGAAAACACACATTACACACACATAAAATTACATATCTCTGTTTTTCTTCTGTGGCATAAATTAGAGAGCCGGGATGCTGCGCTGAACCGAGGCCGGGCCAGGCAGCGTATTGTCGGGGGAATAGAGGGATTCTCACAGGGATTCCCTATTCACAACTACAAGATAATCCCATCCTATGAGATTAGATCAGATTAGATTAGATCAGATGACAGAAAGCGAGAATCCAGGGATTACCACAGAGCAACAGATTACTGCCCGGTTTAAAAGCAACAGCATATCGGCAGGCACAGAAGGGACGACAGTAGAGGATGTGGGAGAGGAGAAAACAGGATCAGCAGGAAGACTGATATGCTGATTTTAAACAGGCAAAAACAACTGCTCTTAACTAGGTTTAATTTTTAGTCTTCAAATCATGTTTGGAGGAGGGACAGCACGGTGTTGGCATTGATTTATCTGTCTTACCGTCAAGCCCGCACATTAGTCATGCCATTAAAAGGCAATAACAGAGCCCTCAATTATTTTGGAAAACATGCGATGATTGACGCGTTCACTCAGAGGCTTTACTCATATATAATTTCACCTTTACATTTTGACATTTAGAAAGCAATTAGCATATCAGTCGTAGTCACAAGCTTTTTAATGTGTCTCTTTGATTTAGATGGTCTTTTTTTATTTCTGAGGCTCATGCATGTTAATCCCCATCTTGCCTTCCAGCTCATTTACTAACAGCACCACTATCTAAAAGGGCTTTGAGAAAGAAGAAAGCAGCCGTGTGATTTAAATTTAAGTTTAGCACGACCTCCACAACTTTATAAAATCAAATGATTGTATCAATTATTATCTAGCAGTCCATTTTGCAGTGATGCTTTCGACATATTTGTTGTTGTTGTGTATTTGTAATGGAGACAACTATGGTGTGTTATAATTAGACTTGTTTACGTGTACATGGTGTCAGTTACCTTGATCGTTTTGGTCTGAAGTCTGAGTCCGTTTAACGTGTTGATGGCTTTCTCTGCGTCCTTTGGATCGATGTAGTTCACAAAGCCGTAGCCCAGACTCTGTCCTGAAATGACAGAAAGAAGGAAAGAAAAGCTTTTAAAATGTTTTCTCCATTCAGTGATTTTATTTCTGCAATTTGATAACTGACAGCAAGAGCACATCTTAATTTATACTCATCTCACATTAAAGATTTGAGGGGAGACAGGGAGACACCCCTCATTATTAGAGGAGAGGGATAAACACTTTGTAGGTTTAAATTTGTAATGTGGTACCATATTTCATACTGACTAATAATTCTACTCTCTCTTGCAACCAGAAGTAATATGACAGCGTGGAGTTAAATACAAGCGACCAAATGCTATAATAAACTTTCATGAACTGGAAACACACTGTGAAAGGGTTAAAGTTACAGTATAAGATGAAAACACGGACAACTCCCAGACCGGACAACACCTGTGAATCACAAGGTAGCCGCGCCTTAAAGCATACCCTGCTTTATGGTCTATTTGACCCTAAATGGGACCATAACTTACTAAATGAACATCATGCTGTATTGAAGAAGACTTGAAACTAGCGATTGAGACCATAAACTCATGTTTACAATGTTTACTGAGGTGATAATTCAAGTGAGAAGTAGGATCATTTTCTCATAGACTTATATATAATCAGACTTCTTTTTGCAACCAGAGGAGTCGCCCCCTGTTGGCTATTAGAAAGAAGTCACTTCTGCATTGGCTTCACTTTTCAGACCCGGAGGTTGCCGTCTTAATACTGCCATCAGTAATATGGCAGTGTGATTCGTTGACCTTTGTCCCTCCTAAAACTGAAAATGATACTCAACCCTCGCTCCCATCCACAGCCACCCTCTTGGATATCATACATCTTTTCCTCGAAAATCCTTTACAACATCTCTTCATCACTGCTGACAAGATCACAGTGACTCGTGCCCGGAGCGCCGAGAGTATTGGTGTGACTTTTGTCAACCATGTGTCATGTGAAGCCACAGCCCTGCAGATGTGTACTCTACAACATGTGATGGATGAGACATCCTCTTTCCAGCTCCGTGTACTGTAACCTTTAAAAGACCCTTTTCACTACCCCATTCAGTTAATACTTAAAAATATAAAGAGATAATCCAGGGAAAGAAAAAGAAACATCTCTAACTGATATTTCATGTGTTAATACTAATCTTGTTGAAAAGGGAATATGTCCAGACTCTGATCCTTGCACTCCTCATAATTGGTTGCTTGTTATATTGGTGATCTCGGATCTTGAGGGAATTGAGTGGTGCAGGAATGAGTCCTAAAACCCGGAAATGAGTTGGCATTTCAGCACTTCAGATTCCCTTGTCTGGAAGTCAATGGGTTTAAGTTAGATGCCTGAAATAAGGTCTGTTGTTAACACAAGCTTAAGAGATGTTAATGTTTTGTTCTACGTGGAAAATACGTCAGTAAATATCCCACTTTTATGTGTCTTAAAAAAAGGCGGTTGCTAACAAGTGTCTAAATGAGACTGCTAAACATCATCACGTCGACTCGTCCTCCTTTACAGCCTCATTGTTTATACTCGCAGTCGTGCAACTGTGGTGCAGTTTCTTTATAGCGTTAGCTTTTTACTTGGTGGTGATTGCATTCACACTTCAAAAATCATAAAAGTGGTGTTCATTCATGAAGATTATCTTGCTGAACAAAACGCGTAAGTATCATAAACTTGTGTTTACCACAGAGCTTATTTTCTTCAATAATCCAAAATCCAATGCGTCATCCCTGCAGCACTGTATTTACTCTACTAATGCATTTATTTTAAGTTGCTCAAGATAGAAGTGTCAATGACTGAATGCCTAAATGTGTCATAAATTAGACTCAAATTCTCCCTGAATTATGAGTGAAACTCAACCCAGCCCCGGCAAATAAAGTATCACAGTACGTACAAACAACATATTTGTTACTGTCTTTGCAGCTGTACAAAAAGAGAGAAAAAAAACTACCACCCCCATTTCCCTCTAAGCTCAAAGTGTCTTAGATAGCAGACTCCCTTTGAGTGTGAAGCAGGCCTGACATCTCCCAGTGTTTCCCCGACAGATCAAGCCTTTCAACAGGCGTAGGACTTTAAGCGGACGCCTCTAGCCATCAGGGCCTTCAGTCGGCTACTTTTCAACAAACAGCCCCGATCCACTAACGCCACACACAAGCACAAAGAGAATACCCAGTCAGTTTAAGAGGAGCGGCGTGCACATATTCACGCTAATGGGAACAGACAGCGGTTAGTCAGAGACAAAGTGAATCACAAAATATGGAGCATGGCTGTTGCACAAAATAAATACATTTGGGCTATGGATATCAGAGCGCAGAAGAGCTCAGCAGCGAGCAGTGGAAAGGCCAGGAGGGACTTGTAGTCCTAACATCAAACAGCTGATGATTTTCTCTTCTTCTCTCCTCTCCTCCCTCTTCTCCTCCGGATTAACTGTGGATTATCAGACGCTCTCTATTGTTAATTAAAAACCTGCCATCCTGGAGAGACTACTGCTATTTTTAACTAACCCTCCTCTCCTCCCTCTCCTCCTCCTCTCTGACTCTCGGCTGACATCAGGTGTTAAGTTTGGCAGTTTAAATATAACTCGCAAAATCACTCTTTGTGTCTGCTCTTCTTTATTAAACACAAAAGAGGCGGCGAATAATGAAGAGAAAGTGGCAAAATGAATTAATTGAATCAGTCGAAAGTGAAAGCTGCATGTAGCTTTATCTTGCCAATAAACCGAGATGGGCCATAAACGCTATTCTAAATTACCCAGTAGTGCGCAGATGAATTAAATATTTTCAGCAAACATTTCAAACTGTAACTGTTCATAGGTGCACGGATTCAATTTACACTGACATGAAAATTCCAGATGGGTGCAACAGCTGAGAGTCTGGTGCTCATAGCGCTCCTCTTCCACCCTCGCCTCCCACTTTCCCGTCACCTTCCTCACCCTTCTTCCTCATCTTCAACAAGAAATGTGAGGTTCGACAAGCGCGGCTACCAGAGGGTTAGCTGACAATGAAGTGTGCCGGCGAAGAGCACTCATGCGGGGCAGTCGAGATGGGCTGGCTGGTGCTTAATGGTACCGAGACACTTAGCGCTCGTGGAGTAGTCCAGGCAGCCAAATGGGGCCAAACTGGCAGCAATGGACGCTGTCGCCGTGTAGGCTGAGTGTCTATATGTGTGTGTGGGCATGCACACCTGTGAGTCAGCAATGGATTACAGTCTTGCAACATACAAAATAGTGTATTTACTTTGATTTCTAGCCTGATGAATGTTGTATTCAGCAGCTGCGGTATGTAAATTATGTGTAAGTTTCAATGGGTGTGTATGTTGTATGCATGGGGAGCTTAGGCTGGTATTGGCATATCTGCCCGCCCCCACTCTCTTCTTCACTCCCTCTTTGGCAAAGGCTGAGGGCCTCCAGGATGGAGGAGAAGAGGGTGGGAGCGAGGCTCGCTGGCTGGCAACAGTCCCCAGGTGAGGGATGAGATGAGGGGAGACATCTGCCTGCAGCATCAGGAAAGCTCCAGGAGGGGATTCCACCAACCATTTCCAGCCGGCTACGGAGCAGCTAACAGCAGGGAGCCACCGGCAGACTGCCTGGCTGGCTGCGTGGATGGGGTGGGAGCCGCCAACGCCAACGCACCACACAGATGTACACACATGTGCGCACGCATGCGAGTAAACATGTAATCACTCAATCACAGAGGCGCACACAAACAAACACAAGCCGTAAAGAATGCCCTCGCAGCAGGACAGTGAGGAGTGGAGCGGCTGGCGGCTAACCAGTGAATGCATCATTGTTCCTGTGTAGAGGGGGCTATTGTAGTTCCTAAACCGTTTAGTGAATGGCAAAACTGAAAAGATGAAGAACACGGTCTATTTCCATCCTTTATCATGTGTATGCGCAAGCAATTGAGTAGATGAGGGTACTACCATGGATGTATAAAGAGAACTGGATACAGCGTTGTTGGCAAGCTCCCGTTCATTACTATAAGAGTTGCTCAGTGACGCATGAAGCCAAAATGGCTCGACTGCCGAGTGATAAAGTACCCGGATCATCCGGCAATTTTCTGTATCCATTGGGCCCATAGAACAGGCCCAGTAGCGTTTCTTTTAACCCCGCCTCCCAGGCTTCAGTTCAGCCGCGGACTGGGCGTAAGTCTATGTGAAAAAGTATTTTTGGCCCAATGGCATCACATGATGGACACGGAAGATGTATTTCCACCGATTGTACACAAGGAAAATTTGCTTCAAAGCCCGGCGCTCTTCCTGGGGGGTTTGGGTTCTACTGTTAGCAGTTCTCCGTCTGTAACCTACAGTATGCACGCAGAGGCAGCAGGCAGTGTGGTTGGCTTCAGCCTGTCTCAACACCTGCCCTGTCCACCTCAATGCTCCCCAGCGGGATCAGCCCTGCCTGCTGCCTGCCTTTGGATCACAACACCACAGTGCCCTGCTCTGTTCCGGCTCAACACACCGCGGTTAAGCACAGTTTAAAATGCCTCGGCATCATTTAACCCATTTGTGCCCAAAGACTATATTTAGTATGATAAGGAAAAATGAACACAACATTTGTTCTGATTGGTCAAAAGTCTTGAAATTTGGTACAGACATAGTTTGGACAAGTATCTAACAGAACAACTTTGACATTTTTAGATCATATGAAAAATCACACTTTATTAACCCTTTTAACTCTGCAATAGAAATGATCCGCCAGTGCCTACATTGGTATTTTTTGCTTATTGTGATGTCTTTTCTTGGAGTATATCTGCAAATTTTGCATATCCCTAAAATATGTACAACCTGAGCTAAAAGGTTATATAAGTCAATAAACTATAATAATTGACAAAAGTATTGAAATTGTGTCATAAATAAAAAAAATACAAAAATCTGATGTTTTTTCATAAAATGTTACCAAATAAACACACAAAAAATATTGATCAAAGTATTTATAAATGTAGAAACGTGAACAAAATATTTCTTAACACTCAATAAGTTATTTCATGATGTTTTCTCATTTTAAAGAGCAGAACAAGGCATTTGATAATTTTGTTACATTCTGCACGTAGCATGACTTAATGACGTCCTCACTAGCGGACAATGTGATGACACAACTGATAGAAGCCTTGGCTTTCTGCAGCAAAAAGCATGACTGCTCTAGCTATTATGTTTTTTATTTTACATCGACTTAAACAGCGATATCCGAGGGTACAACATGATGACTCGAAAGACAGAAGCCTTGGCTTTCCACTACAAAAATAGAACAAAAGAATGAGTGCTCTAGCTATTATGGTTTTCCATTTTTAAAAGGTTAATAGTCAAAGCCAGGATTTATTTTTATTTTTTTACACTGCATATGTGTTCATATCTTTAATATTCAACTTCTTATGAGTTCATTGATACCAAATACTTGATTGTGCTCCTTGTAGTTTCTGAGATACAGCCATATTCTTATCATAGTATATTTAGTATTTGGGCGCATGGGACTTCTGTTTTTTCCTAAAATATAATGGAGTCTATTACTAAGACAGTTGTCCCATCATGTGCCCAAAGACTAGATATAGTTAATAACGGTTTGACAGAAAATTTCTACATTGTACGTAGGTAATCCAAGAGAACACTTCCAACAAGGAAATATCAAATTTCAGTTGTGGGCACAAAGGGGTTAACGTAGCATGGTGTCTTATTGGAATGCAAGGCTGAGGCCAGCTCAGGCTGCGTGATCGCACAACACCAGACAAAATGTATTACCATAAAGTAAAGACGCAGCAAAGCGTGATATTGCTAAAGCTGTTTCTAGACACGCATTTAAATGTTCTTCAAGATCAAGTCTTACTGTAAAAGTAATTTTCAATGCCATGTCATCTATCAAAGTTGCTTCACTGCCGCTGAACAATACATTCATAAAAATGTAGGTTATAGGTTATAGAAATGCAGCGGAATTCAAATATAAGTGTCGGGGACATTTCCGAATAATGTAATGAAATCCACTGGGAGATCTTTTTTACAGTAGAAAGAGACTTTCTACTGGTATTCTATAATTACAGAAAAATAACTTGAAGAAAGTACTGCATCTGAGGCAATATAGAGAAGCTATTAAAAATGCATGATAAATAGCCTCTAATGGGGTTGTAGCTAACAGAAAAATCAGCCTTGTGCTGATCAATTAGCTTAATGGATACATTAACTTATATATTTTAATTGTCAATTAAAACCAAGAACCCAAATGATGCATTGCTCTTCATAATGGTCTTTTAATGAGGTTAGATATTCATTTGGCTTTGATTCGTCAGCTGCTTACAGTGAGTGCCAGTTGTGCGAATTCTACAACAGTTGTAACGACATAAGGAAATGCTCGGCAGCAATGAAAGGGGGCTTCTTAATAAAAATTATGTAAATTTAATAACGGCAGAGGTCGTGTAATAAAGAATGTCCCCCAAATGGGATTTATATAAATCTAAAAATCTAGGGTTTGTTAATGATATTATACTGTAGGCACTTGCATATCTGAAGCTGTCATTACATATTGAATAGGTTTAGGTTCCACTATACTGTAGCACTGCAGGGCTTCATCATATAGTGCCACGTCCATTTTCACTAACCACATGGGAGTGAGGGCTAATTTGGAGCCACCTCCACTCTTTTGGCAGTGCTTTTGTACAATCTGACATAAATTGTATAGGGGAGGTGGGCATGTTTTTCAGTGGTAAAATCAATGCTATTTCTAGTGAGTAGCTCTTTGGTGAGTTGGCGAAGGTGTTATGACTAAGCCATTATTTGTTTCCTGAGGAGCAGCGGGTTGCTCAATGTGTGACATGAGAAAATGAGTGTTCTTCTAGCGGGTGTCCTGCCTGCTGGCCCCACTATGTAATTTCACCTTTCCTTTCCCCCTTCTGTGCACATACACACACACACACACACACCGGAGAACGCAGGTGAAACGTCACACATACCTATGCAAAATGACATATAGGTACATAAATAAGCAAAATAGATGTATGCATGGCAACACTGGATAAACAGGCATATAATCAAGTTAAACATATTCATGTACGACACTGTGAGGCGCACAGCGAGGTACACAATCATATGCTGTAAGGAGCACATAGTAAGAGACTCCGGTTACATATTGCCTGTCATTATTTTGTGCCTTTTTTGTTGCATTATGTGACTAAGAGCCCTGCACTGCAGACATGAAAGCATCTTCATCTCCTGCTATCATCAGGCAAGGCTCACACAACGACGCACTATAGACTCTTTGATCTGGAGTGGTAGCTACCAAATGAAACACATCGCTGCAAGAAGCTTCTGTTTCACTGTGTACCTTCCCACAATCTATTGTTCTTGATACTGTTCTCTGAAAGCATGTAGCTGTTAATGAAAAAGTTAATTTGAACTGCTGACACCATGTTGTCAAAACAGATATTATAATGTTTTACTTCTGTGGCGGTGATACAACTGCCAGCTTGTTCAGATTCTGTCACATTTATTCACTGCTTTGTCTTTTGTTCCTGTGTAGTTTATATATTTCTATAAAAATAAGAACTTTGTGTAGTACATGCTGCCCAACAAATGGCAAAAAAAGCTATCTAAGAAAATGAATATGATCTGTGTGATGGTGTGTTCACACCAAATGCGAAGCAAATTTTTTGTGCTGTGCAATTACATACAAAGTCAATGCAAAGACGACGCAAATAGGCGGAATTTCTGTCATTCACGTATTTGTTCAAGTTGAAATTTCTTGAGCGAGATATAGCGTAGAGATTCTCCTATCATCCTGATGTTGTTGAATCAGAAATGGAAGAAAAACTGATTGTACCTGTCTGTGGGCGCCAAGAGCAGGCTGTTCTCATATAATGTTCATAAATATACCTACGAAAAGTAATGCACTGTAATTCGTATATATTCCACAAAATCAACTCGTATGTAATCCACATAATCGTGAACCAGTATAAAGAGCGAAAAACGCAGCGTAGGGAGGAGGTCGCGGTGGATGGGTGGATCAAAGACCGGTGTTCTTATCCGTGTGAAACAAAGTAAGTAAGCCCCTCCTCTGTGGCGTGTCTTGCGCAAGTGACGCGAAAATTTGCTTCGCGTTTGGTTTGAACACAGCATAAAGAGACCTTTTAAGGCTATATGAAAAAATAAGATTCTAGTTGTTTCGACAGTCCCACACCCTGTCAGCAGTGGAGTCTGTCTGTCATTCAGAAGTCATGGGAGAACAGAAGCATCAAAAGGGGTGAGGGGGAGTTTCAGCTTTCAGGGATCATCAGAGCTCTCAGTCGGTGATGCTAACACACCTTGAGAGGACCGGCCCCTTCTCCCCACAAAGAGGCAAATCCGTTCGGTCAGTTTTGAATTTAGCGACATTTTAAGATGAGGCGGAGGGGACAAAAAAAACATTTCAATTTGTCAAAATAAATGTGTCACACTCACTGCCTACATCCTCTGATGTTTTTCCCCTTGCTGCTGCAGCAACTTGAGGTAATGCTGTTTTTGATGGGCCAGCGCTCCTCAACATTTGAAAAGGTGCCCTGTCACCAGCTTCATGTCAAAAAACACTTCACTTACCTTACTGAGGGGTCAACTCCATAGGAAATAGGGAGTTGAGAGTTTACAAAAAAACACAAAGAGAACAAAAGACTACAACACCTCAAATACTAGCAGTACAGTTGGAGCATCATGTGGCATGTATTGAGCCTGTTTAAATAACTAAATTCATAAACACAGCCACGTCCCCCGCACACATGCATCTACTGTAGATCCCTCTCCCACTCACTCATTCAACACATCTTTCCCTCCTGGGTTGCCAAGGTAGCAGCCACTGTTGCAGTCAGGAGGCTCCCACTCTCAGTTCCCAAGGCCCTGCTTCCACCGACACACACACACAGACACACACTTGCCCACGTAGAAGCTCAGGCACACACACACGTAACCACCCCCTCGTGGTGGCTCCCTGAGCCTTGGGGCCAGTGGACTGCAGCCTGCAGTGTGTGGGCTGCTTGGCTGGCTGTGCAGCTGAGAAATAGAAGGCAAGCTGACAGACAGAGGAGCCCCTTTGAGTCTTGGATAACCCTGTTACGTCAGGATTGCGGAGCCTACTCCGCTACACCTGCTTGGACTCCCTCTGAGAGCGCAGCGTGAGCCCAGAGCCATCCATCCCCCCCCCCATCCCACCCCCCAAGCCCTGCAGCTCACATGCTAGGGACCGTCTGGCTCTCTCCTGCCCAGGTACCGGCGCACTCAGAGTGGAGGGTCGGAGGGTGAGGAACCAGCCCTGAGGCACATTCAGCCTCTGGATCCGAGGCCGACACAGGGGACAGTCGCAACCTCTGTGCTCCATGTAAAGGGCACTCAGAGTAGAATGAGAGGGGACAGAGGCAGTCTGAAGTGAGGGTCACTGGAGGAGCAGTGCATCCAGGCAAGCTCTCAGGGCGTCCAATTCTGGGTCCTAAGCCGAGGGAGGAGGGGGGGTGCTAAGAGGAGAGAGACAGGACATTCTCGGGACCTGGGACTCTGAAACTTTAATGTGCGTCTGTCTGCTTGTGTCTGCACTTCTGAGCCTGGCAGCTCTCTTAATACCTGGCTTTGGAGATGTCAAATCCTTTTTTCATCTTGTTCCCTGTCAGCTTTGTTCACGCTATCTCCAGCCCTTCAGTCCATTTCAGGTTCAGATAAATGCAGGCTGTATGTGAGATACAAACACCGCGCCACATCTTCTTCAGTAAGGTTGTATGTATGTGATGGTTTGTCACCGCACAGAACATTTAGGTGTTTTGGAAGGTGCAAATTGGTCTCATCATAAAGACAAACAGAGGAATAATAGCAAGTTTTGTTCGCATCACTCTAGCAATGATGTGAAAAGTGCTCGGCTTGCGATGTGAAGCACAAAGAGAATCTGCTTTGCACCTGAGCGTGTCGTCAATGTATATTTCAGTAGCAACAAAGAGATGTGGGTAAACTGAGATTTATATGGTGAATATTTGATCTGCTCCCCGTTCGACTGACAGACCTTGTGCAGGCGCTAAGCCCATCTGTCCTTGCAGATCAGGGTTAGATGCATATTTTATGTTTGCAATACTTGTGGGTGCACTTGACGTTCCTTAACAGAAATGGAACGACAATGAGACTAATGGAAGTGTGCCGCCTGAACCGCAGGCATGTGCGTGCAAAGCAAGCCGAATCCAGAAAACCAGAGATGTTTTTTTTTGCACCCACAGTATGTGGATAAAGTGTACCTGTCCTTATGTAAGGAGCGGGTTCACAGCAGGCGTTGGCGTGACGTTGAAGCTGCTGTCTGTCAGAGGTGCTCTGGCTTGAACTACTCCACAGCTGACATCACAGTCCCATCTATTTTTCATAGCCAACATCTGCTTGGCTTGCTACATTGTCACTATGATTTGCATCAGCTCCCCAGATTCCATGTATAAAACCAACACATGGAAGGTGACTAGAGGAGTGTGCGCCGAAGGCTTCAGTCGGCGTGCTCTGGGATGATGTCTTTACAGGGTTTGATGTAGACGTGAGAATTATTTTATCTGCATAAAACGAGAAAGAAAAAACGCCGTCCCTATTATGAAAAGGTGAGCAGAGTTTGCAGCTGAAAGCGGGCAATGAGCAAATGCTGTGACAAGCTGAAGGTAACACAGGCAGCCAGATCAGGGCCGACACAGAGCAGCTGGTATGAACTGTTTACTCAACAAGCAAGTAAAATATCCTATCTAACTCTACACTGAGCTTTTGGCTGCTGTAATTATTGGCACAAGATGAGAATCCAAAAAATGGTTGTCCATTAAAATATACCCCATCCCCTCAATCCCCCTTCCCCAATGCAATCAATTCTTGTTCCAGCATGAAAAGCCATTTCCTTCTCCTCCGTGTCATTATGAAAACAAATGCATTCAGTTCTCCAGCAGAAATGCAGCTGATGCAGAAAAATAATCCCGAAAAAATGACTTACTGACAAGGATCAGTCAATTCCATTTCTGTGTGTGTGTGTGTGTGTGTGTGTGTGTGTGTGTGTGTGCACATGGGCATGTATAGATATTCATGAGTGCTGATCAAGCAGCAACCTCCGGTGTTGAGAAATGAAGCCAACAACTGCAGTTCTTCAAACGGCCACTTGAGGCTGTTTCCAAATGTGAGTCAATCCCCATAGATGTTAAAATGCCCAACTTTATGGTGGACATATACATGTTTACAGCCTGGTTTAAAAATGGTTTTGGTCTCTACAGCTAATTTCCCTGTTCATGACAACTCTTGTCCTCTTTGTCCATTTTTGGACTAGCCGGGAGCTCGTGGATGTATAAAGAGAACTGGATACAGCGTTGGAGGCGGGCTCCCGTTCATTCTTATGATAGTTGCTCAGTGGCACATGAAGCCAAAATTACTCGACTGCCGAATGATAAAGTACCTGGATTTTCCAACGATCTTCCGCTTCCATTGGGCCCACTGAGCAGGCGCTGCAGCGTTTCCTTTAACTCCGCCTTCCCAGCCCTCGCTCCAGCCTCGTTCTGGGTCTCATTCACTTAAACAGAGGAAGGGAAATAACTCTGGATTTGGCCATTAGTGCATTATACATCTTTTAGAACCTAATGATTTAAATAAGGGCTATTCAAGTGTTCATACTGGGAAGTCGAATTTACCTAAAAAAAAAATTATACCCTAAGTTACAGACGTCTTTTTCTTAATGTAAGTCTATGGGGAAAAGTCATTTTGGGCCCAATGGCATCACGTGACGGACACGGAAGTTGTAATTCCACCATTTGGCCACTACAAAAATTTGCTTCAAAGTCTGGCGCTCCTTCTGGAGGCTTGTGTGAGTTAGGCTGTGTCCTCATTGCCAAGATGGCGTCGGCCGGAGCCACCCGCTTTGAGCTTCACAACTGCTCTTCAGAAACATATGGGTGATGTTACGGAGACTATGTCCATATTTTATGCAGTCTATGGTGCTCATTCAGTAAATTGCAAGGTCCACATTGATTCCTAGCTCACAATAAGGGTATGCATGTTTTTTTCTACTAACGTCTCCGTAAGGAATGCTTGCTTCCACTATTGCTCAAGATGAGCTTTCAGACTGGCAATCTGCAGCATAAATAGATGTTTTTCTTCCTTTTAAAGAAAGAAAGGATGAACAGAGAGCGCTATAAGTGGAACCATCAATAGTGTACAACATTTCAAAGCCATCATGCCCTGGACAGAAAGCATTAGTACATGTTGCATTCTCTTTGCCTGGAATGCATGAAGACAAATGTAAAAGCTACTTCGGTATACGCACTTAATTCAAACAACGAAGCGTTTAAGATATCTTCTCTTTAAGAGGACACAGACAGACAATGCACAGGTGGAGGCCTCGGGCTTATGTGCAAGTGTGTGTGGGCTGCAGCCTGGTGCGTGTAAGCTAGCCTTAAATAAAAGATTAACCTGCATGTCCCTGCCGTGTTATGAGCGCGCCAGGCAGAGGTAGTTGTGCAAGCAGGCAGGCGGGTGTGTGGGGAGCAAGAAAGACACCCAGAGGTGGCTGTTATACCAGCTGAAGTCAGCCAGGGTGACAGACGGAGTTGGAGCGTCTACGCCTGCCTGCAACCCACCCGAGCCTCACGCCACGCCGGCGTCATTGGAGCTGACAAGGGCGAGTCCGCAGGAAGCTGAGGACCTGTCTGTCTCTTCTACTGTACCTCTGAGAGGCTCATATGCTCACACCTGATCAGCAAACACTCACACATCAGTTAAGCCGCAAAACACTGATACCGTGAGATGCAAGCAAATACTCATGAATGATTGAGTGCATTTGAAATAGTAAACTATTACTACTACTATACATTGCAAAATGTTGTATGTACACCAAAAGGCTGCTTGAAGCAGTGAATTTGTTGGCGGAATACTTCAATCTTTAAATGATAAAATATTGAAACTATTATCCAAGTACATTTTAAAAAAAAAAATTCAGTCTGTGAATTTATTTGAATTCTTAAACTTCGTTCTCTGCTCCTCACACTCTTCACACTGCATAATAGAATACGAAGGCCTCAATATTCCCATCAATATGAATAATGTGTAGCTACTGAACACTCTAACTATCCTCAAGACATTCAGATTTAAGGCTGAAATTTCAACATAGTAAAAATATTCTTAAAATATTCCTTCCTCAATCTTGACTCATTCGGATAAAAATAAAATATTTTGGGTGTTTTGAAGTGGGGTTGTGTGAGGTACTTATCCATAGTCAGTGTATTACCTACAGTAGATGATGGTCGGCATGCCCCCAGTTTGGAGAAGCAGACAGGAGTTACCGCACAGAAGCAAAGCAATGTACTGCTGTGGACAAGGCTGGCAGCAAAATGTATCTTAGTCACCTAAAAGAAAGGCTCACCTTAAAAATCTATATCAGTTTAAGTATATTCTATATTTAGAATATTTTCACCAGTTTACCTAGCTGTGAGACAGCTATACAGTCTATGTTTCCGAAGCGGAGTTGAAGTCGTTATCCATGCTCTCACTAAAGCAACCAGACTCCATTGGAAAAAAACAGTAATTTTACCTCGCAGAACACAGGAGTTGCGGGTCTACTGCTGCCTCGGTTTGTGTTATTTGTTGTGTACTTTGGTAAATCCAAACTAACTAAAGTCACACCATAACACAAACAAACTAACTGATTGAGGCAGCGGTAGACCAGCAGCCCCTATGTTCTGCGAGGTAAAGTTACAGGTTTTTTCAATGGCGTCTGGTGGCTTTGGCGAGAGAATAGATGGATACATCGGCTTCAGTTCCCCATTGGAAAGGGCTGTCTGACGGCAAGGTAAAGTGGTGAAAATATTCTAAATATACCTTACACTTAAACTGATATTGATTTTTTTTAGGTGAGCCTTTCTTTTAGGTGGCTAAAATATGTTTTGTTGCCGGCCCCATCCACAGCAGTACATTGCTTTGCTTCCGTGCTGGTAACTCCAGTCTCCTTCTCCAAACTGGGGGGCGTGCCGACCGTCATCTACTGTAGGTAATACACTGACTATGGATAAGAGAAAGAGTACAGGTGTATATCGGCCTCTAAAAAAAGGTGTTCTCTTTACTCTTCCCGCCATCCTTCTCTTTACCCCTCCCGCTCACAAACCTGGCTCAGTCTGTTAATGATTTGGATGACTGTTAGAGTATAAAGCCTCTTGGCATTCCCTGCTAGAAGAGGGGATCTGTGCTTTTGTTAGCCTAAAAGTTTGCACGAGGAAATTGCACCCATGGGAGAGCAAAACAGGCATACGCCAGAGGGGGAGATGGGAGGGAGGGCAGGATTTATTTATAACTTTTTTTGCGTTGATGCTAAGTCATCAGAGAGACCTTGTAGTGCAGAGCAGAGAAGTACCCTAAATGGTTTAAAAGTGAGCGAACAAACATTTCTACCTCTCTCTCACATTCCCCATTTAGGGCCCGAGCAGGTTTACAGCAATTCTGTTCGTTTTTAAACTCCCTCCAAATATCGGCTCGGTTCCTCGCTGCTGCTTGCTTGGCAAATCACACTTAAGGGGAAAATCGGGAGGAGAGAGAATATGGTGATGGTGATGATGATAGCATGTGGTATCCCGGTGTTATTTTTGTACACACCGTCCTCCATTATCCTGGTGTATCTGACTCTCAGGCTCCATTTTGTGGCCCATTACAGAGGAAGAGGAAGATGGTCCTAGAGAGGAATTGTAGTGCTGCAGAATATGCTTCAAAGAAGGAGAAGGAGGCTGAAACGGCCAGGCTAGTGGCCATTTCTGGTTTACAGTCAACATTGTCGTCGCTATTGGCCTTTTGGTTGTACTTAATCTATTACAGGGAATCTAATTCAGTGATTATGTTTGCGTATATATCTGTGTATGTGTGTGTTTACTCTCCTCGCCTCGCCCGCTATCTGAGAATGGCTCGGTGATCGACACTGCCTGCCAGCCTGGTGCTCTTTAATGAGATTATCAGCAGAAGAGTGTCAGTAAGTAGGATCTAAAATGAAAGCCATTATGGAGCATTATCACAGAGCCGCAACCCCCCCCCCTCCCCAACCCCCTCCGATCCATCTGCTGTATGGCCACCCACACAGCCACTACGCCCAGATTACAGCCATGATTAGCACCGCGAAGTGCTGCTTAATTTAAACACCTCTGGAGAACATGTGGCACTTTGCTGCATTGCTGACTCACAGAGCTTGAACGCACACACAGAGGGCAGAGATGGATTTCTCCTTGTAGGAGACAACACAGGCAAGGACTCCTTTCAAACACTTGAATTGCTTGGAATAGTGTTCATGTGTGAAGTGAACTATTCATTTCGTATTTAATTTTTATCATGTGTGTCTACATTCAACTCAGCGTACTGTTGTATCTACACCTGCCTTTGGTCTTTTAGCCGTATGCGAACAGTCATGTAAGCTGTCTCTGTTAACCACTATTTTATTATTCTTACCAATCTACCGTTATTTAACTTTAAAGGCAAATATGACAAAAAAAGATTGTGACAGGAGAGCAAAAACACAACATTAATTAACATATAGATTACTAACAATTTTCAAATATGTGGTTTGTGGAGTATTATACTTTAAAAGCAGAATGCTCTAGTGAATAGGAAGTCCAGTCTTAAAGTGCCAGGATTAGGCCAGTTAAAGGGGAACTACGCCCATTTTCAAAATTCATACAGGTTATTCCTATGGTCTAAGACAGTCCAAAAATATTACTAAACCTGAACTACTTTCTCTCAGTGAGCAACCTCCAGCTTGGAAAAGTGAAGCCAATGCTGAAGTGCCTTAAACTTGCCTTCTTTCTAATAGCCAGCAGGGGGCGACTCCTCTGGTTGCTGATTGTATAGAAGTCTATGAGAAAAACCCTACTTCTCACTTGATTTATTACCTCAGTAAACATTGTAAACATGAGTTTTAGGTCTCAATCTCTAGTTTCAAGTCTTCTTCAATACAGCATGATGTTCATTTAGTAAATTATGGTCCCATTTAGAGTCAAATAGACCATAAAGCAGGGTATGATTTAGGGAGTTCTTGATTTCTTAACTTAGGTGGTGTTCCCCTTTAAAATTGTCAGAATAGAAAGCAAGCACCTAAATCCCTTCCAGCTCTGTGGGAGTTCACCAGTTGCTCACCTTGTGCTTATTCCTCTGGAGGAATGCCTTTGGGGACTACCAAATCATCACACAGTATACTACATTATGTCCTAATTTCTCCCTACTTCTACTTGTGAGTGCGTCATATTGTCGTTGAAAGCCGTCTGACTTCAGTTTAGGTGATTTTCATGTTTTTACTTCAGTGAAATTCATGCTCCCACATGGGCTGAGAAATCCTACAAACTTTGAGTGTCTGATATCTTTTCAAAACCTATTGGATACATCTCAAATAATGTGAGGGCTAAGCAGAATATTTTCATGAGAAGTTGATATTTTGGGAAACACAAGCAGCAATATCTCCATTCTTGTACCTGTGATCTTGTCGCGAACCAGCTTGCAGGACTCGATCTCTCCGATGCTACCGAACAGGCTGCGGAACTCCTCCTGGGTCATGTTCTGGGGCAGGTAGTTGACAATGAGGTTGGTCTTGCTGTCGTCATTTGACTGGCCGGTCTGCATGGGCGAGGGGCAGCCGCGGCTGTTGGTGGTCGGCCCGTTGGCTGTAGTGCCTCCTCCGCTGGGGCCGTTTGTCACTGGAGCCTCCATGTTACTGATGATCTGGAGCACGGCGAAGAGGAGGAGGAGGAGGAGGAGAGGGGGAGGAACCATAGAGTGAAAGTGCAGGGAGGAAGAAGAGAGATGGTATTCATTAGCAAAGGCTTCTGTGCTGCATTTAGCAAATTTGGAACACTGAATATGTAGCAAGGCATGCAAGACTGTGACAAAGTGGTTATTTTCAAAATTCATTTTCTAAAAAGCATGACTTTTGTTGCATTAAGTCAAATCAACAGTCGGGGTGAAAAGGGCTTTTAAAGGCCTATTTATCCAGACATTGGAAAAGTTTTAAACAAGCTTTACACATACAGTATATCACTGTTTTGGAATTGCCGTACAATTACTTCTTGCCATTCTACCTGGCAGGGATTCAAATGTTATATCGGCAGAAGAGAACAATGAAATTTCACAATGTGTCTCTCAGTTTGGAATAGTGTTACTAAATGCAGTTTTACATTGGTTGGGTAACATGACAATATATAGTATGAGGTGACAGAAATGTGTCAACCATTAGATTGTGTTCAATGTGATGAAGTATCTTCATTTTTCAGGTATTTCATTAATAACTTTTGATATTCGTATTTTAAGGCAGAGTAAATACATCATGCTGAAATGGCTGAAATGTAGGGGCCGTTCACATGCCGCCTTTTTTTGCGCCCTAAAATTCATTGTTGTCAATGTAGAAGGAAAGTGCATTTTAAGCAAAATTAAAAATTTGATAATTACTGGGAACCAGACGATCAGTTTTCAAAAAACGCCTATAAACTACTAGATTTTTTTTAATATTATTATTGAATGACGATTCAAAAAATTGAAAATTATGACCCATCCCTACAATGTAAAAAAGAGGAAGGCGTGTTCAAAAGTGAGAGCGGCGGTGCACAAGTGTTCCCAAGCATGACGGCTGCGCTCTGAGATAAGAATAATTCAACTTTTGGAACGCGGCAACGCACATTGCATGTCATGTGACGAGTAACAACCAATCACGGCTGGCATAATCTTTTTTTTCTTCCGTAAAGATCAGTCTGCGGTAAATATACGGAGGAGAAGTTAATCATTTTACTGCAGGGCTACCCAGAGCTTTATGATCTATCCCACAGACTATTTTACGTGCTTCACCCTTTCTGTCCGAGGATGTCACAACACGTGGTTGAAAGGTCAGTCAAATTGACACCAAAAATCGAGCAGGAAAGCTGCTGTGAGGGATTTACGGTCCTGGAAACCCATTTATCTTTGTTTTGACTTGGTTTAGTTTAGTCAGTGAGGCTTCCTGCTAAATTACCGCATCTTCATCATCATCGCAGCACGCAGGTTTCGGTTGCTTACCTCCCCAAGCACCTTAGATAAAAGGATGAAAGCGGCTCGGCTGGCTTTGTCCACGCGTATTTAGACACAACATGTGAACGGTCCCTTTATTTGTGAGCAGTCATGCTGTCACCAAATGATCAAATTACATCATCAACATTCAATCAAAACATTGCTAAACCCTAATATGGAATCACAGACTAAACATATAGTGAGCACAGTGTACACAGAACATGCTACATCTCTGAACATTGAGAAATACAACAAACACTAGACACAGAGAGAAATTCATGAAGACAGTAAGAGGCGTCTCTAAACGGTTCTCTGATAGCCGCTGAGGTTTGTGGGAGGGGGCAACAACAGGGGCTGCCCTCCAGCTAGCTATCTGACTGCTGATGCTGCTGCTGCTGTGACAGAGAGAGAGAAGTTTGCGTTTTCTTATCTGGTTTAGCAGAGCATCTCAGGATCAAAGTGTTCGAAAAGGAAACTGTGAGCTTGGTGTTAGTGTGAGAAAACAGGAAAAAAAAAAAAAAAGTGAGAAGGATTGAGAGTCAAAAGTCGGAGGAGGAGGGTTGCACTTTGCTTTTCTAACCAGAGCACTCTGATACATATTTAATAGAAATGCTTATTCTGAGCGAACATTATTCTCCAACAAAAGCAACGTGCGAAGTGAAATTATTCATGCATTTGCATAAAAAACATTTGTTTGATCAAATTAATGGCTTTTGTTGCATATATGTGTGAGTGTGTGTGTGAAGGGGAGTGTCAATGTTTCGAAAATGGAAAGAGTGGAGAGGACTAAATCTAATCACTAAATGCAGAAAAAATAAAATGGATGCGCTGTTACAAAGGTATAGAGAGCATCATTCTGTCTTAACCAGACCAGGATACTGTAAGCTGACTGTTGACAGACTGTTTATTATCTTTTAAATGTCCTGCAGGGTCCCTTTGCACTGATAACAGATCATGTGCTCCCTGTATATAATCGGCCTGTCCATTTGAGCACAAACTCACTAGTTCCAGTCACGATGCTGCTGAAGCACTGCGATGACCAAACATGCTGAAACCCAAATTAAGATGCAAATATTCTTTAATCTGATTCAATCAAATTTTTAAAGTCATCACTCAGATCTCTCCCATTCCCCTGTTCAACCATTCAGCTCTCGGTCTATTTTTAACCATTCTTAAGTACACGCAGACAGGCTGCACTCGGAAGCAGGGCTGGTTTTAGCAAAAGGAGAAAACGGCACACGAGTCGTATTTCGCTCTATTTCTGGATTATCAAAAAGACTGGACCTGTGTTCTAATAATATATCTCAAAGCAGAATTTAAAAATTTACCAGTTTGTCCAGAAATAGTTTTCAAAACCATTCGAGACGTTTACAATGCGTGTACTTCTTCTCGGCTTTAATCACGTCACTTTTATCTATCTACCTGCGTGTAGTGGTGAGCAGGGATGATGATAAAGGAACGGCATGTGAATCACTCTTTAGTTACCGAACAAATATATTACTACTAATATCAATATAATATATGATGAAATAATGTCACCACCATCAAAAAGAAGTCAAATGGTGTGCAGTTCATTTTAATGAGAAGATCAGAACAGCTAAGAAAGCCTGTGGTCTTTATCCAAGTACTTAAAGCTAGGGTAGGTAATTTATTTTAGAAACCTTTTTTTGTTATATTTGTTGAAATAGCAATCAAT
The DNA here is from genome assembly GCF_043250625.1 of Sebastes fasciatus. Lineage (NCBI taxonomy): Eukaryota > Metazoa > Chordata > Actinopteri > Perciformes > Sebastidae > Sebastes > Sebastes fasciatus. Next base: position 17,337,414 of record NC_133799.1, read on the forward strand.
AAATCAAATGTTCTTACAAAAAAAAGAAAAAAATCTGATATCTGTGGCTGTTGCAGGACTGTAATAAACCCGTCTAATCATTTCATATGGCCCGAGCTGCTAGCCCTGACAGCTGTGAGTGCTAAAAATAGCCGTTTTCATTTTTTGCGTTCATTATGATTTGTTTATGTTCGTAATGATAATTTTGGGGGAGTGGCTTTGGAGGGAGGCCTGAAGGGACGAACTGTTGGTGTTGACGACTTGGTGACTTTCTCACTAGATTTAGCAATTGTTGGAGCTAGTGCTGCCAGCTACTAGGGGTGGACATCACCAGAGGCCCCACGATACCTACATTACGATACGATCATTTTTTTGCGATTTTAAACATATGCGATATGCTGAGTATAAGATATATTGTGATTTATTACCTTTTTTTAACTGCAAATTAAGCTTCATCTGTTTTATCTTATAAGATACAGCTTTAACTCTGTTCATCTCAGAGTTTTCATTCACATATCTTGAGGTCAGAGGTCATGCCAGTTTTTCCTCACCAAAATGTAGCTTAACTTTGGAGCATTATTTAGCAATCTTCCCGAAAAGCTAACATGAAATGGTTTGTACCAATGGATTCCTTAGGATCATATATATAGTGAAGAAGATATCTTCACTCTAGCATTAAGACTGAGCCTTCTACAACCTCTGCAAGACAGAACAGCAGACGTATTGTTAAGAGGTTAATAGTTTATATAATAAAAGATTGATACTTGACGTCCGTGTATCGATACAATATTGCCACGCAAAATATTGCGATAATAGGCTGTATTGATTTTTTGCCCACCCTTACTAGCTACTGTCATTGGAAAAGAGTTGGCAACACTGGGCTGGGTTTTTTGGTTGGATACTTTAAAAACCTAGCGTACTCTTGCTGGTTTCTCCAATGTTGCCGACCCCAGCTTTAAAACTGGGAATATCTCTATCTCTAAATAAAGATAACAACAATATCATGAGATGTCATACAGGGGGCATCTTTTCTCTGGCTTAAGGAAGACATTTCTTTCAAAAAGGCTATATTTTTATATCTATTGTTCTTCTTTTTCTCCATCGAAGTGTTTTGAAACGGCAGCGACAAAATGTCATGTCTTTAATCTGCTTCCATCCTCTCATTTTACACACACACACTGACACATACACACACACACATGCATGCATTCACACTCTGTGGCATAGGCAGCGGGTGGAAAAGCCCATATTCAAACACACACACGCATACACTTACATACACAGAGAGAACAATGGGCCCAAGCCCACAGCAGAAAACAAACAGACAGGGAGATGTCTAAAAGCTCTCAAGATGAGAGCTGCATGCAAATTGTTCTTTTGACAGTATCCTTTCCTCCTCACTCACCACTCTACCACAACAGAGATACAGAGACGGAGCGAGAAAGACAGAGGGGGGAGAGAGAGAGAGAGAGCAGAGAGGAAGGAGAGAATAGTATCTAGCCATAACAGAGTTGATTGGAGAGGGCCTTATTAAATCTGTTTACATTCCCTGCTGGGCTCCATTCTGTCAGAGAGACTTTCAACTCCATGGGACGTTTTCTGAGGAGTTTTTCCACCAAAATGGCTGCCTCTAATTAACAGGGACCTGCCGAGTCCCAGTGGCCAATTATATTCCTCTCCTTGTCCCTGCCCACCAGCATTTGTGCTGCTCAGCAGTCCACTTCATGTTGGTTGTGAACACTCTGGCTGGCCCTGCTCTCCCACTGAGGAGCCGAGCGCTGTGGACAGAACTCGCCGCGTGTCCTGCTGACTCGGTACAACACACAGCCCCTCTCAAGATCTGCAGCCTCGAGATGCAGCTTCTTATGCTCACGAGTTGTAATTCTGCTCATGTAGGGGGCAGAGCCAGCACTGGGCTTCTAGCTACAAGTAATACATGTAGTGCAGTTGTTGGAAACACATAATTCAAATGCGTAGAGATGTTGTGTTGGATAAAATTTAGATGAAATGCTTACTGTTGTAAGGTGAAAGATACCTGATGGTCATTCTTAAAGCTGGTATCTTAAGAATGGCAAAGTGGCTTGACTCAAACAATACTGAAGCTACAGTTGCTACAAAGCAAAGTGCATGGGAGGAGCAGATGAATTTTGAATTTTGATTGAGTGCTAGAGTGCTCGATACAGGATAAAGGGGGAAACCTGTGCTGACATTTTTACTTCTGTATCATAGCAACCAGACGCAACCAAAGCGTCTCAGCTGAAAAATAAAAAAGCTGTTCCTCATTGCCCTTCTCTGATTTGCATTTGACAATAATCAAGTAATTAGTTTTAAAACTGTCATCTGTGTTATTTAAAAAATATACCTAGCCTAACAATAATTCTTATTTATATAGCACTAAAATCTGAATAAATGAAGTAGCCTAATTTGCAAAAAAACAAACAAAAAAAAAGGCAGCAATACCGCATAACGCGCTGTTGAGCCGATCATTATCACCGCAGGGGAAATTCCTTCACTGCGACAGCCCTAGCAGGCACTCCAGATACCAAAATGTATGAGCACAAGCACTGAAAAAGTGAGTTTTTCATGATATGTCCCCTTGAATGAAAGCTAAACAGCACAACTGATTCGTAACGGATGTAGTATAAACATCAATATGTACATATAAATTGAAAAATAAGCATTTTTTTTATTGGTTTCCTCACATATACAGTATACAATGGATGAACACGTCAGCAGCTGAATATTGCTTCTCACTCATCTCTGCACAGCTTCCTTCCTCTACCCTTGCAACCCTCCGGTCCTCCCTCCATCAATCTCTGCTCAACTGTCTCAGTCAGCAGCATCACCAACCAGTATGTGAACACAGTACAATATCAGATCATATTACTTCATGGGTGTGTAAAATGGCTGGGCCATCCATTTGGCAGCAGTAGTCTCCTTACCATCTTTGGCTGTGTCAGCAATCCCTTCTCTGCCCAGCCCTGGAGCTGTGGGAGCTCTGCCTGACGCCACTGTGTCTCTGTCGACCCCTATGGAGCGGAGCACAGGGAGGGAGGGACCGACGGCCCACCGTCAACATCATACACTCACTTTTACAAGGTTAGGGTTGTGGTGGGATTTGGGGAGTGGGGCAGTTGGGAGTGATGGGGGGGATGGCGGCTCACGAGAAAAATACAGCTTCACCTTTACAGCCCTTCCACCAGTTCGACTAAAACAAAGACGGGTGGCTCTGGATTGATTTGGTTGGTATGACGGATTGAGATGAGTGTTTTTGGGGGAGAATAAATTGGGGTGATGGTTGAGATTGTATGACTCAAATTGTTGAAATATTTCTTCATGCTGAAAATGAAACAGCTAAGATAGAAATGGGGGGTTGTTTCAGTCTGCTATAATAATTTGAGAACCATCATTGGATTGAATAAAACATAGCATGTGTGTGTTGGAGCTGGCAGATTGGTGTGGCGACTGCGATGACCTTGGCAGAGTTTATAATGAGGGTTTCCCTCTTGCTCTCTGTGGGTAAACAAGCCCGTGGTAGAAGAGACAGAAATGCCACAAATGAGCAGGAAGTCTGTTCGCTAGCTCTCCAGAGCGGGGGGCTTAAATGCCTGCAGCTATCTACGGATGCTACAAGCAGCCAATTTAGCAGGAGAGGAGGCAGAGAGGAGGGATGACCTCTGCCTTCATTTACTCCTTCAGAGAGATGAAGAGAGGGAGTGAGGGATCAGATGGGAGAGGGAGGGGGAGAGAAAAGGCAAGGGCTGAGTAATGGGGAAGACACTTTCAATACTTCAAAGAAAGAGAGACAGAGGTGGGGGAGGAGATAGAGAGAGTCTGTACATGTTCTGTTGTCAATGTGTCTTGTAAACTTGAGCAGGAATGCATAATGGAGGTCTAAATGAGAGTGAACTGTCAGCTTGAAAGGGAAAAAGAAGATGCAGAGGGGCAGGGAGGTCAGGGTAGAAAAGAGAACAGGGGATATTATTTCTACCAGCTGACAGGTAATGGGGAATATTGGGATATTTTGGGGATGATCATAGAAGAAATATCAACTTGAGCCACCTTTGTTTTAGTCTGGTGAGGGCCAAAGGGTTACTGTTGAATCAAGGTTGTGTCAAATATAAAAACATGTTCTACTTTTTAAATGTGACTGGGACAAATTGGTTAGAAGCTTTTCTTTTTGTTTGAATTTCAAATCTAACATTTTTTAGCTGTGTTAGGTCAACCTCATGCAGGTGTATTTATAACCATTTGACAGAGCCAAGAGTGGACAGTGCCAGGGATAGCTACACCCCTGAGGCTAAGGTGCCCACGCTAAGTACAGTTAGCAGCAGCCACCACATACAGTATAGTGAACCAACATTCTTCTCATTAAGAAGGACAACATCATGTATAGCCTGCTGTTAAAGGGTAACTTTGTTATTTTTCAACCTGGACCCTGATTTCTCATGTTTTTGTGGACTGTAGACTGCAGCCGCTAATGGGGTGCAATATGGTGCTATTGGGGCAAGCTGGCACCGTCATTTACATCCACTAAAAGTGTTTGTTTTTGCCATAACAGGCTCTGATTGTTATTATAAGTGTCAGACATTATGGAAAGAGTCTCACTCAAGGAGAAGTTTCGTTCTGAAATCTTGCGTGTTGCCGGAAGACAGCTGTGGAATAGTCAAATACATCCACGGTGGAAACACAAGTGCCAGCCGGGCAGAGTTTGTTGTGTTGGACTACAGAAAGCGTAGCTTAGTGTTATCTAAAAGACTTTCAATGTCAGGGCTGAATATTTAGATGATTTCAACAATGTAGAAGAGGTCTTTTAATGCCATGGCCGCCAGTATTTATTTGAACCAGAGTATTCAGATTTCACAATGAGACTTCTCCTTGAGCGGGACTTGGATACAATAGATCCTTTTAGTGCTGACGTCATGATTGAAGTGATGAATTTAGCCTTCTGCTACCCGTAGCCGCAAGGCCTTTAACAGAAAAGTGGTCTATAACAAACAGACCGGGTCCTTTCCATAATGTTGTCAGACACTTATAATAACACTCTGAGCCTGTCAAAAACAAGCACTTTTAGTGAACGTAAAGTTACATTGACGCTGCTCACTTGCCCTCGCAGCTTGTTTTGCAGCTGCCGGTTACAGCGTTATCCCTCAATACTGGACCAATTTAAAAAATGCTTGTCCTCCTTAGTCACTTAGACTCACAAACATAGGAAAATAGGGTCCAGGTTGAAAATACCGAAGTTACCCTTTAAATGTAAAGTTGGAAAGCTACCCTGAAAAAAGAAAATGTTAGGCAGAGGTGAAACATTCGAAAGCATTTTTTTTCCCCCCATTCTGCAAAGCCGTCATTTTAATGTCGCGGTGGAAGGGAATGGTGCGCCGCAGCAAGCAGACAGTGCAGTGTAATCGTAACATTGTACAAATGCGGTGATAAAAATGTAAGAAGCAGCAAGCAGATGCATATGAGTCTCCATTTCAACAGTCAACATATAGTGCAAGAGAGCATAATGTCGGAAAAAAAGCAATATTACATTTCTCAGAAGTGCGTTTAAGTCTCAGCACTACTCAGTGCTCAATATTCAATGCTCAACCATTCGATAAAACAAACACAGTCTCAGGCGTAACACACACACACACACACACAATTTCATCTTTCTTCATATTCTCGCTGTCCTCGTGCGTTTATCACATGAACACACACATGTGCGTCTTCTGATAAAATCTCAAATAACAGTGGAATAAGGGGTGCGATGCAATTACATTCACCAACCATTGAGATGAAAAACCGCTCATGGATACATTTTCAATTATTCAGGGAATACATTTCAGTCGGTGCTCAGATGCTGGGAAAACGTATTATATAATCAATACACTCTATAACGCCATTAATATTTGATGCCACAAAAGTGCTTCCTGTCTCCTTGGGCTCCTGGCCAATGGTGTCTGGGTACCGCAGTCAAATAGGACGGGTCTTATCTGCCTACAGCGAGAAAAGGGGAGTAAACATTTGTTTTCCTCTAACAGTCGGAAAACACCAAAGGCACAGGTTCTTTCAGATTTACTGTACATGAAGTCTTTCTTTCATACTATGCACAAAGATGATCTCTCCTTCTCCGCAGCCCTATGTCACTTACGGTACAAGCTAAAATTTAAACGACCAAAGAGTTTGCGTCTTCACCTCCGTCACTCCCTCTCTCTGCTGCTTTCACACCATAAAACTACCACTTTATATTGCTGGCCTGGTGCAGGCTTCCCTCCCCCCCTCCTCTTACAGAGCTTAGACAATCAATTTACCCTGACTTGGCCAGGATAGATGGAGGCTGTAGAGACTGCGGAGTAGACAGTATGCTGCAGGATCTCTCCACTGATAGACACGCTGCCTGGCAGCTACAAAATGGAGCCAGCATGCAACCATCTGACTTGTTAGACTTCGCTGCACCATCTTGCCTCAGATATAATTAGCGATTTCCTTCTGCCTTATGCATCTCATCTTTATTTTTTAGCATTTGGCTTGTTAAAATGAGAAAATAGGATAAAATAATTTGACATAAAACATCACTAATTTATTGTCACATGAATACGTCAAATATACTGACAATTTCTCCCCTTCTTCCAACCATAAAGCGGCCACACCTGATACTGCTACACTCGCACTGAAACTCCCTCTCTTGTCCCCCGAAGTGATACTGAATTGGAGTTAGTGATACTGAATTGGAGTTCCTATCAAACTGACTGAGACACAAAGAGATTAATATGACTTTACTATCTCAGCTCCTCGGCCAGTCGAGCTCGCTGTAATGCTCTATGCGCTATTGATTTTTATTTTTCTCTCTCCTCTCCCTTTCTTCCTGGCCGTCTCTTCTCTCTCTCTCTCTCTCGCCATCTCTCCACCTCCACCAGCATCTTCCGAGCTCTGAAATGTCCCGCAGGTCAGACGGATGCTGGGCCGGATCAATCAGGGAAAGTAATCTGGGACGCCTCATGCACGCAAGCACACACACACACACACACACACACACACACACACACACACACACACACACACACACACTTAGAGACACATCACACCCCTCCTCTGTTGCACTCTGGCCCGCCTGCCTCCAGTCTCATCGATCTGCATCTACTTTACCAAATGGATTCTTCTCTTCTTCTATCCTCCTGCACTTCTTTTCTTTCCGTGTGACTCGGAATAATAAATGTTCCAGACCGCGCGAGACGTGTACGTAAGCAATTTTTCATTTAACTTTGGCTTGACTCCCCCCCGCCCCCCCACCTCTCTTCTTTCTCGTTTGTGATGTTTCAGTCTTCCACCGAGATCGATGCAGCTTTCCCACACACTCCCTCGCTGCCCCTGGGTAATCGGCACATACTCGCGTAAGGTCAGAGGTCAGGAGATGACAGGATAAGGCCAATTGCCGAGGGGTATGTCTGACAAGATCTATATAATAACCTCAAGATTTCATATTTCACAGACAATTATAGGATGAATCTGTTGGCTAAGATTCTTGTTTTCAAATATTAAATATCTGATGTGTTGCTCTGTTTCACTTGTTAGAGTCTGGCACAACAGGTTTTGCCACATTTCTTGCATTTAAATGTTCATAACCGAATAGCGGTGTAAGAAAATATAAAAAAAAAAATATATATATATATATATATAATCCTGTTCGTGATATTCATGGACAGGATATCGAGGCGTAGTCGGGTGGAGGAGGGTTTGCAGATCGGTGTGCTGAGGATCTCATCGCTGCTTTTTGCAGATGATGTGGTCCTGTTGGCATCATCGGTCTGCGACCTCCAGCACTCACTGGATCGGTTCGCAGCCGAGTGTGACGCAGTCGGGATGAGAATCAGCACCTCTAAATCTGAGGCCATGGTTCTCAGCAGGAAACCGGTGGTTTGCCTACTCCGGGTAGGGAATGAGTCCTTACCCCAAGTGAAGGAGTTTAAGTATCTCGGGGTCTTGTTCGCGAGTGAGGGGACGATGGAACGTGAGATTGGTCGGAGAATCGGAGCAGCAGGGGCGGTATTGCATTCGCTTTACCGCACCGTTGTGACGAAAAGAGAGCTGAGCCGGAAGGCAAAGCTCTCGATCTACCGTTCAATCTTCGTTCCTACTCTCACCTATGGTCATGAGGGTTGGGTCATGACCGAAAGAACGAGGTCGCGGGTGCAAGCGGCCGAAATGGGTTTCCTCAGGAGGGTGGCTGGCGTCTCCCTTAGAGATAGGGTAAGAAGCTCAGTCATCCGTGAGGGACTCGGAGTAGAGTCCTTGCTCCTTTGCGTCGAAAGGAGCCAGTTGAGGTGGTTCGGGCATCTAGCACGGATGCCTCCTGGGCGCCTCCCTTGGGAGGTGTTCCAGGCACGACCAGCTGGGAGGAGACCACGGGGAAGACCCAGGACTAGATGGAGAGATTATATCTCTACTCTGGCCTGGGAACGCCTCGGGATCCCCCAGTCAGAGCTGGTTAATGTGGCCCGGGAAAGGGAAGTTTGGGGTCCCCTGCTGGAGCTGTTGCCCCCGCGACCCGATCCCGGATAAGCGGTTGAAGATGGATGGATGGATGGATATATATATGTTCAGTTATACTGATATACTGATATATCGATTCTCAAAAACACTATCGATTTTAAATAGTAGTTTACATTTAAAGAATAACTCAGTCAATACTTTATTTCACTTGCAAAAAGATGTGCCCTCTCAGTGCATGTTTCCTCTCATAGTAGTGCTATGATGCTGGATGTTATAGAGGCTCTGATACATGCAAATGCAGATCCCACTGTCCTGATTGCATAAAAAAGTCAACTTGTTTTACTCAGATTTATGCAGATGGTGCTGTGTTTTTTAAACTATGACAGTTTTCCTAAAATTAGATTTAAACAAATCCTAATATATCGCCTTACAGTACCTACAGTATCACAATATATCGTTATATATTGTAACCACTGTATCATGATACGTATCGTATCGCCAGATTCTTGCCATTACACAGCCCTATAACCGAAGTGATGTAACTTGTTCCACTCTTTTCACTTTCACTTGGCTTATCTTTCATCAAAACTTTTCTCAAAAACTATTTCATGCGGCATTTTGGGCAGTCAAAAGACAGACCATCCTGCAAGGACAATGACTTAGGACCTGCAGTGCTCCATACAGTCACATTTCCTCTCTCTCACACACACACACACACACACACACACACACACACACACACACACACACACACACACACACACACCACAGTCTCCTTTGCTCAGCCAAACTGTAGGCGGAACTGGAGCCATTTGTCCACTGGCTGAATCCCAACTCTGCACCAACGCATGCAGAAAATTGGTGAGCATCTTGACTCTGGAGATGACACTTCAATTTGTGCAGCTCCAGTGACTGGTGCTCTGCAGTTCCTCCCCTTGTGGGGGTGTGAGATCAGCTGGACACCTGCCTAGCTGTTTGGCTGAAGCCTGGAGCACGGGGGACCAGGCCTTGGAATTGAAGGCCTGGCCTTGCCCGTCAGCCCAAGTCCCTGTCCCTCGGCCCCAGCCCTAGCATGGCCTCTCAGGTCCTCATCACAGCCCCCCTAGATTCACTCATGCGGCGGGAGCAGTCCCTCGCTTGTTGCCCCTGACCCCTATTTCTCTATCCAATCCTCAGCCGCAAGTCAACGCAGCACCATCATTCCACAAAGCAACCTTCCCCTTGAACACCATCAAATCCCCATCAACAGCTTGCCAGCCTTTGTGCCAGTTCTCGCCGCTGCAGCAGCCAGCATCTCGGCTCCCAGCTCAGTCAAATCAGCAAGATGTCTCTGCTGTGCGTCGCTGTCTGTCCTGCTGTAATCCCTGGGTGTGACGGATGGGAGTGATCACTGTCGAAGCCCTTAGCTAGGACATTTTGGTGGATTAAAGTGGCTAAATCATCGTCTCATCCCCTACATGGGGTTCTATCCTTAATTAAATGTCATTAATGTGGTTAAAGGGTTTAGTGGATATGATTTCTATCTAACATGTAGGGCCTATTCAGTAAGTATTAAAAGGGACATATCGGGAAAAACGTTTTTTCAGTGCTTGTGTATGTACATTTTGGTATCTGGAGTGCCTACTAACCCATAAACTGTGAAATAAGACAACCCAGTCAGTTTTGTGGGCTGTCTAGATCAGAAAACATGTGATTCAACAGGCCATTCAAATTTGGCTCCCCTTCCTATTTCACATGCAGGCTCATTAGAATATATTGCCAATCAGAGCAGACTGTGCTTTTTCAGGAGGGGATCTTAAAGAGACAGGTGCTTAAATGGAGCGTTTCAGACAGAGGGTGAATACAAGTATATTCAGACAGACAGTATGAGAAAAAATTGTTTTTTTTAACATTAAAGCATGTAAACATGTTCTAGCAGAAACCAAAATATGAGTATGAACCTGAAAATGAGAATGATATTTCCTTTTACCATGTTTCTGCGGTTGGTACGCACACAGGATTAAGAAAAAAGAGGTAAAAATTAAGCAGGAGAGACATGAAGAACCATGCCAGCCTACAGTAGGCCTATATCACGCCTGTCATTAAAGGGGACATGTCATGCTCATTTTCAGGCTCATACTTGTATTTTGGGTTTCAACCTCTGGGTCGGAGAAGTGAAGCCAATACAGGAGTTCCATAAACTTGCATTCTTTCCAATAGCCAGCAGGGGGTGACTCCTCTGGTTGCAAAGAGATGTCAGATTGTATAGAAGTCTATTAGAAAATGACCCTACTTCTCACTGGATTTATTACCTCAGTAAATATTGTAAACATGAGTTTATGGTCTCAATCGCTAGTTTCAAGTCTTCTTCAATACAGCATGATGTTCATTTAGTAAATTATGGTCCCATTTAGAGTCAAATAGACCATAAAGCAGAGTATGCTTTAGGGCGTGGCTACCTTGGATTCACATGTCGCTACAACGGCGTTTTCTGGTCTATGAAAGTTAATTATAATCTTTTTGGTTGCCTGAAAATGTCTTATTCAGCTTTCGGTTGTACTTAGCTCCACCCTCTTGTGTCAATTCTGGTTGCAAAAAACCAACATGGCGCTGACCAAAATGTCAAACTTTAGGCTTCAAAACAGCAGTCCACAAAACAATAGGTGACAATAGGTGTTCAACAAACACATTTTTTTTCTCATACTGTCTGTCTGAATATACCTGTATTCACCCTCCGTCTGAAACGCTCCATTTTAGCTCCTGTCTCTTTAAGATCCCCTCCTGTAAAAGCCCAGTCTGCTCTGATTGGCTTGTGAGAAAAACATAATGCACCTTTAAAAAAGTAGTTCTTAAACTGTGGGCGATATATTCTAATGATCCAGCATGTGACATAGGAAGGGGAGCCAAATCTGAATGGCTTGTTGAATCACATGTTTTCTGATCTCGGCAGCCCACAACAAACTGACTGGGTTGTCTTATTTCACAGTTTGTGGGTTGGTAGGCCCTCCAGATACCCAAATGTATGAGCACAAGCACTGAAAGAGTGAGTTTTTCATGATATGTCCCCTTTAATATGACATAAAAGGTTCCCAATCGTTCCCAATAGGGCGCATCCTTTTTCTCTCTCTGGCTTCCTTTTTCATAACACAAAAATCGTATTCGCTATGACTATGTTAAGATCTAACCTGGTTACTTTAACTCACTGTGACTATTCTCTGAATAAATACAAGTGACACTGCACTGCAATGACAAAGACCAGCACTACTCTGGATTGCATTTCAGGGAATAGCTCGCTTTTCCATGCGGTGCTTCATTTCCCGCGTTGAGCTGAAGTTGCTTTTCGTCGGGCTGGGACAGAGTCGGCCTACAGAGGATGCAGGAACAGACAGTGAGGTAGGGGGAGCGAGCAGGCTGATCCATCTGAGTCAGCACCATGTGTCATGAGAGCGAGGACACCACCTCCACAAGTAGCTGGCAGGTGAATGCGGCCACGCACCTGTGCAGGCAACCAGCCATTTCAGTGAAGCTGTCTCCTATCTTTAGCAGAATACACTAAAATACACCGGCGTAAACAAACATATGCAAACATGCACACGGATTCAGACTCAACTATACACCGTTACTGTGCCCACCTGCATGTATCAGGTCAGAAATAAGCAATTCAGCAATGTCATGCTATTGCAGCCAACTAGAAAATACATTCCTCACTTGCTCAAGCCTATAGTCACGCTTGTTGTATGTATTAAAAACAGGCCCTGAAGAACAAGATTAGTGGCGAAAGCAACTTCCCCAAAAGGAGTCTCTCTAAGATTATTCTCCCTGTGCACCTGAATAAGAAACTTGTAAACTCCTCTGACTGAACTCAATTTTCTGCATAATTCACAGTAGGAGTTCTAATTAAAACTGGTTTGAGGCTGGAAGTGGTAATATTGGCTTTGTTGAACAGGTATTTAAAAAGCTATAAACAGCCTGGAGGTATACGATAAGAACAAAAACCTACAGCACAGCACTTCAACTGAGAACAAGGGAGAGAGAGGAACACTGGCCCGGCTGCTAAGGAGAGGCAGAGCTCGTCCTAATCTAATCACTGTTTCCTCCATCAGCTGCATCTCAGACACAGCCTGCTAGTGTGTGTGTGTGTGTGTGTGTGTGTGCCTTGCAGCAAAGGCATAGAGCTAAATCACATAGACACAAACCGACCGTTGTACTGGAGAATTCATTCCACCGCCTTGGGTACTGTGTGTGTGTGTGTGTGTGAGGGTGCGGCTGAGTGTATGTCAGTGTGTGTGCCTCCGCTAATCTGGTTATTGATTCAGCTCTGAACCGGAGCTCATATAATCAAATAGCTGCGAGGGAAAAGGACAGCCGTCCGTCATCTGTCTTAATGAGTAAACAGTTTGATGGAGGCAATGAATAACTCAAAACTACATGTGGAAGTAGAGGAGGTTACTGCGTCGCTGATAGACAGACGAGCTAAAATGTGTATATCTATTCTGTGGCAAATCCTCTTCCTATGCTGAGTGACATTATGAAATATCAAATTACTTCATTCGTAAGGCTTTGTATTGGCAAGAACCTGGTGATACGATCCATATCACAATAAAGGGGTTACGATTCAATATATAGCGATACATTGCGATACTGTAAACCAGGTGATATATTTAAAAAAATATAATTTCATGAAAACTGTCATTGTATAAAGAACACACAAGAAATAAACCATTTTAGAATAGGCAAAAATAACACATTTGTACTGCATGCAAAACAACTGCATGTTTTTTTGCCCCAAACTGCATGTGATTATCATAAAGTGGGCATGTCTGTAAAGGGGAGACTCGTGGGTACCCATAAACCCCATTTACATTCACATATCTTGAGGTCAGAGGTCAAGGGACCCCTTTAAAAATGGCCATGCCAGTTTTTCCTCGTCAAAGTTTGGAGCGTTATTTAGCCTCCTTCGCGGCAAACCAGAATGACATGGATGGTACCAATCGAATAGTAGCCGGGCCCCAACGCCAGACTGTCATCATACACTACTTGTTTCACTTTCTGGTCTTTGGTATTAGTTTTTCTTTGTGCTTTTTGAACATGCCGTCACTGCAATAGCTAAACTATTTCAGCCACCCTCCAAATGCTATAAAGTTGCTTTGTACTAGTCATTACACAATCAATTTGGAGTTTGACTCGAGAATTTATAGTGAGCCCTTCTTCTGTGAAAATCTAATCTCGGTGTAACTTGATGTGAAAGTGGTGCAATTTAGAGATGGCTTCTTCTGCTGCAGCAGGAGGAGAGGAGGAGAGTGAGACACAAAGGCCTAAATGTATACGGCACAGCTAACAGACGAGGCCCGCCGGCACACCAGCTAAACCATTAAGTGTGGCGCGCATTCAAACGAGCAGATTAATCCCCCCTACTGCCGTACAGTGCGGAGTAATTGAAAATGCCCACAGGAGGCTATCCTTGCACATATACTATGGAAGCAACATATAGAAGGCTGTGGCTGATTGCCATAGGAAATACTGCGACTGCGTTACAGCATGTGCCGGAGAAACCAGGAGATAGCACACATCTATCTCTCGTTTTCTTTTCTCTTTCTGACTTTTTCCTCTCTCTACCTCCCCATATCAACGTGACAGGTGCTGTTCATGCCTGCTGCTGACGTTTATCAGTCTCGATAAGCATCACATTCCCTCCATTTCCCTCTAGTTATACTGTGTAGGAAGGATACCATGCCTGTCGATTGGAAGGGGAATATGCATTGTGAGAATCCATATTCCTGTTGGGACAAACAACCTCCTTTATCAGAATTATTAGGGCTACACCTATCTCCCGATTCAATACTATCACGTTATATGTATTACGATTTATTGCGATTTTTGTTAACTTTTTTAACACTAAACCATGGGTTGAATCATACACTTCTAGGGTCTTCTACATTAGAAAATATCTAAATGAATACATTAAAATGTTTGATTTTCAGCATGTGTTTAGTCAAATATATCAGCGTTTAACATTTCCAGTCCATGACAGAGCTAGCATGCAGCTTTAGCCACGATGTCTTGCTCTGCTTTTCCTGGCAATGTGTGAAACCCAAAGTGTTTCCATACTGTACTGTATGTGTAGTGTTTACCACGTTGGATTTAAAATGTGAGGATGCAGATCGTATCTCCGCAGACCCTTTTCTGCTTTCTCGTCTCACTGCGGCCGGCTGTGGTTTGTTTTGGTTTAGACGGATACAGAACGGATATGATGTCATATTATTCTGACTACAGCAATAAAAGCGGTAATTTCCTTCTACCTCTGCATAGACTAAAATTAAGCAAATCGATTCTGGCATTAAAAAATCTATTTCAAAATCGTAAAAAAAAAGAAAAACGTGATACATAGGTGAAGCGATTTTTTTTCCCACCCCTAAAAATGACCATCTCAAACTGTGGCCTAATAACTGCCAGTGGGTGCAGCTGGTTGGCTAGCTCTGCAACGTCAAAAAGGCAAACCAAACCTCTGACTGACGAGAGAAAATAGCCAGGTTTTATCTACCTCCTGCATTTTCTCTTAATAATTCACAAGGTTTCATTTTTAGAAGAAGGCTGTCAGCTCCAGTATTATGCTCTCTATGTACAGTGGCCCTGATCTTTATGAGTCATTGACCACAACTGACTCGCAGATGGACCTTCGACATCCCCTCTCCTCCCGCTGTGTGATTTTCCAGTGTCTCTGTATGCTGCATAGAGCAAGATCAGCCTTTTTTTTGTCCCTGTGTTGGTGTTGCTATTGCTGAGATAAGGCAGGCTAGAGGCTGTCATGTGGGATGCTGTGTTTGTAGGCCCTAATGTGTCTATTACCAACCACAATGGTGCCATTTTGTAGCATGTTCGGTTGCATGTTCAATCTATAATTCATCCGGCTACAGAAATGTATAAATGTTTAATATGTCAGAGGCGGCGAGGACTGTCGAAAGCGTGACCTTGAAACGTCCTTTAAACATCACACAGCAACAGCGCTGGGGCCAGTTAAGCTGCCGAAGCCAAACAACAGGCAACGTGCGCACACATACACACACACACACACACACACACACACACACACACACACACACACACACACGCGCTCACAGCCTGTCTGCCTGCTGATGCTTTCTGCTGCTTTCTGTTCTCTTTTTTTTCTTCCTGGGATGCAAAATGCAGATGAGACGAGTCAGCCGCTTGTGCACAGTCTCAGGAGAAACTGCCACTCAAATCCAAACATCTGTATGAATACCAAAACACACACGGTACAGTGGAGGATGAGAGGAAGAGAGGGAGGAAGGAAGGGAGAGAGAGAGAGAGAGAGAGAGAGAGAGAGAGAGAGAGGATGGAGAAAGAATGAGCAGTAACGTAGCTAAGAAAGCCAGTGTTCCTCTCTCCTTCTTTGTCGGAACAAAGAGCTATATACACATGAATACCTCTTTCCTCCCACTGTATTTTCCATCGGGATATTTATTCTGAAAAGCAGCGATGCACAACAAGGGCTCGGTCCTGTGTTTGCTAGTGGGCTGAGGCGCTAACACTCCCCAGCTGATTATGTGTCTGTCTGTAGCAGTTTGAGCTGCTGCCAAAGGAATTAGGTCTAGTATTTGTGAATGCTGCTCCCCTCACAGCAGAATGCCTTGCCATGCCTCTCAGATTTCTAGCTTTTTATAAAAGCGAGGGGGGGGGGACGGACAACATTTTAAATAAATGAAGGAAAATCGCTGTGGAAGCCTATTAAATTTTCAACGTGACCGTTTTGTGAGTCTTCATGTGTGTTTAGGCTTCACACAAAAGGAATATTTAAAAACCAAAGCGTGCTAATTGGGACAGAGATTGTTACAGCAGCTTCTTATTCAAACAGGCTTTTGGTTCATTAACTGCTTCCATCCGGCTTTTGTTTAAAGGAAAGTGGAAAAGACATTTAAAGACAATAAAATATTTTTGCGATATTTGTACAGACACTGTACCACCAAAATACTGAGAGATTGCTTAATGCACTCGCATAATACATGCCAAAGCAGTGGCAAAACCTCTTAGCTCAAGTGTAAGGGCAAAAAGAGAAAAAATTACTTTGTCTTCTTCAGCTGTGTATCTTAGTCGTGTCATGTCACACATTAATCAAATCTTTACTTTGTAATAGCAGCTATATTTTTAACCACCAGCCGACGGAGTTAATCATATTAGCGTCGTGAAGTATATAAATATTTTGCATGAGAATAATTCAATAATTTTTCTTAAAATTGAGTGTTGCTGATTTAATTTTGCAGGTGTTTGATTATAGCATGAATTTACAAACTAGTTTAAATACGGAATTATTGAGTATGGAGAGAGGACCTGATGCCCTACAAAGTAAATTAAAATGTTTGTGGGTTTACTTTAAGGTTCTCTATATAATATCCAGAGCATATATAGCAGCAAACAACTATTCGCTATGTAAAGATATAGAGGAGTAATGTCTACCTGAGCAGAGAGTGAAGTCACTCTCCCTCTGCGTGTGTTGTAATCCGAGCTTCTACGTGCTTTGTCTACGTAGCCGGGCTGGTCACATGTGCATTTTCGTGCATGTGAGCATGCCCCACTGGCTAGCTCATGGCCACCACTCTGCACTGAACTCATATGGCGGTTACAGCCGAGGGGGGGCATCATTGCGAAAGCGTAACACCCACCCTCTGGTTCCCCCCCCGGGTTAGCACTGTTAGCTCTGTCAGCACTGTATCCGTTGTTAGCACCGTTAACTGCGAGCCGCCAGCTCAGCTGTCACCATGTTGAGAGCCGTTTCAAAGCAACAGAAAAGCTCTAAATTTCGAATTTAGCACCTTTAACAAGTTAAATATCATACTGTTGTGAGTTTCCATCTAATCAAGATAAAATAAAGACCAAAACGCTTCTGTACGGCCTTGCAGGAGTTCCCCAGTTGTGCTTTGAGAGATCAAGCAAATGTAATCAACTTATATCTCTGGCTATATGTCACTATAACCTCACTCTAGTACCACACTCTACGCCTCATTACGACCTGGGGTCAACGTTAATGCAGAAAACATGCAATATACAGCTGAATGACTGGTGTCTACTTGTCTGAGCTGCGACCGATCCATTTACCTAATGATAGAGGGGACATGTACAGCATGATACACACCTGACTAGGGCTGCCACTAACGAATATTTTCATTGTCGATTAATGTGTTGATTATTTCCTTGATTAATTGATTAGTTGTTTGGTCTATAAAATGTCAGAAAATGGTGAAAAATTCAGTTTTCCAAGCCCAAGATGACATCCTCAAATGTCTTGTTTTGATCACAACTCAAAAATATTCAGTTTACTGTCATAGAGGAGTAAAGAAACCAGAAAATATTCACATTTAAGAAGCTGGAATCAGAGAATTTTGACTTTTTCTTCTTAAAAAATAACTTACACTGATGAATCGATTATCATAATAGCTGGCGATTAATTTAATAGTTGACAACTAACCAATTAATTGATGTAGCTCTACACCGGACACACACACTAAATATTTACTGTATGTGTACCCACATATTAATTAACAACTATACCGTATACATGAACTATACTACGAACATAAACACATGATGTGACCATCTGACATCTCAGCATTCTGTAGTTAATTACTGTGGATGTGATGAACTGTAGCGCAACCTCTGAATGTGAGAAACTCATGAAACAACATTAACAGCAGCACAACCAAACACACAGCATACAAATGCTAAAGGCCCTCTACGCAGCTAGTGTTTACCACTCATCCCTCGACAAAGTCTATTTTTATTAAAAGTCAGTTTAAGACATCATGCCGAGAAATGCACAATGCACGACCAGCCACAAACAACAAGTCAAACCCACACCATGCATTATTCACCTCCACCGAAATAGATGTTTTTTCTGCTGCTCAGTAAAAAACAAATCAAAACTATCAAATTAGCCGTACACCATCATGGAAACTCTTTCTAAAAGCAAATAAACACACTGGGCCCAAGAGAACAGCTTAAAGGAAGTAAAAACAGGGTTTTGTTATTCTGTGATGAAGATCTTAACAGAGCACTGTAATCTGGGTGGTCTGTCCTCAGTTTGTTAGCTGTTAGTTTATCACAACGAGAGGTGTCAATTGGTCGAGGAATGATCTAGTTTTGTTTTTAAATTATTTCACAGAAGCTAAATGTAATAAGACCATCAAACATTACGCCTGGGACGATACTTCTATCTCCCGATTCAATACTATCACGATACTTGGGTACCGATTCGATATGTGTTAAGATTTTTAATTATTGCAATTCGATATTACGTTTATTGTTTTTTGTGAACTTTTTAAACACTAGACCATGGGAAGAAGTTGAATCACAAATAGAAGCACAGGTATTCTCTACCTGAAGGGCATTGCTGCCTGTCGCACCTCCGCCAGTGCCACCGGGCCAGCTGCAGGGTCCTCAGCTGGGAGCCACCCTTCACAGATGTTTTGCCCCTTTGATCGCCAGAACATCTCAAGGTTGTAGAGCAGCGGTAGGGACGTCTCCCTACCGCTCCCTGCAGCTGACCCTAGGATCCTTTCCTGTCCCACTTTGTGTCTTTCCTTCTGAACCAAAGCCAGAAGCTCCCTTGCTCCGCCTCCTCAGCCAGTTCTTTAAGTGCCTTCCTCTGCCTGGATCCGGTAATTTCAAGAGCCTTTAGGAATTGTGGATGGATTTTCCAATGACAATACACTTATAGGGAAAATCTCTAAATTGATAACAGTAAAAATATTTGATTTTGTGTCTGCATGTAGTCAAATACATCAATCGTCACTGTCAGGAATTATTAAATTTTTTCTAGCAACCCAAAAATCAAAGACATTTCCCTCACAAATTAGTGGTATTTTCTTTTTAATTATGTACATGTAACATGTTTGATTGTTTTATACTTGTAGTGTATATAATCCAATTAATCTTATTTCCATACACGTATTTTGTATATACAGTTCCCTTTGTTAACACCTTAGTTTGAAAACAAGATGTAGTCACACGTGTACACTTCCGCTAATTTCGCCAAGTCCGTCGCCAGCTCTCCCGTTAGCTCCATTCTCTTTATACATCCATGCTCAGCTCCATCGAAGCCGTTTGACTGTATTTAACATTAATGTCAGTCTATGGGTGCTCTACAGTTGTAGCGTCAGCTGATTTGACCACAGAGATGCGAGTGATGGCTGGCTTGACCGCAATACGATAACGTTTCCTATCCATGACAGAGTTAGCATGTAGCTTCAGCCATGATGTCTAGCTCTGCTTTTCCTGGCAATGTGTGAAACTCAAAGTGTTTTCCATACTTTACTGTATGTGTAGTGTTTAACACTTTGGAAAAAAAAAGCAATACATACAGGTTAAGCTTAAATTCCTCTATCCTGCTAACACTAAGAATTGATATTTCTACTACTAGCACCATGCAAAACAATTAAAGGTCTGTTCATCTACATATATAAATATATGATGACACACCCACCTAATCCTAGAGAGCTAATGTTTGAGCATAGGAACACAGGAGAGAAGATTACGAGCCAATTGTTCCTGTGTCTGAACCACTTCCCCTCCTCTCTCTCTCTCTCTCACTCTCTATTTGCGTGGTGTTTAATCAGCCTCTAGTTAACCGTGTCACTCTGCATCTGGACACACGTCAGTCGGACCCCCTCTGATGCACACACACATACACACACAGAACTGATAACACACACACATTACAGGCTATCACGTAAATTCAAATTGACGAACGTGTCTTTATTGTCCTGTTACTTTTACTTTTATTTCTTTATTTGTTAGCTCGTCATCCGTCATTTCTTACTTGATGTCTGTGAATCATCTCCATTGTTTTCTTCAGACCTATAATCACCCCGGGGACTACATATCCACACACCTATCCTTATCTTATGTCTCTCTGATCTTCAATTACATGTAAATCACTGAGCACACACACTCGGTCGGTGCACTGTAGCTAATAAATTCCTCACACACCCCACCCTATTAGCATTGATGTGTAACCTTGGAGCTCACGGTGTTCTGCCTGAGGGTATCAGAGCCACTGTATGTTTGTGTGTATCTGTGCATGTGTGTGTGTGTGTGTGTGTGTGAAATGATGGCCTGTCCCCCACTGGTTCCCATCAGGAGGTTTTATGGTGCAATCTCACATATATTGCCTCCAATACTGATGAACATTCGAGTCTTTCACTCCCTTCCTTTTCATTCTTCTTTCATGTCCATTCCTTCAACCCCTCTGTAAATAACACCAGCCCAATCTGTATATACGGTATAAACAATATACACTCTTTCTCATCAGCTACTGCTAGGCCCCCTCTATCTATGCACTGCTAGCCGTGAGTGTCCAGGGAGACGTCATACCGGCAGCTAACGTCACTACTAGCCGAGTCGCCAAACAAGGGAGTCGCCTTTCGTTTCAATTAGCATTTTGATTGCATCCGATGGAGAGCAGCCAGCGCGCAAACAATCAAACATGAACTTGCCGACAGATGAATAATGTCCTTCGTGCAAATAACAAAAAGTGAGTCAGAAGATATTGAAAACAGATGGATGCACTGAGAATGCAAAAATAACATTGACGGTGACGCAGTGTCGGCAATGAAATCAAATACACGACAGGTGAAAACGACAGCAGGAATAAATATGGCCGCTAGTTTCGCTAGTCAAACCTCTCGCTCTGTCGCCTGCTGGATGTGATGGATGAATGGATGCAAAGTTAAAGTAGAGTCTCAGGAAGCTGAGCAAAGCAGATTGCTTATAGGTTGTGATAATTTCTCTCATGTCAACACCCACTCGCACAAAAGCCAAACACATAATTGAGAATGTATTCACTCATATGAGCAATGGGTTTACAAACTTAGCACATATATTGCAATCCATGCGTGTAACTCCGACACACCTACTACTCCATCTTTCCTCTCCAGCTCTGGCACAACTTATGGCCGACACAAACTCTGCGCTGTGTACACAAGCGGCATGACGGATAACACGTCGTCTCATATAATTAACAAGGACTACTTTGCATACATGAATATAAAACCCACACACAAGTCCAGTTTCTCCACCATCTCACACTACATTCAGCATCAATGTGCATTCCATCTCTGCTGCAGCACTATACGCAGGTAAATATTTCAGAGTGGTGCAAAGGCAAGAAAAAAGGGGGGGACACCTCCAGCCCTGGCTGGCTTCAACGTAAAATGGGTGCTGTTCCCCCCCCCGATTTAACCCTTCCCTCCCTTCCACATCCTTCCCTACCTCTACTCCTGCCTCCACACCTCTCCTCTTAGCATATTTGGCTCCGTCCCTCCATCTGTCTCCCTCATCCTTGCCCACGTCAGTCCTAACCCCCCCTGCTGTATCCTCCTTCCCTCGTATGAAGCAACTTAACATTCTGCACAGCAAAATAGTTTAATAGTAGCACTGCATTGCCTGTGCTGAAAGAGTATTACGTCCTGACTGTGGGTGATAGTATATATCTACAAGCTGCTCTGAGCCACTGGAGGCAAAATGAAGCGATGGTTTAACAATGCACAGTGGAGTGTATAGTGGCAGTGGCTTCTTTCCTTACCATCTTAAACCCATTCCACTCCATTTGGGAGACGCCGGCCGTTGTCTCACGCTCTCTCTTTCTCCACACACAACAGCAAACGCCTCAGCAAAAGAAGAATCCCCTACACTCTCTCTTTCTCTCACACACTCTCTCTAAGCTGTCTTAGTCTCCTCTCACTCTTCCTGTGTCTGCCCGAGTTCTCAGCGGTGAGCAGGGAGTAGCATACTAGAGGCGTATACGGAGCAGAGCATCGCCTTCTTCCACAGATGCTGAGAGGAGAATGGTGAGCCTGGATGAGAGAGGAGAGAGAGAGTGCTGAGCTGCAGCATCCTCCCTCCCCATCCCCTCCCACCTCCCTCCCTCCCTCCCTCCATCCTTCCCACAGCCACCCGCCCAGTCTCCTGCTCAGCTGGAAGGTCAGAGCACCGCCCACTCTCCATCACCAACCACCTCTCTGTTCCTCTCTCTGATTGGCTCCTTGGCTTGCCTGTCAGACCTCCCCCTCCCCTCGGTGTTAACACCTTCGCTCTCTGGCTGGCTCGGAGCCCTCGTCGGCACACGCCAGCCTCAGCCTGCTTTTGGCAGAGAAAAGGCTTTCTGGATCCCAGCAAAGCAATCAATCGCTGCTGCTGCTGAGGTCTGTTGCTTGAGTGAGCCGAGCAGAGAGCAGCGCAGCTCTGGGAGAGTGATTGCAGCCTCCGGCTCTATATGGTCGGCCTAATAGGATGCCTGCGCAGCACTGTGTATATAAATTAGCTATTTAGTGGATGCATGTTAAAATCCAATGTGCATTTACATGAACGTACACACACACTATCTCATATGTCTCTTTCCTTTACGCACAAAACACACACTTTTACGCACAGAACTGATTGTCTTACAGAATAATGAATGAAGTATTTCAGGAATTGTAGATGCAAATATTACTACATTGTTTCAAATTAAAAGCACCAAAAAAAATTATAACTCATAATGTGCATTTGTTTTGGGGGTTTAAATGAGATAAGAGAACGACACACACCTGTCCATACAGGTGTAGCCTATAAATGTGACTCTTTTTAAATAATGTAACTGTAGTAAATCAATGTGTACAATATGCTGTAGGCAAAATAAATCAGTATACGGTCTCTACCTGTCTGCCTGCTGCGGTACATGGTGACATTAAAGCCCGACTGACTGGTTGCACATTATCAGCATTAATGAATGGAGCAAACAGGTATACGTTGGTAAAGCTGCGATATATCTACTCACCATGACCATTCTCGTGTCAGGCTGTCGGTGTTACGGTAGTCTCGGCGGACAAAGTGTAAAAAGCTGCCGGTAAAGTGAGCGAGGAGAGCGGGATGGAGTATCGGCAGCGTGCCGGTGGAGGAGAGGAGAGGAGAGGAGAGGATGAATGAACCGACGCGCTGGAGTCTAGTGAGTCTAGTGAGTCTAGCGGAGCCACAAACTAACCAGAGCGGAGAGGAGGATGGGAGTAAAGACATGCAGCTCTATCCGGTGATAGAGGGAGGAAAACGTGGAAAGCTAAAAAAGAGAATCCACTCAAAAGGAAAAGGTTGAGAGAAAACACCCCTCTACCTTTCCCCCCCTAAAAAAAGCCATTTACGACATGTCCAGTCACCTCGCAGGCGGTCTCCCATTGGCTGGATGAGAGAGAAGGAGGCAGGCTCGTGTGGTGCTCCTTCCTCGGAAGCATCATCATACTAAAGCAGCAGTTAAAGGTCCCATATTATTAAAAAAAGTGAGATTTTCATGTTTTGTTTTACTATTAAGCAGGTTTAAGTCCTATATAAATACTGTGAAAGTATCGAAACGCTCAATCCACAGGGAAATACACACAGCCCCGTATTCAGAAACTCTGCATTTGAAACAAGCTGCCAGGATTTCTGCCCATTTATGATGTCACAAATGTACAATATTTAGACCCTTTACACGGATTTAAACGTAAACATTCTAAATGTGTCCCAGTTTATTTCCTGTTTGCAGTGTATGTGAATGTCATCAGCTGACAGGAAGTACACATGGACCCAAACTGTTGCCTAGCAACGCAATTCTGTTGCAATTTTGTCGCAATTCCGTTTTCTTGAACATTACAGCATGTGAACATGTTCTAGTAGAAACACATAATACAAGTATGAACCGGAAAATGAGCACAATATTGGACCTTTAAGGTGACTTTATGCTCGTGACTGTACATAATTATCCCTCACCTGGCTGGTAATAATCATGCATACAGTCAGTGTCGTGCACTTGTAGTTTATAATCGCCTTCATATACAGTATGTCCCTTCTTTTGTTGTTAAGCTTGCATAGAAAAAAACAGGTTATCTGCATTGTTGCTGCAGTATTTGTGTGTGTGTGTGTACTCCCTGTTGTGTTAGACATGGAGCAGCAGTTCTCCTCTTTTCTTCCACCTCTAACATAAGGGTCTGTGCTTTAGAGTTGCAACGAATAATTGATTAGTTGTCAACTATTAAATTAATCGACAACTATTTTGATAAGTGATTAATCGGATTGAGTATTTTTTAAAGAAAAAAAAGTAGGGCTGTCAATCGATTAAAATATGTAATCACAATTTATCGACTGATTGTCCATGATTAATCTTGAATTAATCGCACATTTTACCTTTAAAACTGAGCCCACTAAAGCCTATAAATCGCAAGTTGTGTTAATGCGTTAAAGAAATTAGTGGTGTTATATTAATTTGCGTTAACTTGCTATTATCGCGTTAACTTTGACAGCCCTAAAAATCACTGACCGACATTTTTCATAATTTTCAGACTTTTTATTGACCAAACGACTAATCAGTTAATCAAGAAAATAATCGACAGATTAATCAACAGTGAAAATAATCGTTAGTTTCAGCCCCACTGTATTTTGTCAGTGGTCTTAAAGTCACACCGCCCCAAAAGAGCTCTTCTTAAAGCAGTTGCTTCTTTTAGAATTGTGTTAACTGTAGTATGCACCATATAAGTAACGGGGCACAAAAAGTAAGGTGTATTGTTTTGAGGAGTAATTATACACAAGTTAATCACATGCTACTATCAAATTACTCCCGAACACACTGACAATTTATAATAATCACTAAAGTTTATAGATAATATATAGCCTATTTATGAAAAAGCAAATTCTCCATGCCCAGCAGCAAACGGGTTGATTTAGTCCCGCTGGCCCCTATTGTATCTCAGGCAGACAAGAAGAGGGAGCTCTTGCTTCCTTTAACACGGTTACCTGGCAGGCAGGAGAGGCTTTACCTTCACACCTACACACACATGCATACACTAAGAATGCACATAACACATGTTGGCCCACACCATACTTGACAAGCACAAATAAGCATATTCATGTGCACACACACACACACACACACACACACAGTATACAACACACTGTCTCACAAATGCTCTGACACATTCAAGCACCTTATGCTGTAGATATAAACATGTAGCCTCACGTAGCTGACTTTATAACACATTGCTCTTACACCGGTCAAGGTGCCAGACAACCGATCAAAACAACATCAATTTCCCAGCACTCGATCTTACAGTTTCCTTTGTGTTCCACACAGCAATAAGAGGAAGCCAGCAAGCCAACGCTTATTCACATGCTGGTTTGTTTCAATTAGCATTCAGCTGTGTGGCATGAGGCCTGACAGGAGCTAATGTAACTGGTGGACGTCCATTAAGCCTTTCTCTGCCCCAACCACCTCAAGACCTGTCCTGACCATACTTGCCAACCCACCCGACATCTAATGCAAATCAGGTCCAGTATGAATCAGTAGGCTACCTCCAGGCCTGAAAAGTGAAGCCAATGCTGAAGTGCCTTAAACTTGCATTTTTTCTAATAGCCAGCAGGGGGCGACTCCTCTGGTTGCAAAAAGAAGTCTGATTGTATAGATGTCAATGAGAAAATGAGCCTACTTCTCACTTGATTTATTACCTCAGTAAATATTGTAAACATGAGTTTATGGTCTCAATCGCTAGATTCAAGTCTTCTTCAATACAGCATGATGTTCATTTAGTAAATTATGGATCCATTTAGAGTCAAATAGACCATAAAGCAGGATATGCTTTAGGGCGTGGCTACCTTGTGATTGACAGGTTGCTTAGTGCTACCACAGCGTTTTCCGGTCTGGGAGTTGTCTGTGTTTCCGTCTTACAACTTGAACCCTTTCACAGTGTGTTTTCAGTTCGTGAAAGTTAATTATAACCTTTTTGGTTGCCTGAAAATGTCTTATTCAGTGATCGTTTGCGCTTAGCTCCACCCTTGTGTCACTTCTGGTTGCAAAAAATCATATAACATAGTCTATATACAGACTATGTTATGAATTGATAAAACGATGCCCTCCGGAACTCACTAATGGCCCCACTGCGCCCACACAATCCACTGTAAAGCCACATTGTGAACAGTGCATGATATACTATACAGCATGTACCACATTTACAGTTTTCATACAAATATGAATTGTGAATTTCAACCACACACTCAAAGAGCTAGCTACACAAATGAGCTCCCAAATGAGCACACTGAAAGAATAATGTCAGAGAGAGGAAGAACAGGAAGAAGACAAACTGTTATGAATGATAAGGCCAGATCTGGGAGAGGTGAACTAAAACCCCCCAGTCTCTCCACTTCACCCCTGACCTCTCCACCTGCCTGGTTAGCTACAGCCAGCTAGCTGGCCTAGCGGAACCATGTGCCTGACATACTAATGAGAATCCTCACTACGCCTTCAATTAAGCCTGAGCAGCACTGAGGTGCACACACACACACGCATGCACACATACGCACACACAGGGGAAGCTGGGCTGAACAAGCTGGCTATTGTTTCAGACAGAATAGAATATGCTGGCACTCGCAGTCTGGAGATTTGTACCGATCATACTGTATATGACACAACAGAGGAAGAGTAATGTAGAATGAAACACAAAGAAAGTGGATCAAAATAGAAGCACACCTTTGTCTATTTTCCTTTTGTTGTGTGCCTCTGTATCTTCTCCGCCAAAGAGCAGGAAGAAGCAAAAAATTTGCAGCTGAATAGGAGGCAACAAACCCACAGTTTCCTGTCCATCTTTTATCCTCCTGCTCTGACCTTTTGGATTTAATAAAGGCTTTTGGTTGGACCCGGGAAAAAAGCTTTCTCCACCTCACTGCCTCTAATATTCTCCTCCCAACCATGTTTTTATTGTTGCTTTTTTAATTCCCTGCTGTAAGGAATGGAAAGTCAGATCCATGACCATGACTAAATCACATCCTTGTATGCGGTCAACTTTAACTGTTGATGTTTAGAGTGGGGTGACAATGGAGGGTGATCATTTTCATATTTCATAAAGGACAGTGTTTTGAGGTTGTTTTCTCTCTCTGTGTAATATGATCCAAATAACCTTTTCTCTAAATGAGAATGTGATTTGAAAGTGAAAACAGTCTCACAGCTGACTTGCTCGGCTTGTCGTTTCGCTAAATTGCTCTACAGGACCATGATTTTATAAAGCAATGAAAGTGACTGCCCCTACTCAGTAAATTAGCTATAAACACAATCTGCTCTTTGGAGTGTGTGTGTGTGCAGTTATGATATACAGACTCATACCAAAGATGGAGCTGTGTTGCTGCCATGTCCTAGTTAAGGGTACACACTGTGCATTATAATATTGTGTATGGACAGATGGAGGGAGTGGTTGAGATAGTCTATCAAGGGCATCCATGCTGAGATGCTTTACGGTGTGGATATTAGAGATATTGCAGTGCAGCTTATTATCTTGTAGACTTGGCCGTTCCCTCCTTAGTTTATGTCTGTCCGTGAATAAAATGCAATACAGCGCTGAATAAATGTAAAAATCTCAAAGAAGTAATTAAGGGTAATGACTAAAAAAGACTTTCTTAATGAGTTTGCACAAAAAATAAGTGCATAGCGTTGATTGGATGCATTATTTGGCATTATTGGATGATGACTGATGCTGAATAGTTTTTGAGGAGGCGAATGATATTTCTTTTCCTCTTGTAAAGTTTTGAAAGTTAAAAAGCTTTTGTGGCTTTAACCCAGGAGGGCCGGCCGTACTTGTCAGCAACAAGAAACCCCATCTCACTGATTGGCTCTGGCTCACATCCATAAACACACACACACTCATGCACAACTGAAGCCATACACACACAAACACATGCAATGCACAGGCATACGCGCCAGCCGGTGCACATACAAAAACAGACACTTTGGTTTATGAAGTGCGTCACCTTCTGACAGTTTGACTGCAGTGGAACTTAAGATTTAAAGCTAGGGTTGGTATTCATGAGAAACTAGCAAGAGTATGCTAGATTTTAAAAATGATCCAACCAAAAAACCCAGCCCAGTGCTGCCAACTCTTTTCCGATGAAAGTAGCTATCAGCACTAGCTCCACAAATCACTAAATCTAGCGAGAAAGTCGCCAAGTCGGCAATAATGACAGCCCGTCCCTTCAGACCTCCCTCCAAAGCCACTCCCCCAAAATTAACATTATTCATGCATTTACAGGATCTGTACTTCATCAAACTCCTCCTACAGATTTAATCAGATCAACTTCAAATTTGGTCAGTACAATCTAAAGATCTTTGCCATCAAAAGATATCAAACATGTGCATTTTCATGCAACACTGTTGCCGTGGCGTGGCGCCGAAAAAGCGCCTTTCACCATAAAACAGTCGATTTGACGGAAACTTTCAGGGTATGTTTCAGGTTGATATGTGGACATATCTTGTAGGTTTTTCGTGATGATTGACCCAATGGTTGTGGAGTTAGTAGGGCTGTTCTGTTATTTGCCTTTACCCACTTAGATATTATATTCACATTACTGATGATTATTTATCAAAAATCTCATTGTTTAAATATTTTGGAAAAGCATTGATAGTCAACCCTACAACATCGTCACAATATTGATATCGAGGTATCTAATCTAAATTATTGTGATTGCGATTTCATTTTCTCCATATCACCCAGTCCTAGGAGTTGACATATCAACGAGCTCTTGATAAACTTCGTCCAGTAATGATCCACAGCAAATTCAGCAGCAATCGGACCTATGTTTTAGGAGGAGATGGCAATAAACGTGAAATCGTCCAGTCATTTTCTTCAGGCTGAATGAAATGATTGGACGGGCTTAATTACAGTCCTGCGACAGCCACAGATACCAGATTATTTTTCTTTTTTTTGTCAGAGAATTTGACTAATTGATTGCTGTCAGGATGTAAAGAGAATTAAAAAAAATATAACAAAAAAAATGTTTTTGAAGAGGATTACCAACCCTGGCTTTAAGGACTGGAGCCCAGAAGAGTGCTTCTAGCCTGCTAATTCAGAAAGCAGCTAATTGCGGCTAATTGTCATGAACTCCTCCTGCCCTGCATTGTGCCCTGCTTCTCCACCCTAAACCCCTCCTAGTCACAGACCATAATGGATTAATGCAGGCTGGTGTTGTCCCTCCTATACTCTCTCTGACTCATTCTGCGTCTCTTAAACAAACTCACGATGCTATTATCTCTGCCACGCCCTGAAAAATGTTTTTGTTGAATTTCCAGGATGGAATATACTGGTGGCACTGTACTGAACATACACAATCTACTCTGGTAGCAGCCAGCTTGTAGTAGTGTGAAAGAGCAGGCAAAGAATACACAGTATAGCAGGTTTGAATATGCAGTGTGCAGACGGTGATAATTGTGGGTGCTCTCGGTTTGAGTCTTGTTAACTGTCAGACGCAGTGTTTCAACACCTGTCTCGTGTTTCACTCTGCATAATAAGACTTCTATTTAAAGGAGGGGAAGTGAAGATGCCAGCAGAGGTGTTACCTCAAAGTGCTGGAAGAAAATACCTTGATTATTAACAAGAGAAGGGAAAACTTGTGTTTTTTGCAGCGAACCTGATCTTCGCAATTGCTAGTCGGGTTCAGAGGAAATTAATGCAACCAAGGACAGAAGGCGGAAAACACAATCTGAGACTGAATTATCCCTGTTACACTGTACGACAACAACACAGTAACTGAGGATGAAAACAGTATTTTAATAGAGCTGCGAAGAACAATGTGACGCTTATCAGGCCCGGTTGATTTCAACTCAAAATATCACAGCAGTCTATGCAGTAAAACAGTCTAATACATTTAATAGCCCAGAACACACTCCTCAGTATGCCGCAGCTTACTTTTTGATTTGCCCTTGAAGGATAGATTTAGTTGCTCTATTGAAGTTCTGGCAGTAGTAGCATCTTGCTGTGCTACTCAGACTGATGATCGCCTTATTCTTGGCAGGTGTCCACCCTCTGCCGGTAACAATCAACAAATGAGAATCACAGCCTTCAACTTGCCCGTCTCCCTGCCCAGCGACAAACTCAGCATCACTGAACACCAGACACTAGACAGCTATTAACGCGATGCGGCTGTATCCGGACAACAACGGGCGCTTTGGATTCAGCTGACTTTTGTTGTTTGCTTTTAGCGTTGAGACCAGGGGCTTCATTTTCATGAATCAATGGCGCACACGGTGTGGATACTGATTTTTTGGTAATTTCATGGTCAGAGGCGCACACAGTGCACCTGCATCGCTGTTGTACGCTCAATCAAATCACCTCTTTTCTTTCTCCTCAAAAAGCAGGGCGCTTTGTGCCACGACGCTCTGACAATTTAGTAATAGAGGGGAACAATTCTGCCACAAAAGATCCTCCAAAGAGGAAACTGATGTTCTTAAGCGGGAGGAGCAGAATCACTACAACGCCACCTTATTTAAACCACAGAGAGAAAATGACGTTAAATTATCCTGGGAGGAGAGTCAAATTCACAGCCAGTCACTGAAATGGTAAATGGTTGCAGATGAGAAGAAAAGTATGCGTGCACTGAAAGAAAATCCCCAATTCACCGAGGCTAATACTTGACAACAACATAGAGCCATAGAGACATTTAGAGAGCACAAACCATCGCCTGCAATGACAACATGATCCAACTTCTTGTTACAAAGACATCAATCATATCTCATATTTTCACCTGTTCTCATACGCAGTTCGTAGCTATCCCTAGGAAAAAGTAATGCACTCGTACAGTATATATCCCACAAAATCCATTTGTATGTAATCCACGTGAACCAGGAAATATAAAGAGCGACAAATGCCACGTAGGGAGGAGGTCGGGCTGGATGGGTGGGTCAAAAAACACCGGACTTTCTGCTCATACGTAGTTTATTTGTCAAGTAACTTCCATACTTAAGTTGCGCCACTTCTGGAGTTAATTTAACCCAAACCACAATCTTTTCCTATACCTAACTAAGTCGTTTTGTTGCCTAAACCCAACCAAGTCAATCTCTTCTTAAACCTAACCAAGTCATTCTTTTCCTAAACCTAAATAAGTAGTTTTGTTGCCTAAACCCAAGTTGATCTTTTCCTTAACCTAACTAAATAGTTTTGTTGCCTAAACCTAACCAAGTCGATCTTTTCCTAAACCTAAGTAGTTTTATTTTGAAAAGACTAGAGCCGAAATTGACACGTACCTCACGTGTTGCTCGACATTTGTAGGAAAACACGTGAAAAATTAGGAATAACTTTTCGTAAGATATCATACGAACTGTTGTATGAGGATAAGTTGCAGAGAATATGTCATTCAGATTTGTAGTAAAATCTGCACGTTTTTTTATAGTTATGGTTAAATAAACTAATTATCTAAAGCCCCAAAATCCTGAATTCTAATAATTTGCCGACATCCTGCTGACAAATAAATTAAATGGGTGAAAACATGTTGAGATCGTGACTGACAATTCAATGTTAATAATTACTGAGTTACAGCTCAATGCTTTGAGTTCAGTGTTCCTGGTGTTGACTGAGTATAAAGTTGACTTTTTGCTTTAGAAAATCTAAATCCAACTTGGTTCTGCCAGTCTAAGAATGTGTGAGGCACTTATGGGAAAGTGGATCCCCTAAATGGCACGTGTTGCTTAAATATACACGTATTTTGGTAAAATGTAACTAATCTAGTTGAAGCTTTCCTCCTACATCCTCTTCCCTCTGTGTCAGTGGGCATGATACACAGTCGGCTTAACCCCTGCCTGTGTCACTCTCCCTGGTAGAAACTCCTCAGATCAGAAATGAATTCTTCATGCTGATCCCGGAACAAGGCTGTGCTGCATTTGTCACAGCCACTTTCTTCCACTTTAACTCAAAGCTGTTTGGTATGGCTGGAGCTTTGCAGACTGCAGAGATGTGACAGGGGGCTGTTTGAAAGCTCCGTCTCTATCTGTGGAATATAGGGAGTGAACGCTCGTTCAATCGCTATGTAAAGTCTGCTCTTTTGTAGATTTAATTCAGAATAAATGCTTTCCCCCCCCCCACATTAAATCCACACATTAAAATAAAGAATCTCTTTTTTTTATGGAAGAGATCATGGTGGGTCTTTGAGGCTGTAGCCTGACATAAATGAGCGAAGGTTTGTGGAGGTGCCCAGAGAGGCTTAGCTATGCATTGGCTGTTGAGTCTGGCATGTGTTCTGGCACTGCGAGTGTATTCTCAACAGGACTCTGGTGGATTAGTGTCCATTTGGACGACAGAGTGGTCCGCAGCTTGGGGTGACATTCAACTTCAGCAGGCCAGCAGCTCACACGCTGATCAGGAAGTTTAGTCTCGCTGTTTATTGTCATTGATGTTGTAGTAAATGTAATGCCATCTAATTGTTAGATTTCAGTTTCTTGAGTCGTAAAAATGGGCATGATGGCTTGGATAGCAAAACCTGTTTTGTTTTCTGTTGTTTTCCTGTCTTCTAGTCTAAACCGGATGTGTGAAATGAAGCGGTGGCCACGCTGCAGTGTGGTGGGTCAGTGGATCATAGGGTACAGTGATGGGCTTTGGGGCTGTGGGGATGGCAGCCCGTTTTGCGTTTGATCCCGGTCGGGGTACATCCATGCTCACAGGGCGACTGCTGTGGTCCATCTGGTGGAGGCTTTAATCACAACCCCCCCCCACTTACACATACACACACACACACACTACAGTAACATAAAGCTCCCCACTTGAGATTCTTTAGACTGCTGCTCACTTTCAGCCCTTTTTTTATCTCCATTATTTATTTCTGCAGTCGTGTATCTCCCTGCAGAAATGAGTCCTTTTTACAGAATCTCCCGCTCAGACCTCAGGTGGAAAAATCCCTGAAACACCACCTGCCATCTGTAATGATGTTTAAAAACCTCATCAAAAAATCTCACACTATCTGATCTCCATAAATGGCCACAGCACGGCTTTTTGATAAGGGATAACCTTTTAGAGAGGAGACGTATCCAGAGATACTTCACAGGGATGGCCTACGGTACCGTGGACCAAAACATGCCCATGCTGCACAAATCCAGCTCTCCAAATGTCACTTCATGCTCAACCGCTCCCTTTCTCATGCTTGAAGAAAAAGCAACACACGAGGAAAAACTGCACCGGGCTTCGGTTTAAATGCCTACATGCTTAGAGACATGTTTCAATTATTCTGTTTTGTTACAGTTAGCCGATTGAACTGAAAGAAACTCATTAGCAACAATAATAGAAATAATTTTCCAGTATAAAAATAACAAGACATTGTTCTGAGTAAATGTGCTATTTATAATGTCACATTAAATTAAGCCAAGACACATTAATGTCATAATACAAACAATATTTCTTTATAAAATATGTATGTGTTCCTGGAAATTAGCTCACTAATAGCCAGCTCAAGGCAGACTATGGAGAACCATCAGAATACATTAATTATTAAAGGGAGTGAAGGGTCAGCAGATAATAATGATGCAGTCGGTGCATCTCCCTGGGTTGTAGAGGAACCACTTATAGCTTCTCCTTGGACAAAAAATATTGTAGTATTCTCATGAATTTCCAATATCTTATCTCGATTTAATCACTTGGAACTAGTATATTTTCTCTACCTAGAGTACAAACAGGCCCCGACTACTGGACACCTCCCAGTGGAGCCGATGGCGAGCCGCTGCAACTCCAACGGTCACTCCTCCCTCCTCGCCACTAATGCACAAGTAAGCCATACATCATTTATTCATGGTGACAGCAGATACTTTGCCTCATCCCCGGCAATTAACGAATCAATAAAAACGCATCGGCTTTGAAACTATCAATTCTGAGAGGACCAAAAAAAAAAAAAAAATAGCGTTGTTCATCAACATGCCAGGTTCCCAGACGTAGACGATCACTCAAGTATCGGCAGCGTTTGTCAGCTCTGCGCCTGTTGATGCTGACAACAATAACGCACGTTTCCTCACATCACTGCTCTTAAAACGAGTCCTCGCCTACAAAACGGGGTGTCTGTGGACCCCAATTTGAGATATTATGTGTAACAAAGGGCTTAATCTATGAATGTCATTTTTGAAAGTGACGATTTAATGTTCTTTACGTCAGGAGATTGTGTTTGCATTATGAATATGTGTCTATTGTGAAGGAGCTGAAGCCATCTGAGTGAGATTATCAGGTCAGTGAAGGGCTTGCACCGGCTAATACCCCTTTTGTTAAAGTTTATAAGGCTGACAGTACATTCTGATATCACTGTCTGCTTCATAATTAATGCACTAAATCTGCACGATCCAATACACACCTCAGGATGTGTTTCGTCGACCTAAAACGACATTAGATTTAGCCGAAGACCTCCGAATTTGACTTCGCTGTCAAACAGCAGCCGAGGCATTTTTCTGTTCCTCCATAATAATTGGTAATGTTTGTTTGCGAATGCGAAGAACTCCCCACATTTGAAAAACACAATACTGCTTTCTCTGCAGCCTTGTCTGTTTCATTATTCTCCCTCTATTTATCCTTTTAAGCCGAATGAAATAACTGCAGCTCGATGTGAAAACATTGTCCACGAGAGGAAACAAATTTGTCTCTGAAATTAAATGCTTTCCTCTACCAGGCAAAAAAAAAGCAGCCCTGGGATTTTTTTTTTTTGAATTAAAGAAGAAAAATGAACAGCAGGTAGTGAGATTATTTTGTTTATTCAACCTATTGAACTGCACAAATGTAGCCACTGACATGAGGTAAATCCCCAGCACTATGGATATATAGTATAATTCACTACTATATAAACTGTGATAATGACGTGTGCCTGCATGCTTTTGCATTATGGCTGAAGAGGTTCACACAATTGTGATTTTTATCACCTCAATTTTTTAAGCACATAAATATTATTGTGATTTATTACATTTATCATTGGAGAGTCACTTTAAAGAAACCTGCTTTTTTGTTTTAGACTATAATTGAAAACATCAGCCTGCTTTATTGCTGTGTTTTTCATAATCAGAAAATGTATACAGCTTAAATGAAATTATGTTAATCTGTGTAGTAAAAGACCTGCCAATCAATGTGGCAAATCAAAGCAGGTTAAATCTTCCTATTTGTTTTTTAGCGGTGGCGGCGACCCCCTTTTGTTTACTTTTGGATTATGGGCTGTGCTCTTCACCCACCTCTATAAAAATCAATCAGTGTTTGTTTGTTGAAGTGACATCATCAGTGTGATACTGGTCATGACACAGACTCTACTTGCGCCCTGCTACTGCCGTTATGTCGGTGAAATTACAGGTTATTACTTCCAGGTCACAGTAGCTGAACACAGAGAGGTGACCTTTGGTTGGGCGTGGGCGCTCGTGTTGCTGCAGCAGGCTATGCTGTGGTTAGGCTATTGTTTATGGATCGCGTCCACATTGCGAGCCTTTTTTTACATCGTATCTACAGAGTCGATGAAAAATAGGGAACGATCAAAAACATGGTGATGTGAGATAAAATACGCACTAAAAGGCACCCCGCGGTCCGGCTAAATTGGGTGGATATATCGGGTAGGGTGTGCACGAACGGAGACAGTGAGGAGAAAGAGAGAGAGTTCACTTAGCTTTACAGTGTGTGTGTGTGTGTGTGTGTGTGTGGGTGCGCGTGTTCGTGTTCGTGTGCATGCGCATGAGCCTGCAGACACCTGCTCCATTCTGCAGTGATGGCTCCCAGCGGGACACAGGCTCAGCTGCTGATCTCTAGGCCCTCCCTGCAGTACTGGTGGCCAGCACACACACACACACACACACACACACGCACACACACACGCACACAGCTCTTCCAACAAATCGGAACCCTCCAGCCCCCCCTCCACCACCTCGCCGTGTCTCTCAGCCTTGCTATGTTCCCCGTAACTGACACACCACATGTGCTCATACCAAGTGCAAACATGACATGATGTACACACACACACACACACACACACACAAAAAGCTGCACAGCCTGTGTTCGTATGATGTTGCATGTAAATTCTATGACACGGTGCGGTCATAATCTGCTCCAGTCTGATATACGCTGTAGGGAAGATATGACTGAATAGCATGTCTTTATTTCTACCACCCTGAGCTAAAAAGCTTGACTGAACACAGCAGTACATCAAACCTCCGTGTTGTGAAGGCAGTTGAAAAGGATAAAATTATATACGTTATGTATTTTGGCCTTTTCTTGTTTGCACTTTTGAATCCCTAAGATTTTAATGTTTTTTTGGCAGCTTTCACTTTATGATTCATGTTCAAATATACCACATTTGTTTTTGTCCGTCCTGCCGTTGTACTTGTGGCCCTGTTGTTATAGTCGATGCTGTATTTTGCACATATCTCCATCTTTCTACGAGCGTCTTTTCTCCCCTCCGTGGCGTCGTTCAGCCTGCTGCACCTGTTTATGCCTCACTGTCGGCGGGTTGTGGAGCATAAATGAACTAATTTCCTGGATATGGAGAACACAGCAATCAAGGAAAGGGGAAGTGCAGCGCGCGGCAGATGGAAGGAGCTAATCATTGTTATGAAATAGAGATGACCTCTAACTATCTCCTGGCTGCTAATATACCGTAGCTACGCACGTTTGCCCCCCCCCCTCTCTCCTTTCTCCTTCTTCCTCCTTTTGCCTGTTTGTTGTTGTGTTGATGATGAACCTCTTCAGGCAGGTTTGAAACGCAACCCTCGTTTTTTTTTAAATGTTGAAACAGAAAAGATTGGAGTTGTCAAACAAAACCTAGTGTCACATCGAGAACGGCAGCTGCCTGCAGTGGGTAATCAGTGGAGCTTTCTACAAATTAACAGCATTCAGCTCTGAAGCACGGCGCACTGCAGGTTTTCAGATGTGGGCTTTTGAAAATTAGATCTCAGTGACTGAAATATGGACTAATTTGCAATTCAGTTTTTTGCTCACGTGTTCTTTTAGCTCTATCTGCTTTGTGTAAAGTGACATGGTCATGGTCATCCTACTGTAATGCTGTAAAGTGATACTGCGGATGCTCATTTTGAGAAAAATATCAGTCTAAATTTCATTAATTGCATGCCGATTCTCTCCTTCGTGTGTCTGCTGAGTTCAGAATTTAATTCTTTAAATGCTCTTTTAAACGTCCTACAGCTTGGAAGATGCACAATACACACACACAAAATGCTCTAAACAAACTGAACACGCAGTGTTGCTAGGGGAAGTACTGGTAAAGTTCGCTGCAGGCGTATAGTGTGTTGGAGGACGAAACCATTTAGCTATTTATTCATTTATCAAGATTAATTCAATGCAGTGGTGCATTGAATTGGATCTACACCATAGTGTCTTAACTTTGAATGGTAACATTATAAAACACAGTGAAATATTTACTCCCATTATTTTTATATACGGAGCGACGTTGTGCTGCAGTTATAGAATTGTATTTCCGTTTGATAAAGAAAAAAATGCGCTGCTGCTTTTGAGGCTTTACACACCAAAAGCCACCAGAATCTTCCAGCACATTTATCTAATGTATGCAAATGATTCTGGCTGTGCTTAATGAAGGCACCATTAATCACTATAACGATGGTCTTTTTTAACCAGGGTAATCATGCGCGTGCACACGTACACACATTTTCAAAGCATATGCGCTTGCACACACACTCACTCGCCCACAAACACACACACACACACACACACACACACACACACACACACACACACACACACACACACACACACACACACACACACACACACACACACACACACGCCTCATCACCAGCAACACATTGATGACAAAATAAACCGTTTTACCAGAAATGTAGCTACGTATGACGAGGACCTCACAAATTAATTTTGTCCATACTTTTTTTCCCCTCCTTACTTCATGTTGTTAAATTCAATGTAATTTACAGCTGGCCACCATGTTTCACCTGGGAATTGGCTGGTTAAGCAAACACCTCAAATTCAGTTATTCCGCCCAACACGATGCCGATAAGATGCATCAAAACACGTTAAACACGTCAATCATATTTATATAATAGATTCAGCTAATTAGTTCCACTGGTTTCAACAAATAATTCACGGCCCAGCAGCTTTATGCAAACAGCAGATAACACTGTTGTGAGTCAGTGGGAAACAGTCTTTTTTGTGCTGTATAGTAACAACAAAACACTGGACAGACGTCTTTGAACTCAAAGCAGAAAAACTGAAAAAAAAGGAAGCATTTTTTGAAGCCCAACTCCTAACGGAACGTTATTTCACCGCTTATCCTCGCCCGTGCATTTGCATACAGTTGACGGAAACCCCTGGGTACAGTCAGCAGCATGACAGTGGGTTATGAAGGCTTCCGGGAGGCTCTGGGGTGTGGATCTGAGCCAGTTTGAAGGGGAGCCGAACCAATGAAGAGCCCACAGCGGATTAGACACCCACAGCTTCATGTCGCTTTAATGCGGCGAGTCAGGGATTTTCTTACAACGCTTTTGCCTAAACGCTCAGGGTTTTTCTTGTGCCCCTTTTTCCTCTCTCTCTCTCTCTCTCGCTCCCTTCCTCTTGAAGTAATCTTCTCTATGTAAATGGCAGAGTAATGTTGCAAAATATCCCATCTATCTACAGCGCTCCTGCTTCCTCTGCTAATGTGACTTGTCAGATGTTAATTGCAATTGAATTGGATTGATGGTTATGATGAAATGTCGTTTGAAATCTGTCGTCTTCACACAAGCATGCATCTCCTAAGGGCGTCGAAAAAGGATGTCATATAAAGTTGAAAATGGTAGAATTGTAGGTGTACTGCTGGAGCCTATTCATTAATTTACTATGCATGATAATTCACCATCAAATACAAACATTAAATGCAAAAAATACCGCACAAATACTCACAAAACACAACAAACGTAAAATATATTAGTACCCACACAAACACACACTCGCACCTCAAATTCCCTCGATAACAGTCTGACTGGCAGAGGCTAAAGACAGAGTAGGCGTCCGTAATTGAACAAACATAACAATGTAAATATTTACTAATACTATCCATTGGGGATACAGGCAGAATCCCACAATTGGTTTGCTCTCTTTCTGCCCCTTTGCTCTTTTCCTCACACACACACACACAGATTCACACACTAACTAACTCTCTTTCTTTTCCCCCCCTTGTTACTTTTCTTGCTATTATGCTCGCCTGTTGTTCATTAAAGAGACGGATATATATATACAGCGGTCTGTCTATCCTCTTACCAGGGGTGACCTGTAGCCCATCTGGGCTGACGATGACAGGAGATCCCTGGGAAATAGCGACGAGTGCGTCTCGGGGACGGAGCCCACGCCACTGGCTGCTAGTCCCGAGAGCTGCCCGTACCTCGCCATCATCTTGAGATGCTGCTCACAGAACACACACGCTCATGCACGGACACAGGAGGAGAGGGGAGGAGAGAGAGAGAGAGAGAGAGAAAGAGAGAGAGAGAGAGAGAGAGAGGGAAGGGAAGGAGAACAGATAACAGCAGGTAGGAAGGACGGTGAGAATGGTAAAGGACAGAAGAGGGAGTGGGGAGGAGGGGAGGGGGGGGGGGGGGACATGAAGAAAGAGGAGGTAGAGGGGGATTACAGAACACTTTGCTCTCACACAAATGCATGTGTGAACACACATACACACTCACACTTACAGTACGTGCACATACAATTTTAGCCCCAGGTGGGCAATTTCACAAGCAAGCCCATGTTGGATGGGTTTGATAGCTACCTTGGTTTTGTTACAATAGAGGGATAGAAAGTCTAGGCACTACTAGCTCGCCATTTATTACTACAAGCCAGGATGAGTGTGTGAAGCGTAGCAGCCCCCTTTTTCCTCCGTACCGACTATCGTGCCGGGGAAATATAATAATAAACAGCTGCTGTTATCAATCATCCCCTCTGTTCTCTGGCTACGAGCGTACAGAAGTGACACACACACACACACACACACACACACACACACACACACGCGCAAGGACATACGATAACACACATGACAGAATGGTTGGCAGCAGACACACAGGTGAGGCGTGGAGAAAGAATCCAAATGTCTTTACCTCATTGCTCAACAAGGCGGCGTTGAGTGTTCGGCTTATTTCGAACATGTTCAGGTTTTTTTTTCTCGTTCTGTCCTTTTTTTAATTTTTCAGATTTCTCTTCAGTTCTTTTGGCTCCCCTTTTCTTTCTTCTCTACGGCAGGGAGTCAGTCCCGGGAACACAAAAAAAAAAAGAAAGAAAAAATGAAATCAATTGGAAAAAAAGAGGGGGATAAAAAAAAAAAATCCTCTTTAATTTTCTGATTTTGGAGCTGAGATTTTTCTATTTTTCTCTCTCTCTCGCTCTCTCTCTCTCCGCCTTGTCTGTTGATGCACCTCTGCTGGCTGTGGCTGTAGCGGTTTGTGTCCAGGGTCTCCACGCACGTCTAAGGAGTCAATATGCTGCTTCTTTTTTTTTCTTTTTTTTTTTTAAATCTCCCCAGAGTCAGCACATTAAAACAGGCAGTCAGGCAGTCGGTGGGTCGGTGGGTCGGTGGGTCGGGCTGGCGGGCTGGCTGGCTCCCTTATCTGTCCCCCGCACACTGGCTCACACAATACGCTCCTATCCTCACACTGCTCGCTAGCAGATTAGCCTGTCCCAAAACATAGCACTTAGTTTAAACTCCCCTCCCTTTTGCTCTCTCTCTCTCTCTCTCTCTCTCTCTCTCTGTATCACTCCCTCTGGCTCGCTTCTTCGCTCTCCCTCCCTTCCTCTCTCACTCCATCTCTCTCCTCCTATTGCTCACGCAGTGATGCAGCTACAGTTCACTGTGCTACCACAAGGTGGGAAGACTGTTCTAGCAACAGCGACACCATCGCCGCCACATCCCTTTCCTCTCCGTGCCACTCCTATCTTTTTAGATTCTCCTCTTTCTGTGTGTGTGTCTATAACACAAATGGTGAACGAGCACTTGCTCTCACTCCCTGACCATATCAAACCTACAGCCAGGGATCAGCGGCTTGCTTAGAGTGTGTGAGGACTAATAAATTGTGGGTTCAAGTGTGGGGGAAAAAGCACAATCAAAGACTTTTGGGAATAATTCAGCACTTCCTTGGAGGTGTTTTTTTGTGACAGGTGTAATGGAATGTAATAAAAGCCTGTACACTATCAAGAGACTTCTGGAAACGAATGGTACACCTCTCAGTAATAGGCAGCAGAAGGGGGAAAAAGTGAGGGCTGGGCTGATGTGAGCATCAAGGTCAGGTGGTTGTCCTTTTCCTCAGCAGGGTGTGGCACAGAGATGACGAAGCAGCTAGTCACAGGCATGGCAGGAGATCCCAACTACGGAACAAGTAAACAAGGAGGAAAAAAAAAAAAGATTAGGGAGACTCGTGCCAAGGATATGATTCACTACATTTTGGGTTTCAGTCGATAACACCTGAGAGATTTCAGAGTATGACTCACAGTGCACTGTGTCTGCATCTTAGGAGAAAATAAAGGAACACTAAATGTTTTTATGACAGAGTGATTGGGATCGTCTTCACTAATGCTAATCTTAGTGGTGTCTTGCTCTCCTTTCAGTGTGGCGGAGGAGTAATTCCCAGTGCTTTGAATGTGCTTTTTAGCTGTCTTGGATCAGAGCGGGGAGAGTGGCCAGTTAATAGCAGCCTATTGACACTGAACCATCTGTTTAGGTGGACACTGTCCAGCAGAGCAGAGAGGGGAGGGAGAGGAAGTGACAGATAAAGAGAGAAGAGAGGGCGACGATTAACGGATGAGAGAGAGAGGGGGTAACAGCAAGGTACAAAGCAGAGGAAGTGTTAGCAAACTGTTGGCTTTAACGGGTGTTTATGCAAAACAGGAAAATATGGAGAGAGAGACTCGCACTTATTGAGGACGTGGCATGTAATATTGTTTTGCATGTTTTAAATTAGCACGTTTTCTCTTTTTAGATTTTCGTCAGATATGTGAGAGTCTCATCGACGACATCGCTGGCACTGTTTTGCTATCTTGGCTTTTACTTCCCCTCCGAAGAAGGGCTGCTAGCCACATCCCCGTTCTGTAAAGCCCCGCGGTCTCTGGGGAGGGCTGGTCCGGCGGAGCCCTGGGGGGAGCTGTCAGTCGAATCATCCAGAGCGAGGGCTGATTCCTCAGTCAGCTGCCTCTCAAGCCTGCCTCTCTGACCAAGCCTCGCTCCCCTGAGACCCCTGATTGCTGTCACCATAGTGATTCTCTGTGTACTGCCGGCTGCTCTCTGCACACCCCCCCCCGCACCCCACCCCACCTCTCACAACCACCCGTCTCCAACTCGCTGCCACTTGTGCCCTGTGTTTTGATTTTTGCATGACTTCCTCCTTCATTGAAGATGGACTTCATGTGTGGAAGTCCTTAGCCACCACAGTAAAAAGGGTTTCCCTGTACTTGCTGGAATACAAATACAAAAACATAGATTTGCTCCCCCACACACTTACACACACACACACACACACACACACACACACACACACACACACACACACACACACACACACACACACTTGCACACATCGAGCTTCAGGCTGGAAACATAAACAAGATTTTTTTCTCTCTTTCTTTCAGTTATGGTTCTGAGCTACAAGCACTGACTTATTTGATCATTTCACAGCAGAAG
Organism: Sebastes fasciatus; assembly: GCF_043250625.1. NCBI lineage: Eukaryota > Metazoa > Chordata > Actinopteri > Perciformes > Sebastidae > Sebastes > Sebastes fasciatus. Next base: position 17,380,290 of record NC_133799.1, read on the forward strand.
AAAAAGTATCTTTCTGAAAGAATGAAAAGCAAAGGCTTAAAAATACCTTTGCTGTGCCAAAGCTACTGTTTCCCCAAAGGGTTTCTGACTGGATTGTGATGGTGCGATGCGTTCCTCCAGTCACTCGCCACCCACTCTGAAAATAGCCACAGTTTCGCTCTGTATTAAACCGTGACAGGGACGTCTACACGTGAAGCACATTCGTATGTTCAGGAATCATTAGAGGTCAAAAATGTTTTGATAAGCATGTAAAAATACACTCTCCTGAGAGATAATTAAAATTTGAGAGACCACGGTGTGGACCGCACTTTTCTTTCATGTTCTCCTGTTTTCCAGTGATGGATGTGTTCATTAAATCATCGCTGCACTTTGAAGAAATCATGACGAAGAAAACATACTATAAGCATGGGCAGAAAGTGGAGGGGTTATTGTTGAAAGTGTTGCTATTTTTTCTCCGTCTTCAAACATGTTTCACCGATATAGAATATGGAGCTTTAAAAGAAAAGGGAAGCCGTCAAGACAAAAACACTTTGCTGTGATAAACTCCTATACATCTTAACGTCATTAACGCACCGCTAAACTCTTAAGTTATGAAGTTCAAGTCTGACATTTTGCCCCAAGCTCTGACATGGGACGCCATGTATCGTTTAGCACATGGCAAGTCATCTATTACATCTAATTGTTTGTAATGAGTAGATTTAAATATATGTATTTTTAGAAAATGTCCCCTTAATTTCAGTGTCCCTTAGAGTGTGTAGCATGTAGGGGGATCTATTGGCAGAAATGGAATATAATATTTAAAGTTTTCTTTAGTGTATAATCACCTGAAAATAAGAATCGTTGTGTTTTTGTTGTCTTAGAATGAACCGTTTATATCTACATACAGAGCGGGTACTCCTCACAGAGCTGTATTTCTACAGTAGCCCATAACGGACAAACCAAACTCTGGCTCTAGATAGGGATACTCTTGTTTTTGTGTTTGCCACAGGCCACCGTAGCTCTCCTACATGCTTGGCACACGGGAGAAGTTTCAGTTGGTTGTGCAATCTCCAACCTGACTGCTAGATGTCGCCAAATCCTACACACCAGGCCAGGGGTCAGCAACCTTTACTATCAAGATTGTGATGAAGATAACACAGCCTATTAAGTCTAATTCAGTGAGGGTCCAAGTGCAAATGAGAGGCAGGACATTGAAGAAACATCTCAGGATATTTGGCTGGAAGCTGCTGCTGGCTTTTCAGCAAATGCAGTGAGCTTGTTCTGGAAATGTCTATCAATTACTTCTTGTTGTTGTTGAATCTGTCCACGCACTATTAAATGTTCTATTTTCCTCCGAGACTTTTCCTTTTTGGGATTCGAAATCCATAGCTAGCCTGTGGAACTATTGAGGTTCGGCAAAATTAGAGGATAAGGCACCAGGCCGTAGACGTACATTTAGATTGACTGAAATGATTTTTTTTTACTCGGTTTATAGGCTACAGATTTGTACAATGGGAGAATGTAAGAATCACCGTAGATCTACAACAGTGATAAATGTTAAAAAATAACCGTTATTCATTTCCATTAATTAAAAAAAAAAAATCCACATCGAGCCACTGGAGAGGGGCTAAAGAGCTGCATGTGGCTCCAGAGCTGCAGGTTGCTGACCTCTGAGACAGTAAAAATAGCCCTATCTCACAGATCATCTCATGTTGTGTATTTTCAATTATAACTGTAATTGCAAATAATGTTCTCACACAAATGCTGTCCTTCACAAGCCAACAACCACAACAAAAAATGTGAGTTTCAGCCATAAGATCAGGTTAAAAACAGTATCTCAAGTGCCAGGATCTTTCGGTAAATTCAACTACTCTTATGCAGCCTCTCTATTTGATAAGAGCTGAGAAACAAGGGAAACATGTAGCGTATCTAATTCATTCTTCTCATGCTCCGTAATTCAATTTCAATCTCTCCTCTTGAAAAATGAATGATTGTACCACCATAGAGCTCTTTAATTGGCGTAGTGTTCAAGGAATGACATAGCACGGAGGACAGCTATTCAATTTTCAATTTTAACGAAATATTACACAGCAGCTCCGTATTCTCTTCCTGTCATCTGAGAAATAATCAGTCCGACCTATCTACTCAGCGGCCTGTTGATGCTTGCCATCAAATACAGATCACACACAGAGAGAAAAATCATTGCACTCTCCCTGGTCTTATTCATTTGGTCCTGTTACACACAGCTTATAACCTGAAAATTAGCAGCAGCCTGGATGCCTCTTGCTCCAGGAGCTGTGCGACTGCTCATTTGATGTACTTAATCAGGTGCAGCCTTTGTAATGGGAAAGGAATAGGGCCAGGCTTGATTGGCCTTGATGACATCTATGCTCCAATTGTCTAGAAAACCTCCAGCTTTAATCAATCTGCAGGATAATTCAGAATCTCTGGCTGCTGCCTGCGATGATTGGCTTTCTTCTCTGAAAAATACCATTAAAAATGCAGGTATGGTTGTAATAAAACTGAGGTGTGTGCAATATGCTGATTACAGTTTAGAGGCAGTGTAATGGGAATCGTTGCTAGTTTAGTGTTGCATGCTGAATGTGAATGTTGTAAGTATACTATGTTTCACACTGGTGTATGAATCATAATAAGAATATTATTATAACTGTTAATTCTGTACATTTTGGGAATGTTGGTGTGTGGTTTTCAGACAGATACAAAATCTGAATTATATCTTTAAGACTTAAGTTTTCCTGAGCAACACTGACAGCTTGAGGACTTAGTGTAACCGGTGGACTTCTGCGTTATGTTGGTCAGATAGTTAAGACCCCGTGATGTCATTATGGTTGGCCTCTGTTTATTCTGGTAAACACATAGGGAAACAGAGCCTCGATGTTAAATCTACTGCCCACTCAAGCTCCTATATACCCACGGGGATAATTGTACAAAAAGGGCGAGCGCCGTGGCAAAATATTAACCATGGAATATATACAGTAAAACATACCTGATAAACACATAGGGAAACAGGACCTCCATGTTAAATCTACTGCCCGCTTCAGCTCCTACACACAAGAATACAGTATACAAGAAGTCAGCTTAGTCTGCCGTAACTTTAAGCTAGCAGCATTTAAAAAACAACAATGAAACAACTATTTTTAAATGCCAGTTTGTTGAAATCAATATATTGCCAGGTTGGGCTAGACATTATAACATTGTAGGACATTGTAAAAAAAACAATACTAGAAATAATAGGATGGATTTAGGATAATAAATGAGCCAAAATAAATTATACTCAAAGGATAATTGTACAATAGGGGGAGAAGGGAAGGGGCAAAGGGATTTATAGTAGGGACCACAGAAGAAGAAGTGAAGGAGGAGGAACTTCTTCTTTACATATCCTGGAGTTTGGAGGTCTATGGAAGTTTTTATTGGACTTTATTAGTTAGTTAATCCACAGAAGACATTCCACTAATGTGTACCACGATTTCCAAATATATCACTATCCACAAACATGTATTTTTTGTATTTGTGTAGTGTTGTGTAAAGTCACATCCACAAAAATAAAGGGCGATTTGCAAATACGTATTTTAAGATTTACATGTAAAGTGATATCTACACATTTGTACATCTATTTCTACACGTGGAATGATATTTGCGCATTTGCAGATGGCTTCCTGTGGATTTATGGGCCACATGACATTCGTAACTTTCCTCCTGTTTGTTTACGTAATCATGGTAGATTTTTTGTGAATTGTCTTCTGTGGATTACAACTATTATCTCAGATCTGCTGCGGTACCAATCGGACAAAAGTCTGTAAACAAACAGGAGGAAAGTTACAAATGTCATGTGGCCCACAAATCCACAGGAAGCGATCTGCAAATGTGCAAATATCATTCCACGTGTAGAATTTCCATACAGGTCCTTCCAGTCAAAATAAACTGTAACCAGATCAATTTTGTGTAATTATAACAACCAGAGAACAAAATGTACATAATACATACCCTGTTACATTAGCACTACACAAAACGACTCTGATCATCATTTTTTTTTTTTTTTTGTGATGAAGATCAGAAATCGTCTATGTCAAAACAATATCTTCTGTTATTACTCTGGTATATAATTCAACAACTGAACTTGGCTCAGCTTACTTCTAAACACTGCATATGCCCTGTGTGTTTTCTGCATCCCTACTGATGGAGATGACAGCGCCTCCTCCTCCTCCTCTCCTCCTCCTCTCCGTTGCCGTGGCAACACACATGGAGCGTCGGCTGCTGTGTACCAGAATGGAGAGGAAGATGGAGGAGAGCACTGTTAGAGACGTCGAGACTGGTGTGTAAATACGAGCCCTTACCTGACTTCTTCTTCTTCATTGCTATACAAAGCAGAAGGACGCGGGGTGACGCCCAGTGTGTGTGACGATAGCTGCATGTTACGGGCTCGCTCCGTGCCTTTATATTGAAGGGTGCTAACCTGCTAGCTAGCAGGTGCAAGGATGTAAACAAGACAAGAGTCATGTCACCAGCAGCTCGTTGTGAGCTAACGTTGCTGCTACAGACCGTTAACCAACCATATAACAATAAATACTTAATAAAACTGCTGGCATGTTAACGTTAACCACCTGGCTTCGTTAGAGCACGAGGTAGTGCAGGTGTGTTGGCTATATGAGTGTGTGCTAGCTAGCCTTAGCTCCTCTACTGAACTGCTATGTACAGTAGGTACTACTGTCATGTTGCAACGTTACCCTCCTAAATTAAAGACATAATGCATGAATAAATGGCAACAAAAGGTACATTTATAGATAAATACATAACAGACTTTGACCAAAAATAAATGGAAATATTTTTAAAACTAATAATACTCATACTGGACAGAATCTATGATGTTTTTCTGTTGCTGCATAATATTTATTTATAGATACAGATAGCTTTATTTATCCCTGAAAGGCAATTCAGTTTCTGCAGTCCACCGAGACATATACACATTCATACTGCACAATCATCAATGACAGAGGGAACACAGTAGGTGGCATATGGAGGTGCAAGATCAATAAAAGTACAAGAATAAAAAAATATTTGCAATAAAAACAATAAATACAAGAATAAATTACAAGACGAGATAAAATAATAAAGGAATAAATAGAATAAAGTACCAAGAGTATTGCACATTGCAAATTACATTCCAGGACCTAATTGCAAACATGGACAACCATTATATGGTTAGTGCAAAATGTGAGTGTTACACTGAATAGAATGGGACCGTAATTAATTGTATTAATTACACCTGTGTTTGATCACCTGTCAACATGGCTGCTGTGAAAAGGGCTTATTGGGTATGGTATGTTGCAATGTTTCTACTCAATTGCATTGAGTGTCGATATTTGGTGGTAAAAGACAGATTACAAAGAGACCAAATAAGATAAAAGAAAAGAAAAGCACAAATACGTAAACAATTCAAATGCATAAAATGTAAACATAATTTAAATATATAATATTAAACAATATCACAGGCCAATCCAAAAGATAATATTGCCACATTTGTGCACTACTACCAGTTCAAGGTAATGTCACCAAGTGTTAAAACAAAGAGAAATTATTTTAAACCCTGTTGAAATGTATTGGCCTGTAATAATATATACTACACTATAACTATACTATACTATATATATTAACTATAACTTTAACTACAGTTATACAAAAAGAAGAATAGTAAGAAAATAAAATGTACTTTTACTTCTTTTATTATATAAAAACAACGAACAAAGCCAGACATTTATATTGTCTTTATTTTTGTGCTCCAAACACAAAAATAAAAATCTCTTTCATCCTTCATGTGCTTTATTTATTTGTGTCACTCCATTTTGCAATGCAGATCAACTGTTTTGTTTATAGTTTAAAGTTGACAAAAGTCACTATTACAAAGATGTCACATATACATCACTATTTCTAAGGAGCGACATTTTACTTTAAAATATTTTGTATCTTTTTATCTTGTCATTTTTACCCATAATTTGGGTTTAGCAGTGACATAACTTTGTGCATGACAGCTTAGCTATGTTTTCACTTTAAGGTCAGCATTCTGTGTGAGAGTCTCATTTATTGATCTGCAAGCTGGGCTTACATCTTTTAAAATGAAGTTAGAAAAAGCTTAACACACATTGTTAACACATTTTTACACAACACCTTTTCCTTAATCCTTCATATTGTACTTGTTTTTCAGGCAGTGAAGCTGGAGGAGAGGATGCGTTGGTAGGGAATGTGAACAAACTGACGGTGAGCCCACCAGGTTACTCAGGAGCTCCGCGGAAAGGACATCTGGTTTTTGATGCTTGCTTTGAGAGTGGTGAGTAGTACATTTGAGAAACGGCACGTCAGTAAAAAAAAAAAAAAAAAGGTGGGAGTTAAAGTGTTAATCCATGAAATGTTTTATATTGTTCTTTTCATGTTGGTGACATCCTAATTTGGTTTTGTGTGTCACTGCTATGGCCACTGGAGACTGCAAATAATTACAAGCTCCAGTGCAAGATTCGGTATGGGCCCTCCCTCATGCCAAGACATTAAACACACACACACTAAAGAGGTGAATATTTTACACACAGTATGTTGGATATTATAGATCAGGCTGCTTCTTCTCAGTCATGAAATAAAATCACATTGAAATAAATAACGCCGTCCTGACCGACGGTGCCGTTGTGGAAGCGTAGCACCCACCTTCCGGGTTCCCCCCCAGATTAACACTGTTAGATCTGTCACCACTGTTGCCTTTGTTTTCACTATTAGCGCTGTTAGCACCGCCGGGCTCAGCCATCACCATGTAGAGAGCTGTGGCGTGCAGAGGCAATAGAAATGCTCCCAATCTCACATTTAGCACTTTTAACAAACCTTTAACATAACTATAAATGTTCCTGTGCATGTTTGAAAACCTGGAAAAACTTGGAAAATGACAATATTGGCCAAAATGTCCTAGAAAAGATTGAGCTACTCTCGGAAAGCTTTTAATGTGCAACATCATTAAGATCAGTTTATTATATACAGTATATAGCTTTTATTGTGCATGTAGGACATGTGACGTATTTGACTCAACTGCAAATAGACCCAAAAAGTGGTTCCATGTCCCTTCCAACGCAAATAAGGCTGATACCTTTTCAGTCAGACACATACTTACATATTTTCACACATCACTCCAGCCTAAAGTTTCAACCAAACACCTCCAGCTTGTTCAAAATACTGCAGCTTCTAAGATTTTCATTACATGTAGATCAAATGCATTTGACCGCAGTACACAAATTCTATCCTTTGCATTGCCTATTTCTACTAGAGCTGACATTAAGTTTCATCTTTTGAATTTTAAATCTTTGCATGGTTTAGCACCATCTTATTTATCCAACCTTCTCAGGCTTTATGTTCCAGCCCACAAGCTTTGTTCATTAGTTGTGGCGTATTCATGTAGTATGACAATAAACAAGCAATCAGTTGGAAGTAGAGGTTCAATTCTCACACCATGCTTCGTATCTTTGACATGCTTTCCCACTTTCGCAGCCATTTCCATTATCATTTTTTAATCAAGATATAAGCCCCAACCAATGCTACTACCACTACTAGTACTACTACTATTACTACTACAATAGCTTCATTTACAGTCTGTATTACCTTTAAAAGAAGAAAGTGCTTTATATTGAAAGAAAACAATGAAAGCCAATATGACAATTAGACTATTTCAGGGTTTGGGTACAAAAGCAAAAGGCATTTTCAACATACAGTATATATTTGTTGAGAGACGAGATTTCGGATATAGCAACTAACTGTGAGTCTGTGTATCCGAGAGCTCTATCAAGACATACCTTGGCAGCAGTATAATCAGGTAGTTCATATAAAGATTTATAGACAAGTGCGAGGCTCTTAAAATCTTTATTATGAATAACTAGAACTCAGCGCAGGGAGTAGGTGTTGTTTGAGCTATTTTCTTGCAGTGGCCTCCTACCTCTATTCTTCCTGTACTATGGCCAGCGTGGTTAAAAAGAGAAATATGTTAAGTATACTTGAAAGGGTGAGCTACCTGTAACCTTGTCCATCTCTTTTGTTGGAGCTAGGAATACAGTAAGATGAAGTTAATATGCTCTAGTGTTATTTGTTAACGGCCTTCGGTCGACAGCTGAATGGCACAACAATGAAAATAAAGAACTTTCTCACCACTGACAAGGTCAGTTGGTTAGAGGCACACATGGGAACACACTCAAGCACACAAGTAGGCGAAGTAAATCAGAGAATCAGTCGGTCTCTCTTGGACAGAATCTCTGTTTGGAGATTAGGTTCAGATGGCACTCAGATTTCATATTTTCGCAGACAGACTGAGATGAACTTTAACTTCACCCTGTTTACTTTCTGATGTCTGGCCTTGGTGTCGTTGTCAAAGTTGTTCTCCAAAGTTGACTTTAATTATTATGTTGTCTTTGAACACTTGTTTTTTCAGAGAGTTAGAGAATGCGAATAAGTTCAGTTGTCACATGTCCTAGCCCTACTACTAATTCATAAGAGTAAAGTGAATCTTGTATGGGCATATAAAGGGATAAATAAGGAAATAGGGAACCTAATCCACAGTTTTGTACACAGTAGACAAGAGTCAAATGAAGGTGAGTGCATAAATATAGCACCGCAGCGTAAAGATCTAAATATGTAACATTAGGAGGATTGTGCTGCGATATCAGTGTAGCGATTGCCCTTTTTATAAATTTGCCTTTTTTCCCAGATGACATGGCCAGAGGAGCTCAGACATTGATTAATGGCCGCTGAGCTTCCACACTGAGATCGGCTAACATACCAGTGTCTCTGGCTCCGGATGTATCTCCTGAATGATTTATGGAATTGATATTAATCTCTTTCCAGTAAATGCATTACTAAAGTTAGAATGGGGGATGAATTGATGTTTGCCAGCTAATGTCAAATGAATGCCCTGTTGCTGTTTCATTTAAGCATTACTGATTTTGTCCGCCTTACTTTAAAGTGAGCCTCGGTATTAGTTTATGATAGTTCTTTCACAGTAAATACTCTTAAGTGTATGCCTGGATAACTTGTACCAAGGAGTTATTATCTTCTGATTTCTAAGTATTGCAAACCTGTTCATTGAGGTTATTCCTTCTTAAAGGTGCTCAACATGATATCCAGAGCATTTATGCATCAAACAACTATTAGATATGTAAAGATAGAGGAGTAATGGCTACCTGAGCAGATAATGAGGTCACTCTCACTCTGTGTGTGTTGTAATCCGAGCTTCTCCGTGCTTTGTTGACATAGCAGCTGTTGCCATGTTGAGAGCTGTGTTGAGGCAATAGAAATGCTCCCAATCTCACATTGCCACCTTCAAAATGATGCTTCTCCCATTATCTATATAAACTCACACACCCTCTGTGGCCTTTAAAAGTGGCTGTAAAAAGATTTCTTCGTCCAGTGGTGGCAAGTTTTAGTCATCATTTTACCATAGTATGATTAAATCAGCTTTGACGTTTTCGTTTTGAGGGAAACGACTTGTAGCAGATTACGTTTGTTTTTGAGGTATTTGTGATACGTTAATGTAGTGATAGTAGGGAGGAGGACGGGGTGTTGGATGGGTCAAACAAACACAGGACTTTTAACCAGGAGATCGCTGTCCGTGTCCCGTGTGAAACTAAAAGTCAACGTTCACTAGTTTTAATTACGTCTGTTACTTAATAACGCAAAATCATTGTCATTTTAAGCCGAACCATGATGTTGTTTTTTACTAAACCTAACACAAGTAGTTTTGTTGCCTAAACCTAGCGAAGAAGGTTTGTTGCGTTTGTTTTGTTTCAGTTTACAACATTAACCAAATGTTTAAAACGGTATAAAACAGCGACCGCTATCATGGAGCAAATACGTTTCCCTCGGAACATAATTGAGAATGCATATTAGTTGTATGGAAATGTAATTTTGTAGGACACAGGGTTGGAGTAAATACACTACTTCTGTAAAACACACTGAATGTTATCTTTTAAGGTAAATATGTCATATTATGTAACATATTTAATTGACATTTAATGAAATAGAAAGCTGAAATTCTTACTAGAAAATGCATTGGGGTCTTAACCCCACAATTATTTAAAAAAAAAACACTAATTTATCAGTGAAATAAGTAATGGTGGCGTAATATAAACAGCACCTGTGTTTTCATTCACTACTGATTTCCCTTAAGCACAGACGCTGAGTTACATTGTATAACTCAAACAAACTTGACTTGGCTTGACATTGGTGAAACTGTGGACTTGGTCTTTTTTTGTAGCTATAAACATTTTCATTTTCATTTATAGTTATTTTTTAATATGGTGAAACTTTAATGTTATATATAATAGTCCAATGTTGGTAGAATAAATGTGTTTTTTAATCAGCCGAGTGTTTATATTTGAAGATCTACTTATTCATATAATATCTGAACTTTTTAAACAACATAAGATTTCAAGGTTCATCTAACCAGGAGCATGCCATTTTGTTTTTACAGTCGATTTAGTGCCCATATTCAGACTTGAGTGTGCATACCTGAAGTATCAGTAAGGCTTATAAAATGAGCTGCAGTTTTTAATAAATTCAGTCTGATATGTGTGATACCAATGACAGGAAGGAAATTGGAGACTAGTGTGTTAGTTCCCGTCTCTTGTATTGCATGTTAGACGGGCATGTAGATTTCTCAAAGCTACTGAAATGGTCTTTCATGACAGTCTATGTCTATTTTACTCCTCTCAAACCAGATTGCATGGCGGAAACACGGTATTTCAAGCGGACGTTTTCATTTGAAATTTATGCAGACCTATAACTCATTGAGGTTTGTGCCCCGCTTTTTTTCCCTTCCTTTGGTCGACAGCTATCTGCATCCCATGTACATTTTCATAAAGCACAGATTTTATTTTGTTGCATTAGTATAGCGCAGAATAAAATCTAATTGGTTTATTAAAATAGACACTGGTTATGTAAGCTGTTTGCCAAAGGTATAACACCTCATTTACATTTAGATGAGGCTTAATTCATTTTGTTGTCAGCCCTATGCTGATCAAGTCAGTGATGGCCCTCAGATTTACATACAGTAGGTGTCTCAGCCAACAGGTCCTCTGACACTGCATTATTCTAAACCATTAAAAGCCTTTTCACATTTCTGCTTAAAGATAACATACAGTATGATGATGACCCCGACTATGCAGTGTTTGGTACAGTAGAACTTCAACATTATGACTATTTTCTTAAGTCATTGCAAACCTTACTTATTGCTTTGGTTGACTGTGTAAAGAGCAATATGCAAATGCTCATTAAACCCCCATATGCAAATAGAGTTTTACTTGTTGAGATCATCTTTTTATGCTACTTAGGACAATGCAAAATCATGGTAGAGAATAGAAGATGTTGTTAATCTGTAAACATTAAGTCTTGGCCCATTGTTGTGTATTGTGTCAAGAGGCAGAGATTCATGAAAGTGATAAGAGAAGCCTAATTGTTTTTTAGAGTGAAATCCAAATGACATTCTTATCTTGTCTCGTCACATTTGTTTCGTCACAGACTCCAACTGTTGACATTTTCAGCTAAGTCCCAAATTCTTTTGTGGGTTGATCCTCACAATGTTCACTGACTAAAGTACCATCTGCCGCTACAAAAGATGACACTGGCAGTGTGGGCATATTGTTTTACTCCACCTCTGGACTCTGCACCAGATGTAATTAAGCACTCATTGATTAGTCAGACTGCCGTCTGCTGACAATGACTTGCATGGTCAAAGAAATTCCCCGGGGGTGACAAGTGTTTAATGGGGTCCATTGATAAGCACAACTCATAGACTCATCTGGCTTTACGATCAATTCGCTCAATACAATCCAACTTATATGGCAGACTGGAGGACAGATATGCACACACCGATATTTCTGTCAGTTAGGACCCAAATAGTCAAGGCCTTTTGAGACTTATATATTTTTGTTTCATTAAGTTGCTAACCTGACTTGTTTATCTTGTCACAGTTTGTTAAACTGAGAAAATCACGCATTAAAGGGTAACTTTGGCATTTTTCAACCTAGACCCTATTTTCCCATGTTTTTGTGTGACTAAAAGCTGTTTCACAACAAGCACAGATTTTTGTTTGAAAAATTTGCACGGAACATTTTGTGTGGGGAAAAATATTCGAATGGACCTCTATTTCATATCTTTACCATAAGCATGTAAGTTAGCATGGAAAAACTGTGATTGTACAGTATGACAATATTCATAAATTCAGTTTATGAATGTTTTTATCTAAGTCAAAAGTAGGGCAATGCCTGTGTTTATGTTTTACGACAACACTTTCTCTAAATTAAGGTTTCCACCTCTGACATTAAAGACTTTATAGAATCACTGAAGCACTTCATGGATTTGCTGTGCAGATTTTAAATCACCCCTCAGTAATGATAATTGATGAAGAAATATTTTCTCTATCGTCAAGATAAAGAAAAGAAAGAGAGAGATAGAAAAAGCCTGCCAGGAGATAAGTAATGAGGATAAATGTTGAAGAAAATATTTCCACTGTTCACTGATGATGAAGGTTTCGTTGCTTTTTTTCTTCCTTTTTGCTTTTTTCCCCCCTTTAATTTTCTCATTCCTTTCTTGCAGTGTATTTAATCTGTCCGGCCTTATCTTCTCCCAGAAATGGTCATGTTGCAGTTGCACAGTCCCTCTAAAGAATGACTGATTAGAGTCGTAGCTAAAGCAACATTTACAGAGCAAAGGCAGAGAGATAGAAATGAACCACCAGAGAGAGAGATGGTTGGAAAGAGGAAAAGAAATAAGGAAGTACAGAAGAAAAGAATAATATGAACTCTGGGGAGGAGGGTGGTGGTCTGAAGCTGGTCAGGGGAGAACGCAGTCAAGCTTGTCAGAAGATATTTATATACTCCAGAGTGCCCCATGAATCAGGATAGTTGAGTTTCCATTGATTAAAGAAGAGGGAAACGTTTTTACAATCAAGCTAGATGCTCAGAATGAGTGGCTTTGGAGAGGCCTGCCGCAGTATACAGCTCTCTGCCTCGCCTCGCCTCCCTCTCTTATGAAACAACCCACAAGGAGAGGCAGCCAAACGATGAAATACTGTACATATTTTTTGTCAATGTCATTTTTTTTTCTTTTATTCAACATGAAGTTTTTCAATTTAGATATTTCTCCCCACCCATGAAGATATATTGTGAATTGTGCACTCACATAGCCTTTTGATTGTTCGATTTTGTGCTTTTACTGTATTTTTTTTTTGTATAGCTCACCAACCTTAGATTGCTCTAACTCTTATGGGCTTTCCAAAACAAGATCCATTCGTCTGAGTGGGAGGGAGCACTCCTGACATCTGATGTATTGAGAGGCACTCCCAGTCTCTCTGTCTCTCTTACATGTCCTTGGCAGCGGAGAAGCTTCACTGCTCAAATCACTAAATGGCCTCTCCAGTTTCTCTTTTAGCAGTTTTCTCTCCTCTCTCTTTCTTTTAAAAGTAGAGTATGGAGATAAATTCGAGTTGTCTAGGGACTGTTGGCAAGACCATTGCTTTTGATTTATGCTATTTATTGGCCATTTGTATCCATAAGAGATTACTCTTTATTATTATTGTGTTTTTTATTATCGCCATGTCCTATCTCTGGCTTTCTTCGGGCATATTTTGTCAGTTTTATGTCCCTTTTTGTGCCATATCATGCCATGTGAGTTGGGCTGTGTTATATCGGTTTGACCCTGAGGGAAGCTTCCCAGCAGTGGCAATGCTAAGAGAAAAAAAAAATTGCATGCAATGTCTTTAGAGCGACTATATATTTTTATATTAACAATGGCTCACATGACTAGTTGCTTGTAGTGACAAACTTATACAGAATAATCACTCGACTCTGTAGTTCCCTCAGCTCTAAAGAGTGCTTAAAGCGTCTTACAGCTTATTGTTTTGATTTTCCAACCCTTAACGTTACTGTTTTGGTTCTTTCACATCACTCTATCAATGTCCAAAAACTCACCCTATGCTTCCTGCTCATCATCAAACAACACAGAGAAAAGGTTAGTGGCTAGCTGAGGAAAATATCTGGCTCTTTAGCCCGATAGGAGCAGAGTAGAAGTAGGTAGCAGTTGGTGGAGAGCCAATCACAGAACTCATCGGCTATGGGTCTGACGACGGATAAGCCTCTGTAGGCAAGGGGCAATATTTCTGGGGTTCCGGTTTAGCCAGCGGATATCTGGGCCAAGACTTCCTTTTCTGTGTGCTGCTCATTGTTTACATTCCGATTAGCAACTTGAGACACACAACTATGGTGTTGGAGTTGAGAGATGACGTGTACGACCAAATAGTTTCAGAAATTGCAAGTTTACAAGCTAATGTTAAACCAATAAAAAGCGAAATCATCGTCAGATGATAACTGGTGGGTTCTGAGATTGAATCTCAGCCAATGCGTTCCGCCTCTTTTGCTCTCTGCACAGACTGTTTACCTGCAACCAAAGTGAATGTGATTGGTCAATACTACTCTGACTACAAACGGAAACCAGAACGCTTCCGATATCAACATCTTGTAACGTTACATAAATGAGTGGAGAGCAAAACACTAAAAGACTTAACCATCAGGTAGATACAAACAGGTCTCCAAATGAGTGCTATGTTACTCCGTATCTGCTGGATGTGTACAAAAGGCAGCTGTTGCTAACAAGTTTGTCATATTAAAGGGGAACAACGGCCATTTTTTAAACATTGATATTATTCGGAGGCTATATAACATACTGCAACTTATTCATGTAAGCGCATATTGCGAGGGCGCGCCGGGGAAAACACAAGGTGGCAGCGTCATCAGGGCAAACATCAACCGCCTCAGTGGCAATATGAATGGAGTATAGAGTTTTAACAGCATTTGCAATCTAAATAAACATGCTGTCACTTTCTGAATCTATTTTCTGTTAACAATAAACACTTATAAGACGGGGAAACTGTGTCATATTTTTCTGACTTATTTTGTTTTCCAGCAGTTATAGTTTATGCAAGTTCTGCCCCCTTGAGCGGAGTAATCCACTAGGATGGAGAGATCCATGACAGGATTTCAGCGCATATTGTGACGCTCATCCCGCAGTTAGCGACCATGCTAGCCACAGGCACGGCATATTGGTAGCTAGCTATTTACATAGTAAAATAATGTTAGCTGACAGGCAGTTACTGTTTACCGTGATGACACTGCCAACTTGTGGTTTCCCGTTGCGCCCTCACAATATGTGCATACATGAGCAAGTTGCAGTATTTTTTCCATCATGTTATATAGCCTCCAGAATAATATCAGTGTTTTAAAAATGACAGTTGTTGGCCTTTAACTTAAAAGGTCATATCAGTGTTGTGTTTACAGTTTATTTTTCCAGCCCCCCCAGCGGCCAAAACATCAGTTATAGCAGGTTTAATGAATTAATATACAACTATTTCTAGACAGCGTGTTTGTTATTTCTTCTCTATCTTAATTTGCATGTCTGAGCAGAACAAACGTTCCAAAGGTGGTCAATCTGAGAATCCCAATAACCACACACAACAACTATCTGCCGTTATCACATGGCTTCACGGGGGCTTGACTGAGGGTTCTGCCATGGGAGGTGAGAAGTGATATCAGTAGGATTGCATGAAATGCAGAGCAAATGAAACGGAGCGATAATCCTGTCTGACACTCGGGCCTGTTGCATACGGTCACGTCTAATCACTGAGTGAACACATTGGCTCAGTAGCGGTGGTCGGAGATGCCTCCTCTGCCAGGAAGTAGTACAAACAACCTCAGTGTTTTGTAAGTTAATTGTTGATGGTTCTGATATGAGTTTTACGTAGGAGACCCAGGCAGCACCTCATATTCTCAAAATGTCACCAAATGCTACCAAGCTGTTTTGGAAATTTTGAGTAATGAAAGGATTTGATTATCGACTGTATACACGGTGTGGCTGTGAGATTTGGAAAGGTTGAGGGAAGAAATATTCAGACACTGGATATTATAAGAAATAGACTATTTGTAACATAAAAATTGGCATTGTTGTTACTCCATCGGTATTGAAGGATGTGTCGTGACACAAACAGGTTTAACTTTGTTGTTGTTTTTAAATTCCAGCTTCAGGCTATTTTGTGTTCTAAATGTACTTTGGAGCATCACTATTCATTGGCTCAGGGCCTGCCTCTAGCATCATGATACAAGTGTGCCGTAAGTGAAAATTACTGCAACCAGATTTCGGCATTGCACAAGTGGTGCTCTGCTCGCGCACAAGGCTCCAGTGATTCATCCAGTAATTCATTTCCCAGCAATTCCTGACGCCATAAACACAGTTTCAGAGCAGACGTCTCATTTGTCATCCCAGTCAAGACTGTGCGGTTTGGGGAAAAATGGCGAGGATTTGTAATGCTTTACCAGTTCATGTTTTTCAAGATGCCTGTGTTTATTCTCCTGATTTATTTAGAAAACCTCTCAGTGAGATGAGCTTCATTGATGTGCCAGGGTTTGTTTGATAACACAAATTCATGTACAGAATATGCTTAAACAGTGAAGGGTGAAATACTGATAGGAGCAGAATTTTGATAGAATACATTTTGGTCTGAATCCAGGCAGCTATCTTGTAGGTCTACTGCTCAAAGTAAACAGCATTGAAATTCACTCCTCGGGGGCAAATGCTGTTATCAGGATTTTTTTTCTGTGGACATTTCAAACAGTTGTTAATAGTGAACATGTTGGAATGTGCTCTAGTTTTAGAGAGACCAAAATAGTATCTACTCTAGTTTTAGAGGTTCTCAGATGTTTAGCCTTAAGGCCTTTTTTTTTTTCAAACTGTTGTTTTTGTCACGAGTACTTTTACACAGAACGCAAATATTGCGCGGCGAAAAAGCATCATAATTTGTTTTTGGAACAAGGTCGAACAAAGGCATCAACCAGTCACATTGTGTGAAATGGACATATTCAATACGTAGCTACACTACAGTATACAACAACCATGGATGTATGACAACAACACGGAGGCGCCGTAGTCCGAAACCAAGACGGCAAACTTTATTACTCCTTTCAACCTTAACAAAGGTTTGTAACAGTGAAAAACTACTTTGACTTTAACAACTCCACTCCACTGACTGAGATTGTCTCCCAGTGCTTCAGTTCTTGAAGGCACCGTCCCATCCTATTCTTATTATGACTTTAACCACAACGTAATGCAGAGATGTTAAGATACAACGATGTGTGTTTAGTTCTTTCTTTCTAAATGAAGTCATCCCAGTTATCATCTCTGCATCGTGAATCTGGCATCTACATGAGGCTCCTGCTGTGATGGAGAAACTACTTCAACCCAAAAAGCTCCCTGCGCTCTTCATCAGTGATGAATTATGTCTAAATTGAATTACCAAATTATGTCTCTTAATCTCCCATATCCGATGGTATAAAAAGGGATTAGCCTGTCATAGGATGGATTTACTTTTATGGTATATTCTAGAAAAAAAATAGAATTTATATTCTCATTTTGTTACTTTATAAATATATATATTGCTACGTATCTTAATTTCTCTTAATTGCACGATGGTTGGGTGCCTGGAAATATGCTTGCTGAAAAACTCCTTGATCTTCTGCCAAGGCTTTTGAATGGCATTCAGTACAGCCTTTTCCTGCTTTTTCATTTTTTTTTCTTTCTGAAAAGCTGGCATTGCATTGACAGTAGCGGCACTTAGTGTAATTCCCTAGATTGAAAAGCTGTTCCACAATGAGAGATTTCCTCTGCGTTGCTGCTAACTGTTGAAAAACCCACCGTGCTGGGATTTACACACATCCTCTCTCCTGATGTGCTCAACTCCTGGATTCACTCTCGACACTTCACCTTTTAGCCCTTTAAATATGAACCAATCTGATTAGCGCAGTGCTGGACTGGTCAAGCAAATAAATACAGAGAAGAAGCACCACTGGTTAAGTAAATTACAAGAGGGATTCTAGACATTAGAGATGGAGATCAAGTGTTTTCAGTCCGGGCAGCGATCCTGCTTTAGAACAAACACAGCCGACTCCAGGTCAAGAGCCATTTACTGCTGTACTGGATTAACTGGGCTGTACCTCATTTGAGAAACTGCCGTCCACTTTGGGGTGATTTGTTTGCTCTTAAATGGCACTGGCAAGAAAAACTGTCTTGTTTAGAAGAATACATTTGCTTTTTGTCTTGTTCTCCTGCATTTTCGTCGACCGGCGTTTTCTGTTCTTCCTTGATTTTTTTTTTCTTGCTGACCTATTGGTTATTGGCCAGTGATTTCTCGCCTCCCTTGTTTCTCTTCTTTTCTTGCATCGGCTCCCTGTGTTCCTGAACTCATTACAGAGCAATCAGCCCCAGGCGTTGAAGTGTGCACCCAGAGGGAGCAATAACTGTAAATAAACACTACTGCAGGCTCTCCGATAACATGTTACCAAGATGATAACAGCCCTTCTTAGCAGGCCTGTTGACCTTCTCCTTGCCTTAGGCTTGCCAAGGACTCCTCAGCTCCCTGCGCTTTTATCTCCTAACTCTCCTCCACCACTGGAGCCGCTGGAAAGATTACCACTGAGGAAGAGAGGAAAAGGAAGGAGGGAGTTACACCAAGAGAATATAGAGAAGAGAAAAAGCGATGAGGGGGTAGTGCTTGGAGAATAAGACACAAAACAAGATAGAACAACAAAGAGTCGACCCGGGCAGTTGTCCCTCTGCCACCTCCTCTGTCTCTCCTCAGTCTTTTGTAGGGCTCAACATAATTAACTTGTTAAAAGATAGCATGAAATTGGAAAAGACTCGTGGCCACCAACACACAGGACACACCAAAAGATAAAGAGAGAGAGAGTGACGGACAGATGGGTAGAAAGTGACAGAGAGAGGATGAGAACTGAGGGACGGCGGTGCTCATACTCTGATGAAAACATCATCCAACCAACTAACCCACCGTTTTAGGCTTGAGAAACAGATGAAAGTGAAGATTGCGATTCCTCATGGTTCACTCCCCAATACTAATGCAGAGTGTCTGACAGTAGTATGTCCAGAGCTGTGGGGCTAAAGCACTGTCTGGATGAGATTGATAATACAATTAAGCCAGTCCCAGTATGAATGCATCACTATGACCCATTACTACACCAACCGCTTCAGATGGAGCATACCAGTCTAGCTCTAGGGCCTTTTGGACGGAAGAAAAAAATACAATTATAAAAGGCTAGCTAGAAAATGTGTTCTCCTTAGAATGTGCAGGCAGGCCTGTACATCATCAGATATGTGTGGGCTGCCTGCGTATCTCGCTGCTGTCCCCGGGCCCAGCTTTCTTCATCTATATTGAAACGAGGAGCTCACTGGAGCAGAGATGGACTCATAACAATATGATTTTCCCCCTTATTGTCCCCTCTTATTGTTTGCTCTTATCCTGGTTTTGTTGTATATTAAGATTATTTTCACAACAATTTTCCACATAATGTTTACAAATACACAACCACTTATTGTGTGTGGCTATATAACACATCAGACAAGATTGTTTAAGATATTAAATTTAAATGAAAATGCGTCATTATATTCAGACAATATTGTGGACAGCAGAATATCCAGTCGGGGGTTGTGGTTTTTAAACAGAACATGTTCTTAGTAAAGTGCGAGTAGGGATGTCACGAGAACTTATACTTCGGTTACAAGTCGATGCCAAAATCCTGAAACTTAACGGTACTTGTTTTTCTCCGATACTACCTATTTTTTCCCGGATAACGTTACATTGTGAACAACAAATCGGCATGACGACAGCTAGTTAACGTTAGCTGTTAGCAGCCGGTGGGCAGCACAGTCCTGCGGAGCTGACAGCTAACATTAATGGAGGTTGCATTGAGTTTCTTTATGATGTGTTCAAGCTCTATTCAGTAAAAACGTCATCATGATTCGTTCAAATGTAATCTATTTTAGTTTTTAATAAATACAGTTGTTTGAAGGAAAGGTTTTCACAACAATATAATATAGATAATAGGGAGGGAATTATAACCTGTTTAATTTCATAACACTAGCTTTAAGTGTTTATTGTTTTGTTATTGTTTTTGACCGTGGTGTCGAACTGGGTATCGCGAATCGTTGAATTTCACTTGTATTGGTATTGACTACTAAATTTCTGGTATCGTGACATCCCTATGTGCAAGGCAGACATTTAAAGGATTCAAAACTTAGTAAAATAGTAATGTTTTGGTTTGTTGCTGAGGTGTTTCTCTGGATCCTCGCTGCTTATTCTAGGTTGATGGGTCTAATTGCAGGTTGAAGTATAAATGTTTGCACTATGCATACATTATTAAATGGTGATGTTTTGGGTGATAAACTTAGTTTGTGGTATTTCTTGTCTTTGTTGGCACTGATCAGTTATTAAACTGTAAGAATCACCCATCTGTTTCAGGCTGAACTTAAATTAACATTAGCTTACTGTAGCCCCGTCTGGAACTGTTTCATTCACCTCATGGCCAAACAGAGCTTGCAGCTCTGCCAAAGTATCTCCACATCCCCAATGTCTGACCTATACTCAATTTGGCTAAGACTGCTGATCAGCTTCAGTTGAACTTTTGAATGTCCCCCAATTTTTACAACATAATTGCACTATGAAGGTACCTCTTCACGCCAAGTATTGGACAGGAGAAATGACTACAACGACCCATAGCTCTTTTAAAGGGGAACATCACCTAAATTATTAATTCAAATATATTATTTCCATGGCCTAGTAAAGTTCAATCAATATTTGTGAACATGAGCTACTCTCTCTCAAAGCCAGAAGCCGGAGAAATAAGTCTCAAACTTGTGAAGTATAAAGTCTGGAGCTGCTCCATAGACAATGAAAGGGAGACTGATTTTGTGGACCCACAGAATATATATATATATTGTTTTTATATCCAAATGAGCTTTATTCTATTGTAGTGTTCTCAGTTGTGAAACAGAAAATGTTCCCATATACTCAGATCATTCCTCTCGTTCATGTCGTTCAAGTTAACTAATATTTTGGGACCGTCTTTTGAAAATGGTTGTAGTTCCCCTTTAAGTTACATACTGTATAGCATGTGAGTATTGAATTAACGGTGTCTTATCATCCCCTTATATTTGCCTAGCAACCAGTTGAGACTCCAGGAAGAGACCGCCAAGAAATAGCCTGGCACATATGTCCCCATAAAGCCTCAACTTGTCGTTTTTACACTTAAACAAATTAGATTTAATGTGTTAATTAGTAAACGGATTTAGTCGGATTTAGTTTTTTACTTTTGACAGAGCCAGGCTAGCTGTTTCCCCTCTGTTTGCAGTCTTTACGCTATGCTAAGCTACCTGGCTACAGCTTCATATTTACCATACAGACATGAGTGGTATAAATCTTCTCATCTAACTCTCTGCAATAAGCGTATTTCTCAAAAAGTCGAACCATTTCTTTAAGGTTGACTTGAAAAAAATGTGAACCCATCCTTTAAACAGTTTAAAAAGACAGACTGCAGTTTAGTATACCTGTTAGGTAGTTAGATTGTGGAAACTTGGAGGTGACCTCTTTAATCTTGCCTGCAGATGAAGTGATAAGGCATCAGGGGAGAAGGCAGGCTTTAAGAAGTCATGAGGCAGGAGATTGATGTTGCCTCTGTGACAACTTGCCTTTAGACGAGGGGGGGGAGAGAGAGAGAGAGAGGCAGTGAAAAACCAGACGTTTAGCTGCAGGTCTAAACTGAGACCCCTTCACTATGGCTGCCGCTGCTGCTGGCTGGAATCAATTCTATCTTTATCAGTCCCCCTCTTCTGTGTGTCCAGGAATCCTCCCCAGACCGCAGAGCAGCCGCGGGGAAAACTGATGTGTTTTCCAATAATGAAATGGAACACAACAAAAAATAAGTTTAAAAAGGTGCCTGGCTGGTCTCCCTCAGCAGTACCGCATTCTTTTAATCTCTTGTCTCGTGTTTAAACACAGTTGTGGCTGTGGCTATGCTAGTCAAATAAGAAATTGAATGTATTATCTGCCGTGGGTGTGCATTGCGGATTGTGCATCAACAGTAGGTGTTTTTGCAGTTTGGTATAGGGAAGCTAATTGCTGCTCTCTAACCGAAGATATTTAATAGGGCTGTCAATCGATTAAAATGTTTAATTGCGATTAATCACATGATTGTGCATAGTTAATCGTGATTAATCACAAAGTAATTGCACATTTTTTATCTGTTCAAAGTGTACCTTAAAGGGAGATTTGTCAAGTATTTAATACTCTCATCAACATGGGAGTGGACAAATATGCTTGCTTTATGCAAATGTATTTATATATTTATTATTGGAAATCAATTAACAACACAAAACAATGAATCATTTTGTCCAGAAACCCTCACAGGTACTGCATTTAGCATAAAATAATGTGCTCAAATCATAACATGGCAAACTGAAGCCCAACAGGCAACAACAGCTGTCAGTGTGTCAGTGTGCTGACTTGACTATGATTTGCCCCAAACTGCATGTGATTATCATAAAGTAGGCATGTCTGTAAAGGGGAGACTCGTGGATATCCATAGAACCCATTTTCATTCACATATCTTGAGGTCAGAGGTCAAGCGACCCCTTGCCAGTTTTTCCTCGCCAAAATTTAGCGCAAATTCGGAGCGTTATTTATCATCCTTGGCGACAAGCTAGTATGACATGGATTCCCTACGTTTTTTAGTTTCATATGATACCAGTTTCTTCACTCTATCTTTAAAACTGAGCCAGCTACAACCTAAAAATCACAAGTTGCGTTAATGCGTTAAAGAAATTAGTTGCGTTACAACAAATTTGCATTAACGCGTTAACTTTGACAGCCCAAATATTTAATATGTTTTTCCTATATATTATGAGAGGAGAATGTATGTGACCAAGCTTGTGTGTGAAAATATGTAAGATTTAGGACATGACAGTCGACGCGTCTGCTAAGTAGGAAGCACTGTAACCACGGAGTCTATTTCATTTTGAAACAACTGCCTATTACCATTCTAATGGCTGGTAGTGTGAGTGAGTTCCACCTCAGGCCCGAGGCAGGCAGGCCTGCTGCTGCTGTACGATGATCCATCTGCATGGCAGAAACCATCCATCCAGCGCATAGCTACAGGCTGAAGGCCGGCCCATTGTGTGGGCTGAGCACTGTGACTGCTCCCTCTTGTACCTCCATAATGGGATTACATTAGCCAGGTTCTTCTGCTCCCTCTCCAGCTCTCGCTTTCTCTCTCATACACACAAACACACACACACACACACACACACACACAGACTCTGTGAGCCCATGTGTGAATGACTGACTGTCCACTTGGCCACCTCATGTTTGCACCCTGTTTACTTGCCTATGGCCCTGTGTAATGATGCAGGTTTCATACCCATTTTACAGACACTTTTGTTTTCAACACAAACATATATAATGTTATGTGATTTCCACTTTTCTTGAAAAAATACTCTGCCTTTTGCTGTTTTTTCTCATTTGTTTTCATGGGTGTGTGAAAGAGAGAGAGAGACAGAAGACTCAGAGAGGAATAATCAGAGAAAGACAGACAAAGATAGAGAGAGACAGAGGGTTTTGTTCTGGGTTTTCCTCAAGGAGAGGCTGTCATGTGTAAAATCTTGTTCAGAACCAGCAATTGTGTTTTGTTGGGCTGCACCAGCAGGGCTAAGCTGTTCGTTGAAAACCAATTTGTTAATGTCTAAACGCTGCACTAGTTTTCCCTCAAGGACAAAGATTGATATTCAACATAACCTGCCAAGACACCACTGACGAAGAATATGGAGAGCGATGATACTCAAGAGGAATTATGCAAGAGATCTCAAGGACTAGAAATTGTGTCTTTTTTCCCTCTTTCTCATCTTCTCTCAGTCTGTAGTTCATTAGCTTCACTTGCACTAATACAGTTTGTCTGTTCCATAAAGAACCAGAAATAATTTTTGACAAATCTGGTGTACTGTGCATCGCTTTTCAACATCATACAGACTCAACATAAGTTATCTTTGCTTTATCTAGTTAATGCTTTCAGAGGGCATTTCAGAAAAACCAGTTGGCCGTTCATGTTAGTTAAATACTAAATGATATGGGATTGATTAAAAGGGTCAGGCTACCAGCCCACCAAAGCGTTTGAATCTGGAGGTAGCCACCATAAAATTAAAACGGGGATCAATGGCGTGTCATATCGCTGCCTCTCCGGGGGGCTGAACATGTAATTCTAACGCGGAGGCTGCAGCCATCTCTCACGTCAGGCCTTCCAGCATCAGGCTCAATAACCCAGCCGCCCATGGCTGCTGTCTATTGCCACCCATGCTACAGTATTCACAAGCAGAAGCTGCAGATACGGAGTTTGGTCTTTATCTTTTGCCTACTCTGCAGAAGTTAGGCCAGTAACAGTGGCACCAAGATTTTATACATTTGTGTTTATTTGGGTTTTTTCCATAGATACATAGATTGTTGTATAGATAGTATTCAAAGTAGGATATTTTAAATTCAAAATGATTAACAGACCTTAAAGGAGAAAGTGTGTACCAATGAAAAGCTTGCTTTGCTTTTTTGAATCTCGTTTTCTCACTCGGTAGCGGCATGGAGAGAGACGGGCGCCGGTCTGCACGTGTGCCGCAGAGCCTATTAGGGGTTTCCACTGTATGATCATTTCACACAAATGTCTAATATCACCCGTTGCAGGATTTGTGGAAAAGAGTTCCACCATGCGAGCAAAACACATGGCTGTACACACAGGTGAAGTTAAAGCATAACTCGTTCATCAAGCATGATGTAGTGATGACATTTTGAACGCTGTCTCAGTGACTGCAACCACAGGCAGCCTGAGGGCCTCACAAGGAGCTTCTAGTAGTCTTTTGTCACACTTTCCTCACAGACTTCTGTTGTGGATGAATTCCTGTGAGGTGACAAAGACAAACACAGTATATTGGCCTCAATTACACCCAATTCATTCTTGATTTTATGAATAATACTGGATCGTGCTTTGCACCCAGCTAGCAGCATATTTTTTTGTCTGCTTTCCTTTTGTAATTACTGTGATGTTTTGTGAAATCTTTCCATCATAAGTAATGATAGCGCAAGCCCTGATTTGTGAAAATGCATTGAAAACAAAGTAGATTATTGTCACAGTTTTTGTTTCTGTATCGTCTCTGACAGCATTTGTAACAACCTGTCAAACCTTCTTCTGGCTTAACGACATACAGCAGTTTTACTTATAGTCTGACTGCAATGCAGTCGTAGAGGAAAATTGATTAGCTTAATTTCCAGTTGACTGTGTAGTGAAGTATTATAATGATGTGAGTCTGATTTTCTCAGTGGAGATTCACAAATTATTGTATTGATTTTTGATAATGGTTTAAAAGCATCTACTCACTTTAAATCTAAAAAAATAAATAAAATTCCCCCATATAAATAATGAAAGTGCCCTGAGAGAGTGGTTGTGTTGTCATCATTGAATAGCGTTATTAACACTCTGATAGGAGGGGTGACCTTTGGAGGCCATTATCAACTTGTTCTAATGGGCTGTACTTGGCAGTGTCAGCTGTGTGAATAGCTCTGATGTCGGTGTGAGAGATGATCGATTCGATGACACATCTGTGTGGAACAGGTGCTGCACTGCTGTCTATCTCCTCCCTTTGTCCGTGCTTGCTAGCTGCAGCTGTGACTGGTTCAACCCTCCGCCTGCTCTCGGCTTTATCTGCTTTCAATGACTCGAGATTGCATTGCCAACCGGCCAAAATGCTAGTCCCTGCCTTCCATTTAGCCAGTCACCGTACAAAACGAACTAGGACTGGACCGTCGCTACCTCAGTCATTGAATCTATCACCTCTCTCTTTGTGATGATATCAACGCTCTCATATCAAAATATGGCGTTTCAGTGTTGTCATGGCTAAAGGAGGATGAGTTAAAATGTATCAAAATTGGACATAATGTGAGATTATAAATAATTAAGGACATCATATTTTTTTCTATAAACATTAAATAAAGAAGTTTAACATACTTTAAATTAAGGTAAGAACAATATGAAGAAAAGAGTTATCACAGAGACACAGATTTTTTCCATATTTCTTATTCCCAAATACCATTAGCGCAATGTGATAAATACACAATATAGTTTAAGAGAGGCATCTGTAAACATTTTTTTTTACGTTTTTCACTCGTTGATAGGGATGCTCGGATATCGGGCCGATATTGACTGAAATAGCTGGATCGGGTATCTGTGACAAAAAAAAGTCAGATCGGTGCATCCCTATTCTTTTATCTCTAGAGTGGCATCATTTAGAGCTGCTCATTGAAATGTAACCTGACGCGTTGATTTCACACTTTTATTCTATAATTATTTTCACAATGTTGTGATCTGACAGGAGAGAGCTTATTTTCACATGTATTTTCTGCAGGAACATGCGCACATATACAGACAGCAAGACAGACATGCTTATGTCTTCTTCAGCACATGTCATTTCGCCAAGATAAAGGTCATTTATCAACACATAGACTTCTTGCCTTTCTCCTTCTGACGCCTCTCTGCCTGTCTGTTATTGTCTGTATAACCGGACTTTCTGATGTTGTATTTGCTCCTTGAATGTAGAATTAGTAGAGTCTATGAATGAGTCGATTAAGTGCAACAGTTATATATCTCAGCGTAGCTCAGCCACTCCCTAAACAGGTCTGCAGAGAGAGATTTTTTTCCGGGCACTAGTGTGCTGGAATGAGACGCCACTCACCATTAGTGCTAGCTGCGGAAGCTGCTGGTGGATGGGCTTCAAATGTAAATACGGATCAGTCATCATCTTATTGTTACACAATAACCTTTTGCATTTTCTTTCTCACTGCATGTGTGTTACTGTTGCATGCTGTGTTAAATATAACATTTTAAACTGAAATAATGGTCTATTTCAGAGCTCCTTGTAGTTTTCTGCAGTCCTATATAAACTAATGATAGCACTTCTGAGGGTAGCTTCAGTGGAGCCGAGCAGTATGTGTGTGCGTGTGTGTTTCAAGCTGACTAGTGGATTAGCTCTGTCCAATGGCAGAAGGAGAGGGATCTACTTTGACAGTGTGGTAGTTAACCCATCTGTCTATAATCAGCTGTGTCTGTGCGTGCGTGCTGCTGCTGAGATACTACTTGCCACCAGGTGGTCAACGGTACCCTGATGTAGACTTGTGAGGGACGTCGGCCCGGTTTGCCAGCCAACTTAACTCTTCAACAGCTGTCTGGAGTTGACTGGTCTCATGTGTTGGGTTAAGCACAGCATTCAGTGGAAATAAGCTGTCAATTTGTCACTTTTCCGTGCTGCTCCGAAAAGAAGGCCTCTCTTCTCACTTTTTTCCCCCCATCTTTTTTCTTTTGACAATCATTAATTCTCCACTACATGTGTGTCCACATACGAATCAGAAGATACAGACGAGGCCTATATTTAGAAAGCTTGTCATGTAATCATCTACCATCCAGTCATCTTATAGACAGCTATGAGAATTGGAAGCGGGGAAATAGTTCCCATCGGATTAATTACACTTCCACTGATCATCTGGATCTTTTTTGCTGTGGATAGTATATTGTGTGTCAGATATGGATGACTGGAACAACCCCGTCTGTTGGTCTTTCTGCTCCTCGTACTTACTGCTCTCTGTGGGCATTGTCTTGTCGAAAGACTTATCAATGTTGTAAAATGAGCAATACAGTAACAAACCACGCAGGAGACCACCGTGACAGTGAAGCACTTGATTGTGACTTATCGATTTCACACATCTGTCTTTGAAAGCAGATCCTCAATTTGAAATGAGGTTGTGTTGTGTTATAACATCATTGCGTCTGTCTGTTTGTAATGTTTTGAGTCCATTTATTGTGAACTTTAAGCAATACAGAACAAATGATCCACTGTGTTTCTCTGCTCAGTTCTACTTAATGCTAATGTAAGCTGTTTCACCGCCTCTGCAGGGAACCTCGGCCGTGTTGACTACATCAGTGAATTTGAGTTTGACCTCTTCATCCGACCCGACACCTGCAACCCGCGCTTCAGAGTCTGGTTCAACTTCACAGTGGAGAACGTCCGTGAGACACAGGTCAGCACGCTGTGGTTTTCTATACTGTTACCATTAACCATAAAGTAGGGATTCTCTCCCAATTTCATTCTATCTTCTATAACACACACAGACTTCTACTTTAAGGGTGCTAAATTGGCTCAATCAAACATTAAGTGCAGTGTTCCCTCACACCAGTGTTGTGGAAATGTCCTGAAATGTGCCAGCAGCACTCCCAAGCCCTTTCCTTCTTCCAAGCATGTGGCCTTCCTGATAAGGCGTGTTATGTGTGAAACTGGTGGTGTGCAAGTTTGACAAATGCATTAATGGCCAGAACAAACAAATCCAACTGATATATAAATATTCCTCTTCTTCTTTACGCTAATGTCACACTGTTACCTTATCAAACATCCCCAGAATTTACTGAGGTGTATGTTATAATATTTCTAGTGTTACATATATAAAGACAAGATGTAGTCAGATCAAATTTGATAAAGATGTCAGGTAGAAGTTCAGTATTCAATAACAGACAAATCACAAGTTAGTAACGGGCTTTCGGTGTTCTGCGTAGCATTATTTTAAGATGATACCAGGTTCTGTGTTTCCCTCGGAAATGATTGTTCAGGAGCAGTGCACTCCTCTCTGCAGTTTTTTTGGAAGCTGGATGTCAACAAGGCTACGGTGAACAGAAGATGTCACTGGTATGAAATAATGTTATGTTTAGGTATGATACAGTTCACAATGTCAGTAGTATAGCAATCACAGAACCCATTTGCTAACAGTCTGATGACGATTTAGCCTCTGGGGCCAACAGGCTATATTTCGGGGTGTAGCCAGCGGATATCCGGGCCAAGAGTTGGTCTTCCATGCGTCGGTTTACAGTCCGATTAGCAACTTGAGACACAAGAATGCAGTTGAGAGACAATGTGTACGACCAGATTGTATATCTGCATTCATACGAAGATATCTGTTTATAGATAAAAAGCTAAAGTTATTTAGCTTTAATGAAAATTGGTCAATGCTACTTGGACTACAAACAGAAACCAGAATGCTTCTGATACCAAAATCTTGTCCCGTTGCCTACAAATACTGCATTTATATGCAGATATCTGTTTATAGAGATTAGTAGTGTACAATCGTACACATACAAATTGTGACGATACCTCCCAGAATGTCCTCTAACACATCTCAGCGCATTAGAAATAACACCGCCAAAGTTGTTTCTCCTCAGAACTGAGGCAGTCATCTATTTCCTACCTCACTTCTTGTCACAGCCTTCGAGCTTGATTCTGCCACTAGAAAGCTCTGAGCTCCAAGATTGGCTGACAGAGGTGGTCACATGCCACAGAGATACACTGTATGTGGGTACAGTGAGTGTGGCTTGAGGGGGATGGAGGCTCGTTCTACCATATGAATGTAACTTTGCAGTATAAGAAGAAGGTAAAACTGACAATATTGGCATTTACTGTAAGTTTGACTGCTGCTATGTAATTTGTGTGCATACAAGCTTGTCAGGCTTAGATATGAAGCAAACAAAAAAATGAGAGATAGTGTGAAGACAAATATAAAGAAAGAGGGAGGGAGAAAGAGATTGACAAAGATGAGATTGAGAAAAAAGCAAATAGAGAGCGATAGAGAAAAAAGAAAAAGGGGAAAAAAGGCAAGGATGAATCCACAGCATGCTGTTGCTGCTGTCTTCCTGTAGAGTGTCCAACCCAGCCTATCTGAGGCTATCAGGCCTATCAGCCCATCTCCCTGCAGTGCTGTAGTCAGCACTAATCACATTTTATGGCTCTGAGATGAATGGGAGGCCTCGGCTTGGACCCGGATCGATCCCAGGGCCAGATAGACCAGCACCAGCAGTCTGCAGCCCGGGCCAACAGGATATTTGCTGTTGTGGCAAAATGACAGAGAAAGTGTGAGAGGGAGAGAGAGAGAAAGCGAGCGGGGAGGGGAATACGACACAATAAATGACAAAAGATTGATAAGTATCATGTATATGATCACACTATGTACAGTGGCACATGCAGGAGCAAGCTTACAGGTGAGCAAACATTCCCATTGCACACTTCCACGCTCTCTCTCTATAGGCTCCCTCACTAGCTTCTCTCATAGAAATCTGTTTCTTATCTGTGCAATTTCCTTCTTCAAAGAGGCCTTGTGTGAATTTAATCTACTCCAGTAGAAGGTGTTGTGGTTAAGTGCTGTCTGTGCATTTTGCCAAGGTGTGTGTGTGTGTGTGTGTGTGTGTGTGTGTGTGTGTGTGTATACAGACGCTGTGATTAGATTGTGTCTGTGTGCCTGGAATCGTCACAATTCACATAAATCTTTCGCTCACATCCTAATGGTTGTAATATTGTTATGATTTGAAACAAAAAATATAACAGAGAAATTAAACCGACAAAGAATAATAACATGAGTAAATAAACCAACTAAGTGTAGCTATGTGGGGAGAGGCTGTGCTATAGAGATATCAGTGGGTTCCAGGGGAGAACTGGGCTGTTGGAGTGTTTCATCCAGCTAAGCCTTGCTAACTCTCAGCCTGAGCCAGGGGAATGGGGAACAGTAAAAGCCCGTGATATTGGAAGTGAGATGGCCATTTTGAAGGAATGTAAGCTGGTGAAACAGATTTGGTCTGCCTCAATCAGCTTAGCAGCTTTGTGGAAATTGGCTTCACCGTAGCACCGGTTATGATGGATGGCTGGATGGATGAATGTCTCTTTTTTGTATGTCCTTTCTTTTTTGTGTTTTTCGAACCACTCACTTACCTCAAAAAAAGCTCAGACCAATTCTGGTTACGTTGGTTGCGATGACCGGGACCATGTGACACTATTTGAGGCTTTGCTCAGTTTGGCATATTTTCTCTGTACTCTGCACAAAAAATACTTGTTCAGAGTAATTGGTCCGAGTCTCTACTGGGCCACAAGGAGACAAAATCTGACAAAAAGTTTGTGTTTTACTCAATGTTTCTCATGATATTGTAACTTACTTAAATTGGTTACTTACATTGTTATGATCTGTAAAAAAGTGCCACTATTTTCAGCCAAACTTATTAGAAACAGACAAGACTATTGCTGGATTATGACTTTTAGTCGTCCTGAAGTTTTGTACAGACATTCATGTTCTCCTCAGGATGAATTGTAATAGCTTTGGTCATCCCCTATAGCACCATCATCAGGTCAAAACTTAACTTGTCGTTTACGACCAATGACAACTAAAACACAACTGTGCTTAAGTACAGCCTCACACAGTGTGGCTGTAGACTTGTTACTTGATTAATGACAAACAATTAGTTGTCGCAACTGTCATGAATTAATATATTAATTGACAAGTAATTTTAGCACTACCTAACAAATGTTAATTATAATATTTTCGGTTGTATTTCTCACTTCTACACAGGGAGATGTGTGAGTCTAGAGCTTCTTCGGCAAAATGTTTAACTTAATTGAATGTATTCAGGCTTCTGTCTGAATACATCAAAGATATCTGAGATTGACATTGTTGACTTGGTTTTCATCAGTAATTTTTCACTTCATTCAACAGTAAAGAAAACATTTTAAGACAGGATGAAACAGGTGGAGAGGAAAATGCTGTAACAGCAGAGATGAAAATGATTTGTTGCTTGTTTACAGTGGTCTGATGTATGGAGTCATATTGAAAAATAAGCTTCAGTCATATTGTGGATGCTTTCTTTTCATCCTTGTAGCTACTCATCTTGCCTTTTGAAAACATACATACATTATCTCATCTGCCTGTCTTGGTCATTCTACAAAGATGGGGTTGATGTAAACAAACATAAATTCTCCAAGCATGTTGAAGTTTAGCCATTGTTGACTTAGTCCTCATTCATGTACTAGCTCACACATGTACTTGTGGTGGCACAAATGGCATTCATTGCGTGCTTAAAAATGAACAATTCTGATTCATCAACGGTGTGCATATATTGTTTTTTGTAAGTGCAACTGAAGGTGGACACTAGGGCTGTCACAAGCAATCCCAAAACAATTATTGTCATTGGTTTGGATAGTTGTATTTGCGTATTGTCACTGTGATGTCACCCATTGGTTTATGGACTACGGTTTTTGAAGCCTGGAGTTCGGCATTTTGGCTGTTGCCATCTTGGTTTTTGCAACCAGAAGTGACACGAGAAGGTGGAGCTAAGTACAACTGAATGCTGAATAAGATATTTTTAGGTGACCAAATTAACTTTTATGAACTGAAAACACACCTAAATGGACCATAATTTACCAAATGAACATCATGCTGTATTTAAGAAGACTTGAAACTAGCGATTGAGACCATAAACTCATGTTTACAATGTTTACTGAGGTAATAAATCAAGAAAGAAGTAGAGTCATTTTCTCATAGACTTCTATACAATCAGACTTCTTTTCGCAACCAGAGGAGTCGCCCCCTGCTGGCTATTAGAAAGAATGCAAGTTTAAGGCACTTCCTCACTGGCTTCACTTTTCAGACCCAGAGGTTGCCGCCTGTTCTTATGGTGGATATAGCTATAGGTTTTGTGCCTGTATGATTTGATCAGTTTGGATGACTCGTGCAGCCCAAGTCTGCAGTCCGAGTGCTCAGTACTCAGTCAAGCAGCTCGGTAGAGAGGAGAGACAGATCTATGTATGTGTATAGATCTAGGCCTATACAGACATGTAGCGAAAGGACACCCCCAACGATATCATTGTCCACCTCGATGTTTCACTGTGGAAATCGTTGTATGCCAATTCGGTAGACATTGCCCAACCCTTACAGCTACTACTATTTCATTTCAACTTCTGCCTATGTTATGACCAGAAACCAGTGGATGAGTTGATGTGACACCCCATTGGGTAAGTTGATATGCCGTTCCATTCTGCTGTAGGGGTGTGCTTGATGTCAGGCTCCGTGAAGGGCACGGCTGTGAGCTATTATCATAGGAGCCTTCAGGGAGCCATTCATAGAAGACAGGCAGTAAAACCTTGCGCCGAGTGCCTTCAACTCCTCCAGCTCTTCCAACTGCTGCAGGGGTGATTTGTAAGCCTCACTTGTCCAGGCAAAGCACAGTGCAGGGCGGTAACGTTCCATAATCAGGAAAGAGGACGAACTGAAGCCGAATAGGCCGTGTGTTACCTCGAATCCCTAAAGAGCCATCATCACTTTACTGATGCAGACAATGCTCACCTATTTACGATTCATCATCGGTGATGTTATGCAATTTGTCGGGTGGAATAAGTCGGATGGCACATAAAGTTTAACATTAATAGGATGTTAAAACGATCACGGAGCCATTATGGATCATGGCTTGGTGGCGCTAATCAACCACTCCTACTTTTGTGCAGTTCCTGTTTAGTACAGAATGTGATTGGGCTCGAACCATTTCTATAAATGAGTGCAGTATTCTCTCCGATATCACATGTCATAATGCCTAATTGGGTTTAAAAGGCCTTCAAACATCCTCTACAAAGTGTCATTTTTCTAAATGTGTAATTTACTTATCAGTTTGAAAGATACCTCATTAATATGCTGATGTCTTGTGCTGAAGCGGAGAAAAAAAGAATAAAGTGAAGGAGAGTGAGTGAGAGAAAGACAGAGAGAGCAGAGCAAGAGCAGGGTAATGGATGTGATGCACATTGATTTTTTTGTTCCACCCAGAAGAGACAGAAGCAGGAAGAGAGGGTATAGAAGGAGGAGGAGGAGGAGGAGGAGGAGTGGTGTATTTACGAGAAATGACTTGTTCATGTAAGCAATACATTTCCCTCCCGTCCTAAATAGAGCACGTTGGCGGCACTTCTGGGAAGTCAGCTGCTGGTTGTGGTGTGTAACATCAATGCCAGGCTGCATAATAGAGGTTCTTATCTGAGCTCACTGCTTCACCAGCTCTGGACAATGTTCTGGCGTAGAAGGCCTGTCTCGGTCATGTCTAGTGTGTTGGGACGCTCCACTCCCCCGTTGTCTATTCCACCTCTGTCTCACCCCTCCTTGCATCTCTCCTCCGTCATGTCTGTGTTGTGATGTCCTTCAGCGGTGACAGAGGGAGAAGAGGACAGGCGGGCCTCTAGCGTACGGCAGTGGATGTACGCAGGCTAATCATCGCTGGCGAA
This sequence comes from Sebastes fasciatus, assembly GCF_043250625.1. Lineage (NCBI taxonomy): Eukaryota > Metazoa > Chordata > Actinopteri > Perciformes > Sebastidae > Sebastes > Sebastes fasciatus. The sequence continues at coordinate 17,414,343 of NC_133799.1, forward strand.
GCATGGCCGCGAGCGCGCACTGCAGACAGCTGGTCGGTGGCGGTTTCTAGTGGCACGAGCACATTTGGGGCTGCCCATGGGAGGGCTTGCTGGATATATGGCTTTAGGATTAAACTCCTGTACATTTATCAGGTCTACCCATACTGTCAACAAGGCAAGGGCTCGTGCACACTCACAAAGATGCACACTGTCATACTCTCACACACAAACCCACTTACATGCTTTTCAACAGGTCTCATTGCCCTGTCTGTCTAAAAGACTCAGGCTGGTCATGTCTTTTTTAGTCCTTTGCATTGCCTTTTCTTCCCCTTCTGCCTCCGCAGCATATGGCACAAGGTAGATAGGCATGCGTCCTGTGCTTGTGGTCTTCTTCTTCTTTGGAAGTTCATTTTTTAAGCTTCCCCTCTCTACAGTCTCCAAAGGAGAGGCATTGGCTTCTGTGTGACTCTGCCAAAGGGATTATTTCACTTCACAAACACACACCACACAGGCCCCGAAAGTTTAGGATCCTAGTTTCAAACCCCGGAAGGAAGTTGTGGGAAGACTTGTGTGGTTTTTTGAAAGACATGCAAGACATCAGACGGTTGTGTCAGGGAGCGTAGGGTATCGTAAGTGACCTTGTTCTGTTAAGACGAACTAAGGCATCCTCCCCTTATTGTCAAAGCTGATGCTCCCCAGATCACTCCGTAATGACATGGACAAAAGGATATGACAACAGCACAGAATGAATTTTCAAATCGTCTCCCTGATAGCAAAATGAGTTTCCTCTGGGTTATCTCCGCTGACGCAAGGTTCCTTATCAAAATTCATTGCTTTATTTTTAGCTTGATTCACTTTAAAAAGGAGGCACAGAGCTTAAGGGCATGTTTTGAAATAAAGTAGACAGACTTTTTTTTACTATGTATTAGGATTCACTTTATTCAAACAGCAGAGACTCATGCATAGCTATTAGCTCACAGTTTCCAGGGACTTGTAGGGTTAAAAATACAATATACATGCCTAATATTACAGCTCTTGATCTGCCACAATTGTCTCTTACAGTACTCTTTTCAGAAAATAACAAGTTCAAATACCTATTAGTCAGTAGAGTTGTTCTGATACCGATACCAGTATCGGAAATGTGTCTGGTACTGCCCAAAATTCGATATTGGGTATCAGCGAGTACGCCAGGCTATGCGCCGATTTACTAATCCAGAAAAAATCAACTTGTTTAACCGGAAATCAATTCTTCTTCGCCGCTCCAAAACAGAAGCCATCACTGTGCTGTCGACCTGGATGTATCATGGCTGCCACTGGCAACTACTGTTTTAAAAAAGCGAAGAAGAACTGATTGCAGGTAGTTTGTTTCGGACGATAGCAAAGTACAGCCGACAGTGCGGTGTTAGTGGAGAGTGTAATAGTAACGGTAGTCAGAGCGAGGAAAATGTCAGCCGTTTGGCAATATTTCACAGTGGGAAATCCAACAAGTAAAACTGAATAATTAAAGATAGTTCTATTGCATTAATTATCTGTATGTATTTGTTCATGTTTTACAAAGGGTTTAACCTGAGCAAGGCCAGACAACAAAGATGGTAATCATTTCACATCCATACATAGTCAGATGTAAACAGCTGTTAAATAATAAGAATGAGAATAAAAATATTAATAATAACAATATATATTATTTATCACACTGGTATCAGATCGGTACTCGTTATCGGCCGATACTGCAACTTCAGGAATCGGAATCGGTATCGGAAAGGAAGAAATGGTATTGGAACATCTCTACTAGTCAGTATCTGAAAGTTTGGGACTTTGTTTATGTGTGATATGTCATGAAACAGCTTGTAGCTGTGACATGTCTGGCTGGCATGGGAACATCTGTAGAGGGTTCGGTGAGTGTGCCCATCAGGACAGTCATCAGTGGGCCATCCATTCGGAGCCCAGCAGTATGGCGGAGCAAGATGCTGCCAAAGTGGACTCTAGCTGCTAATTTCGCGAATCAAGGCGCAGAGTGCAAAGAGCAGTCAAGTGCGCGAGAAAGTGTTGGCAAACTTTTGGTATTTTCGTGGCTGCGGGTGCATATCGCACACATGGCTACAGGGCAGGATTAGACTAATTCATACACACTAAAATAAAGGGCCCAAATGTTGCAGTTTAAAATGCTGTGTGTCTTTTGACAGTTTTGTCTTGGAGGCTGGTGGCAGGGGGCCAGCAGGCCTTTGCAGTCCTTGAAAAGAAAGAGCAGGGTTGCAAGCCACAGCATGGAATAAAAAGAAAAGGTTTAGGGCAGTGAATAAAGGAGCAAAGAGAGAGAACGGAAGGAGCGAGGTGCTGTAAACTGTTCTTTTAAGATATCTGTGGCTCTTTAGAAAGAGGGAACAAAGTCGTTTTTCTTTTACCTGTAATACTGCTACAGCTAAATGGAATATTCACAAAGCTAATCGTGTTCTGAATATTTTCCCCAATTTCTAGCGTTTATAAATTCAATATTAGGGCTGTAAGAAAATGTATTATGTTTTGTGATAGTGTATTGATTCTCAAAAACACTATATTGATTTTTAATTAATAGTAGTTACATGCAAAGATTAACCCAGTCAATACTTTATTTGCAAATCTATGCACCCTCTCAGTGTATGTGTCCTCTCAAAGTATTGCTATGATGTTGGATGTTACAGGGACTGTGATAAATGTAAAAGAAGATCCCACTGTTGTGGTTGCATTAAACAGTCAAGTGTTTTTTACTTATGCATATGGTGATTTGTTTGTTATACCACTGGTTCCCAACCTGGGAGTCCTGACCCCCACTAGGCCTCGTCAAAGCTTCAAGAGGGGTCACAAGGCCTTCATCACAACATGTCACTTACAGTATCGTAATACATTCAATCTTTACCCCTGTATCATGATACATATCATATCGCCAGATTCTTGCCAATACACAGCCCTATTTAATATTGCTGATTTCTGTTGTTTAATGGCAATGCTGCAATGTATTTAGTTTGACCTAAATATTATGAACATGTTTGTGTCAATATCTAACCCGCCAACCAATCGTACACTTGTCACAGCTTTACTCATATGAGGCCAAAAACGTCATCAAGGAAACAAGGATAAGATGCTAGCAATAGGAAAAAAGGAAAAAGAAACCAGGAAAGAGAGATAAAGTGGTGAGCAGGGGGGAAAAGAAGAGTCTATCTGAGGTTTCAGGGGGAGGCATGGTATGATGGCTCGGTAAGGGCCTCGTGGAGCTGCTGTGCATCTGCATGAAATGATGAGCCTGGTGTCAGGACATGGATCATCCTTTTACACCGAGTAATGAATACAGATTGCACACCGGATAGAGAGGCTCTGCAATCTGCTGCACCACAAATGAAACAACTGCCGTTCTAATCAAATAGTCTTTTCATGCCAGCGCAGCCCTCAACTTGGGCTAAATTCAATTCCAGATTCACAGATTTGTGGGTTGGGGGTTGGAGGAGACGCAGGAGGCAAGGGGGAGTTATAAATGTTGTAATTAGAGTATTGTTTAATGTGTATGTGTGTAGACGCGTGTGATGTGTGTGTACGTTGGCGTGGGGGTGGGGTGGGGGGGCTCCCTGGCATCATGTTGTCGTTAACCACTTGGTTATTTTAGATAGCAGTTGGAGGAATGGCTCCAATCACACACACACACACACACACACACACACACACACAAACACACGCTCATGCACAAATGCACACATTTAGCTAATTATGCCAACTAGTGGCTTGGGAGAACACGTTCTCTGTATTCTGTATTTAGGGAACAGCGAGGAGCTTTTGAAGGAGAGCCGCAGTGCCTCTTTGATGCTGCTTTTGTTTTTTTGTTTGTGTGGTTTAATAATTTAATCAAGCCAAACGTCCTCCTTCTCTCTGTAACTGTCTGTTGGTGGAGGCTAATTACTCTGCAGATTGTTCTCCTGGTGCTAGAGATGAGAGTTTAGATCCAGAGTGGAGGAGGGGGGTGCTGATGGCTGTAATTTAACAGTGTGCTGATGGGCTAAGTTGTCTGTCGACTGCTGTTTTATTGTTTTGGGAGGCTGCTGACGAGCTACTATTCTAATATGCACCATCTGATGAGAGTGGCTGCAATGTTGTAATGCATTGTCTTTCTTTTTTCCATTCACTATCTCTCTATCGATCTATTGATCTGTCGATATGTGAGTGATGCAATTTTATACCTACCTTTCTAAAGTTCAAGTGTTTTTACTACATAGCAATTTCCCAAGTGTGTGTGTGATTATTGAGAGCAACAACTTATTGCTCGCTAAGTTGCAAAACTACGAGTAGAAGGTAGTATTTAAAGAGAAGTATCAGAGTTTACCAGGATTAGATACGAGGAGTGGTAACGAATAGGGATGTCACAATACCAGAAATTTAATAGCCATTACCAATACCAGCGAAATTCCACGATTCTCTATACCCAATTCAATACTAAAAAACAATAACAAAACAATAAACAATTAGATCTAGTGTTGTGAAGTTTAACAGGTCATAATTCCCTCTCTAATATCTATTTTATATCGCTGTAAAAACATCTCATTCATCATCATTCATCACATTCTCGCGAAAAAATCAATTTTGCAAGATTACATTTGAACACATCATGATAACGTTTTAATTTACCTTCGTCTAAAATCATTTTTCACTGGATAGAACTTGAACGCATCATAATGATGCAACCTCTGTACGTTAGCTGTTTGCTCCACAGACTGTGCTGCTTGCCGACTGCTAACAGCTAACGTTAATTAGCTTTCGTCCTGCCGGTTTTAACACGGGTTTGTTGTACACAAGTAGCATTATCAGGGGGAAAAAAAGTTTGTTTTCTCAGGACGCATCAATAGTGAGTTTACTGCCTCCTTTTGGATTGCAGACGCCGTTAGTCTCGAGTCCCTGGTACCTATGGTATCGTCACGTTTTCAGAATTTTGGCATCGACTTGGTACCGAAATATTGATTCTCGTGACATTCCTAGTAGAGAGCATTGTTGTTATTATACAAATACACCATGGTAGTGAGAAGGAAACAACCATTAAGTTTCTCTTTGGTTTATTGCTATTGATAAATGGCTAACTTTGCTTCTAAATAATCTATTTATGAGCTATCTTTGCCATAGCCTGTGATTGATACACTTCTTCAATAAATAGAGAATACAATCCTTTCCCATTTGCTGTCAGTATTTGTCTGAATCACACAGTGTTTACCATTTAAGCCAGAGGTTTTAAGATCCATTCCAGCGTACTGCACGGTGACTGACTCACCACATCGATGAAAAGATCAGAGCTTCAGCTTTCATTTAGTGTTCACAGTGCACTGCTACAACATTCTTCTCTGTTGCTAATACAATTTTAATAAGACGTGATATACTCTTGGGATCGTGGGGTAGTTAACCATGTCTGTGATCTTTGCCTCATCGCAGGCTGAGCCTCTATCTGAGCTTCTCTCTACACGTCACAAATCTTACAACGTGTCTCATTTAAATTCCCTGTTGCTGTCTTTAGTCAGCAACAACAACAACTGACCGACAGTCTTGAAGATTTCATCCCCCATCTAGAGCTAGGCCAAACCGTGTAACTGATTAGATTTCAATGCTGCTGGCTCTAATTAGAGTTCATGTAATCAAATCAACAGACAGACTAGATTAGTATGTACAACTCCACTGTATAATGTTACACACACTACAGGGGATGAATACATCGGCGTCAAATGAATTGTGCATGTGTTTGAAAGTCGTAATGGAGAAGTATGAGCTGGGACAATCCACGTACAATATTAGGGCTAGATGTGAGCGCATGCTCCAACAGCCTTTCAGGCTTACCCAACCCAGCAGAGCAGCACACAGATATCTGTATATTGACTTAGGTAATCAAGACAGAACTAGCAAGAGGGCCCTGCTCCATCTTACACTGTGGGGGTCACATCCAGGGTTGGAAATTAGCACCCGCCACCTGCCAAATGCATGTTAATTTGGCTGGTGGCAGGTTAATTTGATAAAAACTACCAGCGACGGTGGCGGGTAAACAAAGGGGGCATTCAACAAACAGTTGAATCATCCTGTGAAAAAGCCTACTCAATCCTAGCAGAGCAGAGCAGAGAGCTGCTTCTGGGACGCTTCTGAAACGCCTCTGAAATGCTTCTGAAACACGTTTGGTGGAATTACAAGCATTGTCCAGAGTGGCCGCGATCAGCTCCAGCGGCCGTGTCGCAGCAGGAACGCGGCACAGCTGTCCCATTGGAATAGTGTTGTTACTTACTAGCCTATTCAGCTGCTGTCAGGTAAAAGTTAGCTGTGTCTCCTCCTGTATCTTCTCGACCAATCAGAGTAAGGTTTTTCTTCTTCTTCTTCTTCTTGTTTATTTGCAGAGCGCATTCACAAACCCACTTCAAAGATGCATACCACCACCTACTGTGTTGGAGAGTGTAGCCTATTGTCTGAGAGTGAGTGTGTGTGTGTCAGTCCATGGTGTGAGGGAGAGAGAATTAAAAATGGATAACCATAAGTGAATAAATATTAAATGAATACTTTTTATACATCTCAGAACCTGCCACATGGAGGCCAGTCCAGGAGGGGTAGCAAAAATACATATTTGGCACTTTGAGGCAATGTTTACCCTTTCTGTTGCAAATTAATTATGAATGTATTATAATAATAATGTAAAATAGTGTATCTCACTAGTCTTGCTGTTATTGTGGTCATTGTTTTTGAATGTGTGAGGCCGGAAGCCAAAGAAGCAGGGAGTGGTGAAGTGTTAAGGTTTGTTTCACTGCTGATTCGGTGTTGGATGTTTTTTTTTTTTTGGAGGGAGACACTTTCAGACTGTGCTCACACCACATGTGGTTAGGTCAAGCCAGTTGGGCTAATTTACTCTCTGCGCTGTCAGTGACACTGGGTGGGGGGCCAGCTGCTGGTGGCATGCCGGCCCAAAGAGCATGCTGTGAGGAGAAACATTTATAGCTACTCTAGTGGCAAGTGCGTACATGCTCTGTCACTAATACACTCATATAGTATGATATAATGTGTTGGCCTTGGAGCTAGAGTACAGTATGTGTGTGTATGTGTGTGTGCGTATGTGTGATGGGTTGCGGCTCACGCAGAGCTCTATCTCCTGGCAGCACCTGGGGTAGGTGGTGTCAGCACTGTGCACCACCATAAATCAAGACTGTGGTCTCAAATGTGTGTTTGTGTGTTCTGTCCATTTTTGGTGCCTGCAGGTATATATTCAGAAGCTGAATGTCAATAAAACAAAACAGCGATTATTCAGGCTGGTTGGCTCAAGTGTGTGTGTGTGTGTGTGTGTGTGTGTGTGTGTGTGTGTGTGTGTGTCAGAAGCCCTGGGGGGATCCAACTTCCTGCTCTGTGATGCTTTTGGTCACATCTGCTACGAATGTTTCATGTCTCACTGGTAACCTGCTATGGGTGGGAACACGAGCACACACACACACGGCAGCATAAGTATCCTGCAAAGTGAATAATTTCCACCATTAGAGATGAGTTTGGAATTCCAGTTGACGCTGTTTGTCCATTGAATTATTATTTTGTCGGTACAAATGCATTTTATTCATTCAACTGCAATTAACCGGAAAGGTTTCCTTCTAAAATACAATTTGTAGCAGCTCATGCATTTAAATAGCTGCATGAATATGGTAAAACAAAAACTAAGTATGGTCAACCAGATTTAAAGGTACAGTTTGTAGGATTTTGCGGCATCTAGTGATGAGGTTGCAGATTGCAACCGAGTACCCCGCTGCTCACTCCTCTCTTTCCAAGACTGCAGTAACGAGAGCCGCCGAGTGCAAAACTGCGGTAACGCGGTTCGCCTCGCTCAGAGGCCATCCTTAACCATAATAACATTACTTTAGGAGCAACGGAAGTCAGACAGCTGGCGGTACCACGGTTTTGCACTCTGCGGCTCACGTTACCGCAGTTTCACGAGCTTGTCGGAGAACTACGGTGGCCTTCAGGTAACGTAAAATGTGAAAGGCTCTCTCTAGAGCCAGTGTTTGGTTTGTCTGTTCTGGGCTACTGTAGAAACATGGCAGAGCAACATAGCGGACTCTATGACGAGGACCCGCTCCCTATGTAGATACAAAGGGCTCATTTTAAACTAACGAAAACACAACGATTCTTAGTTTCAGGTGATTATACACTAATGAAAACATAGTTCTGAATATTATATTCCATTTATGCTGATAGATCCACCGAAATGTTACATACTGTTCCTTTAAAAGAGAGTTTGTCAAATAACAATCGCATTATTGCGTTTATGACATGCGTTACACTTTTGATGTCAATGTCAACTTGTGTAGAAAATTCAGAAGTCAGGCATAAACTAAACGCCCCAGGCAGCTTAAAGTGTTCCCTGTTTTTGTTAAAACAGGGAACACCTGAGGCAGCTCTCAAAGCTGGTCAGAGCAGGCTGCGGGTCAGTTATTTGCACGCCTGATTTGTATTGACAGTCCTCTCTATAGTGCTCCTTGCACTTTTCAGTAAAAGCAATTTCATGGCGAGCCAAAAATATTACCAAATAGAGGCAGGTGGGACAAAATCGACTTTTGCCCAACAAAAGATAGAGACCCATTTTGCTGCTGGTTGATCTGAACTGGTATGTGTTAGATTTGATCCGGTAAATGCTCAGCTTGGCTCCACTCTTACAGAGGACAATCCCTGTCAAAGACGCCCAGACAATTTAAGCAAAGTAAACTTTATAGGGATTCTCTCTAAAACACGATTCAGATTGGGGATCACAGTGTGATAGAGACACCTTACTGCTTTGTTCAGCCTGCATGTGTGATATCTCCACCCTGGCAGCAGCTCTGCTAGAGAGTTTCTGAGAGCAAACAGATGTTGTTTGTCTTTGTGATGTCGAGATTTAGCATCTCAAGGGATGCAGCGGACCTGTGCTTTCCTGTAAGCTCACAAAGGAATCAGAGATGGAAATAGCTCAAACAGATGAACACTGTTTCACAACAAAAGTGAGACGAGGGTTTTTTCTACACCACTCTGCCCGTGGACAATATGGTCTTGTGGTTTTATCGCTTGTTGAAATGAAATACATATGGCTCAAAGGATGGTCTCTTCACTTGTGTGGGATGTAGACATATTGTTTTCACATACAGTATATGCTCTATTTACATAGTTTTTCAGATTTTCAAATTATGCTTTTTTAAATTGACCTTTTTAATGTTTTCTTTAGTGTTCTGACACTTGTGTGTATGGTGGACTGATATCTTCTTTACTTCTGCAGCAGCCTCGTTGGCTATTTTTGCATGCACCGTTTATAATGAATCAGTTTATTGTCACTCCGAATTTAATAATTCGTAAGGGAATATCCTGAATATCCTGATTGGGTGGATTACATCATTGGAATATTCACAAATTTATTTGCAATGGGCGATGTGCTGCCCTGTGGCTTACAATATGACTGGCCATTATTACTTCTGATACATTGTTAAATGCCCCACTTGCAAACCATTAATGTTGGTGCATATTCCCAGGTTAAGGAGGGTTCTAAAGTGTGCAATTTCATTTCATGAATGGATAGTAATGTGGCTGGATTATTTGGAAGAGAGAACGCAAAATTGGTACAGTAAGCAAGTTAAAGTAACAGTGAATGATTTCTTTTCCTGCCTGTCTGCCTGTCTTGTATCTGGGACAAAGCCGATAGTGTTGCGTTATATATTTGAGAGGTAACTTTTTTTATCCCCCTCTACCTTGACTTTGTGTATGGAGCCTCCATGCAAAAAAACGTCCCATTGGCGCCGATTAATCGGCCAAACCGATTATTTGGTCTACCGCTACCATGGATTGAACACTAAATTACATGAGTTACTTCAAAAGCCCCTGAAATTAATATAAGATAAACAAATTATTCAACGTTATAATATCAGCCATTATGCTGTGATTGTTCAACTGGTCAACGTATCCTCATACTTCATATAATATCTTGATATTGAAATTATATGGTTATTTTTCTAGTGTTTTTCTAAGAATGTCCAGAAAGATGACAGATCAGTGCATCTGCACAAGCCCCTACGGTGGTTAGGCAACCAAACTACTTGGTTAGGTTTAGAAAAAGGTTGTGGTTTGGGTTAAAATGACTGAAGAAGTGTCATTACTTGAATACGGACGTTATGTGACAAATAAGTCAATGTTTCGGATTGAAATAACTACGGAAGTTGTGTTACTAATATACGGAAGTTCCGTGACAAATAAGTCAACGTTGACTTCTGGTTTCGCACGGGACACGAATAGCAGCCTCCTGGGTGAAAGCACAGTGTCTTTAGACCCACCCAGACCTCGTCCCTACGCAGCCTTCACTCTTTATATACGTCACCTTTCCTGGCTCACGATTACATGGATTACATACAAATTGATTACGTGGGTTATACATAAATTATACTGCATTACTTTTCGTAGGTATAGCTACACACAGTGTGTGAGAACAGCCTGAAGTGGTCCGGGTACTAATGGACTACAATGAATAGCAAATATATTGTTTGAGGGTAAACCCACCCATAGCACCAAAGCTCAACGTGTAAAGATAGTTTTCTTTCTGATACAACGGGGATGCCTGTACAGATGATAGCAGGACAGTAGGACATAAATAGCAAGAAACAACGCGTTACCCTCCGCTTTAATTGTCCTATCATCGATAGCCAACATAGAACACTGACAGCCTATGTGTGCTGTCAAACCCCGAATCCCCAAGGAAAAGCTTGCCTCTGTGGCTACTGGATCTGGCAAGCGTACATCAGTACACTCAAATGAAAAGCCTGAAATGTCAAGGACCAAAGGAATGAGGGAAGAAAATGAAATGGGGGAAGACATAGATAAAAAAGACAGAGAGGAGTGGAAGTTTTGTGTATAATGAGCAGTTGGAATGTGAGGATTGCTGAATTAATCAGACTGCTAGAGCTCGTACAAAGTAGGCAGAATGCTTTTCATGTGACAAATGTGTAATTAAGAATGATTTTATAACCCCCCCTCCCATACACACACACCCCTTGATGGACTAGAGGTGGGTGGGAGGAACAAAGCATTTTTGTGCTTCCCTGCTTGTGTGTGTTTGTGTGTGTTTTGAGAGTGTGTACAAGTATGAGAGTGAGATGAGATGGAGGCTTTAATTACAGTCCTATTAGAATAACACCAGCCCCCATCGCTCACTGATACTGAGTGATAGGATGGGATGTTTTCATTTTGGCGTCTAGCCTTTTTTTTTTGTCTCTTAGATTTGACACCATATTTTTCCAGCCAAAACATGTGGATTTTAAAGATTGTTTTTTTTATTCAGCCCACACGCACAAGATATTTATTTTGACTGCTCATTTTTATCAGCAGCAGCAGAGATGGTTGATCACCAGCTTTGGAAAGCCTGCCTACAAATTTAGTTTTACTCACTGTGGTCTGGCAAGGCTTGGTTGACATTTGTTTGGATTTCAAGAAGTGTGAAGGGGTGTGGGCCAAAACAACTTTGCAGGCAACTGGATCACCCTTAAGGCTCATTTTATAGTTACATTTCCAACGAAAAACAAAGAGAGCAGATTCGGGCTATCAAAATTGACCAAAAATGACGTTTGAATATTCCTTCTAAAAAAAACCACATGGGTTCTAACTATCTATTTTTGCGCATTATGTCGATGACACAGTGTTCTAACTGAATGCGACGCAAACAAGCGTCAGTGACAAAATCAGTTTGATTACATTCCCCTCTATTGGAATCTCCTAACTGGTACGCCATTATAAGCTGAACTTTTGTTGGACGCCCTGTTTCTCTTTGTTCCTGTCTCTTGATTTGAAAGCGATGCATGGACGAGGAATGGCTCAAGGCCTTTACACACCGGGGGGTGTTACGAATAAATGTCAGTCAATATTTCCCTGTCTGTCTTTCTGTCTGATGTAAATTATTGTATAGCCTAAACTACTGTAAGCTTTTTTTAGTTTCCTTTCAGCAAAATGTGTTAATGATATGAGGGAATTTGCCTCTGGTAAACAATTACGTAGTTTATATGTCTAGGGCTTTTATTGTGAAAGGTAAGAATGGAAGAAGTGGATCTGGTTTGCGCTGCGTTTGTCAAGGTGAAAGTTTGCTGTCTTGGTTCGGACTACGGAGCATTCGCGTTGTTGTACACTTTAGTGTATAATGTGAATGCTTGATGCCTTTATTCGCGATTCGAAACAATTCGAAAAAATACGAAACAATTTCTTGAGCTGATAGATTGGTTTTTAACTGATTTTCATCTTGATTTTATGTCACGAAATGTTTGATTGTTTCCTGCTCCAAAAAGTTACTGATAATGCTGAGTCCCACAGTGTAAGTAAAATAATATTAAATGGTTCATCTATAGTGTTCAGTCAAAATAAAACCAAATAAAATTCCCAGATTTTCTTCTTTTTTTTATATGAACCAAACACAATGAGCCCTAATCACCCTTTAGTTAGAGCTGAACACAGAAAGTGGTTCACAATTCATTTAGACCATTCCTTCATTGATCTGGCTTTAGCTCCCCCCCCTAAAAAAAATAAATGAAATTGGGTATGTTCAGCTACTGGTATCCATAATAACAATAGTTCTGTATTATATCTCAGTTCTGTAGTGATGTGTGCGTATTACAGCATGTCTGTATTGGCTTGTGTTGTCTGTGTGTGTTGGGCTCTTTGGCCACAGCGTAAAAATGCTCTGCAAAGAAAATGTGAAATCAAATCTTACAGAAATTGAATTAATTCAGCACTTACAATTTATTTCATCGTCTTTTCTTTCAATCTTTTAATGTTTGCCAATAACAATGCAAATTTATGTTCTCTAGAAACTGTCGTTCTCTACTGACAAAGCAGGAAGGTCATTGTGGGATTACAGTCATTATAACTTTATACCACACAAATGTTGATAGATAGAGCTTCACGAGTATAATCAACTTTATGTAAACTGGCAAGATGGGTTGCATCTGCTTTTTCACTTTTGAAATGTTAATATTGTTATAACTAGCAGTTAATGAAGATCCAATGACCTTGAAATTATAGTCTTCCTTCACAGTCTGATTTGCTTCCAGGTGAAAAAAAGATATAATGTCACAAAGGACAACTTAAAAAAAGGAATGAAGGATAAACAGAAACAATGATCACTGTAATCCACCGTGGATGGAGACGATAGACGGACAGCATTTTTGTTTTTGTTGAACTTTTGAGCCCATAGAAACATTTTGTGTTTGGATTTTCTTTCCATACATCTGTCCTGTCCTATTTTGGCTGCAGGTATTGAATGATTGAATGTTTGACCTTTTATAGGTTGGAAAGATGGATTCAGTTCACTTTTACAATGCTTCTAACCTTTGTGCTCGCAAATAACATTATTACCAATATTTAATGACATAGAAATGTATGCATTTATATTATTATCTGGCAGTTTTATTTTTCCATATCTGCTGTAGGCAAATACTCATACTGTATGTGTATGTATGTATGTGTGTATATGTGTGTGTGTGTGGGTGAGTTGCTGGTGCAGTAGAGCCCCGGCTGTCCGTCATCAACCCAGCTGCATTAACCTCGGCCTCTGTGCCTGCAGGGCCCACCACTTCCATTTCTCTGCAACAAATGCAGGTCCTGGCCCGGGGCACCCTGGCAGCCAGCATAGTTAATGACTTATTTACTGTTTAATGGCTGTATACCGCACCACAACAACAATTAATGAGAAAAAGCCACATTCACAAGCAGTGGGGGAGCCAGGTGGTGGAGGTTATTTTCTCCTTCTAACTTTATCTGAGCTCTGCCTTCTGCTCTAGCCTGATAAACTCCTGCACACCTTACCTAGAGACAGACAGGCTGACAGCTGCGAGGACAGCTACTTTTACAGACTCTGGGAGGAAAAAAATAAATAAATACACAGCTTGGATTGACCTTATTTTCTACAAAATGGTTCTATTCTATTCTACTCTGGCTTGAAATAAACTGTCCAGTCAATGTGTGTCCTTGTTCTAATAAAGTTATTGATCTCGCTCGCTGCGTTTTCCTCCCTGTTGCTTTTTCAAACTTGGCCGATGAAAGACTCAAACTGAAAATGCATCTTTTTTTATCATCCTATCCTCATGTTTTTCACCTGCTTTGTTTTTTTCCCCACCTTCCCTTCTTTCCCACAATCCTCTGCCTTTTCCGTCGTCCTCTGTTGTTCTCCCCGGCTCTCTTTAGCCTTGTGAATACCATCGCTCAAGCAGTGAGCTGTTGCAGGCACTTTGTTGCTGACCATGGTGCTGAAAGCCTCCTGCCTTCCAATTGCCAGAGTGTTCATTTCATGGTTCATATACCCTGTTCTCCATTTGTCAGAGTGCCGTTAGCCCCCACGCTTATTTCTTTAACCCCTTCCATTACAAATAATAACAAATCAACTGCACATTTGTTTCACCTCGCAGTTACAGCTCTGCAGCCACTGTCAGGCTTTAAATTAAGGAGGTGGCGTTGGTTGAGTTGGGTGCAGAACATGTTGCATGGAGTTTTTCAGGTTGTTGTGTCATTTTGTGCTGTTTTCTGAAGCCTTATTATGTTGCCCTCTTAACTTGTGTTGTGTGTGAGCCATTAACAAAAGCCAGTGTGATACAAGGCAATGTGCCGTATTTAAGCCCCCCTTCTTGTGAACATGCTTGTTCAGTCATTTCCCATACTAAATCACCACAGTCATCACAACATATGTAAGCTAGTGTGCTGCCTCCATCTGGCAACATTAGGTTTCCAATTTCCATGAGAGCCCCGTCCACATATATGGCTGTTTTAAAAGAAAAAACAACTCTTATGTTAAGGAGTCTTGACAATGTGCCATTAAGCATTTGATGTTCCTTAATCACGGTGCTGTGTCTTTAAATGTGAAAGTAGCATGATACTCTTTGACTCGTGGTAGCAACAAACCCAAAGACCTGAGCATGTTCAAGTGAATTTCATCCTGTAAATTGTAAATGGACATTTATATAGTGCTTTTCTAGTCTTCCGACCACTCAAAGAGCTTTACACCACATGTTCATTCACCCATTCACACAGACATTCGTACACTGATGGCAGAGGCTGCCATACAAGGTGCCAACTTTGCCAATCAGGATCCAATCTAAATACTCATTCACACACTGATGGCGATGCCTTCGGGAGCAATTTGGGGTTAAGTGTCTTGCTCAAGGACACATCGACATGTGACCGGAGCAGCCGGGGATCGAACCGATTGGTGGACGACCTGCTCTACCCTCTGAGCCACAGCCGCCAGCTGTAGTCTGTCGTGTAGTTTACACATACATACTTACAGGTTTTCAATTCATACTGAAGGTGTAACTTTTTTCCAACTTCATTTACAGTTAATAAATGAGGGTGTCTGACTTTGGTTAATTCGGATTCACCAAAGTCACACAATAACACAAACAAACTAACCGATCGAGGCAGCCGTAGACCAGCAACTCCCGTGTGCTGCGAGGTAAAATTACAGTGTTTTTCCAATGGAGTCTGGTGGCTTTGACAAGAGCACAGATAGATATAATGGTTTCATATTCAGAATATAATGAACACTTAAACTGATATTGATTTTTTAGGTGGGCCTTTCTTTTAGGTGACTAAAATACGTTTCGCTGCCGGCCCCATCCACAGCAGTACATTGCTTTGGTTCTTTGGTTCTGCTTCTCCAAACTGGAGGCGTGCCGACAGACTTATAGATGAGTGCCGTCATCAAGTACCTCATACGACCCCACATCAAAACACTCAAACTATCCTTTTAAAGGTGGGAGGTAACAGAAGCAGGGTGTTGTATTTATTATAAATGTTAAATAAGACAAATGAATATTCTTTTACCTAAACTGTAATTACTCCTCCACAGTTACCTCTCTTTCATTCTATATTTCATTCCCTTTGATGTCCTTCATTTAGAGGGGCCGCCTGTTTTGGTTCCAAATTGTCCTTCATGCCAAGCTGGATTTGTGAGCGCTGCTATGCCAGACGCTAAGTAAATGTGTTTTTCAATCTATCTGCTCCCCAACCATCCCACTCTCTTCCTTCTCCCTCTGCCTCTGGACTCCCTCCAGTCCCCTGTGTTTTTAGGACAATCTCCGCGTCTTCTCATCTCTCGCCTGCCTCCCTACCTGCCTGCCCATTGGCCCCGCCATCATTCCCCCCAGGTCTCGATAAATAACCCTGCACCTCTCTGGCCCTCAGCTCCACTGGCTGTTGCTGGAGCACATTTGTTAAAATATCACCTACTGTAGAAGGGGAAATTGATACTGCTGCAATGTGCTCTGGGCAATAGAGTTTTGTGTTGAGCTAAAATGCCACAACACAGACAGTTGTAGGAAAGTTCAGAATTTTAACAAAAAAAAAAAAAGGAAGAAAAACAACTCTGTTGTTTATTTCGATCAACACTCTTTAAAAAAGAACAGCTGCTGGTACTCTCTTGTTGAAAAACTGTAACGAAATGTTGGGTCAGACAGTTAATTACACAACACAAAAACAAACGGCAAGATAATATTAGTTAAAATTCCATTAAATAAAGGGACAGAGTCAATTCACACAGCTCCAACAGGAGTTGTTTTTACATAGAAATAAAGATTAAATGGTGCCTTTTTAAAAGAGTCCCACGTCACTGGAGCTTCTGTAGCTAGTTGGGCTTTGAAAAAGGAAACTTCATTAAAATATGAAAAACTGTTTAGTCTCTTTGGTTCTACTCCATTGCTCCAAAAACAGGCCAGTGATCAGATGAGACATCCCCAGATGACCAGGTAAGAGGAAGAAGCAAAAGTTCCTATCTGAAATCTGCCATTATCCAGATGGCACCATTAGCGATTAAGCCAGAACATTTCTCCCCTCTTATAATTGACTCCATAGGCTATTAGGCAGGTTGGCACTAGGTTAGGTCCGCTGGTGCACACTCCAGATGTTCTCTTTTTGTGAGTGTGTGTGTGTGTGTGTGCAGTGAGTTAGAGAGTTTGGCTGTTGTTGTGGGTGCTTGTGGTGGGTCCAGGGCTGCCTACAGATGGACACAGAGCTGGGTGGGTGCTGAGAATAAGTCACATTCAATTATATCAACATCTCTATCAGTCTGTCTGTTCTCAGTCTCTCTCTCTCTCTCTCTCTCTCTCTCTTTCTCCATCTCTCTATCTCCCTGTCTGTCTCTCTTTCTCTCTAGCCTTGGGGGAAGAAAGATTAAAGTGTTCTGTTTTCTGTGCAAGATCTTTGTCTCTGCTTTTTGGTTTTTATCTGAAGATCAAATTATCTCTCATCCGTTGTCTGTTTTTTAGTGTGTGTAAGCAAAGTGATGTTTGGCAGACATTATTAAGTGCTGTTGCTATTACTAAACTCCAGATAATGCTGAGAGACTTACTACCAGTTTTATTTGTTTGCAAAACTGACTTACCATTTGCAAAACTAACATACTACTGTATATTTTCAGCCCGGTCACACCAAATGGTGTATGAATAACACGGAAATGTATAAGTAATTTTGGCGTTCAATAACAACGCCTTTGTTGTCTTTGGCGTGTCATGTGTACGTCATGTAGTCTGTACTGAAGGCAATGCAAAAGTATCCACATAAATATGCTACGCTCAGAGCTAGTTGGTTGACCCGTGGGTCGGGCGATTTTGGGTGAGCTTACTAGAACATATTGCGGGTTTGGGCAGGAAAGTCAAAAAGTGACAAAGCAGCCTTACGAAAGTTATTAATAACTTTCCGAAATATTTCGTGCAATAAAGTCCACCGAGTCTGGTTTTCTCTGTCCTCGTTTCAGACCTCAGTCTTGACAATAGTGCTACTATGAAGTTGGCAGTTTGGGTGGTTGATTAAAGCATATTTTTGTGAGTTGGGCAGTGCGGATTTGGGTAATAAAAAACCCTGAACTGCGCATCACTACTTTCTTACCGTGGGCGGGACGGAAGGTGGATGGGTCCAACAAACAGTTACACTTGTGACGTGTTTTCCGTACTTATGTTACATTGTTTACGTATGCATTTTACTTAGTTTACGTAGTTATTTTAAGCCCAACCATGATGTTTTTCCTAAACCTAACTAAGTAGTTTTGTTGCCTAAACCTAACTGCGACCGTTCCACGGTAACGACATGGTGTTAAATACCATGCGAAAAGCTGTTTCGCAATGTTAAGCCCGTGGTGTATAAATAACACGTGAAAAGCCCTAAAATGCGTCATCAGGACACATAGAAATGTGCTTTTTATACGCCTTCCCATGACATCGGGTTGATATATAGTAGTATGTTCTCATTTTACAAATGTACAACGTCCTTGGAAAAGGGCAGATTTCAGAGACCCACTAAGCAGACAGTGAATGTGTTCATTACAGTTACAGTAGATTAACATACCAGTGTCGTTAACAGCTTCCTCATGTACCACCTTATCACAACCACAGCCCCAAAGTCTGCACAGCTTTCTACCGGCCCTTAGAGGATTCCCAGATCTAGCACTGTAGCAGGCATGGAAAGGCTTTTTAAAAAGTGTTTGTATTACATTACTAAATGGACTTTCAGTAATCCTTTTATAGCTAAAAAAAAAAGAGCTAAAAAGCCATTAATTATTCATCTCCCCATGGCTGGTGGTAAAGAGGAGAGGCGCTCTAGGGTTTCCATCAGCTATTAGTAAACAAATCAATGCTGCAGGCTGAGCTCCTTGTCAGTACAGAGCCATCTGCCCTTTACCATGACTTTCAGGTGGAAGCCAGAAATGGACCTACATGACACATGATACTGCCTCATGAGGATAAAAAGAGGCATGTAGAAAGGAAAATGAAAGTTTGTTATTGGGGAAGGGGGTTCAATTAATATTATTAGAGTTTGCAAAACTTACGCAGGAGCCTCAATGCAAAACACTGTCCCTCTGCGAGAGCGACACTTAATTTATTCATGACATCAATCTAATTTGTGAGAACAGTTGTAGTTACATTACTATCCCAGCTTGGTTGGTTCGACACATTACGCCTCTGTGAGCAGACACTCCCGAATTTGTCACGTCCCGCCCAACAATAGGTATTTGATGTAATCAAACCGCGCAGTTTGAAGCCCCTAATCCAATTTCTTTGGCAAGATACATTGTAATTTGGTATCGCCGTAATTATGAACTGAATTGTGAACTGTCTGTAAGGGAATTGAATTAGCCGGCAGAAGAAGAGTAATATGATTGGGAACTGGGAGAAATCAATACGGCACTGCTTGTCATCTCAACGTTGACCTGAATCCTGCCTGAATGTGGATCTTTGGGGGATTCAGCTTAATTCAATCTGGTGGAGCTAACACGCTCCCTGTCCCCTCCACATGGTTGACAACAGCTCTGTCTTGATTTAGACTGCCGGGGCAGGAGCCCTGCTGGGGGAACGCAGCTCCGAGGAAAGTAGCTGCAGCTTGATTTTATCCATCTGATTGTATGAAATAGACATATACGCCTCAAACCTGCACAGCCCTACACTACATACTACAGTTACCCATCATTATTATCATGGCAGACGTAAACATACTGTCGAATGCAGTTCCATGTGACAAAGTTTTGAATAATAAAGCCCGCTGCTCAGACAGCTCTCTCTGATGAGCACTACACGCTACAGCGACAAACAGCCCTTCCACACACCCTCTGCTGTGTTGACAAATGCTCCTACAGTGGAGTGTACAGAGATTCTCATCCTCGTGGGTGCAGCCCACCGGTGATAGCTCCACCCTGATGGAGGTATAGTAGCCTGAAGAGAGATGGTTAATGCTGCAGCTGCAGCGGCGATTCACTCTGATGGATGAGGCCAGAAAAGCTGGAGTTGTGTATGGAGACGCTGACTGAGAAAGTCATTGTCTAACTGGCTGATAACTCCAGAATCATAAGCCATTTATCTCTTAACTCGCTGATTTTTTTTTTTTTTTTAAAGTACAGGTATTTTATTTTAATCCCTTTTAATCCCTTCTCCCTGTTTTTAAATTCTTGTATTGTTAATTATATCATCTCTCTCATTTTTTATTTTAGAAAAGCTCCATTAGCTGATATTAACCTGTTAAGGATACAGATCTAGTGAGAAAAAAGCCTGCCATTCAGCTGTCTTTGTTTAAGGGAAAATAGCTTGTGTTGTTCTATTGAGCGCTTGACATTCCAATACGTTCTACAGCACTCTCCCTGGACCCCGATAAGAACTTGATAGCTAGCTCTCCCATTATAGGAGCAGATGGTTTCTCACCATTATTTTACCTTTACAGATAAGATTAAAAAGCCCAGCTTACACTGCACATAGGTAATCAGAGTTGAGAGGAAAGAGCACCTCTGATGCCAAGGAGAGTCCAATGTCAAGAAAATCAATACGTCTACCCCCTCCCAAAATCAAAGCCTCTTTTTTATCCTCCTCCCTGCACTCAGATAAAAGCTTTGTGCGTTGTTGTGTCAAATCAGAGCAGGTGTCACATGAGTGCAAAACGTTTCATTATTTTGTTTTCATTTACGTAATTCATGAAACTCAGCTGCTCTGTCTAGACTCGGTGCCGCGAACCCATCTGGCCCGCGTAACACCGGAACATTCTTTCAATTCAGAAGTGTCTTTTATTTGAGTGGGTCAGATTCGATTGTGCACATTGTGTTTGTCTGTTAGGGAAGCTCGTAAAGGTTATACAGCCCAGTGAAAGGCTATCTCATTCGCCAGCAACAGAGGGGAGCATGTCCCCGGAGCCGTGGTGTAGAATGGACTCGGGAAAACAAATAGCTCTTCCTGTCTTGTTATTGGGGATGCTCTGATAAGGTGGGCCGGGGCATGCTGAAGGGTGATTACTAGGGTGTCTTTTAACAGACTTCCTGGCGATGATCAGCCGTTTTAGTTATGCATACTCATTGTGCTGCATCGGCGTTGTGACCAGCAACTCACCCTTCAGCTACATCACCTGCTGCACTCTGATTCACTGAGCTATGTCTGTGTTGACACCTACTTAATTCCCACGGGTTATTGCAGATCCCTCTCCGCTTAAGTGTGTCCGCGTGTGTGTTTTTGTGTATGCATGTGTGCGGAGGGGAAGCAGAGGGATATCATTGCTAGCCTGGGAGAAGGGGAAAAAGCTATTCAACAGGGGCGCCCACGGTGGCAAAGCCATTTCCAATAATGTCCTCTTTCTGCAACAACAATTGTGTTTAACCCCGATGGCTTCAGCTGCCCACTATTTGTCATCCCACCTCCTCCTCCCTCGCCTCTCTCCATGCCTTCACATACACAGGCTGTAGCAAGGAAAGTGTTGTTCATGGCTGCATACATCGTCTGACTCATACCGCTGCTCCTGTTTGAGGAAACGACACGGAGATGGTCGATCTTTGGTCAGGCTGTTCTCATACACCGTTCGTAGTTATACCTACGAAAAGTAATGCACTTTAATGTGTATATATCATACAAAAGGAATTTTTATGTGATCCACTTAATCATAGACCAGGAGTGTATAAAGAGCGACAAACGCAGCGTAGGGAGGAGGTCGGGGCGAATGGACTTTCGCCCAGGAGACCGCTGTTGGTACCCCTTGTGAAACCTAGCGAAACCTAACCAAGTTGTTTCCTGTGAAGACGGTAGTTTATCTTGAAAAGAATGTATGCAGGTAACAAGTGGAAATTGACACATGTTGCTGGACATTCGTAGGAAAATGCACGAAAAATAAGGAATAACTTTTCATAAGTTTACATATACTGTTGTATGAGGATATGTTGCTTTGGTACAGTATAGCCCCTGGATCTACTGTAGTTTTACAGTGTTCAAAGCATTTGATTCAGCCTCAGTGAGGTTTGGTGAGAAGAAAAAAACGTCTCGTATAAAAGGATGATCTTTACGTTGTCATGTTTTTTTTTTATGAAAATGAAAACTCTTTTGTATACCAACTGTATTTCTGCAAGCTGTGCATCTTTTCCTCTTATTAGAGCATGAATGGAAATGTAAGTTGTGTTATCTGTCAGTCCCTCCATATTTCTCTCTTTTATTCCTTTACCACATCTCTCTTCCCCCCCTTCACCCCTCTCTAATCTCTCTTCCATCCCCCACCCCCCCACACTCCCCGTGTCCCTGTGCTGGTGAACTGCGTATGGAGGTGATTTATCTGTGGCACTCACTGAGGTCCCAATGCAGTGGCACACACACACACACACAAACACTTCCACCAACACGTGCACAGACATATGAAACACACACAGGTAAGGCTGCAGCTGTGATATATTTTAATTACAGTTTTAGTCAGAAGTAATTAAGGTTTTGTATCTAGAGGGACTGTTCACTATCCATCCCCCAACACACACACATGCGTATGTGCACACACACACACACACACTGACACACATACAGAAAACACACCCTGTTTCATGTCTTTGTGCCAAGATTTCGGTAAGATTTTGTCTTTTTCTGTTCAATGCTTTTCTCTCAAAAAGTTAACGGTTTTGTTTTACTGGCAAGAAGATTCAAAAAAGTTTGAGCGCAACAATGTTTGAACTCCACATCATCACATATTTATAACGGAAAATTAAATGTAAAGTGATGCTTCAAAAGTGTATCACAAGGACGTGGTATCATTTGAAATGTGTTGGTATAAATGTGTTTTAGTACAGATCCCAGTACAATTTCTTTGATACCTGACTTTGATGAGTATAAAAATTATTTTGCAGGAACAGTTAAAAACACATTTGTTGCCAATTTACAGTACTTGGCAGCCGATACTCTGTGTTATGAACAAAATTTGGTTGGCACTCAGTAAGTGTTCGATACACAGACATATTTAATATTTTACGAGTTATAGCCTCTAACTAAAGATGGGTAACAGATTGAATAAATTGAAACAATCCAGGATCACAAGTGCAACACCCCCGCTTCTTTTTTTTTTTTCCTTTGGCACAACAGGGGTTTTGAATAAGATATGTAGGATTGAAGGAACCATGGTGAGAAGGAGGAGACTGCAAAAGGATGAGAAGGTGATTTGTACAGAAACAGATAGGCTTTGCACTGTAAGCTGAGTTGAAGAGCAGATTTGGAAGCTGTAAGACAGTGTTATGTTGTCGTGGAGTGCTGACAGGGGCAGCGAGCTGAAAGCACACTGAGAATTGAGGAAAAAAAAAAGAAGTGTTGGAGTGTGTGTGTGTATATATACGCATGTGTGTCCATGGGTACTGTACTGTATATGCGCTTTTGTGTGTGCGCACGTGTTTGTGAGTGTGTATGTATGGCACAGATGGAAAGACTTCTCAGGGATTACTGTGTAACTGGAAGAGGAGAGAGGTGGTAATTGCATTTTAATTACAGTGTTGATGGTTTTGTGCTCTGCCAGATGGAAGGTTCTTTACAGATATAAGCACAAAATAAATCAGCCCTCTGGAAAATAAATCAGCCCTTAGGTGAGTAGTTACCTGCCCAACTGAGTCCCTAACCTTGTCTGGAGTCACAGGTGATGATGATTAGTTTAGGCTAGTTGATATCCAACCTAGACCCCTCACTCACTCAGCACTCTGTGCCCTTCTACAATCTTGCAATGATGGATATCCATGGTCATATTCATACCGTAGACTGCATATATAGATGGATGACGCGTTTCCACTTCCTCCCACTGTACAAAAGTGAAGCCAAAATATCCCGGATACGTATCCCGGAGTCTGTGCAATAGTGATCGGGAGGGCTTGAGCCGTGGTATCGAGGTCCCGCCCACACACTGGCCAGAGCTAATCACGAGCCAAACATGGCCGTAACTTGATAGCATGAGCCACTTCGCTGCCACGCTATAGCTGTTTGGTTAGAAAGACACAACAAGTAACCATAATATCTCTATAACTACATTTATGATCAAATTGACACATGTTCTATTACACAGACTCGTGACTTTATGGGACGTTATAGTTATATCTCCTCTCTCGTGCAATTCCTGAGCCTCCAGTTGCGTGACTACTTCACTGAGAGCAGCTGTCAATCACAGCTGTCAATCATGACGTCTCACGCCCGTTTATAGCATCAAATAACTAATTAAAAACAAATGTATAAGAAGAATGAACACTTGAATATACTGTACATCAGCATGATAAGAACTACCTATAAAGGGCAGAAACCATCTTTGGGAAAAATTCTACTTTTCAGTTTGGCCCATGTCCCATCCGCGAACATTGAGGGGGTGGGATTTATGACCTATAATGCAGCCAGCCACCAGGGGGCAATTGAGATATTTTGGCTTCACTTTTGGGGGGCTTTATATAAAGATGTTGTCCATCTTTATATAAAGTCTATATTTCATACCAATCCTACAGTAGTTGACATCTCATTTTTAAGACATGCCAGTAGACTTTCCAGGTATTGATGACTACAAGATACCGAAATTACCATCCAGAATCTATATTTCATATCATAAGTGAATCTTTTTTTACTTTTGTTAATATCTGCTTTATTAAATTTACCATCTTGGGAAGACTGATAAAAGCTTGTTTTGTGATTCCCTTGCAAGTTTCTCGGGGCTTCATTTTTATACTTAATAATAGTGGCAAGACATTTTGCTTTCACTTGCACTGGATGAGCTCCCACTGCGGCTTTATGAGAGTGACCTTTGGCAACTTGCTTATTGAGATCAGTGTGCCAGTCCTGAACTCCAGCTCTCACCTTCCCAGCTTAATGAACCAAACATGGCTCCGATAGAATAGCTGGAGTCAGCAATTTTAGAAGTCATCCTTACCATCAGCCTCATTTGTTTTTATAATTTGGACTTTTCACCACAAAGTTATACTGATGTTGCATTTTTGTTATTGTATAATAGAAAGAAAATCAGTTGCAAGCGATGAACAGTTAAAGATAACTTCCATATTGGTCACAAACATACAAGAGCAGTAATATTGTGAATCTTAGTCTTTATGCTTTGGTTGAAAAAGGTGTTATTAAAGGTGCTCTATACGATATCCAGAGCATTAATAGAACAGCAAACAACTGTTGTAAAGATGTAGTGTAATAATCCCTCTGTGTGAGTTGTAATCCGAGTTTCTCCGTGCTTTATTGACATAGCCGGGCTGGCCGCGCATATCCTTTAGTGCAAGTTAGTGTATGTGAGCACGCCTCCACTGGCTAGCTCAAGGCCGCCGCTCAGCACTGCTCTCATACAGTGGTTACAGCTGATAACGCCATCCTGACCGACGGTGTCGTCCGGGTTAACACTGTTAGCTCCGTCAGCATTGTTGCCTTTGTTTTCACTGTTAGCGCTGTGTCACCGGCTCAGTCGTCGCCATGTTGAGAGCCGTGCGGAGGCAACAGAAATGCTCCCAATCTCACATTTAGCACCTTTAATGAAGAAGTGGATTGTGGACGGTTTCAAGCTAGGTGTTATTATGCCTCCGTGCCGGCGTCACCCATTATGTTTTCGGGTTCTCCGTCCCTCCATCTAATATCTAATAGGATAAAATGATGAAGCGATGACATTATGGACAGACATGAATGTACACAGCAACTTGACTGGTTGGCGGAGGCATACAACCGTGAGGCGGTAATATGCGGTTGTATGAAATCTAAACATAAGTGGGATACTAAACATATGTAAAGTACACAAAAAGTAGTTAATACTAGTATAGTTTGAGGTCAGGCGAAAGAGATTGCACAACATTAAAGTCAACTTTGGTTCTCCTGATCAAGGTGAGTCCCCCAGCTGTGTACTTGGTGCCAAAATGACCCTTGCGGGGCTGTGAATCTGACACGACCAACAGTCCTGTGGCTTTTTGACCTGTGGCTGTTCTTTACTCTCTTTCTCTGTGCTTCTCTCTCTCTCTCTCTCTCTCTCTCTCTCTCTCTCTCTCTCTCTCTCTCTCTCTCTCTCTCTCTCTCTCTCTCTCTCTCTTTTGCTTCTTTGCTCTTTACAAACTGTCTGAGGGAGATAAGGCAGGCCTGATAAGCTGACTTCCGTCAAAATGCTCCCCCATCTGTGCAGACCTGCCCCTCAGAGGAGAAGATGTATTTATATATCATATGCTCACATGCCTGCTCCAGGCAACCTAATGGGTTTATGATACAGGGGAGGCAAACGCATGCTGTCTTAACCTTTCAGACTAATATCGGGAATTGCAACAAGGGCTAGAAATTGCGAATGGGGGATGGTTGGGTGGGGAGGTGTTGAGGTGGTTTCACCAGCCTATCCAGCTCTGGTGGACATGTCTTTCCGCCATTGGCTTAAAAAGGTCATTTCAATCTTAACACCAGAGTTTATCGGATTTTTCCAACCATTAACTTACATATTGAACGTGCAGCTACTTTTAACCTTTTAATTAACATTGCTCAGAAGCGACTCCTTCGGTGGTCGTCTTGTCTGTGGCTACATGTGTATGCATGCATGTGGCATGCTTAATTGTGTTGGTGTATGGGTCATTTTAATAAATTTACCAATTATAGCAGCATTCATTTTTATCCAGCCCACAGCCCAAATCATTGCTGTGGTGATAGTTTTCGAGCGCATTACAGTCTTGCGCTTCACCAAATGTAGAAACCATCAAGGGTAATTTGCTGAGAAATTACCAGTGTTGCTTGTAATATAAGCGAAGCGGCACAATTTAAAAACACAATGACACCTCAGACTAAATGTTCCCAGACTTAAATCCACTGACTGTACAGATTTGCAAGGCTTAGAAAAGGCAGTGATAAACCAGGCTGCCACATAGTAATTTTCCCTTATTGTGCTTCCATTTATTCCTCACTGTTATGAATTAAATCAATTCAACCAATGTGATTGTGGCAGAATTATGTTCACACACAATACAGAAACAGAGGAATCCAAAAGATTTTTTCAGCAAGCCAGCGCATTCTCACTTCCAACTCGTCAAATACCACTGCTCGGCTAGTGCCCCTCGACGTTGGAGACCGACGCTCGGGTACCCCCCGTGCGTTACTTTTGGACGTATCAGGGATGGTGTGTCAATATCAGCATAGTGTCATTTCAAAATAAACTTCCGTTTTCACATGAAGTTAGGTTTAGGAAACACAACCACTTATTTAGGGTTAGGAAACGGCCGTGGTTGATGTTAACATCACTGACTAGTGACTCATGTAACTCACGGAGCTGACGATACTAACGACTCACGTGACTAAAGACTGACGTGACAAAATAAGTCAACGTTACATTTAGTTTCACACGAGACACAAACAGTGGTCTCCTGATTGAAAGTAATTTTTCGACCCATACACCACCCCCTCTTACCCGCCTGAATAGACTCTCATGCTATTAATAGCATGAGAGTCTGGTGGGTTTACATTGGAGTTAGTTGAAAGCCCAGTTTGTCACTTACTGTTGCTAACGGGTGCCTCCATGTATCGTTTTCCGATGCCAAGAGGCACTTATACTACCAAACGGCGGTATTTGACAAGTTGGGAGTGAGAACGGGTTGCTTGAGCACATATGACACAGTTTTTCTGTATGGGATACATGATCATTTTACCAATAACCATGACATTTGTAGTAATATTGGCTAAAATATAACATGTAACAACAATAAGATATATATTCTTGGTTATTCCACTAAACTTGTTTGCAGTATGGTGTTACAAATCAAAAATCTCCTTTCTATATTTCTGTGATGTGGCAGGGAGAGTGTGTATATAGTGGGATTAGAGCTGCTGGTCTATTCGTGCGGTGTCTGCTAACACACGTAGCTCAGTCTAATCTGTTTACTATTGACTGGAAGTCCAATAATCCCTTCATGGTAGAGAGGAAACATTACATGGAATGCTGCTGCAGCATGGGGTGAACTAACCAGTTGCCTGCTGTAGTTTTCCAGTGGGTGGCAACGCTAGCTGTCTGTGGAAGCAGCTCAAGTTGACTATTATAAAAGCAGTCAGTGTCTAATAATGAGATTAAGGAGTAATAACATTTAGAGAAGTAGTATTAGTCATTACTTACTGACTGGGGCTGGGTTAGCACCATGAGGTAAGCGGGCATACAGAGAATAGTCAATATTAAAGGTTCTCTATATGATATTCAGAGCATTAATATAGAAGCAAACTACTATTTGCAATGTAAAGATATAGAGGAATGTCTACCTGAGCAGAGAACGAAGTCACTCTCCCTCCTTGTGTGTTGTAATCCGAGTTTCTAGCAACCATGTAAGACATATAAAGGCTTAAAAATTCACGAGTGGGATATTAATTGATATATTTCATGTCATAGAACAAAGAGTTCAAATCTCTTAAGCTTGTGTTAACTACAGACCTTATTTCAGGCATCTAACTAAAAACCCTTTTAAAAAAAACTATTGACTTCCAGACAAGGGAACCGGAAGTGCTAAAATGTTAACTCATTTCCGGGTTTTAGGACTCATTCCCATAGCACTCTTTTGTATCTTGTGTTGGTCTCAGATGTAATGGTCATGCCACCCCATGGCACGTCAGTTTTAATTTGAAATTATGCATATTGTTTCATAAAACCTTCATCAACAGAAGATGATCATCAATGAGACATGTGGACAAAATGGCAAACAGTTTAAAGACCTGATTTCATCATGGGATATTATGGACTGATGGTCCACCATGAGTTTGATGAGGAACACATTTTTATAACCAGTTGTACAATGCAGTATGTGTGTTCTGCAGTCAGTATGTTGAGTTTAACAAGGAGACAACCAAGCAGTACAATTTGCTGCCTGCTATTTTGGCCTGCTTTTGTTCGGTACAGTGGGTTGCCTACACAAACAGCTATATGTTCTAGTAGGAGCTTTGAGACAGAGCGGTGTTCATTATGAGTAAAATGGCTCCTAGCAGACATTAGTATTCCAGATTGTACAAAATGATGGCCTCTTGTGTGCACATTCTCTTCCCTTCTTCCTCTCTTGCCTTCTTTTTGTCGCTTTCTATGTTATACACATCAACACACTGTACACACACACACACACACACACACACAAAACACACTTGCATCCCTTGTCTCTGATGTGCCAGCGGTTGTTGATAATGAGATTCCTACAGGATGGGAAACTCCAGGGAGACTGACTGACGGCCCACTTTAAACACTGCAGTCTCCCTCTCCCTTTTCTGTCCTCTGAGACACGGGATGAAAGTAGAATGGGAAGGACAGTAAAAACACACTGGATCACACACAGACACTCATAAAAAAGTGTGAAATATGTGGGGCCTTCCTGAAAAACATCAGGGTGTTGGGTGTTTCATAAAACATTGATTTGTTACTCTATCGAGGAAATCATTGATAAAGAAGGTTACAATATTTAGGACGGTAAAACTGAATGTCTGAATAGAGTGTCTGTATTGTTAAGAGCACATGAATGTATGCATATCTATTTGGGCATTTATATGCATGCCTCTGTTCACATGTGTATACATCTGTCTGGGATGTGTCTGATCTATTGTGTCTGTGATGGGGCCCCAGTGAGGAAGAGGATAATTACGTGCCTTTTGCTGTCATGTCAGGTTGTCTCCTCATAGTTATGCACACGCTTCCTGAGGGCTCCGAGGCCCTGTAACGTATACAGTATATCTCTCACATACACAGGTTTGATGAAGTACCTGGTGCCACAGAGGACAAACAGAACTAATTTCCTGTCACTGCCTTTGGACCTCATCTCTATTCTCATTTCCTCCCTTTGCTCAGAATACAATAATGCCACTTTATGGTGCATCCAGAGAGCCATGTTGTTGCTTTATGTATTTTCGCTCGCGAGTTCTTTTCAGAGGGTTGCACTCATCCGACCTTCGACATAGCACAAACGTGTGTGGCGGCAGAATTTAGGGATTGTTTGGAGCTGTCACTAAATTGTATATCTACTGTAGGTAGGAGTGGCATGTGCCAAAGTGTGTGTGATGTCAGTTTGTTTTTGTGGTTCATTTTTAAATAGGCGTTTTATGACTCTTAAAGGGGAACAACGCCCATTTTCAAAATTCATACATGTTATTCTTATGGTCTAAGACAGTCCAAAAATATTAGTAAACATGAACAACTCTCTCCCAAATCCAAAAATTAGAGTTCTAAAACCAGGGTTGTAGTACTCGAGTGACTCATGTCCACATTTTTTAAATACGATACAGCCGTTTCATACACCAGACGTACACACGTACTGTATATAACTAAATAGCATATTAGTGTGGATTTTCGGACGCAACCTCAGTCTCCCATTTATTGTCTATGGAGCAGCTCCAGACTTTATACTTAATGACATCACACGTGAGTACACACGAGAGGAGCTCATGTTCGCAAATATTGATTGAGCTTTCCTAGGCCATGGAAATAACACATTTAGAATTCTTAGTTTAGGTTGTGTTCCCCTTTAAGCTGGCTTTAAGGACAAATGTTCAACTATATTAGATAGATAAATGGATAGATAAATAGATACATAGATGTACTTCATTGATCCCAAAAGTATTGTATTTTTATATATACAGTATATATAAATATATATGATTGTATTATTTTTTTGATTTGTGAATTAAAGGTTTTCCTTCCCGTGGTCAGAAAAACTTTCAAGACGATGACAAAGAATGTCAACATAAAAATATTCTTTTATAGTCAGTCTATTTTTAAAGTCTAAGTATTTCCTCTGAGATATCCTTTTCTTTTGAATGGAATTACAATGCACATCTGAGCTCAGTACAAGTTATGTGCCATAGTGAATTTGGAGAGCCACTATTCTTGCTTGCCAGATCCTCTCCAACAAGGATAGTGACATCAGGAAAAGCTGTTTGTTGGCCCTTAGACACACATACCATTCAACTCACTGTCTAATTCTGTATGTACTGAAAGTACAGAGGAGTTGTTCAACTTTCGCCTCGTTGGCAGATGCCAAAGCTTTCTGTCAGTTCAGGCCTCATCAGACAGGGGAGTTAGGGTAACATAAGATGATTGGCTGATTGGTGCTTTCTTCGGTTTTAAGTCATATTCCCAATGCGAGGTGTGCAGTCTGAAGTAATAATCCTGTCTAAATGGAAAACATGGCTTGGTCATAATCCAGCTGCCTCTCTGTTCCCTGAGTGTCTTCGTTAAACAATCTACCACGGTAATGAAGTGCTAATCTGCCCGGCTCTTTACACAAAGCATCTGCATGTCTCCTAGAGGCAGAACAGGTACACAACGGAGTGCTCTTTTCTTTGTTTGCTTGTTGCATTTCAAGAGTAAATGCACTCAAAATGCACAGGGCAGGAATAAAAGCAGCTGTAATCACGAACCCGGACAACTTTGACATCCATAGAGTTTGAATTAGTCAGCAACCGCTGTTTCACATCATAGACTGTATATAAGAAGTGGACGTAGTCACTGGGATGTAACTCACTGGTTTGAGGACTGCCGTTTTGAAGCCTCAAGTTCGGGATTTTAGCCGTTGTTTTTTTGCAACCAGAAGTGACAGCAGAGGTTGGAGCTAAATACAACCGAACGCTAAGCAATACATTTTTAGGCGACCAAAATGTTACAATTAATTTTCATGAACTGAAAACACACTGTGAAAGGATTCAAGTTGTAAGACAAAAACCCGGGCGACACCCAGACAGGACAACACCGTGGTAGCGACCTGTCAATCACAAGGTAGCCACGTCTAAAGCATACCCTGCTTTATGGTCTATTTGACTCTAAATGGGACCATAATTTACTAAATGAACATCATGCTGTATTGAAGAAGACTTGAAACTAGCGATTGAGACCATAAACTCATGTTTACAATATTTACTGAGGTAATAAATCAAGTGAGAAGTAGGGTCATTTTCTCATAGAGAAATACAATCAGACTTCTTTTTGCAACCAGAGGAGTCGCCCCCTGCTGGCTATCAGAAAGAATGAAAGTTTAAGGCACTTCTGCATTGGCTTCACTTTTCAGTCTCAGATATAGCCCACTATTTGTACATACAGTAGTGTACGCTCGTTTAAAGAAAGACCTGCTGCCCATGTCTGGTGTAGTCATATTTCAGGCCAGTGTCAGCATGTACACCCTGATAGCATTGCATTACTTTTTAATAGAACATTCTATCTATCAACAGCTTTTCCAATCATGTTCCCGGAGCAACACATACATTTCACATTATGTTGCTGTGCACCGTAATCTGTGGCATTAGCGGTCTAACTATATTAATCCATTTGCACTTTCCCCTGTTGATTAGAGCGCATGTGAAATGTGACGGTTGTTGGCTGGTATAGGGCAGCAGTTGCCTGAGGTGGCAGCGGGAGCGGGAGGTTTCATACCCAGCCACGTCCACATTCAGATCATGATTTATTACTCCCCCCATACCACACACACACACACACTCACAAACACGCTCACACTCGTGCACAACCACACCTTTCCCGACAAAGATATTGACACAAACTACACACGTACACACACACACAATGTCTGGCATTTAGGAGAACACACAAAAACACCAACGGCTGGAATAGAATATGACACCAATGAGTGTGCAGTGCATGAATCCATATGCTCAAATGTGAGCTGTCACATGTGGGTATTTGTGCGCGCGCTATAATTAATTACAATCCGAATGTGCGTATTCGCGTGCGAGTGAACTTCAGTGTTTGATTCAAAGTGAGATTTTAATATATTTTCCTCGCCAAGCAACCCAAAGTGCCATATGTGAATCTGCAGACTGAGAGTATAGCAAAGTCGGTGCGCTTTATGACAGTAGGGCTCTGTAGCAGATTAAAATATTTTGCTGATGAGGAAAACAAACAGGATAGAAATAAGGAAGTTATTAAAATGTGACACTCCTCAAATAGGCTTGTCTCATTTTCTTACAACTTCACCTCTGAGCACGGCTTGTGTGCTTTTTAGCCGAGTGTTGGCGTCAGTGTCCTGTGTGTGTGCGTGTGTGCGTCTGTGTAAGCAGTAAGTGTTGATGAGTGTGCCAATGTCACTGTGTGCACACTTTAATATCCCAGCAGAAAAAAAAAGCTGATAAGAGAGCAGAGAGAACGGCGGAGAGAGATCAAAAATCCCATACAGTGGAGAGCACTAGTCCATTGCAAGTGTGGCAGGGGTCACAGTCAATTTCAAAAGGAGCAGGTCTCGTATATTAGTGTCTGGAGAGACGGGAGACCCTCTTGCTCTCTATCATAAAGGGCCCGTTGCAGAGCAGGGCCAGATGTGATCAACATGGACCTTGTGGAAATCCCTACTGAGCTCAACTGTCTTATTGAGGGGCCGCAAGAACAATAGCAGCAGAACATGCAGACCAAGGCCTATGGTTTCTAATCATTATTTACAAACCCACAGGAATCCCTTTCATAAGCCTACAATAGAGGAACTGGCTTCTTCCAGACCTTCACATTACATTGAACGGGTGCAATAACGTACAGCAGTGCTATATAGCAAACACAACACTGTAGTTCTCGTACTTGCGAAGCAGTGTAAATATGGAACTGTATCCCTGAGCATGAAAAGTGGCGTTTGCCCAACACAGACAGCGATAAAACAAAGTTATTTCAGAACGAACTACAATCATGTTCAGTGTAATGAAGGAATATATATTTCCCAATGCATCTTATGGCTCCTTTATGTGTTTTTAATAGTGGAGTTATTTGGCTAAAGTTGTATAAGCTTATTAGTCTGTGTCTGTTCACTATAGGTTTTGGCCTCTTAAGGAGATTTTTATGCCTCAGCGCCGGCCGTGGCCGCTGGCATTGTGTTTTCAGGTTGTCCGTCCGTCCATACCATTATCGTGAACACGATATCTCAGGAAAGCCTGGAGGGGTTTTCTTCAAATTTGTCACAAACATCCACCTGGACTCAAGGATTAATTGATTAGATTTTGGTGATAAAGGTCAAAGGACAAGGTCACTGTGACCTCATGTCCGTCCCATTCTCGTGAATGTGATATCTCAGGAACGCCTTGAGGGAATTTCCTCAAACTTGGCACAACCGTCCATTTGGACTCAAGGATGACCTTATAGATTTTGGTGGTCAAAGGTCACTGTCACCTCACAAAACACGTTTTTGTCCATAACTCAAGAATTAATTTGCTAATTATGACAATTTCACACACATGTCTAACAGGATAAAATGATGAAGTGATGACATTTTGGACAGACATTGACGTAAACTGCAACTTGACGGTTGGGCGGAGCCATACAACTGCGAGGCGGCAATTTTTTTAATTAATTTGGATCAAGATAGGAATATAAAATATCAAAAACTATCCTTTAACATTATTGAATAATTGTCCTCGCAAATAACAATATGTATTCAAGACAGCTATATCATTTTCACTCCATGTTAATAAAGACAAACTATCAGTAAGTCAGGTCTGACAATGTCCAAGTGAATGATATCTGACACCCCCTAAATTAGAAAGTTGACAGCTGTCCACTCAACAGTAGCTGGTTGACCTGATGTTAATTTCACTGACGAGACAAGCTACTTCACAGCCACAAATCAGAGTAATCCATTGTGTTAAAGGTATGGTTGGTAATCTTGAGAAATTAGCAAGAGTACATTGATTTTAAAAATGATCCAACCGAATAACCCAGCCCAGTGATGCCAACTCTTTTCCAATGAAAGTAGCTAGCACCACTGGCTCCAAAAGTCACTAAATCTAGCGAAAAAGTCACCAAGTCAGCAACACTGACAGTCCGTCCGTTCAGGCCTCCCACCAAAGCCACTCCCCCAAAATTATCATTATGAACGTAAACAATGAACATGGCTATTGTTAGTACTCACAGCTGTCAAACTAGCAGCTTGTAGAAGACTCTGGTGACATGCAATGATTGCACAGGCATTTGATTTATGATTGCTGTCAGGATGTAATGAGAATTTCAACAAATATGTATTTTACCAACACTACTTACCCTACATTTAAAGAGTAGGGAAGTAGGAGGATTTATTTTGGGTGGCCATGATTCAGAAAGTAAAATTCACTTCATTTTTTCTTTGATAGACAACGTGAGGTGATTGTTGTCAGATAAACATCAAACCGTTCCGTTCCGACCATTATGAAAACAATGAGCAGTAATAAAAGTAGTTTACTGAAGAAATGTCAAAGGTACAAGACAATGGAGCCTTGGCCTCTTGAGGAAAATCAATGCATTTAACCAGTCAGAAGGTTGCATAAAGGAATGAGAAGCGTGGGGTGGGGTAGGGAGGGTTGGGGTGTGGTGACGGTGACGGTGTTTATTGCAGTCTGACAGATCTTCTTGTGGGCGATGCATTAGTCATGGTGCCTCATGGATTGGCTGCCAAGATCTGCTGTTGGCTCCAGCTCCAGCTTATTGCGGTTATTTACTTTGGTATTACTTTAGAATAATTACATGGAGTTGGCAGAGCTCATATGTCTTTAGGTGTCTTTGTGAATCGGTAAGCCTTTTGGCGCATTCACTGAGATGCTCTCACGCTATTGTGACTGAAACGTGACCGGAAACATAAGTGCTGATTTTCACATATGGGCTAAATTGATTTGGTGGCATATTCACCTTATATATTAGTTTTTAGAGGCTTGCGACTAGGTAACGGAGTTTTAAGTAGAAGACGATTTTTGATGTTGGCTGGTGCCAAGCTTAGCAACCCACTAGATTTACAACTGACTGGGCTTGTCACGAGCATTCTTCGGTGTTCTCTCCTCTGCTCATACTTCTTTCTAAGTTTGGCGTCCCTCTGTAACCTCAGAGCTCCCCCTCCACCCTCACACCTTACCCAAAGCAAACAGAGTCTGGAGAGTTTCCTCTGAAGCTGAGTGGCTACTTGACACTTGTGGGAGCAGGTGTTTGCCATTGTGACGACCGCAAACCTAAATCCAAAGTCACCATAGCCCACAGTAGTGAGAGTGCTATCTAGTTGTCAGTCAGTGCCGTGGCGCAGGCAGGCTAGCAGTCAGCGGTAATTGATGTGAGTGGAGCTGACATCCTGGGCAGAGCGCTTCAGGTTGGTCTCCGACTGGGACCGAGCAGCCCATCATTGCCAGTTATTAAGCAGCTTGCGCTCTGCTGCACTCACTCAGAGGGGAACAGCCTGTCTCTGGGTGTTTACATATGAATGTGTGTATGTGAGGGGGCGGGACAGTGGCGTGGTTGGCATGTACAGTGTGTATGTGTGTGTGTGTGTGTTAACAGGACAGGAAGGAGCACCAGGCCTGAATAGTTTCTTGAAGCAAAATCACTGAGTTCATTCCAGACCACAGGGCAGTTTTTCCCCTTTTAGATTAATCAATAGTTTCTAACTGCTACATATCTGCTTTTTATCTTTGCGATACTTGACTTGACAGTTGGCCCTGGTCAAGTTGTAAGGTCACACAGTGTTTATAGAAGGAAGCCGCTCCAGACTTCATGCCTGATTGGCTCACTCTACATTGTGTCTCTACTTTTCTGGCTGGCTTGTTGGCCAGTTGACCCACTTGTTCGCTGACTTGATATTATTGGCTAGCGCACTATACGCTGCTCTGTTAACGTCCTGATAAAGCTATCTGTGTTCTGCAATGTGCTGGGACATCTGCCCTCTGCTGAGCCTGTGTTGCTGTTGCTGTTGCTGCTACTGCACTTTGAACTGCTTTTTATTTTACGGCTTTTTAAACCGGCTGTATTGACTCAGAGGAAAACATCCAGCAAGGCAAATCCGTCTCTGGATGTTTACATACAGTGTGATCATTATAATTGTATCAATACGAAACTTATTTTAGTTCTACTTTATTTTACTTTGTATGGTATTTCAGGATTCACATTAATTTCGATTTAGTTAACATTTTGAGGTATTTGCCACTTATGTCTTAGGGTGCTAGAGTTGAGTAATATGTAACTAGTTCTCCTTTTTACCCCAACTGTGTTCTCTCACACTTCAGTTAGAGCATTGCCCTTCCCTGTCTGACTGCTAGGAGTTGCATCTCTTCATTGAAATTGAGTTCAGAAGTGTCTCTCCAAAGCAACACGTCCCTGTGTGCGAACGCCGCCATAAATAGCAGGCGTTATCGCAAGTGCTGCAAAGAATTTCCCTTTATTTGTTTGAACAGT
Organism: Sebastes fasciatus; assembly: GCF_043250625.1. Lineage (NCBI taxonomy): Eukaryota > Metazoa > Chordata > Actinopteri > Perciformes > Sebastidae > Sebastes > Sebastes fasciatus. The sequence continues at coordinate 17,451,204 of NC_133799.1, forward strand.
TTATTACAGTACAACCTATAGCTCCAGTTCAAAACTGCCAAAAATGTGTTTTTGCTTCACCATTCTGAAGCATCCATGTTATCTAGTTTACATCCAATCCTTGATTTGTTTTCCATTTAGGCCTGTAGTAGCACACTGAACCACACAGAGCTGTCCATGGTGCTGAAACTCCAGCATCTCCCTCTCTGTCATTGTTCAACAACAAGGGCTTCCCCTCTGTTTCTCTCCACACCCACGGCAGATCACAATCCTAACCTTATGAATATTAACGCAGGCTTCGCCATACAGTCGGGAATCCCGGGAATCCTTCATGAATATTGATGAGGGGTCCCTCGTGAGCCTCTGAAATCTGCACATTGGTTTGGTGCCCTATATTCAAAACTCCCTCCTGTGTCAGTGGGCTAGATGAACCTTGCATAGCGAGGGTCTATTCATGAGGTTTATAACAGCAGCATGGGGGAAAAGCCACTTAATGCACGCTGACTCTGTACAGTGGATTAGCTGGTTTTAATATTCAGGTCTGGTCTTGGCCTGAGTGTGCCCTTTCAACTGTCCAAGGTGCTGAAATGCAGGCGCAAGCTTATGTACCAGGGGAACAGTGAGCACCCCCCGATGTATACTGTGATGGTCTTTCCCATTGTAAATCACATTCTGTGAATATTAATGCTCGCACCTCCATTAGCTTGAGGAAATATTTTTTTTTTTTTCCCGTGCTCTGAGGCACCCCAAAGAGTCCGTGAGTAATATGATCTGCTCCTAACACCTGTCCACATGCCTCCTCTATTTATGCAATGAGATTAGAATATAGCCCTGCGCTCTGTCAGCGTATCCTTATACAACGGTTCATATGATATCTGACAAAAGGTTATTCCTCGTTTTTTTGTGCGTTTTCCTACGAATGTCCAGCAACATGTGACGCACGTGTCAATTTTCACTCGTTACATGCATACAGTCTTTTCAAAATAAACCTCCGTCTTCACAGGAAACAACTTGGTTAGGTTTAGGCAATAAAACTACTTCGGAAAATATTGTGGTTTGGGTTAAAATAACTCCGGAAGTGGCATAACTTAAGTACGGAAATTACGTGACGGCAACAAACTACTTAGTAAGGTTTAGGAAAAGATCCTGGCTTGAGGCAAAATAACTCTGGAATTGACGTAACTTAAGTATAGAAGTTTTGCGACAAATAAATCAACGTTGACTTCTGGTTTCACATGGGGTACAAACACTGGTCTCCTGGGTGAATGTCTGGTGTTTTTGACCCACCCGTCCACCCTGTTTTTATACTTACTGTTTCATAATTATGTGGATTACATATTAATTTATTTTGTGGAATAAATTCTAATTACAGTGCATTACTTTTTGTAGGAATAGCTACAAACAGTTTATAAGAACAGCCTGGTTGTAAATTGTGTAGCCTAAATCTACCTCAAATAAGCATGGGAAATATGTCATCAGTTTTACAACGGTAGAAGTAGTATAGACCAAAAAATAGCACTTTGAAAGAGCATGTACACATGCACATATACACAAACAGTGCATCTGGTGCTGACAGATCCAGTGGCTCATCTAGGCCTGGTGGAGTGTGAAGAGCCACCTCTTTCTCTCTCAGAGAGACGCAGGCTGCTGTGGTCTGGGGTCTTGGCTGTGAATCCCAGACGCTGCTCCAAATCCTGTCAGTCAGCCTCCGCCGTCCTCCATGGTTGAGAGAGGCAGGACAGCAGAGCAGATTTCTCTGTGTTTTTCTACACCGGCGAAGGCAGCGCCTGCCAACACACATCAGCACAGACGCACCTGAAGGCAGTTGACTCCCGTTTCATTACTGCAAGCCGAACAGCTTTTTTTTTAGGGGGGGAAGGATATGTTTTGTGTGTGTGTGTGTGTGTGTTTTTGCACATTGGAGAACAGGCTGTTATCAAAGGAGACAAATTCAGATAGATGATCTTTGGTTTTGCAAAAGTGTTTTATAAACCAGAAAGATTTTACAATATCTTGTATTCTGCCAATATGCAGAGGTGTAATCATGCAGGCTGTTCTCATACACCGTTCGTAGCTATACCTACGAAAAATAATGCACTATAGTTTGTATATATCCCACCAAATCAATTTGTATGTAATAAGGCTGTCAAAATTGGTCAGAATTGACTTTCAAATATTTGTAAAAAATACAAAAAAAAAACGTTCGAACTATTTGGGTATCTATGAAAGATCTATGAAAGTGATGTGCGAGGTAGAAAGCCATGGTAGTGCTGCTTTTTTTCCACAAGTGAATATTAATTTTAATTAATATTATATATATATATGAACTTGGGGTTGATGGGTGGTTCCAAAAACATTAGACTTTGCCCAGGAGACCGGTGTTCTTACCCCGTGTGAAACCAGAAGTCAACGTTGATTTATTTGTCACTTAACATTCGTGCTTAAGTTACACCACTTACAGAGTTATTCTAACCAAAACCACAATCATTTCCCAAATGTAACCAAGTAATGTCATGTCTAAACATATTGAAGTTGTTTCCTGTGAAGACGGAACTTTATTTTGAAAAGATTATATGCATGTAACGAGCGGAAATTGACGATTGATTAGGAAAACGCACATAAAATGAGGAATAACTTTTCGTAAGAGATCATGCTATCAATCAGCTATAAATGTGTTGTATAGTAAAAGCAATAAGCTTATTTATTACACAATAAATCACTGCATTTTATACCATATCCAAAACAGCGTGATAAACATAGGAATTACAGACATAATAGCTGGTTTTAATTACACTGAAAGATGATCAATATCATTTGACTGTTTATCTTCTTTTGAATTCAATTGGAAATCTGTTGTGACCATAATATTCTCATGAGACGATAAAGATTCAGCACATGAAACGTAATGAAGGGTGATTGTTTCTTTATTAGCGTGGATGCCAGTCGCTGGCCTATCACTGATTGTTTTTTTGTACACAAGCAGAGAAACCCTGTTTTCTCCTCATGCCTAATTATTTTGCGACTCCACAGGAGGCATACAGAGAACACATTCCTGTCTTTTTCTGACAGTCGATACCTTTTGTTTTGTCACTTGTTCTCTGTGTGACTCTCTTGTCTCTCTCACACTTTCTCCTTTACTGCTGCGAGTAGCCCCGACACTCTGAGGAAATCAACTTCTCTGTCAGAGTTTAGATAAATATGAAAACTACATAGCGACCCAACAAAAGGAGAGACTCCTTGTAATGGTACCTCCGCACTTGCTCTCATTCTTACTCTCTCTCTCTCTATCGCTTTTCTCCTCACTGTCCTTTCGATCCGTAATTGGAAATTTCCTCTGCTTAGCCCTGTCGGAGTGAGGGACAATGCGGCATCCATGTTCTGTGGAGCATGGTCGGGAGAAATAGAGCATTGTCTCATGTAGGCGAGGCAAGCATGGTCTGGGGACTTATCTAAATTGAATATCTGTCCTGTTTTTTAGGCTTATAATGAGAGTGACACAGTCGAGCACGGGGTCTTTCGCACCACTGACAACCCTCCTCTCTTTGAAAAGTTGACAGATAACATGGAATAGGATACATGAAAGCACATGGCTCTGTGGGAATACCGCCGCCCGACGGCACATTATTACAGAAAACAATGTTCACACCCAATTACAGGAGGAGAATTTCTATTCAGGCTACTTTATTGAGAGTGGTTTTTCTTTACATATATAATGGTTTTGGGCAATACAGGTAGATATAGGCGCCTTCAAAATATTACATCCATCTTAGGTTGGTGACCTTTTGTGTAAATGCTGAAATTCTGTTGAACATTGCTTTTATGACAGAACTGCATACTTCTACCATGTTGCTGTTCAAAATTAGAAAACCATTTCTTCAATTGTGATTTAAAGTAGAAGTAGGCAGTATATTGTGGCTTCATTGGGAAAAAATTCCATAATAACCTTTCAGCATATTGTAATTCAAGTGCTCTGAGAGAAAACTAGACTTCTGCAACTCCTCATGGCTCTGTTTTCAGATTTCAGATTTCAGATTTTCCTATTGAGCGTTTCTATTGGCTGTGCTTCGGGTGGTGGGCGGTGCTTAGTATTTCCTCAACTATTGTCCACATGGCTGCTGAGCACAGACTTTCTCATAGCTCACTTTCTTATAGCTAAACAGTACATTACAAGATGTTTCTGAAAACATTTGAGGAGAGAAATCGGCATTACAGTAACAGAATATTGATTCATATTTGATCAGCGCTGCCTAGTTTGACTGTTTGATTGGAGTTCGTGAGTGATTGACAGCTGCTCAGAGACGGCCGGTTCCAGCTCGGCTCTGATTGTTTGTTTTCCTCTGGTCTGTGAAATCCTGCAGATGCCATTAGGAACGACGGAGGACACAGAGGCACATGATTTTTTTCAGATTACCTGTCTCATGCACTACTGTCAGGATATAGTGACTGTAAAAATACTTTTTTTTTAAATCATATTTGCTCCATTTCTACCTACTGCAGCTTTAACGCTTTCCCCAGTGATGCCTTGTTGTTAGCTGTGTTGTTTTCATGCATCTCTCTTAGTTCCCCATACCTCACCAAAGATACAATGACACTGCAGTACTAATAGCACTTTTACTTGATCTTGTTTTGGCTGGCTGCTTTATCCTCCAGCCGGCAAGATAGCGCGGCTAAGATCGTTATTAAATTGGCTCGTTCCTTTAACCTTGGCTTCTGATAATGTCGTCTTTTAGAGGAAATTAAAGTTGGTTGTGAAAGCAATTGAGATATGAGAAGAATGGCCCCGGCTAGCAGGTAGAGAGCTGTTAACTGTATCAGCCTTTCTTTTTTTTTTTTTTCCTTTCTGTCACAGTGATAAAACACATTGTGGTCATTTGTTTTCTTCGTCCGTATCATATCACGGCATCACGCAGGATAAATAAAGTTTCTCATGAAATATTATTCCATCTCAAAGTGTGCCTCGTGGGCAGGCTTACTGAACCTCCCGTTTCTTTTTCATTTGAGCTGCAATGAAAATATCGATGTAAAGAAAACATGTCAGTCCAGAACAAGAGGCTGTGTATAATGAGCAGGCAGATGGTCTTAAGGAGAATACTAAGCAATGGTGATGACAGACAGGCTGACAGGCTGGCACAGACCCTGCCACTCAGGAGACCAGGGGAGAGGCCAGGGCAGTTTCTATCACTGTCAATGCCCTCCCTCCCTCTGTGTGTCTGTCTTTCTCTCTCTGTCTCTCACGTTTGTCTCTTCCTCTTTCACATCCGTCTCTCACCCCAACATCCTCTCCTGTTGTTTTGTTTCAAGAACTTGAAGGATTCCCGTTATAAAACGATGTAAACAGAGCCGGTGTTTGATATCTGATGTGGTTGAGAGATACCTCGCACAGGTTCCATTCTCATTTCATTCTCACGTTAAATAAAAACGATCGGAGCCTGCACAGATTCCGCGAGCATCCTTCCTCTGTGAGATTAAACATTCAGGAGATTGTTTTCATTTATTTCCCTCCACGCCAAACCGCCACTCTTCGTTCATCTTCCTCCTTCGACGAAATGAGAACCGGTGGAAGACAAATGCACAAAGTGCGTTCACATGACTTCTTGCTAATGAGGTTGCTAATTAACACTAGCTGGAGTAGAGAAGGTGAGAAGCTCTGGCTAGGAATAGACGTGCAAGGTCTTGCAAGTTTCTCTTTCTTCTTTTGCGGCGCTACATGTGCAAGCTTGCTGTGGATGTTATCTGTTTTAATTTGTCCAGATGGAAGCTGAAGTGGTTGAATGTTTGAGGGAGAACTTAATGTCCGGGTAAAGCAGAAATAAATCAGCATGTCACACCACGGATAGATGTGTTTCAAAATCATGAAAAAAATAAGGATTCTCTGCTCTGAAACGCTGGGGGCGTGTCCGCTGCGGGCTCTGAAACCAGGCCAAACACGGGTGAGAGCTGATTATTAGGGCAGTCAATCGAATGAAATATTTAATCCCGATTAATCACATGATTGTCCGTTGTTAATCGAGATGAATCGCAAATGAATCGCACATTTGTAATGTTCACAATGTACCTTAAAGGGAGATTTGTCAAATATTTAATACTCTTATCAACATGGGAGTGGGTAAATATACTGTACTTGCTTCATGCAAATGTATGTATATATATTCATTACTTACATTATTACTTATTACATTAAAACAATGACAAATATTGTCCAGAAATCCTCACAGGTACTGCATTTAGCATTACAAATATGCTCAAATCCTAACATGGTAAACTGAAGCCCAACAGGCAACAACAGCTGTCAGTGTGTCAGTGTGCTGACTTGACTTTAACTTGCCCCAAACTGCATGTGATTATCATAAAGTGGGCATGTCTGTAAAGGGGAGACTCGTGGGTACCCATAGAACCCATTTTCATTCACATATCTTGAGGTCAGAGGTCAACGGACTCCTTTGAAAATGGCTATGCCAGTTTTTCCTCGCCAAAATATTGCGCAAGTTTAGAGCGTTATTTAGCCTCTTTCACGGACATGGTTGGTACCAATGGCTTCCTTAGGTTTTTTTTGTTTCATATGATGCCAGTTTCTTCACTCTAGCTTTGCCCGCTACAACCTTAAAATCACAATTTGCGTTAATGTGTTAAAGAAATTAGTGGCGTTAAAACAAATTTGCATTAATGAGATATTGTCACATTTACTTTGACGGCCCTACTGATTACATATACAGTTACAGTATATACTTAGACATGTTGGCCATCCCATTGCTGTGTCCTGTGTGACTTCCACCGGCCAAGCCAGCTAACTTCAGTTTTGCCCTATGCTAAATTGAATGGGGATAGAATAATTAAATCGGGCGGCTGTTCTAGACTTGATCAAATTCTGATAGTGAGTCATTTTGCGGGGGTTGTAACGCTCAAAAAAATGTATCCACCGCAACAGTAGCGACGGAATAGGCTCCAGCGGAGCCTATGATTTAAGCACAAGTTAAACTTAACTTGGTTGTGATTGGACGGTTGGTAAAAACGATTAAGGATTCTTTGACAGCCCACTGGTATTTGTTCCGGTATGCCAGATGGCCAGTACACCACTGCTGCAGGCTTTGGTAAGTAAGTGTTGTAACTCACGATTGAGTGGGAGAACCGCTGCTGCCATATGCTTATATGGTGTTAGGGGAAGGGTTATGCTAAGGATGACTCCAGAGCGTAACTCCACAATTCAGTACTATGCAGATTACAGTCTTTTCACATGTTTTCAGCACTTTCCCCCCATTTTCTAGCACATATAATTAGTTTACAAACAAGTCTTTACTTCACCGGAACTTTAAAACCAATATGCACACGATTGGAGTCAAACCAAGATAACGGCAACCCAACCCCTTGTTCTGCTGCAGTTTTTACTGCTCAAGGTCGTCTATCTGTGTGTCAGTCTGGTGGCGGGAGAACAGGACACCGCCAGCCCTTATATCTCTGATGGTAGACTAATATGATGGAGCAGAGCCACGCAGAGTGAAGCGGAGCAGAGCTATATTTAGGATACTTTGGTTCCGGTGACCGTGGCTCTTAGATCCACTACAGCCCCTCAGAGCATTCACTTTTGTTCAGCCTCCGGAGGTACAAGAGCTCACTGTTACCCTTCAGGGAGGTATTAAACTGATGGATACTGCATTTCAATGAGATACAGACACTGTTATTCCTACATTTATTGGATGAAACACAGTAACAGAGCAGTGAGATTCCGTATCCTCCTGTATTTTGTTCCGGTGGCCTGGCTGTGCTTATTTTGTGTTGCTGGCTGTCATTAATTATATATTTTCTGTTTACTCCAGAGCCCTGTTGAATAATTCTTCCCGTTTAACCTTTTTTTATTCATTCCGGCCCCTTTAGCTTGAAGAGGTGAATTTCCTCTTGCTCGGATGTTTTTATGTATAGAATTTTCTACGTGGGGTCTGAGGTCTTTTTGACATTAGGCGATAATGTCCGTCAGGAGAATATATGCAAGGATATGTTTATAAATGTCTTCTCCTATAGGTTTCGTCCTTCCTGCCGAGTGCCAGTGTCTGCCGACCAGCCCTCTGTGAAGGTCATCAGTGGAATTGGAAAGTGCACTTTGCAGAGTCAAACAGATGCAGGGTGCAGATAGCACATTGTTTATCTAATCTTGTATCAGCGCTGTAACGAAGTACAAACAAAGTCCCCTCACAATCAGATGAGAGCTCAGGAGCTTTTTACACTGTCAAGGACTTGATATATCTGCCCTGGAAGTTGTTTACGGGGTTGGATTCTGGCGAGTGTGAGTGCTCACGGTAGCAGCTTCCAGTCTAGGAAGTAACTTTGGACATTTCTACTTACAGAACTTAAAACGCTTTTTCTCCTTTAAATATAGAGACACTGCTCCTCTAGTCTGTCTTCTCCTCCAGTCTCTCCTCTTCTCCTCTAGTCTCCTCTCCTCTCCTCTAGTCTCCGCTCTTCTAGTCTCCTCTCCTCTCGTCTCCTCTCCTCTCGTCTCCTCTTGTCTCCTCTCTTCTCCTTTAGTCTCCAGTCTCCTCTCTTCTCCTCTAGTCTCCTCTCTTCTCCTCTAGTCTCCCTTCTTCTCCTCTAGTCTCCTTTCCTCTAGTCTCCTCTCATCTTGTCTCCTCTCCTCTAGTCTCCTCTCTTCTAGTCCCCTCTCTTCTCCTCCAGTCTCTTCTCTTCTCTCCTCTTCTCTCTTCTCTTCTCTTCTCTTCTCTTCTCTTCTCTTCTCTTCTCTTCTCTTCTCTTCTCTTCTCTTCTCTTCTCTTCTCTTCTCTTCTCTTCTCTCCTCTCCTCTCCTCTCCTCTCCTCTCCTCTCCTCTCCTCTCCTCTCCTCTCCTCAAGTCTGTTCTCTTCTCCTCTCCTCTCCTCTACTCAAGTATCTTCTCCTATACTCTTCTATTGTCACCCCTCTTCTCCTCTCCTCTCCTCTCCTCTCCTCTCCTCTCCTCTCCTCTCCTCTCCTCTCCTCTCCTCTCCTCTCCTCTCCTCTCCTCTCCTCTCCTCTTCTCTTCTCTTCTCTTCTCCCCTCCTCAAGTCTGTTCTCCTCTCCTCTCCTCTACTCAAGTATATTCTCCTCTACTCTCCTATTGTCACCCCTCTTCTCCTCTCCTCTCCTCTCCTCTCCTCTCCTCTCCTCTCCTCTCCTCTCCTCTCCTCTCCTCTCCTCTCCTCTCCTCTCCTCTCCTCTCCTCTCTTCTCTTCAAGTCCTCTCTCCTCTCCTCTCCTCTCTCTGCCTCACCTCCCTCCGATTTCCCCCCTTGTTAAGCAAATGAGTGCTTCAGAAATTGACTGCGATTTCCACCGCTTGCCGAGGCCCCTGAGTGATTTTGTGCTAGGCCTTAGTTGGAGCTGGAGCCGAGGCCCAGGCACTCTGCGGTCTGAATAATGATGGCAGCACATTGACTGAGGTCTTAAATTAAGGGTACTTATCTTAATTGAACATCTGAAATAATGTTTTATTTACAACAAAGGGAAGGTGCCGGAGAAATGAAGCGGTCTGCTCTGCTCTCTGAGTGCTGACTGCCTCTCTCGCTCTCTCCTGCGCTGCGGTTGATTAAGCTCCAGTTGCTGCAGTATACATTTCTGATGTGAAGGTCATTATATCATTATGACTGCGGTTCAGAGGTCATGCGTTCTCATTACCCGTCATCTAGGTGTGCTTTCATTGGCTGTTCCTTTTTGGTACATTTTCAGTGCACAAATATTTTTCCTATTATTTAATTATACCTTTTATTCAGGGTCACAATCTTTAAGAGGTTACATATTTGGATTAATCCTATTATTTTCTGTTTTTGCCAAAAATCTGATTCTCAAGGCACTAGGGTAGTGGCTGGTTTTTGTGTTTTGCACGTGGAGTAAATGTACAATTGGCTTTTAGTCAAACATTCCATTTCTCTACCTATAATCAATACATAAAGGTAGCTTTAAAGTCCGGTTAAAGCATACAAACAAATCACCAAGTATATAACATTAGGTTTCAAAATCATGACAAAATAAGCAATATTCTCTCTGCTGGGGGCGTGTACGCTGAAGGCGCTGAAACCACACCCAATCGTTGTTGAGAGTTGATGACATACTATGTACAGCATACACAACAATTCTTGTTGGTCATGTAACTCTGCGTGTTACTTTTGCAGAATATTAACACATCATGCACCGGCTATCTTCTGTTAAGCCCTTTGCTTACTTGAAAATGATAAAATAATTAACTCGTGCGGCTCTTCTAGACTTTCCAAATGTTATCAGACGGAATCGATCGAATTGTGATTTTGGAAAAAGTCATTTCGCAGCGGTTGTGACACTCAAAACAATGTATCCAACGTTTTATAGCCGCAACCAGGGCCGACTTAACGCATAGGCCATATAGGCGGTCACCCAGGGCGCCACCTTCTGGCTCATTTTCTGCATTGAGGTAACAAATGAACAAATAAATAAAGGAAGATATACACTTGTCACCCCTGTAACTCTCTTTCTCACACTTTTTCATCTGCGCAGCTGCACTTATTTGTTAATTAAAGTGTAAATTGTAGTGAAACAGACTAGACACTTTTACGCCAACAATATCAAGGACCAATTGTTTATTTAAATTATTATAAATACAGTTATTTATGAAAATACAAATCTTCGTTTTTGTTTTAAAACCATTGTGATGTCTGATGTGTATTGCGATTTACGGGGCTAGGGAGGGGTTATGCTAAGATCGAGCCATGATTTCAGGCCCTCCCAAAAAATCATGAACACAAAAATAGAGAAAAACAGTCTAAAGGACTAACTCCACAACTCACTTCTACATAGTTCAGTCTTTTCACATGGTTTCAGCACTTATTCTCTAACATGTATAATGTGTTGAGAAACATCCATCCATCCATTTTCTTTCCGCTTATCCGGGGACCGGGTCGCGGGGGCAGCAGGCTAAGCAGGGAATTCCAGACGTCCCTCTCCTCAGCAACGTTTTCCTGCTCTTGCTGGGTTTAGAAACAAAGCTCTGAAAATGACCTACACTAATAACGTGGACTGTTTGGCAGGCCTGCAGTAATATGGCAATAATGCAATGCATGAGAAGCTCAGACCACCGCAGTACGAGTTCATAAGGAGTGTGTGTGTGTGTGTGTGTGTGTGTGTGTGTGTGTGTGTGTGTGTGTGTGTGTGTGTGTGTTTGTGCTAAAAACAGAAAGTACAGTAGCTCTCAGAAACTTGATTGCAACAATGAGTTTTTTTTCCCCACAGCATTAATCAGTCGTATTGTTACAACAATTTGCCCTGATTGGCTCCCCATCGGAGTGATTATGCAAATCCCAGCCAACCAAATGTCACGTCCGGCCTCCAGGCACACCTCTCCTGCTCTCCCAACGGCAACGTGGCTGCTGTGATTGAGATAGCTGATATTTGACTGAGCGCCGGCATACCTTCTTCTGATCACTTCGGTGATTACAGTACATGAAATTACTAGTTCTGAGGGAAGAACGGCTGAAGATAGCATTTAGCCAGCACGAGTGAAAGAGAGGCAGGCTGGGAGAATTGATTGAGATTTGCAGCAATTACGCGTCATTCTTTGTGCAAAACATAGAGCACGTTGGATTCTGCTATCGTGTATCTCTCTAGGTATGGCGGCGCATTTGAACGAGACTATTGATAACTTATGTAATAGCAATTTTATGGTGACATTAATGGTGTGTATGAAATGGAGCCTATTTAAGCTTTAACTCTGACCATATGGGCTAGAAGGACTGCTCCATGGCAGCACAGAGCACTATTAAAAAGATCCAAAGAGGTGCTGTACTGCGGTGCATGTGGCGGGGGTGACCATTACCACCTACGTCTCTCCCAAGGACAAATGCATCTCCTGAAAGTGCAAACAAAACAATTTTAGTGTAGATTCTGGAAGAAAGTTAACTTTTCTATAGTTTGCTGTGATGCATGTGTATATACAATATATCAAATGTGTGTATTTGTGTGTATGTATGGGGTGTTTTTCAATTTATGTAAATGTTCACAGCGTATTATTTGCTATAAATACCAATTTTGTGGATGCAATTTGTGCATATTGGCGTGTTTGACAGTGTGTGTGTGAGGGTGTGTTTGTGTGAGTGTATGGCTCCCCTCCAGTCATGTGTGCCATCTGCTACCTCTGCAGGTGACGCCACCCAGGGCTGATGTTGTTGATGCATCATCACACCCTGCTCCATCACCTGTCCCACGCTATTACCACACAACACACTGACTAATGAACCTATTGGATGCACCTTCTCTTGTGAGTCCCTCCGTGTGTGTGTGTGTGTGTGTGTGTGTGTAAATGCCATGTGTTTGAAGGGCTCATTCATCATTACCTTGTCATTATTTATTGTTCGTACCATCCACAGGTCATGACCTCTAAAAGGCACACGCGTTGCCTTATCGGCGCCGTTCTTCTCTCCGGTGTCTGTCTTTGTCTCAATCAAACAGAACAATTAGAAGTGCTTCTAGCAAATGTTCTCTTTTATCCTCAGAACTATGTGAAGGCTAATCCTCCACAGGGAGCGATCATATATAATGGATGGCTTCCCTGTCGCTACCATTTAGCCTTGAGAACCCAAGTTCCACATCTGACTTGAAGATCAATGGTGGACTCTGTCTGTGTGCTGTCAGTCAAAACGGTGGCCTTGCTGGCCCGGCTGCCCTATGGAGCAACTAGCTGCTTATCTGACCACTTGGCCATTAGGGGGTTGTTAAGAAGAGAGGAGTGAAACCACCCAGGGACCGCTGAGAGGCTCCTCCTACTCCCAAAATATGGCCTTACTCCTTCGTGTCTTTTGTCGTCCTCCACCCAGACGGCAACCTCCAGGTCTGAAAAGTGAAGCCAATGCTGAAGTGCCTTAAACTTGCATTCTTTCTAACAGCCAGCAGGGGGCGACTCCTCTGTTTGCAAAAAGAAGTCTGATTGTATAGAAGTCTATGAGAAAATGACCCTACTTTTCACTTGATGTATTATACCTCCACGCCGGTGACAGCCGTGGCTGGAGACATTATGTTTTCGGGTTGTCCTTACTCGTGAACGCGATGTCTCAGGAACAAGGAGGGAATTTCTTCTAATTCTGTACAAACGTCCGCTTGGACTCAAAAATGAACTGATTAGATTTTAGTGGTCTTAAGTCAAGGTAAATGGTAAATGGACTTGGACTTATATAGCGCTTTTCTAGTCTTCCGACCACTCAAAGCGCTTTACACTACATGTCAGTATTCACCCATTCACACACACATTCATACACTGATGGCAGAGGCTACTAAGGTGCCAACTTTGCCCATCAGGATTTAATCTAAATACTCATTCACACACCGATGGCTATGCCTCCGGGAGCAATTTGGGGTTAAGTGTCTTGCTCAAGGACACATCGACATGTGACCCGGAGCAGCCGGGGATCGAACCACCGACCTTCCGATTGGTGGACAACCTGCTCTACCCTCTGAGCCACACCCGCCCGCCAGGGCAAGGTCACTATGACTTCACAAAACATGTTTTTTAAGCCCCAACTCAAGAATTCATATGCTAATTATGATAATTTCACACAAATGTCTAATAAGATAAAATGATGAAGTGATGACATTTTGGATAGGCATGTCCAAGCGGAGGCATACAACCGTGATCCCATTATCCCAGTAAACATTGTAAACATGAGTTTATGGTCTCAATCGCTAGTTTCAAGTCTTCTTCAATAGAGCATGATGTTCATTTAGTAAATAACCTGCTTTATGATATGCTGTAGGGCGTGGCTACCTTTTAATTGACAGGTCGCTATCACGGCGTTGTCCGGTCTGGGAGTTGTCCGTTTTTTCGTCTTTGACCTTTAACCCTTTCACAGTGTGTTTTCAGTTTATGAAAGCAACCCTTTCGGTTGCACTCAGCTCCACCCTCTCATGCCACTTCTGGTTGCAAAAAAAGCAAGATGACGACTGCCAAAATGCCAAACTCAAGGCTTCAAAACAACAGTCCACAAACCAATGGGTGACTTCACGGTGACTACGTCCACTTGTTATACACAGTTTATGTCTCCACCACATCCTACTCTCCATGTTTCATTTCCTTTCATCTCTCCTCTCCTCTCCTCTCTTGTCCTACTGAGATTATCCCTTCACACATTGAGACAGCTCAGACAAAGCCTTGCTCAAGGGCACCTTGACACCAGTTGTTAGAGGAGAGAGCGGTGTGTGTTTTCATTGCCTCTCTCAGCCAGCTTCTCCCAGCCAGTCGCAGCGTTTGAACTGCTGACCTCCCAGTATCACGTCTTTAGCCGTGTATGCGCATGTCATTAAAAGCAATTGTGAAAAACTCCGAGGGGCAGTTTTGGCTTCAGTAAGATTTAAATTCCAACCTCAGGGCCATTCAGCAGACACTCGGTGCTCCAGAGTGCTTAACACCAGGAAGTTAGTTCCAAACCACTTCTCCTAATTAACCTCAAATAAGTCCAGTGTTAATGTTGCAGAGATGCACACTTTTTTGTGATTGTGTGGCCAAAGGAGTTGGTTTGTGTGTGTGGTGCACGAGCAAGTGGTGAAAAAAAGCTTCTGTCAGGCTGAAATGCAACTTGGAGCTTGATACATTCTCTCTCCTCTTACTGGTCTTTTTCTTTCCCCATCCTTCTCTATCCGCTCCTTCGATGCCAGCCCCCCCTTACTGCCATTTACCTCCCTCATTATCAAATGTTAGATGCTTTGTCTAACTCCAGATGAATATTCCTTCAATATTTTGTCAGCTTAGGCTATAAAGATGCCTCTTTAGCCTGCCCCAGCTAATGAACGAGCAAATACAAGCAGTAAATGCTTTCTAGTATTCTAGTGTTCATAGTTTTTCCATGTTGTCTTACAGTAATATTGCAGTACAACTAGAGAGAAAGAGAGGGGTCTGGCAAAAGTCAAAGAATCTCCCTCAGCATTCCTAAAACATTTGTTTTATACTTCCTATATATGATGTAGAAATCTTTGCAGACATATACGAATTTAGTTTCCAGTTAAGTTTCACTTAATGTGTTATGTAGTCATGTCCACAACAACAATAAAAAAGTGGCATAATTCACTTAGAGGCAATTTGGAGGAATTCTTAAACCACCAACCACATGAATAATTAAGAAAAGATGTTACAAAGTGAGTATTTCAGAATTTCTTTTTTTAATTTAACACATAAAAAAGTGCAAAAAAATGCAGGTGAAAATCAAATTATACAAATATAAATTGCAGTGCAAACACTCACTTGTACCATTTATTACTTTTTTATTATCACTTTGTGGAACTCAGCAGCTCATTTGCATTTTCTCTCCACTTTTCTCTGTTGTGACTTCTTCTGAGCTCTTCTCATCATTAGAGGACCTGGTTACTTTAAACGGTGTCGTCTGGCAGCAGGAAACAACTTTTAGATTTGTGGGTACATAACGATTCTTTGTTGAAACTCCATAAATAAACCAAATTAACTTCAATTATACATTATATTAATAAAGTTGTTTTCTTAATTGCAGTGACATTTGTTGAATAGTTTAAGTTCAATTACACTTTTAAAACTGATGTTAGCATAAATTTGCAATGCAAAACTATTGTGTTGTCCTCTAAGTATTATTAATAACAAGTGATATAACTACTTTCTAAAACACTACCAATTATTGTGTGGCTAGTGGCATGACAGTTAAAGCAGCAGTGGGTAGAAATGGAACAAATATGATTAAAAAATACATTTTTATAAAACGGTCACTTTATCCTGACAGTAGTGCATGAGACAGTTAATATGAAAAAAAAATCATGTGCCTCTGTGTCCTCCGGTGTCCTCTGGTGCGCCTAATGTCATCTGCAAGATTTCACAGACCGGAGGAAAACAACCAATCAGAGATGAGCTGGAGCCTGCTGTCTCTCAACAGCTGTCAATCACTCACAAACTCCGACCAAACGGTCAAACTAGGCAGCGCTGATCAAATATGAATCAATATTCTGTTACTGTAATTCCTATTTCTTGCCTCAAATGTTTTCAGAAACATCTAGTAGTGCACTGTTTAGCTCTAAAATGAGAACGTTTGTGACCCGGTAGCCATGTTGAGAACAGTTGAGGAAAAACCAAGCACCGCCCACCAGTCGGAGCACAGCCAATAAGAACGCCCTCGCTCTCTGAAATTACCTGTGATTGGTCAAAGTCTCCCGTCACGTGCTAGATTTTCTAAAGCCTGAAAACAAAGCCATGAGGAGGTGCAGAAGTCTAGTTTTCTCTCAGAGCACTTGACAACACTTTATAATATGCTGAAAGGTTATTATAGATTTTTTTCCCAATGATGCCAAAAATACTCTGCCTACTGCAGGTTTAAAACAAGGCTACCTGTTGTAAAGGCTCCAGTGTATCAATAGCCTTTCAGTGCACTCTGTGGTCGGCTCGTGCTTCAGTGAGCCTCAGGCAGCTATTTCTTGATTTTATACTCTTATATTATCTTGAAATCTAATTGTTTGTGGAGTCCCACGCACAATGAGCTGATTGAGTGAACTCAGAACCCGAAGCTAGTCACAAACAACTACAGCAACAATGAAAATATCAAGAACAAGGTAAAGGGTACAAAGGTACAGATAAAGGACAAACAATGTTGTTTTCCTCCCTGTTGATTTATTTGTTTTCCATTCCACCCGTCTACCCGCTGTGCTCCCAGCCGCTTTACATAATGTTGATTTCTACGGTCCAAATAGACTGCTATGATGAATTTCTCAGGGCTTTTATTTGCCTTTGATAGATAGCGCACAACAGAGAACGACATTTTAAAAAAATATATATTTTCCTTTTTCCCCTTTTCCCTCAAACTGGCCTTTTAATTCAGTAGGCTGCTACTGTACCTTCCGCCTACCTCCTACCTGTGTGTGCTGCTTTCAGCACTTTCTAGCCTGGGACGTTGCTGGCAGCCTCCGTGCTGGACCACTGCCTCACATCATCAGGACTTCCTACACCCCCCATAATATTAATTATCTTATCGAGCAAAGAAATCTCCCAATGATGAATGTAAGATATGTGCTTTACTAAGGGTGGAGGGTGAGGAGCAGAGGGAGGGATGCAGAAGTGGGAGGAAGGATATAATTATTACTGATAAGTATCGATCCCCCCATCTCTGCCCCTCTGTTTGCCCTCCTCGCCCTCCCCGCCCTTCCCTGCCTATTGAGTTACGGGTCTGCAGTGCCTAAGTAATTTGTAATGGGCATTCACTGTGGCAGTGCAGAAATCCTATTTTGTGATGGCGAGCTAATGTGATCAGGAGCATTTTAAGCTGTTTTTTTGGTGCTCTGAAATTACATCTGTTCCTCAGAGGGCTCTCTCTCTCTCTTTGTCTCTCTCACTTTCTCCCTCTCTCTCTCTCAGTGATCTGATTAGATGGGCAAACTGCACCGGCTGGTTGGGCTTCCTTCCTGTATGACACACACACACACACACACACACACACACACACACACACACACACACACACACACACACACATACGCCAACCTTGATACGGCCGCCTTGTCCCGAATGTTTCGTGACCCATCTGCCATCTCCGCCCTTCTTTCCATGTCTCTGTTTCTCCATCCCATCTCAGTGTCATTGAGTTTTTTGCGGTTGGAGAAATTAGCAGACTCAGTCAAAGTGCTCATCTCCACTGTCCTGCAACAGCAAGAACAGACTGCCATGCCGAGATAAATTCATACTCTGCATCATAGTATGCAGTAATAGACTTTTATCAAACTCCTAAACCAACACATTCTCACTCCCAGCTCGTCAAATACTGTCGCTTGGTCAGTGGCCCTACGCTTCAAACTATAACGCTCTAGGTACCCCTCTATAGCGTCAGTTTTGGACGTGTCAGGGAAGGCATGCCAGTTTCTGCTCGTTAAATGCAAAGTGTCCTTTCAAAATAAACTTACGTGTTCATAGGAAATGTACAGTTTCCACTTGTTAAATGCATACGGTGTAGGGATGTCACAATACCAGACATTTAGTAGTCAATACTAATACCAGTGAAATTCCAGGATTCTCTATACTAATACGATACCACAGTAAAAACAAAAGTAAAACAATAAATCCCATGTACTTCAACATACGCTCCTTATTACCGTTTGAGTTCTAGTTTTTGTTAAGAAGTTAATTCCCATAAGTCCCTCTCTATTGTCTATTTTATGTTCCTGTGAAAACATCTCCTAAAAAACAACTGTATTTATTCAAGTTTTTTTGCCAGAAACTACATTTTTTAAGATTACATTTTAACACATCATGATAACGTTAGAATTTACCTTCGGTAAGCAGCTCAGTCCTGCAAGGTGCTAACAGCTAACGTTAACTAGCTCTCGTCCTGCCAATTTCAACACAGATTTGTTGTTCGCAGTGTAGCATTAGAGGGTGAGTCCCCTGAATGCGATAGTGAGTTTACTGCGTCCCAAAGACATTTTCCTATCATCCCCGGGACGTTAGTCTCAAGCCCTGATGGTACCTATGGTACCTGCGGTACTGTAGAAAGACGAGTACCATCATGTTTTCAGAATTTTGGCATCGAATTGGTACCGAAGTATTGTTCTTTTGTGACCCTAACAGTGTGTTTTCAAAATAAACTTTCAACGTTAGTTTACTTAGCTTTTAGGGTTACTTATGATACAAAACTGCCGGTATTGGTTAGGTTTTGGCAACAAAAGTACTTGGTTAGGCTTAGGGAAATATTGTGGTCTGGGTTAAAATAAGTATGTTTGTTACATAAAATAAGTACGCTTGTTACGTAACTGACGTTAATAAAGTATGGAAATAAGTACAGAAGTTACGTAACAAAAAAGGTAAAATATCTCAACGTTGACTTAGTTTCTGCAGTCTGACCATCTGCACGTTAGGACGCATTGGGGTTCATAGTTGTAGCCTTAACCTCAAGGTCACCAGGGTGCCCCAGCTTACATGATTCATTTAATGTGGCTAGCTTTGCATTATTGTTTGTGTTGAAAATACCATTGACCATGGTTCATAGTTGACCTTCCTATAGTTTATCTACCATTCATGTGCATAAAACGTATTCGTGAAAACCAAATGGTATAGGTTCTTATCATTCATTTGCATTTTTTACTAGCCTCGTGGTTTATGAGTGTGATAAATTCTCTGTAAGCTCTGCAATATTTTAAAGATCTAAATCTTAATGTATGCATCGCTTCCATAGTCGTCTGTGCTGCCTGGAGATGTTTGTAATGGTAATGAATCAGTTCATCAGTGGTTCCACAGCCAGAGGACTCTCCTCTGGAGGTAAAAAGGACTCATAGTTGCACACAGACATTAAAGCCCCGGCTTGGATAGTCGGTGAGCAGCCCGAGAAGAAGATTGTTAGAACAAACATCCACTTACAGCTCACGCTCCCCTCTGCCTCCGTCTGAGCACAGCAGCCCAGCCCAGTGCCAGGATACTGTCAGAAAACTGTGCTGTCGTCAGGAAACATATTTATTTCCTTTCTGCCCGCCTGCCTGCCAATCCCCACGGAGCTGTTTAGTGTGAAGGCAGAGATTTGACAGAGTGGAGGCAGAGAGAGAGAGCAGAGAGAGAGAGAGAGAGAGAGAGAGAGAGAGAGAGAGAGAGAGAGAGAGAGAGAGAGAGAGAGAGAGAGAGAGAGAGAGACTGAGGGCTTTTGCACATTTATGTGTTAGAATCAAAGTGCTTTGTGTGAAATGTGGAGTTGATGTGCGTGTTTGTGTGTTCATGTACCTGTGTACATGTGTATGTGTGTGTTGTAGTGTGGCAGTGATAGGTGGCAGCAGGTCTGTGTCTTGCTGTGTGGTGGCTCTGGGGTGCGGCTCACACGAGGGGTGGAGGGAGGGAGGGTGGGAGGGAGGGATGGGAGGAGGAGGTGGGGGGAGGGTGACAGCCGAGCGCTCGCCCTTGGGCTCCCCAGACGCCTCACCGCTGAGAAGGAGGGTGTGGTGTGTGTGTGTAAGAGAGACCGAGAAAGCGGGTGCACACACATACACATCTGTGTGTCTCTAAACGCTCAGATTCTGCTGATCCAGCAGCCTCCGCTCAGCTCCCCCTTCCCTCCTCCAACCCCCACCTCCCTCTCCTCCGCTCCCCTGCTCTTTATGGCAGAGCACGCAGGTCACCTTCTCAGTTGCTGAATTTAATACTCAGCTGGAGAGAGGCTGGAAAAAAAGGGGAGTAGAGGACTGGCAGAGAAGTGAGCGGTGGAATTTTCC
Source organism: Sebastes fasciatus (assembly GCF_043250625.1). Classification (NCBI taxonomy): domain Eukaryota; kingdom Metazoa; phylum Chordata; class Actinopteri; order Perciformes; family Sebastidae; genus Sebastes; species Sebastes fasciatus. Next base: position 17,471,355 of record NC_133799.1, read on the forward strand.
TTCCCTTTAGAGTGGATTTTTTGAGATCAGTTCAGAGACAGATTGTAAGGACCCGCATACAGCAGAACATATGAGCATCTGCCTGAGTGGATAACTGTCCCGCAGTACAAATACACACACTGACACACACACACACGGTACACTGTGGCTCTGGTGGTTGATTAGCAGTCGGGTCACCTTTCTCCAGCTGTGAGTGTGGTTCATTTAGATGAGAGTGATAAAACAGGGAACACACTGTAGCTGCGGGCACACAGCAGATAGCAGCGGTGGCCACCACACAGGGAACACATCACCGACTGCTCAACACTACCGACTTTCTGCTAGACCGCCAACAGCCTCTCATTGTCCTCTACTGTATGAAATACTGATTTACTACCAGATGGGTTTGTCATTTGAGATGATAAGCTGTAGGTTTCAGCAAGTGAAATCTTTTTCTTTATATGAGACTTAGCCAATATGGCAGCAGCACACCAGGTTTCTACAACAGTAACAAATCAGAACTGGTGATAACAATATTCCTCCCGGAGCTCAAGAAAAGCATTTTTCCCACGTCTTCAGAAAATACAGTATGATGTGAATTACTTTGCTTATGTAAGCATCTGTCTTGCTGCCGCTGTATGTGTGAGGAGGCGATTTACGGTGTGTAATGCTGTGGCTGATGTTATAGGACAGTGAATCGTGGAGGATGGTTTCAGCTGACCTGCCTAAAGCATAGGCCAGAGGGCACACACACACACACACACACACACACACACACACACACACATGATTCCTTGGAAACATGGGAAACCTGGAATCCTTTAAAGGAGACATATCATGCTCATTTTCAACATCATTCTTGTATTTTGGGTTTCTAACTAGAACATGTTTACTAGGGGTGGGGAAAACAATCGATACAGCACAGTATCGCAATATTTTGCGCGGAAATATTGTATCAATACATGGACGTCAAGTATCAATGTTTTATTATATAAACTATTAACCTCCTAACATCTGACGGCCCGCCGGCGGGCCCTGACGTTATTCCGTCTTTCAGAAGTTGTAGCCGGCTCAGTAATGGTATCATATGAAACTAAAAAACCTAAGGGATCAGTTGATACCAACCATGTCATGTTAGCTTGTTGGGAAAAATCCTAAATACTGCTCCAAAGTTACGCAAAATTTTGGCAAGGAAAAACTGGCATGGCCATTTTCAAAGAGGTCCCCTGACCTCTGACCTCAAGAAATGTGAATGAAAACTCTGAGGTGGACAGAGTGAAATCTGTATCTTATTAGATAAAACAGATGTTGACAAGCTGCATAATTTGCTGTTGAAAAATGGTAATAAATCGCAATATAACACAATGTATCGCAATACTAAGGTATCATGATAATATCGTATTGTGGGGCCTTTGGTGATTCCCATCCCCAATGTTTACATGCTTTAATACTCAAAAGACAGATTATTTTCTCATACTGTCTGTCTGAATATACCTGTATTCACCCTCTGTCTGAAATGCTTCGTTTTAGCGCCTGTCTCTTTAAGGCCCCCTCCAGAAAAAGGCCAGTCTGCTCTGATTGTCTTGCGAAAAAAAATACGGTGAACCTTTGCAAAAGTAGTTTTCAAATTGTGGGCGATATATTGTAATGAGCCTGCATGTGACATAGGAAGGGGAGCCACATCTGAATGGCTTGTTGCATCACATGTTTTCTGATCTAGGCAGCCCACAACAAACTGACTGGGTTGTCTTATTTCACAGTTTGTGGGTTGGTAGGCACTCCAGATACCCAAATGTATGTGCACAAGCACTGACAAATTGAGTTTTTCATGATATGTCCCCTTTAATGCCACTTTAACATAATGAAAAAGTCCTCTAACAATGACTCCATTGGGTACCTGTTTTTTTTTTCAGATGTCCTTAAAACACTGCAGTTGAAATGAGGGCTCTGTTCAATGATTACATTTCATTGCTCAGGCTAATAAAGGTGAAATTGTCTTGGTGGTTTGCAGTTAGGCTCTGTAACTCATTGAACGCTAAGAAAAGGTGAAAGCTCTTAAATGCCCCCCAGCCAGTTTGTGAAAAAGCTCAATATAGCAGTAATTGTCAGATTAAGAGAGGATTATTAAATTAGCAACATTTTATTTTATTTTCATCATATTTCTTTAGTGATTTTGAACTTAACTACAACATACTATAGATATGTGGGTTTTCTGTTAGTGATGTTAAACCTGCTTTTGTTACAGGAATAAAGTTCCTATTAAAGAGCCACTCAGTGACATGAGTTACCAAACTCGCTAATCAATAAAGTTATGAATAATGTGAATGCTAACACTAGCCAAGTCAAAATTAGCTGTGGAAATGACTTAAAAGGTTAGTTTGGATTTTCTGAAGTGGGGTTGTAAAATGACAGTTTTTGTGAATGAAGTCTGGTGGCTTTGAAGAGAGCGATCCAAGGCTTCAGTTCCCCGTCGGAAAGGACTGTCTGACGGCGACGTAAAGCGGCTTTGGACTGGAGCAGCAGAAAAACTTATTTTAGCCACCTAAAAAAATATATATACGTTTAAGTGTACGCTCTATTTAGAATATTTTCACTGCTTTACTTTGCCGTCAGACGGCCCTTTCTGACGGGGAACTGAGGCCGAAGGAAAGGCTGTCTTCAAAGCCACCAGACTTCATTCACAAAAACTGTAATTTTACCATTAGTATAGGAAGTATTAGTTAGTTTGTTTCTTTTATTGTGTGACTTGTGGATCCAAACTAACGTGCTGTCCACAATAGTACAGCTTACCTACCGTACATCTTAGCTTTTGTGCATATATATATACATGTATAATGTCATCATGCAGAAAAATTGGATTTTGACACTAAAACGTGCATACTTTGAACAAAATGTGAATGTTCAGTTTTGAATACATGAGGAACACTACTGGGAAGCTACAGAATTATAATATATGTATATATATATAAATAAAAATTGATTTGATTGAGGATAACACAATTGATACTTTGCCCCAATATAAATAATATCTTTTGTTTTTCATCATTTATTTTTTTGTGAACCAGTTTTGCTGTCTATGTAAAACTAGTACACAAGTAAGACTAGAGAGCTAAATAGAGACGGAAGGAACTGTACAGTAATTTGTTTGAGTGAGTGAGTAACAAATACGCAGACACACATTTTGTCTCGTCTCCCACCGGACAGACACTCAATCATACAGTCCTGTTTGTCTGCACTGATGAAGATTAAAGTGGATAGAGTGACAGACGGAGGTTAGTCTTCCAGCTCAGGGCTGCTGCCACATGGGGGCATGCCTCGTCTTAAATGTGCACCGGCTACTGACTGCTGTATAAGTGTATGATGATTATATAGGACCGTGTGTGTGTGCGTGTGAGTATACTGTATGTGTGTGTTTGTTTGTGTCTTCAGTGGGGGTGAAGCTTCTGTCTTCACCTGGCTGGCAGAATGCCTCCTGTTCAATCTCAGCTCTGTCAAACTCACTTACCTTCCACCACTAACAACAGATGTCTGGCTAGCACAACCTGCACCTTAGGTTGTTGTTTGTGCCCTGAGGTATCACACACACACACACACATACACTAACACACACATACACATGCACAGAGCTGGTTGTGTTAGCCGTCTGTCAGTCAACATCAGTAGCTAGCACCTTTATTACAGCAGGCAATAAGTCAGTGTAGGGGTGTGAACGGAGGAAGATTTTGATGGAGTCAAAGAGAGACGACAAGACAACCCTCTCAAGAAAACGGAGGTGCAAAGAGCTGGTGTTCAGCCTTATTTGTTTCAAAGTAGTGTGTGAATCCTCTGTGTACACAACTGTCCTTATATAACATAGAATATATATTTGAATTAAAGAGGCACAAGTTCTGGAGTTTGGAGAGTAATTGCATCACAATTTTTGTTTTGATGAGTGGCTCGTATACTTTAGATGTCAAGAACACCCAAACAGACTTGTACAAATTATATTGTATATATTTGACCCAGTTTTTTACCCAAGATTTTATTCCCGGCTGTTTGCCAAAATAGTTCCTTTTCCTTCAGGGCAGCTTACTGTGTGGTAGTTCTCCTTATAAATCATTGTATTCCCTATAAAAATGATTGTCCAGTCATATGCAAGTAGCTTGTTCCTCTGAATGCAGGTATTCATGTGGTGAGGTTCTTTAACCAGTAGGCAAAACATGGTGCTGTCCAGCTCCTCGTGTTTGTGACCCACATTTAGTGGGTCTACTGCTTTGATGTTGCCTGGGTCTTGCTGTGGGGGATTGTGGTGGTCTGCCCTTGATGCTAGTAGCCATTAAGCATTGGTGTGATGCCTCTGTCTCATAGACTGTATAAAAGAAGTGGACATAGTCACCGTGACGTCACCCATTGGTTTGTGGACTGCCGTTTTGAAGTTTCAAGTTCGGCATTTTGGCCGTCGCCATCTTAGTAATTTGCAACCGGAAGTGACAGGAGAGGTTGGAGCGAAGTGCAACCGAATGCTCAATAAGACATTTTTAGGCGACCAAAATGTTACAATTAACTTTCACGAACTGAAAACACACTGTGAAAGGGTTAAAGTTCTTAGACGAAAATGCAGACAACAGTCAGACCAGACAACGCCGTGATAGCGAACTGTCAATCACAAGGTAGCCACGCCTTAAAGCATCCCCTGCTTTATGGTCTGTTTGACTCTAAATGGGACCATAATGTAAATGAACATCATACTGTATTTAAGAAGACTTGAAACTAGCGATTGAGACCATAAACTCATGTTTACAATGTTTACTGAGGTAATAAATCAAGTAAGAAGTAGAGTCATTTTTCTCATACACTTCTATACAATTAGACGTCTTTTTGCAACCAGAGGAGTCGTCCCCTGCTAGCTATTAGAAAGAATTCAGGTTTAAGACACGTCTCCATCAAGCTCTTGGTATGTTACTGCACTGCAGCTGTACACTCTGGATGGATCTTTGGAGAACATGGCCTTTATCCTTTTTGGCCTTTGCTTCTGTGGTGTGTCTCATTGGCCTGGCAGAGAGCAATGTGAGCTTTTGTTTAGCACTAGTCTTCAGGGCCTCAGTACTGTACATCCCATTATATTTCTTCAGCAGTCCGTTCCTACCCCAGATCCTTACACCATTCTGCAGGTGAGCCAGCCAGTGAGCGTCTTTGTTTCTTAACTTCCAATCTGCAACACAACATGGCACTGTATATTGGGCATCAAAGCACCTGTCCCTATTGTTTTTGTCTACACACCGTCAACACTATATTACTGTCCTATTGTGCCAGTGTCGACATGCATTGATGCACCAGAAACGCAGCAATTTTACTACATTCGTTTCCCAAATTGGTGCATCTCAGCGACACATCCATATGTCCCTCATATAATTCTTAACCTCTCCTGTCGGGGTTTCCTAACATCAGATTAACTCATCTTAATCTTTGTCAGTGTCCTATTTAGAGTTGTCTTCGACCAAAGCAATTCTTTGTCGACTAACACTCGATTTGTCGACTAATATTTAGTTGATTTAATCGATAGATCTGTAAAACTGAGTTTCTCCACTAAAGAATAACACAAAAGCACCACTTTAAATCTTTTGTTTACCAGAGATGTGCTCATATATTTCTTGGAAATAAGTCATTCAGTATGAAAAAAGCATAAAAAACAACTAATCGACTAAAGAAATCTTAGAAAACTCAGACCAAAACAACCGATTAGTCGACTAATAGGACTAAGAGAGCCTACCTTTTGTACTCTACTGTAATCGGGTGTGTAAGCTTTTTTGGGGTCCAATTATGCAGGATTATTATAACATACATGTAAGGATATTCATGTCCAAATAAGTAGTTTAGATAGCTGAGTTGAACAGGTGTTTAAATTGCCTCGAAAAGCCACCAGAAATGTGTACAGGAAGTTGTCTCTGCCAAATTCAATTCAAATACTGCATGTATAAGCCTCCTAATGCCTCTTTCATTAGCCTAACTATATTTTGCATCTAACTTACTGACTGACCACTTGTGTTTAAACCCAACTATCTATTCACATTTAATCCTCACATTGGTAACTGACATTTTAGTTGTAGTTGTGTCGTTACGCTGATATAGTCCAGAAAGTTTGAATGTGTTAGAGATCTTTCATTTGATATGGCTAGACTGGGTGGCGTGCTCCTGTTAAACAGTAAAGAAACAAAGTGCACATTACAGTTTTTGCCAAATAACCTCTGGCTAACATCCCTGGCTGAAGACCAAAACACACACACAACCGCCCACCCACACAGACACACATCATTACAGTAGTGTAGAATAAGTATTGAAACATCAATAGCTCCCCCTGTGGCAACTTGAAAGCTGCTGCTGTTTGAATCTGTCCTCTATGCTTGGAGCTAAAGTACAGTGTGGGCAGAGTACTCATCTCTTAACTGATGACATTATACAGTCTAGGCCTAACAATTAGATCTACAGTGACAATGTATATCTATACATTATTATTATTTTTTGACTCTGACAGGAATGACTCTGCATTGACTCATTCGGGCTCAGTGCTGATAATTGCAGCTTGGCTTCCCTCTTAGTGAGAATACGGTAACCATACTGACAGACATTAGCTTTGTGTTTTTCCCCCCAGACTGTTTGATTTATGAGCCCGGTTGGGCGACTGTTGTGAGCTTCTTTTTTCCACCGCTCCACTAATTAATTCTGCATTATTTCCAGACAGACAGCTATGCCCTCAAATGCATAAAACGGGCACGTGTTTTACGGCTAACTTCACCAGAGGCAGAATTTATTGGTCCATCTTCTGCTTCGCTCTTGGTGTCCTCCCCTATCCGTCCCCTCCGTCACCCCTCCTCCCTCAGCCGCGACTCTGATTACTACTAAGTCCTTTTATTTCACACAGAGTCTTCTCCAAATGACTTCTCTCTCTATGTGTGCGTGTGTGCGCTCACATGATGTGCTGTATTTATGGTATTTGTTTGAGCCCAAAAGAAGGTTATCTATGGATTAGGTGAAATTAAATGCATAAATGAATAAAATTACTGCCAATGAAACTGCACAAATTTCCAACGACACATCTTCGGTGGACGGGGAGGTGATACAAAATGACTGTGTGTAAGTGAAGTGTGTGAAGATGACCCCTGTGAGTGTGTGTGTGTGTGTGAGCGTGTCTTTTCATTTGGTATTGGATTCTGGGACAGTGCTACAGAAATGACCAAATATAGATTGCGGTCATTTCCTCTTAAACAAATCATTTCTGTGTGTTAACATATCCATTAACCCCGGCCGGAAAAAATCATTAATTTTCCTCCGGTGAACACATTAGTCATCAAGTCGACTCTCGCCGCTGTCTTGCAGCTCCGTAGATACCGACTCTGAGACACAGAGACAGGCCCCTCCATCACTGGACACACTGAGACAGCGGTGCTGCTGCACACACAGTCAAAGTGAAACAACAGACATGTGAGCCCACGCACACACACATACAGGCATGGCTAACGTTCAAGTGCACACATGCATGTGAATGTGCGCACACACACACAGCTTGTTCTGTCGCCAGGCTTATCAAGAGTTTTATTGTGCCTCACAATGCTGGGTAATTAGGTGTCCTCTGCTCTGCCTGCCTCTCTCACTAACAGTAGAGAAATAGACCTGTCACTATTTGGGCACTCGAAGATTCAACAAATGCTAAGCAGTAATGGCTTGCTTTGTATCCCTGTAATGCATTGCATTGGCAGCGGGGACACTTAAAGAGGAGACACTGTCTTTTATCCACATTCTCCTCCTCTTTCTCCCTTTCATTTGACTTCTACCTCCGGCGGCTGGGTGAAACTTGAGAATTGCAAATTCAGGATAGTGGAGGATACTAGTCAATTAGCTTTTGTCTTTGTGGAGCTTATTTTGTGGGTGAAAGACATAAGAATCATCTTCAATGTGTATGCTGAGACGACTTTATTTATATTAAAAAAAGAATAATCCCTTAGAATGTAAAATTTACTTAAGTTTTTTTTTGTTTTTTTCTACTTAAATAAAATTCAATGTCATTACTTTTTATGTAAACTAGGGCTGTCAAAGTTGACACAACAATAACGCGTTAATGCAAATTCGTTTTAACGTCACTAATTTCTTTAACGCATTAACGCACCTTGCAATTTTTAGGTTGTAGCTGGCTCAGTTTTAAAGTTATATCATATAAAAACAGAAAACCTAAGGAATCCATTGGTTTACCAACCATGTCATACTAGCTTGTCGTGAAGGAGGCTAAATAACGCTCCAACATTACACAAAATTTTGGCGAGAGAAAAACTGGCATGGCCATTTTCAAAGAGATCTCTTGACCTGTGACCTCATATATGTGAATGAAAATGGGTTCTATGGGTACCCACGAGTCTCCCCTTTACAGACATGCCCATTTTATGATGATCACATGCAGTTTGGGGCAAGGCATAGTCAAGTCAGCACACTGACACACTGACAGCTGTTGTTGCCTGTTGGGTTGCAGTTTGCCATGTTATGATTTGAGCATATTTCTTATGCTAAATGCAGTACCTGTGAGGTCATTGTTTTGTGTTGTTAATTGATTTCCATTAATAAATACATACATACATTTGCATATAGCAGCATATTTGCCCACTCCCATGTTGATAAGAGTATTAAATACTTGACAAATCTCCCTTTAAGGTACATTTTGAACACAAAAAAATGTGCGATTAATTTCCGATTAAATATTTGAATCGATTGACAGCCCTCATATATATATATATATATATATATATATATAAAAAGATTAATCCTTTAAAATGTAAAATTTACTAAAAAAGCATTTTTTTTTTCATTTTTTATCTACTTAAATATAATTCAATGTCATTACTTTTTATCTAAACATACAGTAGCTTGTCGGAGGCGTTGGCTACTGTAGGTCACTTTGTGAGAGGAGAGGATAGATAAGAGGAGATGTGGGAACAGTGGAGGACAGAGTGAAGAGCATTACAGAGGAGAAACGATCAGAGGAGACACCAGAGGAGAAAGGAGGAAAGACAAGGACATAAAATGGTAGAAAATATATGAGGTGAGAATAGAGGAGAATAAAGGACAATGGAGACAGGAGAGGAGAAGAGAGAGTTTTGTGGCCTGTGGTTAATCCCTGTTTTACTGATTTGGCCGTTAACATGGCTGCCGAGACCAGGATACTGCCAAACCTCCAGTCTCCTCCCCATACCCTCAATCTTCATCTAAAACAATTATTCATTCCATTCATTTGTTGTCTTGACCTGCTTATTCCAGTTCAGGGACACACTGGGGGTAGCTGGACCGGATCCTATCCCAACGAAATTGGGCAGTAAGGCGGGCCAGTCCTTCACGTGGCCAACAAACATCTTTTGCACAAATGCTGTGATTAAGCCGCTGAAATAACTCTTCATGTAATATCCTCTCATTAACGTTAACAGCAGTCAAGGACGGTGCATGGACGTCGGGGGTAAAACATATGTGAATCTATCAGGAGAGAACAGAGGATTTGCAGTTAAGTAACTGGGCCGTGAATGGGCTCGCTATGACTTGCATCAGGGAGCTCATTCCACAGACAGCACACTGCATGATAGCGTGGGGTCATACTGAGCTGTCATGGACCAGTGATCTATTTCTCTACCTGTCAACCCCTCAGAGAGACTGAGACAAGAGAGGGTAGCCTTTCCCTCACCTCTCTCTGTCTCTCTCTCTCTCTCTCTCTCCCTCTCTTTCTGTCCCTCTCTTTTCCTGCATCCTCCAGCTCCTCAGTATTGAATGTTATGACAGAAGGCAAACTGCTGTCTTTAGCAAAGATATGCCTGGAAGTAGGGCTGAGCAATATGATGATATATATTGTCAAAACGATAAAGAAATGTCTGTTGTGTATCGTTTCTATTGCTATATACGCTATGCCTGTATTAATTTTGACATGCTATACTGTGATATATATATTGTTATTGAGATATGAAATTACCTATATCGTGATAGAAGATTTGGGCCATATCGCCCAGCCCTACCTGCTAAAACGGCTAAATGCAGTGAGTGAGAAATTAATTTGTATCAGGTTTATTTGAGGAAGACCAATATGTGATTAATAAAATTGTATGTAATGATCTTACTAAACAAAGCACAATGTGCCAACAAGTCTTCCAAATGAAAAAACAAAATGTTGTTTGAAACTGCCCTCCAGAACCACACATTTATTATATTCTGACACCCCTATCAGCTGGTAAAATTGTTACAAATCCCCATTGCAAAAATGACCGTTTTCTGACCTTACAAAGCTATGGTTAAAGTTTAGTTAGGTTTAGACCTATGGACTAGATCACAAGTTGATGTTTGTCAAAAGAGACCTAAAAAGGGTAAGGGAATGGAAGGATCATATTTTTATTTTAAGGCTATGGGACTTTCGTCGTCATGATTAAAACAGTAACTACCTGGAATGATTGTTGTCATTGTTAAACAAAACCAACATTGACTGTTGGTATGAAATGGGAAGCAAAATAGCCTGTTAATCTGTTATCAGGTCATTACGTGGGCGTCATCCGTTGTTATAAGCCTCATAGATATGGGTCAGAAGGGGCCTGCCACACCCAGTAGTAGGTTTTATTATCAATCACGTGGGAAATCACCGAAAGACGGAATAAATGAAGACAACAGCAACCTCTAACAACCAGAGTAATTATGACAGGACTGAAGCCTCTCCTGTGAGCCAGGCGTGTTGGAGAGCTACGATGGCCGGCGTGAAAACGCAAATTGGCCTCTCTAGAGCCATTTGGAGAAGAGCCAGTGCATAGAGTGTGTGTGTGTGTACGCGGGAAGTGAGTAGTGAAGCAAGAGAGAGAGCGGCGGCGACGGGAGCGAGTAACGTTATCGACTTCGGCTAAAGCAGGAAAAGTTAACAGTGTTTGGTTTTTCCGTTCTGGGCTACTGTAGAAACATGGCGGTGCAACATGGCGGACTCCGTGGAGAGAGGACCTGCTTCCTATGTAGATATAAACGGCTCATTCTAAGGTAATGAAAAACACAACATTTCGTATTATCAGGTGATTATACACAAAAGAAAAACATGCTTATTAATATTCTATTCAATTTCTACCAATAGATCCCCGTAATTGTTACACACTGGTTCTATAAGTTTCAACGTAGTAGGCCCCCACTGACTCACGTCTATGAGGCTTACAACGACTGATCATGCACATTTAATGAGCTGATAACAGTCGAATCGGGTGCAGCAAACAGCGGCCTCCTGAGTCCAAGTCCTACATTTAATTATTTCCGACAGACAAAAGTCATAATTTTTATGGCTGCTAGAGTGCTTTATCACTTGAACGAAATATGTCATTATTGGGCATTTGCTGAAATGACAGATGCTGTCGTCTTTCCAATGTGTCTCCAATGTGCAGTTACAGTGCCTCTCTGTACAGATTATAAAGTACTATACTTGCCCCAGTATTCTATCTGAACTATCATTACTTTTTTAAACGCATTAATAACTCTGTTTTAAATTTTTAGCTTCACAGTTTGTCTACATGAAAGATTTAGTTCATGTTGTTAATTTCTCCACTGGTTCAAATCCCATGAATGGCCGTTCAAAGGCTTCCATCACTTGAGTGTAGTTCCATCAAAGAGAGAGAGGCCAGTTCGAATGCGCCAAGGCCTCTGCCTGCTGGATAAATAGGGCTGTTCTGTAGTAGATAATGGCTGTGAGTCACATATTATATTTATCCAACTCAATAAAGCAGGAGCAGGCAGGCAGATTACTCTGCCCTGAGTCAAGGAGATAATGATATCTGGCTGCTAGCTGGCCCAGAACAGGCTCCAGACAGACCAACAGGCAGGGAGACAGACAGAAAGTGCTGCTAAAGGAGTTGTACGTGGATGCTGTTAGCATGAGACTTCTGTGGCCGTGCTAAGCCTAGGACTGCTTGTGTCAGCCCTCCGCTGTTCCATGAAAGTCACCTTCCCTCTTTCCTTGCACCCATACTTCTCCTCCTCTACTTTCACTCCCTTCTCTCCTCCATGGGAACATCGTATCCCTGTTCTCCCACTTCATGCTCCCTAGCTCCTCCACGAAGGACCAGGCTGGAGGGATTGTGTGTGTGAGACTGAACATGTGGTTCTCCATATTACACAATGTCTGTACAGTTTGCAGAGCAGCAGCAGTGTCTACACAGAACGCATTCAGGCACAGTATTGAGTGTAGGGGATCCGCAGTTTGGCAGCACTTTAGAGCCCTATAAACAATCACTGTAGTTACATGCCTAAAATGGAAGAAAATTGACTTAAAATGTAAAAACACAAGCGGTTATGCGGCCTGTGTAGACAGCTGTATTGTTTAAAATAGAAGCAGATGACTTGACTGTGTAGACATGCCTTTAGCATACCTGTGTGTGTTATCATACACACTTATCAGTTTGTAAGTGTGATAGTTCTGAAATGATTTCTTCAATATTTAGGGAAATACACTCATTCGCTTTCTTGCCAAGAGTTAGATTAGAAGATTAACAACACTTGAGTATGAAGCCAGAGCCAGGAGGCGATCAGCTTAGTTTAGCATAAAGTTAAACAGCACGTAACTTCCTGTAAAGCCACAAATTGTTAATTATTGAGCTTTAGAGGTGTTGGTAGGCATATTTTTTTAAACGTTTGAGTGAGGTAGGCTAGCTGTTTCCCCCTGCTTCCAGTTTTTATGCTAAGCTAAGCTAATCACCCCCTGACTCTAGCTCTATACCTGAACACCGACATGAAGGTGGTATCAATCTTCTCATCTAACTCTTGGCAAGAAAACGTATTTCGCAAAATGTGGAATTGTTCCTTTAAAGCTACAGTTCGTAACTTTAAGCAAATATGATAGTTATTTTTTATAAAACTGTCACAAGCATAATGACGGAACTTTAATTTCTGTCTTAAAGCTAGCGTGGGTAATATATTTTAGAAACATTTTTTGTTATGTGGCTGTCGTAGGACTGTAATAAACCCGTCACTGGAGTCTTTCACGATGCTAGCTTGACAGCTGTGAGTACTAACCATGTACCAGTACTAGCCATGTTCGTTGTTTACGTTCATAATGGTAATTTTGGAGGAGTGGCTTTGGAGGGAGGCCTGAAGCGACGGACTGTCAGTGTTGGAGCTAGTGCTGCTAGCTACTTTCATTGGAAAAGAGTTGGCAACACTGGGCTGTGTTTTTTTGTTTGGATACTTTCAAAATGTAGCGTTGCTGGTTTCCCCAACGTCGCCGACTCTAGCTTTAATATTGCACAGAATGACAATTTGGCTTGTTTGGCGATTCATGCCGCAAAACCATTTTTGATAATGATGACGATGTTTCAGTTGAGGTCTGGGACCCTGGAGAGTAATTGAATGTGGGCGTTCCAATCCTCGGCAGGGGGGCGATGACGATCTTGAAAACTGCTCTAGCACAGACGAAACCCAGTGCACACCAGGCCCCAGATAGACAAATAGAATAAACTGTAAACAAAAGGCGTGTTGTTTGTCTCACATTTTCAAACAAGGAATAATCACCATTGCTCTAGTGATTACTTTGATATTTTTCCGTGAATAAAAGCTCAAAAGGGGGAAGCCTAATTTGCAACAAAGCAGCAGAAAATATCCTCAGAGGTACAAGCTCTGGGAAGACAGCTCACTCAGCCAGGGAGAGAGACACTTGAAGCTCACTTTGTTTCACTTTGACTCCCGCACGCCTCTCCTTGGTCATAAAGCTCCCCATTTACCCAAGTCCGTCCCAGAGTCCATTCCAATTTCTACCTCTTTGAACGTGACAAGTGATAAGGATGGATTATCGTGAGAGCCGAGAATTCCTCAGGATAATCCTTCACAGACAAAACACCCTGACATCTCGGCTTGTTATTTTTTCTTTTACTACCCTCAAAGTGCTATGGTTTGTCGTGCCACGGCTGTTTGACTTCCTAAATTTGTTTTAATCAAGGCTTTATGGAGACATGATTTGAGTATCTTTGCTTCAGAGGCAGCACTTTCCCTGCTCTCTGCTCCGTCTGATTGCTGTAAAAACGTCTGTGTGATTACACGAGCTCTGATTGGGATGCTGTGGCTCCGTAAAAGTGTCTCTGCAGAACAATGCAACAGGACAATTTACTTGGCTTTAAACAAGTGTTATCACTGGCCATTCCTGTTACTTGTACCCCCCACAAGAGGAAACAATCACGTTGATGTTGTGTGTGAGAGAAAGATTACAGTAAATATCAAAGATATCAGTATGCATATTACATTTGCTTCAGTTTTAAAAACAAATTCTGAACAGTGGGGAGACTACAGTATTAGAAAGCATTGTTGAATAATGTGTTAGCCTAAATGGTAACACACGTTAATTTCTTGCATATGACTTCCAAAACAGATTAGTCCATAGTGTATACTTTATAGCATTAGCACAGTTTGTGATTTGGTAACTGCTGCAGTGGGTTGTGATGCACGTCCGGGCAGAAAAAGAAAGAGAGTTTGTGTGGTATATATGTGAACAACAAACACTTGTATTGTATAATTACATTTTTATGGGCTGCCTCTATATTCCTCTTCTGCTGAATTCTTCATTCCTCTCTGCTAACATATAAATATGAACTGTGTTAAGCTCCATAACAACATTTGGGGAATGAGATTTTTACCGCTGTGAGATTATTAAATGAATGCTGCTGTAGTAATGAGAAAGCCTTCCCTACGTGTGTCTCTCTCTGTTGGTGACAAACCAAGGTAAGGAGAGGGAGCACGTCTAGTCACAGAAAATATGAAAATCGAATACAATTTTTATGTCATAATTGGTTGTCATGAGATTCAAACTCTGTATAAAACTGTGGCAAATTTTTGCGATTGTGAGAATAACTTTTATGCATTATGTTTTGGGGTTTTCCGTCCATCTGTCTGTCTGAACGTACCATTCATGTGAACGCAATATCTCAGAAACGCCTTTAGGGAATTTCTTTTTATTTGGCACCACAAACGTCGACTTGGATGAACTGATTGGATTTTGGTGGTCAAAAGTCAAAGGTCAAGGTCACTGTGACCTCACGTCCTTCCTATTCTTGTGAAAGCACTATCTCAGGAATGCCTAGAGGGAATTTCATTACATCTGGAACAAACATCCACCTGGACTCAAAGAGGAACTGATTAGATTTTGGTGTTCAAAGCAGGTCAAAGGTCACCGTGACCTCTCAAAACACGTTTCTGGCCATAACTCAAAAATTCATATGCTAATTATGACAATTTCACACAAACGTCTAATATGATAAAATTATGACGTGATGACCTTTTGGACAGACATGGATGTAAACTGCAACTTGACTGGTTGGCGGAGGCATACAACCGCAAGGCGGTAATTCTAGTTTGTCAAGTTGTAGTCAACACTGGACAGAGTGATTTCCTATTGATAGGTACAAGAAACTAGAAAGGTTTTTAACCTGGAAAAATGATTACGCCGTTTGTCTTCCAATTGTAGTTCCTGCTTTATTTGAGAGTAATTACAGATTGGAAAATGAATGCTGGTGTAACTTATTTTGAGGACATTGTGGTTTAAGAAAACAGTTGAAGCTCTGCAGTAAATCTCTTGCTAATCCTTAAATTTGAGATTATAAATGCATAGTGTACTGTGGTTGAACTTCAGTTGAAGGGCGTTTTCACATTTTAGCTGTACTCAGAGTTATTTTTCTACATTGAGTTTGTTTTTTGGGGAGTATTTTGTACATTTGTGACATATTTGTTACTGCTGTCAAACTCCCTTTCAAAAAGTTGGTGTGGTTTTCATTTCTAGTAAACTGCAGTACAATCTGGTGGAGTCTTCACCAAATGTGATGAGTAATGTGATTGGTTGAAGGTGTGACATTGACCTTGTGATACCAGTGATGCCACCAATTACACAGCACAAAATGTATATGTAGTAGAAGTCTTTATTGTCATGAGCTCTGTCAAACAAGCAAAAAGTTGCTGCTGCATTATGACTGCTTTTCATTTTATTGCTATTTCCATTGTACTGCTGCACTGTAAACCCTTCACGCATTCTTTATTACTATGCTTTGTAATGAAAAACGCCTTAGGCGCGTACAAAAATAGAACACTTTATGGATGCGACGTAATGTAGATGTTGGTTGGAGGTGCATTGTGCGATTCGAAAGGATCACTTTACAGTATGTGAAAACAGGACTGACCCTCTGAAAAGACAGATGAGGCTAGTTTTTGGTCTTGGAGAAAAACCTAAAGTCCAGTAGGCACTGTGCTCTTTAAATACAAAGCTGTTAATTATACTGTAGCCTATATATCTTTTCCCTTGCCTCTATTCAAATTTAAGTAGCTACCACAGTCATTGGCAAAGCTTGCTGCTGCTTTCCAATCTAGCACTGCACAAGCCGACTGAGTTTGCCTCTTAGAAGAAAGACCTCCCTGTTTTTCCTCTGAGGATTTCCCAGCAGCTCTCAAAGGTCCCCTCTCTTTAATTCAATTTCAGATATGTTCCTTCCCCTGAGAAGCCCTCTGAACCTCCCCTCAGAATGTTTTGAGAGCAGGGAGAGGAAAGTGTGTAAGGAATCAAAGTTGCCTGAGCCCACCACATTGTGGTCTTGAGGTATCCTGCCCCGGGCTACCAGCTAACAGACCCAGTACACAGCCTCACTGGCACTGGATCATTCTCCTTCTCACACTCTTTCTCTTCTTCTCTCTCTCTCTCGTAGTGCAGAGCAGGTGGTTATTAGGTCTGAGCCTACTCCCATCCCTCTCTCAAACCCACTTCCCCCTCCTTCAGTGTTTGTGCTAAGTGGGAACCCTGCACCCTCCCACTAGTCCATCCGCTTCACTGCGGTCCCTCCAGGCTCCTTTTGAAGGTGCTTTCATTTAATCATTTCTTTAAAAAAGATTTTTTTTTTGCAGGGCAGCACGAGGTCACAGATCACATCAGAGCTGCTTTCCGACTCAGTGACCATTTAATCAAGCCGAGGTCCATTTCGCCGCCGCTCTTTTCAGACCACCTTTTCTTCCTGGGGCTCAGGGGTGAAGCCCGTGGCCTCGGCCCTCCGAATCCCATTCCTACCAAAGCTTTAGAGGTGGGCCGGGTGACTTACACCAATTCCCGAGGATTTAGAGCTTGACTGAGTGTCCCGTATAGCCTTGTAGCCTCACCTGAAATACTTCTGCTTGCCCCTGACCCCAGCAGATACAGTGCTATACCACATTTTCTGTCTGACTTCAGTATTTTTAAGTACTCAAGATGGTGTATGTATACATAGATATCTTTGTCTGCAGAGCCCAATCAAGGTCATTCAATTGACCAATCCTGAACTCTGCTGCTAGTTTGGACAACTTTATTTCAACAGCTCAGCAGCATCCATTCAATTTAGCCGCCTACGACGATATAGTTTGTAACATACTGTCCAATAGCTGACAGAAATAGTGTCTGTAGACCATTAAAGAATGTATCTGTTATTGTCCGAGGGGCATGGGTCGATCGATGAATTTTAATGGTTTTATCTGGATTTTTTATGGCTACGTCTGTTATTTTACAACACACAATTTGGAGACAATTAATAGCTTACTCTCGTATCACTAAATTATTTATTCAGTCCCACAAAGTGAGCTCATGAGCTGAGTTGTAACTTCAAGATTTTAGTCTGGAAAACGGCTACAGAGAATCAAGTGAGTCGAGCGGCTGTAAGTCATCATCGAGTATACTGTTTAGATTATGACTTGACAGTCCTGGTTTTGCAACTGAAGGGTCTATTTCCTGTCTCGGATTATTCAGAACTCAATTATGGTGGATAATGTAGATGTAAATCTGACTTTTACAGAAGAGCTGACATGTTTTTGTTTTTTTTCAAATTGGAAATCCGAAACAAAAGCCAGTAGCAGTGAGTAATGCATTTGTCAGATCAACTATAGGCAGTAGGCGATTTGTGAATTTTTAACAGGGATGATGACAAGGTTCATTTCATTCACCTGCGACTAGCAAACTGCCCCATGAACAACTCTTTTGGTTGGTTGATTTTTTTATACCCCCCACACCTCCTACCTATATAGTTTAGAGAATATTATAGATCCAAGACAATATGAAAAGAAGGGCGGTGCTCGGAAAAAAAGTCGTAATTACAAATCTGTCTGCTACTTCCGCACCATGGACAACTCCATGGATTTATCAAAACACAGCATAGTTAGGCTACATAGCCATGGTCGGGGCCATAGATTCTAACTTGCACAAACCTAAAGATAAAGGTTAAAGATTGTCTCTAGAAGGTAACCCGCAAATTGCAAAAACTTGCAAAATCCCTTGTGAGACTCGCTGCCTGACGACCTATCCTAACCTTAACCATTCTAGGTCAATGCCTGACCTTAACTATTTTAGGTCAATGCCTGACCTTAACCATTCTAGATCAATAATACCTAACCTTAAACATTCTAGGTCAATACCTAACCTTAACTATTCTAGATCAATACCTAGCTTTAATTAATTTAGGTCAATGCCTAACCTTAACTATTCAAGGTCAAAACCTAACTTTAATCGTTCTAAATCAATGCCTAACCCTAACTATTCAAGGTCAATGCCTAAACTTAACCATCATGCAACCATCATGCATTACCTTCTAGACACAACGGGGCAAACTAGACTAACATATTCAACTAAACAACCTCTCTGCCCCAGCACTCTCTCTGCTACTGGGGGATGGAGATGGGGGGTGGCAGGTATGGCAGGTTAACAAATGGCATGCAATTTGGTCATTTTGTTAACAAGGGGTTGGCATCCCCCCCCCTCGTATTGCCTACAGGCTTTAGGAAAGGTTTATGTTGATGTCTCACTGAAGCCGGCTACAAAAACAAGTCACGTTTATTGCGAAGCTGTTTTGTTTATGAATTGGGAAATGTCATTATCATTCAACCATTATCATCACCACTATGTGGACCCCTTTCATCATCTGGGCTTAATTGTGTTTTATGAAAACCATTTGATCAGGCTGCTCAGATTTCATATTCACAATATCATATGTCCTATTATATTATATGATTGCAGCTGCATGCTTTGAACACCAATGAGAACAGACTAGAATAGTAGTTTGTAGAACTGATTGAAATTCAGAAAAGATAAGCAAAAAAAGGCTCACCTCTGAAGGGCTTTAGGGTTTACTTCTTACACTTACAAAGAAAAAATATACTCTACATACTGTATGAAAACAGGCTATCCCTGTAAAGGGAGTGTGTGTAATTTCTTGATATTTAAAATGAGCAGCTGGTAAGGGGTTTTGCTAAAACCCAATAGACACAATTGTTTTTGCAGAATATATGCATGATTTTACCTCTCTGAGATTGGAATCAAGTTTTTTCTGTCAAATGATTGATTTGTGAATGAAGAAATTGAATATTTATTTACTCAAATTTAAAATTAGGGTACATGCCTGTTGAATAATGTGTTTAAAGCACTGTGAAATTGTTTTTTTGCTAATAGTATTATCATTCTCATTCTGTGTCATGGAGCAAGAGTGTTCATGAATGTATGTTAAATTCAATTGACTTTGTTTGCTTCCCTAGTTTCATAATCCTCAGCAAGGCACATTTGTGTGCTTTGAGTCTTTGTAGAGTGTAGTTCCATCGTATCAGTGTAGCACTAGACTGAGTCGTAGATTACGCTGTTCACAAACACTGAAAGAAAAAGAGAAACAGAAAGTGGGTCTATACCGTTGGGCTCTGTTTAGGAAGGTCCCCCAAGCAGCCTAAAATATTCCCATGGAATTTTCACTTTGTCATGCAAAGCACTAATGGGCCTAGTGGAGTGTATAAGTCACCATAATGAGTGAGATTGGAGTTTCTTTCTCCTTACTTGCAGTTTAAAGTAACAAATGCCTCTTCTATATTTACTTTCTGAACTGTAAGTGATAGATTTCCACTTCCTTCACCATCCAGACATTGAAAACACATGATAGTATTTTTGATATACCTATCTTTGTGGTATACACTGGCCTTCTTTGGAAATGTAAACACATTCTTGATGTGTATTCCTAGCATCAGGTTCACCCATAGATTGTAAATAAGGGACGTCGTCATAATGACGTCACCCATTGGTTTGTGGACTGCCGTTTCTATGCCTATGAGTTTGGCATTTTGGCTGTTGCCATCTTGGCTTTTGGCCATTGCCATATTGTTTTTTTGCAAACAGAAGTGACACAAGAGGGTGAAGCTAAGTACAACCAAACACTGAATAAGACATTTTTAGGCGACCAAAAAAGTTATAATTAACTTTCATGAACTAGAAACACACAGTGAAAGGGTTGAACTTGTAAGATGAAAACGTGGACAACTCCCAGACCAGACAACGCCGTGGTAGCGACCTGTCAATCACAAGGTAGCAACGCCCTAAAGCATACCCTGCTTTAAGGTCTATTTGACTTTAAATGGGACCCTCATTTAGTAAATGAACATCATGCTGTATTGAAGAAGACTTGAAACTAGTGATTGAGACCATAAACTCATGTTTACAATGTTTACTGAGGTAATAAATCAAGTGAGAAGTAGGGTAATTTTCTCGTAGACTTCTATACAATCAGACTTCTTTTTGCAACCAGAGGAGTCGCCCCCTGCTGGCTATTAGAAAGAATGCACGTTTAAGGCACTTCAGCATTGGCTTCACTTTTTAGACCCACTGGGTTCATTACAGTAAAAATGGCTGGAAAAGTGTCTTTCTGTGATTATTTTTGGTTTGGGATTACATACTACTCAATAGTTATTACCTCTCATGAGGTCGTAAAACATACAGTCATGTTGGTTGTCAGCTAGTTGATGCCTAATTGGTGATAGTACACCTTTAACAGAAGACGTGGAGCAACGCAGCAGTCAGTCTTTGTCTCTGAGGTTGGTCAAACTTATCACTTCCTGTTACTTTCTGTCACCTGGTGTGAACTGAATTCAGCTAAACTGAACTGAACTGAGCTGAACTAAACTGAACTGAACTTTACCACTAACTTTGTTGTGGAGTTGTTGCTCAGTTTTGTGAGGACATTTTTCACCCTTCTTTGCTCTTATTTATGAAACCAAGCTGATGAAACTGATTCAAATGCATACAGCAAGACGACCAGGGTGACACATCTCTTCATATCTCAAGCCCACATTTGAACAATTGATTTGGGGTAGTTTTTTACGTTTTATCTTGCTCTGAAAATTCCTCAGCAAATGCAAAGTCAGTAGAGTTATCCTGAAATCTGTCAATTAGCTGTATGAAGCTTCCCCTATTAACTAGGCTACGTCTAATTTTGAATGCATTTGTTGGTTTTAAAGTACGCTGTGTGCTTTATTATTTGGATCTGTGTTAGTCTATCTGGCATGTGTGCTGGTGGTGCTTTATTGATCTGTTTTGCTGCCAATCGATGATGGGTGTGGTGTTTTCCATGCTTATCAGACTGTAATCAGTCAACTGAAGGAAAACTATCACTTTTTGTTATGCGTGATGTTCCAAAGGTTACTCCACGCATTAAATCCATCATGCATTCAATAGATACTGGACACATTTTTTTAGTCTTTCTCTTTCTTTTTCCCCCTCTCCATGTCCCGGAGAGATGATGCATTTCCTTGTAGAAATAGCCACAGTGCTGTTCCCCTGAACCATTAGGAGGCTCAAGTCATTGTTCATCCTGTGACTCTGAGCCATCATCCTGTTACTTCTCCTTTCTTTATCTTCTCCTTGTGCCTGTCCGTGGTGCAGTGAAGCAGCAGATGCAGCAGCGTTGTCCATTTTGATCCTTTTTCATCATTTGCAGGCAAAGAAACAGACTGGGAGCTGTTTCCAGACAGACAGCAGCTAAAATAAAATGCTCTGCCATGTTTTAACGGTCTCTCTTGGACGGAAGCATGTAAGTATGTGTGCCTGTGTGTGCACCCGCGCATGTTGATGAGCTGGAGGTAGAGAAGATTGCTTTTTTACAGCCTCTCAATCACAAGGAGCCCACAGAAAAGGTAGACACAGGCAAAGACATGGGAGACCATTTCTCGAGTTTCAGACTTTGGCCGTTGGGCAGTCATGCAGCCGGTGGTTGAAGAAGGCCAGGAAAATATCCCCCGGATTAAGTCTTTTACAAAGAGTTTAATATGGAGGGAAGAAAAGAGGTGTGTTCTGTAGACCAAACAGCAAAACAGCATTCCTAGATACACTCTAATTCCCTTCTCCATGATTTATGGATTTAAATCATCCAAATCCAAAGTCTTCTGTGTTCTGCTGTCACGATGATGGTCATGTCAGCTTTTTGATTTGTGCTCTTCCACCAATAAGTTGTAAAAATGTCTAGGTATAAATGATCTGTAATACTAAGAGGAGCAAGGACACACAGTGTCATTGGTGTGAAGCACCTTAAACCAGTCACAGCCAATATAATCCCAGTGATGTTGCTAGGAACGCGTCTCTGATCTATTAAAATCGGAAAGATTGCAGTAAACTCATTATTGACGCGCCAGGAGCACGTACCCTATTTTTTCCCTGATAATGCTACTTTGTGAACAACGAATCTGTGTTGAAATCATAGAAATAAATAAAAGAAACCTCACTGTCAAATAAAGAAAAACAATCCACCAAACTGTCACCACTTTCTTACCGTCTTAGCATCTATCTTGCACAGACGAGATCCCGTGTTCATAGTCTCAGTCATTGCGGGAGAGACTAAATGCCGTCGCTGCAACAAGACTAATCCTCACTGCATAGATTTCATTTCAACAATCAATGCTAAAAACTTGGTACTCTCCAGTTGCAGAGTTGCACTACCAGCAGTTTCAGACATGTAATGCTAGTCCCACACTTCAGTCCAACCCGAGCCACCTACAGGCGACAACAGTCACGGCAGCAGCTCTTTAGGCCTGCAGATGTAGGCTTGTCGATGTCGCCACAAGCAGTCAATAGGTGATTTTTTTGTGTGTGTTTTGCATTTTGAATATATATAGTGGATCGAATGGAATCATATATTTTCTACTGAATATTGGAAAGAGTGTAGAGTTTAGTTGAGAGATCAGTTGTTTGACGTCTGCATGCCTGAAAAGTATAATGTCAAAGAAAAAGTTTAACATTTTAGGAAATAAAATAATGCTTATCCGCTTCCTTGTTTGTTAGATGAGACAATCGATACCACTTCTACGTCTATATGGTACAATTAGCTTAGCGTAGAGGCTAGAAACAGCTAAATTAGCACTAGTTTTATGATGACTGCTACCCCTTTTGGATAATCTGCAGCCTGAATTTGTGAGTGAGTTACTCTCCAGGTCTACGAGGTGCATCTCATTTACTTAAAACAGTTTTTAACAGTGGCAACTTTGCTGTTATACCAACATTGTACTCATGTCTGTGTTCTAAAATATAAGAAGAAAGAGTGTTGGGAGGGTGTGTTGTGTGTGTGTGTGTGCGTGTGTGCGTGTGTGTGTGTGTGTGTGTGTTGTAGTGCAGAAAGTGATTGATATTCTATTGGGGCATCTGCCATTCACAGCGTTTATACTGAATTTAGTTTTTCCGCACTCCGTGCTTATCCAGCAGGGCTGAAGGGTTAGTGCCCTCGTAGACCCGTCGCCACATTCCCAACACTGACCCGTGACATCACTTCCTGCTGACACAGCACGGCTGTCAGCGATGAGCCTCAGTGTCCTTCAACCTCCATCCTCACCCAGTCATGTAGCTGCTGTGAAAACACACACACAAACACACACACACACGCATCCTCTTTTGACCTCATGTTTTGTTCTCTGTTTTCAGCAAGCCTTCAAATTAGTCTGAATGTGTTATATCAGAGAGTGTCAGAGTGAAGGCCTGTGGCAGCGCAGAGAAGAGACTGAGAATATGGGCTGCCAGTAGTACTGGACTCTCATTAACCTCCCTACCTCCTCTCTCCTCACCAAGTCTCCTTCATCAGCTCATCCAGGCCTGAAGTGACACATGGGCCTCTAGAGTGTCAGTAGCGATAAAGATGCCACCACTTCAACGTTTTAATTGGAACTTCTGCTGTTGATGTGTGAACAGCTGTAGGACGGAGAAGGGCAGATCTATCATCCCTGCCCTCCGCAGACCGCCCGAGGTCAAATGGCAGCAGTTACTGTGGCAGGAAAACCCCCAAAGCTGCTGTTTATTTATGATTTTATAGCTCCACCCCTCTCGCTCTGCACCTCACATCTGCATATTCACGTCTTGAAGAGAGCGGGAGAGAGAAAGAGAGAGAGAGAGAGCATCTGGAGGAGTTTGGGGCTGGATTGGCCGAGTGAAATGACCAGCAAGGACGTATTTATAGAGGGTTCACACAGTCACACTAGTGCATACAGATGCACACACACACGCACACATGTACACTTCTCTCTCACATCCTCTCTTTCCCTGCAGACACAAATCCATTATTCATTTCAAAATGACTCATTTTTCGCCCTGTGGCTCCTGGCAGTAGTGTGGCGCCTGACCACGGGGGGTGCTTTTTCTAATTAATGCAGATTGTGCAAGAAGACTAAAATAACATATTTACTCTGACGCCTGATATTACAGGAGTGCAGGCGTGAAACTGCTGGTGGCGAAATCTAGTGTTTGACCTATCATAACCCTGCACACTCAGGACTGTGTGTGGTTCATAGACTGTACATAAGAAGTGGACGTAGTCACCGTGACGTCACCCATTGGTTTGTGGACTGCCGTTTTGAGGCCTTGAGTTCGGCGCTTGGCCGTCGGCATCTTGTTTTTGCTACCAGAAGTGACACGAGAGGTTGGAGCTAAGTACAACCAAACGCTGAATAAGAAATTTTTACGGCGACCAAAAAGGTTATAATCAAAGGGATGGTTTGGGTGTTTTCAAGTGGGGTTGCATGAGGTACATAGTAGGTGTATTACTTACAGTAGATGACAGTCGGCGTTGAGCATCGAGAAACAGACAGGAGCACCGACATCGGAGCAAAGCAATACAATGCTGTGGATGAGGACGGAGGAGTGTTGGTACTCCTGTCTGTTTCTCCAGCTGGCACGCTGACCGTCATCAGAGATAAATCCAAACAGAATACACAAGTTTGCATAATGTTGTGAGGCAGGCAAGCTTTAGATCAGACCAGTGGCTGTAATTCAGCCGAAGCATGTGTACTCTGCCTTTTCTGCATCTGATTCCAATCCAGCCTTGTCACTCAGAGCAGAGACCTGATAGGTACAAAGCTAACAAGGCCCATATAAGCAAAAGTTAAGCATCACGCTGTGTTGTCTAAGCTCAGGGATGAGAACAAGAATTCTACCCAAGCTGTCCTCCTGAGATGTGATCTGATTTTAATGAGCCCACCAATGTCAATGAAAGCATTGCATACATATGTTTACCTGTTACACTGCATAAACTATGTATTGTGCTGACAGATTGCACCAGAGATCATTACGGAGTCGAGATCATGTACATGCATGCATGCACACTCATACATACACGGACAACCTGACAGAGAGACGCACACATATACTTGCAGGTATCACTACTATACGCAGCCTAAGAGATGGCGAGGTGGAGCCACATCTTCTAATTCAAATATTTGATAAGGCGAGACACGGTGCTGCTTTGCATGCTATTAGATGGCAATCTAAATAACATTTACATGTCATTTATGTCTATTACCTTCTTTTTGAAGAGTGGTGTCAGCACCGTGTGCATATTAAAGCTCATATTTATTCCAGTAGCCAGCATGGTTCCTTTGCCGAATTTGCAAATGAATGCAAATATGGGTTTCCTCCCCAGACAGTTTTTTGAAAGGTAGCGGTTATACCATAAGAAATGTTTATGGGATTTGGAGACATGATATTTGATCATTCATGGATATGATGTCTTAGTTGATTTGGGTCTTTGGTCAAGGAAATATCACTGGGCTAGATGTTTATTCTCCGGTCTGGTGTCATGATATTTGTGGTATCTTTCACTCTGCTTAATATGACGTGATCATATTGGTTTTGCTTTTTGTCGGTGGACATAATGTTGACAACAGAGCCTCGTAAGCAGGTGACAGAATTGCTGTTTCTGTCTGCGACTTCACATGTTGTCTGCTCATTGCGGCGAAGAGGAGCTTCTCAATACAACTTTATTTAGGGGCCCAGCCTCGCAAAATACCGTCAATTAGTGCGAGCAGGAATAATAATGAAACCGTTTAATTGCATTAACATAATGCCTTTGAACGATCATTACCAAAAATGGTCGCGATAATAAAGCAATTACTATTTTGAGACAGCAATTAGCCCAGCACCTTTCTTCGACGCTATAATTACCACCAGCAAGAGCAACATGGATGGATGCTCATGTGTTGCAAGTCTGCGAAGGAGCTGGAAGCAGTGGAGAAGATGAAGATGAAGATGGGCAAGATAGGCTGTCAAAGACCAGGCGTATCACTCCGAGGACGCTATTCCACTCTGACACATCCACAATAACCCTCAAGAGGAGCAATAGCTTCCCTCTGTCCACACACAAATTTCAATGTTGTTTTGCACACATCTCTCCATTATGAGAGCTTTTTTTGGTAACGGAGGAGATGTTGAAATAGAGGGAGTGAGATGGAAGGAGCGAGGCGGGCATGGATGGAGGAAGGGAGGGAAGAATGAGAAAGAGAGATTGGTTTTCATGCCTGGTAGTCAGCGAGCCTGTAAATCTCCCAGGAGCGTAGTGGAAGACAGCAGAAGGTTGATAGTCATCCATCACTCCTGACAACCCCACTGCTCTGGAAGGGCCTGACAGCACAGCACAGCCCTGCCTGAGAGAGAGAGACAGAGAGAGAGAGAAAGAGAGGGAGAAAATACACACGACGAAAGATAAATAGAAAGAGATGCTGCCTGCAGAATGAGCAAATTAACTCTTCCATGTTTAAAGCAGAAGGCGTGGGGGGAAAAGAAGGTGAGAAGACAAATGTGTGGAGGGAAAGGGAAGAGGAGAAGTGCAGCAGTTGGCTGTTCCAGCCGCTCTGTTCATCCCTCACTGAGTGCCCGTGGCAGTGCTGCTGCTGAGGGAGTGGAGGTGGACTGGCTGAAACTAGCTCTGTCCTCGTCGCAGCATAGTACCAAGAACACGTGGCTCGTAATCTTAACCTGTCTTCGTCTTTTCAACTATACAAAAAGAGTATACAGTTTCCTTTCTTCTTCATGTGATTCATCTGTATCTACACTGATTCACAATCCTGTGAATTACCTTGAAAATTTCCATTGTCCATGTATGGTATCATATGCATTTCCATATCAGTTTCAGATCTGCGTCATGTTTATATGAATATTGAAAACATGTTTGTACAATCCTGTCCCCTAAACATTACTTTAACTAATACTAATTAGCAACAGTAAATACATTTCGAAAGAAACATGATGCCACCTGGATTGCACTTTTAATCAACGTATTGGGAAAATGTATTTGCAAAAGGTTCACTGGCAACGCATCGCATTTGTTTTCCTTGCAAAATCTGCTCTCGCTATACAGTATCCTCTCGTAGCAAGTAAAGCACAATTTCACTTTTTTATGGTTAAGTTTAGGCAATCACAGCACTGGGTAACCAAATAGTTTTTTGCCTAAACCTAATCAAGTAAACCTAAAAACTAAGTAAACCTACGATGGAAGTTTATTGTGAAATGACACTGTTTCCATGTAACAAGTGGAAATTGTATGTTTCCTGTGAACACGGAAGTTTATTTTGAAAAGACACTATGCTAAGCTAAGGGAACCTCCACCCTGTTTCACCCTCGTACAACTGTACAGTAAGTGGACTGATGTTTCTCCAACAGAGTGATATGGAGTTTCTTGAGCTGATTGTGTCACGCCATTTTCTGGAGTAGCGTTCTTTCAGTTAAACGTTTATTCATGTATTGATGATTTAAGCGTAGCAACTTAACGGATTTGAATCTGGACCTTCAAAATTTGGATCAAGTAGCTTGTGGAAAAATAAGGTGTATCAGATTAAGTAGGCCACAGCTGTTCAATAGCCGTGTTTCCATTCACATATTTTTATTCACATTTTGAAGTATCGCATTAGAAAAGCTGCATGGAAAAGGCAAAATTCGATAAAATGTCCTTAATATGAGTTTTTACACTCGTTTGAGGTGGTTTTTACCTTTGTTGAAAAAGATTTGATGTGATAAATGGGTTATGGAAACACCTTAGCTGAATAAATTCTGACATATTTAACTCCCATGACTGATCAGGTGTTTCTGCTGCGCAACATGTGAATGCTGGTCCTCGTCTCCAAACAACATGAAACTTGGCCAATACTAGATGACAGCAATTAAAAGCCCAAGTGAAACTAATTCCTGAAGACCTCTCTCCATTTTTTCTCTCGTAGATGGGTAACATGGCCGAGCCAACTTGTTTTGTTTCCGGTTTGTGAGCTCTACTTTTTCTACTCATTTTACTGGCGGATTACAGCCTTGCGTAGTTTATAGCGCCAACTTCTGACCAAACTACGCTGTAGCCGTGTTTAGTCGCTCAAAACCAGTTGATGGAAACGCTCCTAATTCACATTTCTTTGTTTTTTTCGCTTAAATTTCGCTTAAAATTTGCTTGACAGTTGAATTGAAACTCAGCTACTGTGTAAGAACATTTAGGTAAATATAAGTATTGGATCAGAATCAGCATCAACAGATTAAACCAATATTAAAGGATTTGCATTGGGGCCAAAACAAGTTGATCAGGACATTCCTACCATTCCTTTTTAATTGCTGTTTTATTAAGTGACAAAATAAAAGAGTGAATAAGAACACATGCTGAACATATGGTATAAGGTAAGTGTGGGCAGGGTGGTGATAAAAGAGGAACTGCATGTTCAAAGAATATATAATCTTATTGCCTTGGAGCTCTCCAAACACCCTGTCAATTAATATACTAAAGTCCCCATACAGTACATCTGACGGTTTGTGTCTTGCTGACCATGACACATTCCACGCATATCGACTCAAAAAAAGAGCACACAGTGCAGACAAAAGCACATGCACAGACGGTCATAATTAAATCACAACATGAATGTGTGATCTTATTATAGTGTTTCTGTAGCATGTGCAGTACGTGGCTCGGTAATTAAATGAAGGCAGTGAAAGACGTAGCGTAGAGGTGAACTAATGTTTATCTCTGAGTAGTTTATTGTGTGAGCTGTAAAATATACTTCCATAATACGAAAGGTTAATGTTTTACAATCCCGGTGTTTATGTGTATGTATCGGTGCATATGTGGTTGTGTGTGTGTGTGGGGGGTGGGGGGTGTTTGTGTGTGTGACCTCCATCAGTGTCTGGAGGGTATTGGCCATTGCTGTCACTCAGTACAAGAGAAGCCCTAATTAAAGAAGTTCCAGTTGTACATCGCCTCACAATGGAAGGGAGAGATTGCCTTTCAACTCAGTGGCCAATACAGAAATTTCCTCCTCCTCTGGTTGAATAAAAGAGTCTGATACAAAAAGCCATGAATGCCTAAACCAAACAAAAGCTCTTTAAAAGACTGTCACCGTGCTATCTGATATCTCTTGGAACAGCACTGCTTTGAATAAATCTTTTTCAGTGAAGAAGGGAGAAGGAAATTAAAAGCTGACATTTAAAAGACTGCTGCTGGGACTCGTGGCCCCCAGGATCAATAGCTAGGTATCTCACAACTTCCCCCGCATATTAGCTCACTTTTCCACAGGGCATCTCAGGCTAAGTACAAACAAACCAAAAACTACTGTAGGAATATTACTGTGTTGTTTTGTCAGTTTACCTCCAGGTGTGTGTGACTGGGGCGAAGTAGCGGGGTAGAGAGGGAGGGGGCAGGTGTAGTGTGTTTGTGTGTACCTGTAATGTGTTTAAAGGGTCCCTTCCTTCTCTTCCTTGTGTCAGCACCTTGAGTTGACATTGGTCATTGGGGACCGAAACTGTCAGCAACAACTGAGGGAAAGGAGAGGAGGTGGGAAGGTAAAAGAGAGCAGGAATAGTAAAGCGTGTGTGTGTGTAAGTGACATTGTTGACATTTAGTTGTACCGGATGACATTGTCAGTACGCGACTCTGTGAACTGTCTGTCAGGTTATGTATAGCAGACTTAACTCAAGGTCATGCATGTGCTCCCGAAGGAGTCGTGCCTGTACCCCTATCTCCCTGACATGCAAACACACGTGTCCCACCCCTTCACAACCTCCGTCCTGTCCCACAGGGCCTCAGGCTGTCCCTCAGTGTTCCCCTGTCATACCGTTATGCCCACCTATCGCTGGCTTGTGACCTTCCTCACTGTCACCAGGCTTTACAGGAGCTTAGCCACAGCTCAGCTGCCCTGCTTGAGCGGGCCTTCACCATAATGCCACCCTGGGGAGTCACCCCAAACCCACTGAAAAGGCTTCCTGCTTTTCAGCGAGTGCTAAAATAAACAACCGGTAGCGTTTTTTTATGTAAATTTGATTAAAACCTGTATTGTTTGCAAGACTTTTGTCCCATACAGCTCACTTGCAACGCAAAGCATTGAACGTGCACACATGTTGCTACAGTAGTCCCAAGGACATGCTAGCCTTGAAAGAAAAATACAGTTTATTACAAGGCTGGGTTTTAATTTCATACCTCCAGCCATTGGTTTTATTGGTAATGATAACACTGTAATCACCAAAGTAGTCGCTGAGATCTCAGAATGCATTAAAACGACTAATAAAATAGGTCCAATGAGGCCCAACAAACACACAGTCAGATAATCATACAAGTTCCTAACAAGATGACAGTTTAGCCTGATCAGCAAAACCACTTTGTTTGGAGGTAACGTAAGGTAAAGTAAGGATCTGAAATGAACTTTTCTCAAGTATTTTGTTTCTGAAATGTATCTGCCACTTTTGATGCGCTAAATGAAGGAAAAATATTTAGATCATTTACACAATTTAATGTAAAGAATGTCATTCAATGTTCGATTCGGGGGAGCCCTACATTTCGGGGGTTTGAGGGTACTGTACACGTGCACGCACTTACTGTTCATGAATGCGCCCGCCTACGTGCAAAAATATACGATCAATACATTTCAATTCATACAGACCACGGGAACTTAACTTGGATATTGAGGAGCTGCAGTGTTTGTTCATGGACAATCTGAAACCTACCATGTACATTTACCACCACTTTACAGCTTAATTACTGTTAATGTCTTCTCTGCTCTGTTCGTCAACACCTGTCTGCTCTGAGAGCATCCACCGTCACTCTCTCTTGCTCAACCACACACTCGCTAAGCACTGAGCTATTCCTTTTAAGACAAAATTAATACGTGAGGTAGTGAAGTTGATACAGTAACGAGTGGGCGTGTGTGTGTGTGTGTGTGTGTGTGTGTGTGTGCGTCTTTTTTATTGATGATTATTGATTAAAATTCAGTGAACTTCGACTGTCAATCAAAAGCAGTTGCGAGCGACTTTCAAAAATGTAGTTATATGCAATCATTCACTGTACAGAAAACAGCGAGTGTGCATAACCACGGCAAGTATAATGGGTCAAAGTTGAATCAGGAAGTCGGTTCGTAAGCTGTGATAGATGTTTACTCTAGACAGTTTGGTTGCAACTTACCGTTTGCCTCCGTATTGTCTTTAATAACGGCCTATTAAAATGTAACCCAAGTTGTCATAGACTGTAGTTTTCCAACTATTAGTTGCTATGGCTAGCCCACTATCTTAGATACCACAAAGGTTTTAACTAAGTGACAGCTGCCTACGAGGATCCGTATCTGCCAGTGACATTTCAGTTTTAGATGGCACCTGCCAGGAAGTGATATCTGGCAGTGGAACACAGTGTCATGCTGCTCATGTAACTTGCATAATGTTATGCCAGTACAGCTGAATAGCGGTGACATGCACCAATACTTACTGGCACAATTTGCCACTGAAGCATTAAAGATGTTGCTGCTTACTTAAACAGCATTGACCAGGTGAGGAGCAATACTACATAATTAGTCATCACTTTATCACTGTATGACTTCTACATAATTTCACATTTACCCATGTACTGTAAATTACAAATCTGCATCTCTCAGTTTTACATATAATGCCAATTACACACTATATGAGCATCAGTGATTGTTTGACAGGATCATTTATGACAATTTTAATTTAAAGTGCAACATTTTTTCTGATGATCTGAAACTTGATGCATAATACATTGTCTTGTGTGATAACATTTTATATGTTATGCGATCTTAAGTACAGAATTAGAAGACTAGCATTTTTTTTGTTTTTGTTTTTCACCTTGAATCTGTGGTGAAAACTGAGCCAAAGCCATCATAAATCCCTGTAATGTGTGTCAAATTGATGCTTTGTTTAACCATCCTGCCTCTATTAATCGTGTGTGTGTTTCATTCCCCATAACAGTAATTATGGGTACCGTACAGTATTAGTATTGGTGTGTGTGTCTGCACATGTGTTGGACTGTGTGTGTGTGTGTGTGTATTGTGCTCCTGGCGGTGTCAGGTAGTCCCCGGAACTGTGGGTAGTTGGCACGCTGTGCGTCAGTGATCAGACTGATCAAAGACAACAAGAGAGGAACAGGCAGAGCTGCCAGCAGCTATCAGCCTGCCTGTCTCTGACGGCTATGGACAGGGCTCACAGATCTGCTCTGCTCGCTTCTGTTAGGCTGTGAGGAAATCACAGTGGAGCCAAGGTGACTCAGTGAACCACAGTTTGGTGATGTGTACAGGAAACCTCACCTGATACCCAAAGGGACGATTTGTCTCAGCTACATTGATGTTTAGACTACTGGGCAACGTTTCAAGTGCAGTGTTGTGGGAATAATAATGTTTCAGTGATCTGATTTTAAAGTGAAAAAAAAAAAAAATCTAATATTTGCTCTGGTCCGAGCCCAAGATCAGCAACAAGAAAGAGTCTCTAGAGCAGTTTCACTTTCCGTTGCTAACACATTGAGCCATGAGCACAATGGATTCTTGCCAAAACTATGATAAGACAATCTCTCTAAGCTGTAGGCCACCTACAGTTACCACATATACACACTTTTTACATTATAATCTGCATTTACATCTTGATATCTTTTTAAATTGTGTTTAATATAGTGTAATAATCTAATTGTATAACAAGTTATTTCAGTTTTGTTTTCTTAAAAATAATTAAAAACAATATAAGATTCGTCATATACATACATACAAGTATATACATGAAATCTGACCTCCGCATTTAACCCAT
This sequence comes from Sebastes fasciatus, assembly GCF_043250625.1. NCBI lineage: Eukaryota > Metazoa > Chordata > Actinopteri > Perciformes > Sebastidae > Sebastes > Sebastes fasciatus. The sequence continues at coordinate 17,504,440 of NC_133799.1, forward strand.
TCAGAAGCAGTGAGCTGCTGTAAAGCGCCCAGGGAGCTACTTGGGGTTCAGTGTCTCGCTCAAGGACACTTCGACATGCGGACAGTAGGAACCAGGGATCCAACCTTGCAGCTAAAGGACGACCCACTCTACCCATTATTTACAGTATACTGTGCAATACCAATACTCATGTTGACACGTGTAGCACGAAAAGGCGTATGATTGACACAAGAATTCGCAAGGAATTAGCATGCACTAAGAACGCCGTTCTTGCTTTTGGCATGTTATTTGTATGGCATTTAGTCTGTACTTACTGCAATGTAAACACAGCTGCGTAATTATGCTACACTCAGAGCTAGTGGTATAGAATAAATGAATGGGTCCAACAAACACAGGACCGGTGCTTTTGTTTTTTTGTAAGTTCAGTTTTGGACATTTTTTCCGTACTTCTGTTACGTTGTTTCCGTACGTATTTCACTTAGTTTACATACTTATTTTCAGCCAAAATTATGTTTATATTTACCGTAATTTTGTTGCGTGGCGTACAAATGACACGCGAAAAGCCTTAAATGCGTCCTGATACACAGAATGTCCTTGTAATGTCGCACTATTTATACACCATCTAATTAGATTGCGTTGACATTTCAGCAGGAGTTGTTAAAAACATCATATATTAAAGGTTCGATTACATAATTGTGTTCGTCAGCAACAGTGAAACAGGCCTATAGTATCCATTTTTGTTGAAGAAACACAAACTTAGTCTTGAATCTATAAAAAAGTCAAAGTCCTCAGTTCCACTTGAATACAGTTCATCAATAACTCGTTAACAAACCTACAAGTGTTTCATTAGTGAGGTTTCAGAATTTAATCTTCCCAGTAACAGCTTTCACAGTCTGGAGACGTTATATTATTTTTCAGATCATTCATAATAAAGTCTGCCCAACCATCACTATCAAAAGGACAAAGTGCTCATTCTCCCTCTAGAGCTCTCGGTCTACACATTTAGAATGGTTCCTTTAATAATTTATCCGGCCTTCTTCCAGGAAGCAATGCTATCTGGCCACAGGCTGGATCGATGGAGATCAAAAGACAGTGTTTGGTCCTAAATGCAATCCTATCCTGAAGCGGCACCAGCAAGGCTATTTTAGTGCCAAGCCCTGTGGCGGGCTGCCTGTCTGTTTAAAGGTTAGGTTGGGGTTAGAAATGAAAGGATTTTCAAGGAAAAGATGTAAGATATCCAAGAGGGTGACTATGGAGGGCGGGGTATCATTTTCAGTTTTAGGACGGACAAAGGCATCAAACCCTGATCAATGAAACACACCGCCATATTACTGAGTGGTCTGAATGTAACTTTAGCTTTTTCCCTTAGACCACCAGGCGGCAACGTCCGGGTCTGAGAGTGAAGCCAATGCTGAAGTGCATTAAACTTGCATTCTTTCTAATAGCCAGCAGGGGGCGACTCCTCTGGTTGTAAAAAGAAGTCTGATTGTATAAAAGTTGATGAGAAAATGACCCTACCTCTCACTTGATTTATTACCTCAGTAAACATTATAAACATGAGTTTATGGTCTCAATCACTAGTTTCAAGTCTTCTTCTTCTTCAACGTGATGTTCATTTGATAAGTTATGGTCCCATTTAGAGTAAAATAGACCTTAAAGCAGGGTATGCTTTAGTGCGTGGCTACCTTATGATTGACAGGTTGCTACCACGGCGTTGTCCAGTCTGAGTTTTGTCTGCGTTCTCGACTTTGAACTTTAACCCTTTGACAGTGTGTTTGCAGTTCATGAAAGTTAATTGTAACGTTTTGGTTGCATGAAAAGTCCTCATTCAGCGTTTGATTGTACTCCAACCTCTCGTGTTGCAAAAAACTAAGATGGTGACGTCCTAAATTCCGAATTCGAGGCTTCAAAACGGCAGTCCACAAACCAATGGGTGACGTCACGGTGACCGCGTCCACTTCTTATATAGTCAACAGTCTATGGTTTAGTATAATGTTTTAAAAGGAGAACAGCTACTTTTTTAAAGTTTTATTTGGCTGTTTTTTGGTTTTGCTAGGAAGTATTTCTTGAGTCATTGGTTTTGAAGAACTACCTCATTAAGTCCCTGCAGATACATTACAGTTATTTGCTGCTGTGAGAGAGTGGAAATCTTACTCATTGCACCATTAAGGTTCATTTGAGTTTTGCATGATGTAAGACTCTTTCAGCGAAAGGAGGTTCAACTGTGTTCAACTTATTTTCAGAAATGTAATAGTTTGGATGCAATATTTTAGGACGCCTATTGTCATCTGTGTGTGTGTGAGTGTGTGTGTGTGTTGTGACACCGCAGAGACACCTGTTCCAGTCTGTAATTCGGCAGTGATGGGGACGGCGGAGGGCTTTGACACGCTCCGTCGACATGACAGCTCAGACAGCATGGATGTTAATCTCTTCTAACTGCTCCCAGCCTAATTAAATCTTCCAGGGCAGCACACATGTGCAGACACATGCACATGCACACAAATACACACATGTGTGTTCTAAATTGGTCCTGGTTGTGTGTAAGTTTTAACGATCTGGTGAATTGGCCCCACAGCAGTTTGTTTGATACTAGTTATATGAAATTCTGTAGGTGAGAGAGAGAATCAGAGTCATGTTTATTGGTCAAGTATGCGCACAAACACTAAGAATTTGTCTCATGTTGCCAGTAGTTCACAATGTTTGTACACGTGATGCTAATTGAGAACCACACATTCAGAACAGCAACAGCATTGCTCTTTTCTTTTGTATCATATAGAAACAAAAATTGCATCACTTTCTGTGGTGCGTGAGAGCTCCCTGTATGCACAGCAGGTCATCTGCATGCATCATGTTCTTCAGATTGGAGTCTGCAGATGCTCATATCAATCCTGTTGCTCTCTGACGGCTACCTGTATTTAATGTACTGCAAAAGGAAAGACCGTATACGTTCTCCAGCTACAGCTCTGGATGACATTTTATTGTAGCTAGATTAGATTTCAATCTTTATTTCAAACATGTAATAATAAAAATCAATAAAAATATAAGAATATTAAATATAATATAATAAAACAAAACAATAATACCCAGCAAACATATACAACAATCTCTCAATAACAACATAATTCAATTTTGCATGTACAAAAAAAGGAGTAGGAAGAAGTTAATACTTCTCAAGTCCTACCTCTTTTTATATATCAGAACAGACCATGTTGTAACCACATTTAAAGTTGTATTTTGGAACGCATTTAATCCAGACTTGATAAAAAAACGAGTGAATCAAAATCAAAGAGACAAAACTTAACATACATGAAAGGGTTTTGCAGATTTTGAAGCATCTGTCAACCAAAGCCACAAAAAAATTTATCTTTGTGCTTGGATTTGTGATAAGAGGTGGTCTTAGCAGATGGAAATGCAAGTACAATTTCATGCAAAAACGAATACCGAAATTGCACTGGTCCTCTTGATACTGGGTAAACACAACAGCAGCATCACTCCAACCAACATTCTATATTTGGGTTCAGAGGAGACGCAAGTGCAAGAAAAAACGACCTTCCACCTGATAAAAATGGCATACGCATAGAATTTGGGCTGTGAAACATTGATTTTCATAAATATGACCCCAAAAGTCACCGAGATACTTCTAGAGTAAACATTCAGTAATGTGTAAGTCAGTGTGTTTGTGTGTGTATGGTTGTATAAAGGGGTGTCACGATTCTCCAAAACCATGATTTGATTTGACTTTCAATCTAAACATGCCATTGTTGGACTGTCAACTGACAACTGTCATTTACACTTTCAGATTCTTCTTTAAAAAGAGAACTGAACTCCCTTTTTATTTGGAAAGTGTTTTAAAAATTAGACAACACTCTCTCCTCTGATCTCTTTTTATCACCGAAGGCGGAGCTTTGGATACAGAGCAGAGAGACGGTACTCGGCGGCCCGCTAGCTTGTTGCTCTCGCTATCAATATCAGCTGCTCCGTTTCAACAATGTTGAGCTGAAAAAACGTGCATGTAGGCTGAAATTCAACAGTGGTGTTGGTCTGTCAGAGGGGGATGCAGTGACTTAACATTAAACCAAGTAAGAATAGAGGAGCTATGAGTAAGGAAACTAACTGACTAACTAAAGTCCGCTACCCGCTAGGCTAATTCATGCAGTGTAAAATGCCGTAGGCATGCAGGAAGTGCCCGGAGTAATTGTTATTTTTGTGCTGGTTTATAGTTATAACCATGAGTGAGATGGCTGTTACATTTCTTGAGTTGAACCGTATTTTTCCTCGGACGCATTCAAGTAATTTAGAAATTTAAATTAATCGGCAATCCTGCTTTTATTTTTGATGATCCAGATCGGATGCTAATTTTGGTCGCTTTCCAATTTAGAATCGCAATCGTGAGGCCCCTAATTGTATAATGCTTAAGCCATGTTCGCACTATGAGCGACAAAAGCAAAACAACGGCCAGCGTGGCCAGTTACATTGTCGACGAGTCGCCGTTGAAGTGTTGTCGTTACATAGCACTGGGAACTGATTTTTTCTAGCCAGTTCCCAGTGCTATTTTTTCTAGATGGAATGGAATATAGTGAAACAAAAACGTCATTGGAGCGCTGAAAAAAGTTGAAACCAGCTCAACTTTATTCGTAGCCTGTCAAGCGACAAGTGTCGGGCGTCAGTTTTTTAGCTTCATGTCTCCAGCTTCAATTGAAAATGACTTGTAGCCTGTTGCTGTGTCGCTCGTAGTGTGAACACAGCATTAGAAGCAGATGAAGCAGAGGAAGTTATACCAATCAACAATTCTAATACTGTAACAGTATAAAGCTGACGAGAAGCTCTTGCAGGAAACGGAGACACTGAATGAACCTGTTACTTCACTAGACAGCAGATACTACTCTAAAGGAATAAAACAGCAGTCTTGTATCTTGACAGCGGTATAAACATCTCCCCATGCTGCTCTGTGCTTGTTACTAAATTATCCAGGGTTTTCCTACCTTGCTTTTAAGCTTCTCAAAGTTCTTCTCGTCTTGTAGGTTAAAGAATGACTTTGTGATCCGATGTTTAGTCACAGGACGACAAGATTCTCTTTTAATCTGTTTAGCTTCAATGAAATCAGAGAACCACAGAGGGAGACTGAGACTTGTACATGCCGTGTTTGCCTGCCTCCCACCTACCAGCCCACCTGTCTGTGTCCCTCCACATCTGTCCACTGAGCCAGTTTATTTTCTTTACCTCTCAGTATCTTTGTGTAATTATCTTCTGTCTCTTTGTGTCTGTGTCCCTGCTGCATGTCTCTACCAGCTGCAGCACCTTTTTCTCTGCTTTACCGTCTCCCCTCCCTCGTATTGCGTATCATTCTGCCTGCGATTCAGCCTTTCTTTTTTCTTCGCCGGGGCCTGTGTCTCTGTCATCTGTCCAGCCTCGGCTTCCTCTGAGTTAAACAGGCCGAACAAATAGATTACAAACAGTGGGCAGAGTGAAGCTAAGGAGGAAGACAATCTGAATTTGTTGTGGATAAAGAATGGGGAAGGAGGCTGTGCAGTCAAAGAAAGCCAGTGGAGTCAGAGTAAGGCTGTATTTGCCTGAGGGGAAAAGGCTGAAAAGTAGCTCTCGCAACAGATGTGCGGGGCAGTAAAGTGTAATTGAAATGCCAGCAGCAATGGTCTTATCTCCCTGCTACAGGAGCCTGCTGCCAGTCTCAACATCAGTTAGATGTCATTTTACCTAAGTCTGAATCAGCTTGCCACAATCCGCAATCCCCATTCCTCTGATGCTAGGCAGGAGAAAAAGGGAGGGGGAGGGAGAGGAGAAAGAAAAGGAGGGAGAGGAGGGCGGGGAGTCTGTAATAGGATTTCAGTAGCACCCAGTTAACTTCCATCACCTGGACTTAGTTGGTAATTTGATATGCCCCATCAATAGGATTCATTTACCTCACCGCAGTATTACCATTGCCATTCATTTGACTTTTTAAAAAGCATATTTATTCATTTCTCTCCCCACATTTTCCCACTGCTCCTGATCCTAATCACGCATGCTGGAGGTGGGTGGGAGGAAGGGCGGTTCCACAATATTTCAGCTCAGAAAGAAAGTCCTCGGTCTAGAGGAGGTGGAAAGCCAGACACCATGGCCGTCCTCTGCGCTCCAGGCAAAGCTTAATGTTTTGGGCCAGGCAGCGTCCCTCTGGGGAGAACCGTAATGTCCTCCCAGATTAGAGGCTGGCACTCCTCGGAGCGGCTGCCTTTTATCGGGAACTTTGTTACTGCAACATGGGATCATCTGCGGGACATTAAAGCTGCCTTATCTCCTCGCTGTAATGTTAATGGGTGGTGATTTTGTGTGTTGTTGGTGTTATCCACGGTGCTAGTGGCAACTTGTACCCCTCTACGAGCTTCTTACGCAGTTTGGGGGGTTTATACGTTACAGCCACTCTCGTCACATGAGAAGGAAATGAGTCAATTAATGGTGTATTAATCATGTATACAATGCAAAAAATACTTTCTGTGCTATGACACTTTGTCAGATTCAGTCTCAAGTTTTTTATTGCTTCACATTTTGCTGGGATCTAACTAATATGACCAAATATAAGAGGTTCCCTGTTGAGTTTTACATTCAATGTTACTCACCTTAAGGTATTCTGTGTATCCCTGAGGCCTGGCAAACTTATTTAAAGGGACAGTGTGTAGCATTTAGGGGGATCTATTGGCAGAAAAGGAATATGATATAAATAAGTATGTTTTCTTTAGTGTATAATCAGCTGAAAATAAGAATCGTTGTGTTTTCGTTACCTTAGAATGAACGGTTTATATCACATATGGAGCGGATCCTCTTCACGGAGTTATAGAGCTATTTTTCTACAGTAGCCCAGAATGGACAAACCAAACACTGGCTCTAGAGAGGGCCATTCGCGTTTTTGCATTTTCACATCGACTAACGTAGTTCTCCTACACGCTTGGCAACACGGGAGAAATTTCAGTTGGTTACAATCTGAAACCTCACCGCTAGATTCCAGATCCCACACACTGCACCTTTAATGCCTTTTCTTCCTCATTTAACATTAGCAAAGCAGAACCTTTGAACATTTAAATATTGCATTGTTTACATAGTTTTGCTAGCTCACAGCCGTCTTTCTCCATTTGCTTTGTTGGCGCATTGCTGCATTTCTATGCACATGACAATCTGATCCATAGTATTTTATTAGTATAATAGTAACACAATTTTTAATTGCGATTAATCGCAAATTAATCACACATTTTTGATCTGTTCAAAATGTACCTTAAAGGGAGATTTATCAAGTATTTAATACTCTTATCAACATGGGAGTGGGCAAATACGCTTGCTTCAGGCAAACACATGTATATATTTATTATTGAAAATCAATTACCAACACAAAACAATGACAAATATTGTCCAGAAACCCTCACAGGTACTGCATTTTGCATTAAAAATATGCTCAAATCATAACATGGCAAACTCAAGCCCAACAGCTGTCAGTGTGTCAGTGTGCTGACTTGATTATGACTTGCCCCAAACTGGTGCAAGTCATAGTCTGTAAAGGGGAGACTTGTGGGTACCCATAGAACCCATTTTCATTCATTTATCTTGAGGTCAGAGGTTAAGGGACCCCTTTGAAAATGGCCATGCCAGGTTTTCCTCCTTGCAGCATTATTGAGCCTCCTTCCTGATGCCAGTATTTTCACTCGTTATCGCGTTAACTTTGCCAGCCCTAGTCCAAACCTGTTTTATTTTTTGTTAGCTTCAATGTATTTTCACTGTCTTTCAGAGAGTCATTTTCAACGTGGTCAACTTCTCCAAGACCAAGAGCCTGTACAGAGATGGCATGTCTCCTGTCGTCAAGTCTACCAGCCGGCCAAAATGGTGAGTGTGCTGTAACAACATGAGCACCAATTCTACACACATTATTTTAAAGGTGTACACTTTGCACTTTAATGTAATTTCATCTGTGAAATACAAGAGAGAATTTAAAGTCTTTCCACATCTTTGAAGAACTTTTCCTCTCACTCCCATTCCCTCAATCTCATTCCCTCACACACACACACACACCCTAAAGACTGATACTTTAGATTTCCAGAGTGGATGCGTCTGGGCGCATTAGCATGTGATCCATTGGTTGCCAGTATGACGGCTGTCTGATGTAATAACGCTTGACTGATGGATGCAGAGATGTGTGTGTGTGAATGAATAGGTGTGGCAGGAGGGAGCGAGGCTGGTGCAGTGGGGTTGGGGCGCGGCGTCTGCCAAGCAGGCTGGTGAATCCAGCGGGGCGAGGAGGGGGAACAGGGTAGCGTGATGAAGTGTTGCCGTCCAAGAGGAGCCCTGACATCTGTCATCAGTTGATGGAGGGCATCCGCAAAAAAGCCAGGCATCTGCCACCCTGAGCCGTCTGCGTCTGCTAGCCCAGCGCCCGCGCCGACCATACCGTAGCACGCCGGTCACAGGCTAATGGGAATAGACAATGGGCACGACACCGTAGACAGGAAAGATGAACTGCTGTCGACGATACAGCACAGCGCAACATGATGCAGCTCGGCTCGGCTGCCTCGCTCTCTCTGTTTTGACGCCATGTGGTGTGGTTGCAACTTTGCACTCAGAGTTTCTCTGTTGTGCTTGTGGAGATTTGGTGCCAGCCACTGCTATTGTCTCATCCTGCCAACCGTATATTTATTGCAGTGAAGCTGGCAAGTGCTCGCTTTAAAATTGGTGTTATTTATCAGAGGAGTGTAGGTACACTGTCAGTGAAGTTCCTGTGTTGACAACGCTACAAAAACAAAGTTATTTACATATTATAACAGTTTCGTGCATTTTGTGTCAGGTAATTATTGTCCCACTTTGGCTCCTCATTTGACATAATCTTGTATGTCTGAGGTGTTGATCTGAGCAGCAGCTTTGTTGGGTCATTTAGGTCCCAACGTTTTTCATAATACACTAATTATGCAACCTTCGCCATGTTTATGTTTCAATAAGTTCTCATAAATAGGTATTTAAGTGACAGACACGGCAGGAGGTAACGTCGCCGAGGCCCGACTCCAATTACCTCCCCGGGCTAATACTGTTTTAACCGCTCCTCCCAGCTTTGTGCCATCCAAGAGGCATCATGTGTCATGCACTTATAGAGCCATTTTCAACTGTCTGGGGCTTCCAGGACCGCAGCTGACATTGTTTGTGTCCCCACAAAGTGGTCAAGATGCTTTTAACACAACCTCCTCTATTTGACTTTCCACACGAGCACAACAAAGCGCAGACAGCTCCTAAAGTAGCAATCTTCTTTTTGACAGTTACAGATATGGAATAAATAAAAAGGCAGAGCGTGGAGAGCTTCGCCTGTCTGATCCAAACTCACACAGGACAGGATAAAGGAGGTGCAGAGAGAGGGAGAGGTGGAAAAAGAGAGGGGGAGAGTTGCAGAGAAACAGACAGAGGTGGAAGAAAAACATAAAGTACAAGAAAGAGAGATTACTGAGACAGGTAGACAGGGAGGAGAGAATGAGAGAGAAAGAGAGAGAGAGAGAGAGAGAGAGAGAGAGAGAGAGTGGGAAAAGATTGCTCCCCCTCCACCCACCACCCCACGTCTGTATTTATCAAAAGAATCGTCAGTATTAGCCCAGGAGTTGAAGCCTTTATCTCCCCGTGCAGGTGCCTCATGTCCTGGGGCCCCAGCATCGTTTGGTGCTGGAGGCTGCAAGGTTTGGCTGGCCTCGGCTTAGCCGGGCGTCTCAGCGAGAGACAACTGGCAGATTACAGTCCTGCAGGACTTTCACTGCTACAGGTGGAAGGATCTATCCTCCATCCCTTATTTCCCTTCATCCCTCACTCCTCCAGCCAGGAGACATCAGAGCTGACAGAGGCCCGCGTTTACCGTATCACCCGGAATTTAAACACAGCTACAGGTTACATGTTTGATAAATAGTGAGTGATGGATGAACTAATTAAAAAGGACTACATTGCTTTTGAAATGTGTGACAGATTAACAACGGATTTTATTCTGTAAACGCACAGAAAAGTTAATCAAACACCAGCAGAATGAATGTTATCCTCTGCCATGTACTGTATAGTATGTTGAGCTTCATATTATATATATATATATTTGCGTGTATTGTGAACGTCATTAAAGGAGTAGCAAAATAATAATATATATTATTTTCTGGGCTCAACAATGAACACCTTTATGTAGCTAAATCTGTGAATTTGAGGAGCTGACGAATAATAGCAATCCTGTTTCATCTCGCAAACATGAGTTGCAAGATTCATTACTCACCGTGAATTCTAAAAATATGAAATCTTTGAAATTGAATTGGCTCTCGTGATCGGTAATTGACTTAACGTTCAAACTGAAAGAATTTCAAGAAATTGAGAAAACGAGTGCGAGTGTTTATGAGACAGAGGAAAGGCAGTAAACCATATTTTCTTGTACTAGTCTGTCGAAGACAACAGCCCCCTCGGTGACACTAGGTGCCAACTACACTCCCTGCGGCCCGCTAGTTGTTAGACTGCTAGAGCAAAGAATTGCCCAGTATCCTTATTTTCCGAGATAAGCTAATTAGAAAGTCAGAGAGCGTGGTGTAATGCAGCTGTTGGAGGCCGGAATGCCGACGGTGGGTGGAGGCAAATGGCCAGGATGGCTGCATGAGACTGACTGCATCAACCAACCAACAGATGCTTCTTAGAGAATCCCGTGTGGAGCGGAGTGGAAGGAGAGGCAACAGTATGACAGCAGAAGATATTTCCCATAAACATTAAGGCCACAATTAACAATTATATCCATCACAAGTTCACAGAGCCCAACGTGACATCTTCAAATGTGTTGCGGGCTTTCATCTTGTCCACGGTCAGGGCAACTGACGAAGTATAAAGAGCGAGAAATTCCACTTAGGGTGGATGGGAAGACAAAAACAGGACTTTCACCCGGGAGACCGCTGATTGTGTCCCGTGTGAAACCAAGTCAAGTTTACTAATTTTACCTTAGTTTTGTTATGTAACTCCCATACTTTACTAATGCCAGTTACATAACAAGCTTACTTATTTTATGTAACAAACATACTTATTTTAACCCAAACCACGATCTTTTCCGAAGCCTAACCAAGTACTTTTGTTGCCTAAATTAAAACAAGTAGTTTGTAAAAAGTCAACAACGTCAACATGTGTCGGAAGTTTATTTTGAAAAAAGAGACTATTTATGTAAGAAGTGGAAACTGTACGTTTCCTGTCAACACAGAAGTTTATATTGAAAAGACACTACGCATGTAACAAGTGGAAACTGTACGTTTCCTGTGTACACAGAAGTTTATTTTGAAAAGACACTATAACGCATGTAACGAGCGGAAACTGTGCGTTTCCTGTGAACACGTAAGTTTATTTTGAAAACACACTACGCATGTAACCAGTAGAAACTGTGCATTTCCTGTGAACACGGAAGTTTATTTTGAAAAGACACCATGCATTTAACGAGTGGAAACTGTACGTTTCCCTAGAACACGGAAGTTTATTTTGAAAAGACACTACGCATGTAACCAGTAGAAACTGTGCATTTCCTGTGAACACGGAAGTTTATTTTGAAAAGACACTATGCATGTAACGAGTGGAAACTGACACACCGTCCCTGACGCTAGAGGGGTACCTAGAGTGTCATAGTTTGAAGCACAGGGCGGTGGGAGTGAGAATGTCTTGGTGTGACATAAAGACCATAATGCAATTAAGTGACTTTACAGTAACATCCTCATTGACATTGTTGCTTTATGTGTACAGCGTGTAAGCTTTATTTAAATAAAAGACGATTCAAACACAACTTACATCTAACATTATTGTTACTTTAACCTCACAAGCTAAAATAAACATTTTTACATAATTTCTAGCCCATTAGATCAGTGATGTATAACATCTTGGAAATGTCCTGATGTGCAGTGTCTCTTTTAATTAACTATCCACTTCTTCGTCAGTCAGTAGGTGTGTGGATAAAAATAGCTACACCTCTAACTGAGCTAACAGATGAACAGTCAGAGTTGGAGGAAATGGGTTTGCCAAACATTGCGTCTAAAGTTAGAACCAGCCAACCTTGATCACGGGTAAATGCTTTTTCCTCCTTTATTATGGGAGGCAACAAAACAACAGGAGGAGTGCTTTTCAAGCAGTTGTGCGCAGCTCCAAGTCAGTTAGTCAGACAAAGAGTCAGACAGTCAGACACACAGTCAGACAGACAGACAGACAGACAGTCAGTCAGTCAGGGCAATTTTGCTTCTCTACCAAAATCCTTCCTGTAAGCGTGTGATGCAACACCATAGTGAAATTCTATTTGGAGATGTCTGCCTCTCCATCGTGGTGCGTGTTAGCAGTAATTGTTCTGTCAATCAACACAGCTCCGGCCTGCCTGCATCCCCTGCCACTTGTTAAGCCCTGGCAGAGGGCGAAGGGTGAGGAGAGGTGAGGCAGGGTGAGGGAAAGAGAAAGGATACCACCACTGCTCTCTATGTCTCTCCTTGCTCACCTTTGTCTGTCTTTACAGGGTTTTTTTTCCTGAAAACTCACTTCCTCTCCTGTTTGTACTCTCACCTCTTTTCTTATTTCCCCAGTTTTTTATATGTTGCTTGTTTTGGTTCCGCTGGTTTTACTTCTTTCTCTATATTGTGCCCTGCTATCCTGGTGTTTCGTTCTTTGTCCATTTATTCAGTGTTATACCGTAATGTTTGGTTTTCCCATATGTTATCAGACCTTCAGCTCCAGTTAAATGTGTTACTGGACTCAAGGCAGAGACTAAATTACTCCTAAATTTCAATTATGTCATATTAACACATCACAAAGTCTCAGGCTCCCATTTCACTGATACACACCTTTGTGTATTTGTTGTATTTATATCATAAAGTGATTCTGAAACATTTAACCTTTTAAGTCCTAGCCCTATCCCTCGGAAATAACACCGAAACATACCCAAAGTGAATCATGAATAGCTCCTCAACCAAAAGGCTTACATGTTTATATCTGGTCTCCTTAGAAAGGTAAGAAGCTAAGGAATTTGAATTCATTGTAAGTAAAGTAAACACTTTTACCATTCCTTAAAAAATGGAGATGCAATAAAGGTGTCAGTGTGACTGTAAGATGTGAAGTTTGACGATTTTGTTTCCCTGTTCACAGCGGGCCTATGTTTCAAGTTGAGGTGCGTTTTTAGTACATTAGAAAGCTCAGAATTTTTTAGTTTCCAGGGATACCAAGCATGCTATTTTAGGCTGACAAGAAAATGTTCCCGGATCTTTTGAACACAACTTGCTTGTATCTTTACGAAACTTATATTTATACGACTTTATTGTTAAAGTATTTTTCATAATAAGACATAGTTTGGACAACATCCAGGTTTACGGATTCTGAAGGCTGAAGACCTCATGTATAACATACGTATCTTCTATAAATAGATCATCTTAAATTGCGACTTTTTGTAACTACGCCACAGGGATCGACCGGTACCGGGTCCGTCGGGCTTTGCAAGCACAACAGAAATGACAGAAAGAGACCAAAACAATGCTGCAGCACAAGACCCAAAGATCCTCTACACATACTGTTGGTCCTGCAGAATGAAGGAAGTTGCACATGCGTCTTATAAAGAAACCTCTCATCCTGCACCACACACACACACCCCCCATCCTCTAACCTCCGTACTGCTGAGCCGTGCCTCCGAGTGTGTGACAGTAGTGAGGGAAACGGTCTCTCTCTTGAGGACAGAGTGTCAGGCAGCAAATTGAAGAAGGACAGACTGTAAAGGTTGTGTGAGAACCACAGCAGACCTCTCTGACTCCTCCCTACGTTCAGCGAGTCCGCGCTGTCCTCTTCCCTCTCTCTTCCCGCCGCTGAGCCACTTGCCCAATTAACCATGTGGCATGCCTTTTAATAATAGACCTTTTAATTGTCGACAAATGAAGAGTGATGTAAAATAGCTAATAGCTTGTGCTAATTAATAGGGGAATTGAACGCTTGTTAATTAAGGGCAAACAGGACAAGGACCGGCTCGGGTAATTTGAGCAATAAAACCGAGACTAACGATTCATTTCCAAACAGACTCGCTTCATAAAAACATCAAGCGACCCCTGGTTTGCTGTTTGAGAACACTTGAGGCCCCCATCCTGGCTTTTACTACCACCACCATATCCACTGACCTGAATCACACACACACACACACACAGAAACACGTGCATACTGCCACACTCGTGTAAGTAACGGAGTAAGGAAATGCAAGTAGGAATTAGGGCTGCAGCTAATGATTATTTTAGTAATTGAGTGTTCTACCAATTATTCCATTGATTAATCAAGTAATCGGATAAAAAATACTTTTGCTTTGTTAAGGAGTAATAAATATACGAAAGAGAAAATAAGATGAAAATCCACATTTTATATCTGAAATTGCATACAGTAATATTATTTGTCAAAACTAGGGCTGTCAATCGATTAAACATTTAATCGCGATTAATCGCATGATTGTCCATAATTAATAGCGTTTAATCACACATTATTTATCTGTTCAAAATGTAATTTAAATGGAGATTTGTTAAGTATTTACTACTCTTATCAACATGGGAGATGGCAAATATGCTGCTTTATGCAAATGTATGTACAGTATATAAATTATTTATCATTGGAAATCAATTAACAACACAAAACAATGACAAATATTGTCTAGAAACCCTCACAGGTACTACATTTAGCATAAAAATATGCTCAAATCATAACATGGCAAACTGCAGCCCAACAGGCAACAACAGCTGTCAGTGTGTCAGTGTTCTGACTTGACTATGACATACTCCAAACTGCATTTGATTATCATAAAGTGGGCATGTCTGTAAAGGGGAGACTCGTGGGTACCCATAGAACCCATTTTCATTCACATATCTTGATGTCAGAGGTCAAGGAGGGACCCCTTTGAAAATGCCCATGACAGTTTTTCCTTAGGTTTCCTTAGCCTCCCTCCTGACATCCTACTATGACATGGATTGGTAACAATGGAGTCTTCTTTTCTTTAAGAAGAAAACATATCTATTTTATATTGCTGTGAAAACATCTCCTTCAAATAACTGGATTTATTCAAGTTACTTCGCTGCAATGAATTTACATCGATGATTTTTGGTAACCGAGTTACTTGAGTTTCTTGAAGAATCGTTTCCGCCCTAGTAAGAATATCCTGGTTTAATACTGTACATAACGTCTCCCCACAGATATGATGCAACAAGACAACTCACAACTACAAAGTGTCTTCAGAATGTATAACAAAAGTGATTTGCTACAACAAGAGTCTCAGTGGTATGATACTTATGAGTTGCTTGTTTAGTATTAAAA
The DNA here is from genome assembly GCF_043250625.1 of Sebastes fasciatus. Taxonomy (NCBI): domain Eukaryota; kingdom Metazoa; phylum Chordata; class Actinopteri; order Perciformes; family Sebastidae; genus Sebastes; species Sebastes fasciatus. The sequence goes on from NC_133799.1 coordinate 17,519,734, forward strand.
CAAGATGTATTGAAATGAATAAATCCCCCATGTTGTTGTTGACGTTGCTATTTAGTACTAGAGCGTCTCACCTGTTTCCCTCTTTGCTCATCTCCCCGTGGTCGTACTTGTTGAGACTCGAGGCTAAAAGAAAGAAATGGATTGTCAGCCGTGGCTTTCCACATTCACCGTCTTCCTTAAGAGACCAGAGTAGCTTCACTGTCTCTTCACATCCATGTTTCTCCATCTCACAGCTTCACTGAGATGTTTTACTGTAACATAATTTTCATTACACCTATACTGTGCCCGCGGCCTGTATCTCTGCGTGTGTTTTAATTTAAAACAGAGACTGTGTTTCCGTGCTGCTTCCTCGCTCTCAACCCCGTTTTGAAGTGGAAACCGTAGCAATCATTCGACAGACCGGCTATGGGTTTCATATAAGATTCTTAGATTAAAAAATTTTTTTATATATGATGTTCCCTCTCCGTCAACATTGTCTGTGCGATAAGGGAGACGGACAAAATCTTTTAATAAAAACCAAGCGCAGGAGAAAGTGAGAGACAGACACACACACCTAATTATCTGTCACCAGTTCGACCGCCGAGAGGAAATGGAGTGATGTATGAATCTGAGTGAATGTTTGGAGGAGGAAAACGAGAATACCTGATGCACTGTCGCTTAGGTAGTGACTAGGCAACTCTGTATAGTCAAAATGTGGAGTGGTGTTCATGTTCCGGGGCAATTACTTCCCTTTCCACCTCACTCCAGTTATCTTTAAAGACTTGAGAGAGCAAAGTGATCACAAAGCTCTGTTTTATTAGATGAAAATGGCACCTCCTTCCAATTTCCACTTCTCTATTCCATCTGGGAGTCTTCTGGGTAGGACAAACCCTGAGAGGAAGAGAGAATGAGGAGCGCCAATCAGAACAATCAACGGCACGTGCTGCTTCCTTGTTCACAGAAACTCATTTGCATGCTGCCAAAGGAAGTGAAAGAGGATTATGTGGGAGAAATAATGGGACAAAATGTAACAAATAGATTAATAATCTTCTAGATGAGGATAAGGGTGTGTGTGTGTGAGTCTGTGTGCAGCAAATGTGCACGTGTTTGTGCAGAGTTCCCTGCAGAGAAAAGGGGTAGGGAGGAGAAAAAAAAGGAGAAAGAGCGAGGGGTATTGCGACAGAGAGGCAACTCGCTCCCGGCTCTCCATTCAACCCACAAATGACTTACCTGGACAGTTTTATGTTTGCCTGGAGGAGAATTAAAAAGGCACTTCATTTCCCCTTTTACAGGCTGGGTACGCATGTCAGTGCGGCCCCCCCTGAAAGCGCTCTAATCTAAATGCTTTTGTCAGGGGAGATTTGGTAGATTGCAGCAGGCAGAGGTACAAATTGGTTGTGTCATCTTATAATGAACTAGGTGAGGCGTTGCAGTTTTTCTGCAGCCAGCAGTCCCCTGATTACTGTACTGTAAGTCAGCGCCTGCTTTTAGTGTTGCAGGCGGAGGACCTCACCTTCACCCCTCTTTGTTCAGATCTCGTGAACATTGCAAAATGTTTTGTCGTTGTAAGCCCAGTGTGACACGAGAGAAAATTCTTCCTAAAGTATTTTTATACACACAGGCTCCTTGCCCCGTGCTGGATTTACATTGCATATATAGCAGCAGAGCCTGCGGGATGTGCAGAATACTGTGAGGGGGTTTTAGGTGTTGATGCTTGTCTATAGCCCGTTTGGAGCTTATTGGGTTTGCTCAGCACGATGGCGAGTTGACCCCCTGACACCAACTAAAGGATTATGGGTATCTCAGCAATTCCACAAAGCCACGCTGTCAGGTGTTTACGGGACATATTAGGACACTCTGTAGGACTGGTTGATATCTGCATTCTGCCCAGTGGGCAATCTCCTGGTCTGAGAAGTGAAGCCAATGCAGAGGTGCCTTAAACTTGCATTCTTTCTAATAGCCAGCAGGGGGCGACTCCTCTGGCTGCAAAGTCAGATTGTATAGACGTCTATGAGAAAATGAGCCTATTTCTCACTTGATTTATTACAACAGTAAACATTGTAAACATGAGTTTATGGTCTCAATCGCTGGTTTTTAAAGTCTTCTCCAATACAGCATGATGTTCATTTAGTAAATTATGGTCCTGTTTAAAGTCAAATACACCATAAAGCAGGGTATGCTTTAGGGCGTGGCTACTGTGTGATTGACAGGTCGTTAACACGGCGTTGTCCGGTCTGGGAGTTGTCTCTGACTTAATCCTACAACTTTAACCCTGTCACAGTGTGTCTTCAGTTCATTACAGTTAATTGTATCATTTTGGTGATGGCGACGGCCAAAATGACGAACTTGAGTCTTCAGAATGGCAGTCCATAAACCAATGGGTGACGTCACGGTGACTACGTCTATCTCTTTTATACAGTCTATGATTCTGCCCAATACATGAGTCTATATGTGTGTGTGTCACACACCTTGATGAGTTCAGATGGTCAGCTAAGTCACCAGTGGTGTGGTGCAGGTTCCAGTTCCACAGATGCTTCAGCATATCTGCAGCTGTCGGGCCCACAAACTGTTCTCCTCTCTGAAAACGGATCCTTGAAGAAATCCTTCTCGTCCCCTAATTGTATTCGCCCTTCCTCTCATTCTGCACTCATTGATACAAAAACTCTCTCTGTTTAGATACACGTCAGCATGAGAGTGCAAACACACAACCTCCATGAGCTCTCCACAGTCCTTTTGTCTTAGCTAGCTGATATTTGAGCATCTGCCTCCGTTATACATTTAAATCTTTGCTTTCACCGTGTGTTTTCTTCATATCAGGACGCTTCCATGGATGTGTTGCTCGTATGATAGTATTGAAATGGGTCTCCTCTCTGTGCTGCTCGAATGCGTCTGGGTGTCAGAGATGTGAGCGGTGAAATGGAGTGTGAAGTTCGGGGATTGGACTGCTCAAAACTCACGCCTTTGATTTAATTACTGCAGCAGAGTTAAAGTTACGAGAGGAGAAGAGAAAGAAGAAAGGTTGAAATATGACAAGTTGATGAGTTATTTACTCTACCATGCTAAGCTAGTCAATTATCCACTATATATACAATCTACCAGGGGGACACAGTTATGCATTGGCGCTTATTGCATCAACGCTTGCAGAAAATCTAGTGTTTGATTATTGTATTTCCAATATTTTTACATAGCTCCAACTGCCATCTGATCATTTGGGCTTACTTTTGTGATCAGAGAAATCACCTCTAAGTGAAAAGCAAGTATCTTCCTAAGTAATTAGCAATGGTTATACTATATTCCCACCAAAATTCATTCGCATATGCAGGTTTTTTTAAACACAAGAAACCTGCTTAAAATAGGCGATAGACTCCTTTCTCATCGCCAGTAGACGAGTGTGCTTTTCTGATTATTTTTTTTCTGGTTTGTCACGACCAATGTCACAAACGAGCTGGCCAGCACCAGAAGCACGGTTAGTAAACAGTGAAAATGTTACGGTGGTTACTTCTTCTTTTTTTTATATATATGTTAGTTATACAGCCTCTCTTTCAAACACTCAAACCAGAGTTGGTGATTGTTGGAATAGTGGAAAGACTAACAAAGATGGATTTGATGAGTTTTATTTTGTTTCTGTCAAATTAGAATAAAGTGTGTTTTTCGAGAATCAGCGAGGTAAAATGACTGTTTTGTGACTGGAGTCTGGTGGCTTTGAGGAGAGCATATTAATTGTATGCATTTTACGTTAAAAAATTATGATAATTGTGCAAATCCCAGCTGATTTTATTTATTATTAAATCACTTCAGCGTACGTCACATAGCATCGCACCGGAAAAGTCACAAAAATTAGCATGTGTTCACCTGCGTGTCATGTTTCCATCACTGCCAATCAGAGCTGGAACCAATAAATACTGCAGTCATTTGTCCTGGGAATGAATGGCATTTATAACCTTCCTCACTAAAAGCCAGATGTTAGTGGGTGTTTTTTGTCCAGTGGGGTATACAGTATATATACTGTATATATCTTATAGCATTCAACCAGCTGTAGCCCTTCTGTTGTTAGACTGGCTTGCTGTGGCGATGCTTAAAGTTGTTTCCCAATGATTTAAATCATCTGAGAGAGCCCACAGTTGAATCTTCTGTCTCTCAGTCCATTCGGTAAATGGCTCCCTGCATCACTGTCCACCACACAATACAGGATAAAAGCTTAAGCTGACAGCACAAACAGCAGTGCACCGGCTAAGCTATTGTTTTCCTATAAAGAGAGAGCGATGCCACCCAGCCATGCGGTGTGTGTGTGTGTGTTTGTGTGTTTTTGCCTGGGTGGCCCCGGGTGTGTGCATGACATGTGCACATGGCTTCCACTGCGAACGTGTGCATCTGTTTGTACTCGCTTGTGTTTGTGTTTGTCAGCATGTTTGTTGACGACACTGTAGGACATCAGGGTGGGATCGCTCTGAATGTGAGGAAACGGCTCATCTGAATATAGATGGGTCCCATCTGGAGGCGGTTGGCTTTGGCCCTTCATAATTTTGTAAGCAGCTAAGCATCTGGGGCCCGCTAATGAAACTAAAGGCACAGGAAAAGGACCCTGGGCTACCGCAGGCTGACTGTAGCTGTCGGGAACGGAGGGGGGGAGGGGGAGGGATGGGGACGGGGAAGAGTGGAAGAATGGATGGAGGGAGACTCGGGCCAGGAGGAAAGAGTGTGCTGAGAATATCAGAGGTCTTAAAGAGACCTAGATGGCTCCTTTGAGAGAACAGGCAAGAAAGCCAAGTAGGCCATTAGAAGACCGAGCCATAAAATGAAGACAGTGGTGTCTTTATTGTGGCCCATTAACTCGGATGGTCATGCAGAGATAGCTGCACTATGTGCCACTGTAATGAGCAATATAACGATGCCACAGCATAGAATGATGCACTGTTAAAAAAAAAAACCCGCTCTGGTTAAGTAGAATTATGTTAACTACTAGCATCACATTTTGAGAGCAGACCCTAATGCTGTCGCTTACCGAAATTTTGTGCCTGGCCTACAAGTGAATCCCAGCAGGAAGTTTTCTCGTCTGTCACTTTTCATCTTTTCTTGTCATCTGCATGAATGAAAATAGAAGAAAATGGAAAAAAAATCTTTTAAAAAAAGTGAATGAAGGAAACGGTTTAGTGTGCATGCTCTGTTTCCTGGCACTATCCCTGTATACCCTGAACTGAAGTGCGTTTTCACCACCGTTTGCTTCACATCCTCTTGCCTTCCCTCCAATAATGTATATGACCCTGAGCAACTCTGCTGCCCAGAGTGGCTACTGCTTGTGCTTTGCTTAGGGAATGGAAAGCCATAGGCCCTTTTTCTTAAACTTTATTATTATAGCCCCGTTATTCCTCCCTCAGCCTGATTTCCCAGTGGAAATGAAATGAAAAAGCAATTGGTTCTCCTTTTTATTACTGTCATCTTTGTTTTCTGTCCCGGAGAGTAAGATTGCCTGATCTCAGAGAGTTGCACTTTTACCCCCCATCTGAAGTCACAGGGAAGAAAAACAATAACAGGGAAAATAACAATCAGCATCATAAAAAAATGACCTGTCAAAATGAGCGTGTCTGCAACTGGAGGGCCGCCAGCACGCCGACACCCACCAGTTGTTTATGACGGGGATGAGTCAGTCGGAGTCTGGCGGTGGCCTTCGCGTTCTGCCAACTCCCACAGTCCAGGAAAAGATGTTTTAGAGGAGATTAGGATCACAGACAGTGGGGGGAAGAGGGATGTGGAGGGGAGGAGGCAGAGGTGGAAGAAGGGTGGAAGGTGGGAAAGACGAATAGAGGGGAGGAGATGGCGGCAAAAAAGTGGGGGTTAAAGGATAGAGGAGGAGGTGGAGGAGAGGAAGAAGGAGGAGGACTCCCTTGAGGTCCCTACTAACCCTGCGGAGACATGCTGACGGGGGATCAGACTCCTCATGCACGGCGCCTCAAATCATTTATTCATCGGCTTCATTAAGAGAGAATTACAAGGCTGCTTAAGGACCCCCAGGTCACTCACTGTTCTCCGTCATCACTATTCTTAATGAAAGCCTCCAGTGTGTCCTAACTGTCAGCTGTTTATGGGCGGTAATGTTGTGGATTTTTGAGGAACAATTACTGTCATTTAAAGGACAACTATGCAGTGTTTATTTTAACTCAGTCACATTAAGTTGTGGTGTCATTTTACAGTATATATCAGCGCAGCAGCCGATGTATACAGTACCGCTAATCAAATGTAATGTCACAGACTGATTTATGCTAATTCTTTTGATTTTTAAATGGCAGACAGTAACCTTCATTAACAGCCAGCATCGGTCTCCGCAGTATCTCCTGCCTATCTCATCTAACTTCAGCCAGCAGACAGTACAACACAACAGTGATTGTCCTCTGGACCTTCACACGTGTAATTATAACCGAGGAAGATAATTAAGGAGGCGGAGAGGAAGACAGATCTTGTCATTTAGCGAACAATGCCGTCCAATCTGCTCATGTGTATTCTACTTCCTGAATCATCAGCTGACATGTCGGCGCAATCAGCCAGAAAGCTCCTCACTCGGTTTGAAAGCCATGAATGTCAACACACAAAACCGCTAATCTCGTTAAGATCCACGAGGCTAATGACATCTGAATATGCATGGAGCAAAGAGTAGGAGTCATGTTGCCGTTATCTCTCATAAATCTCACCTCCTGGTCAGTCTGTCAAAGAGCAGCAATAGTTTGCGATGATGATAATATAATATATGATATAACAAACTAGACTTTTTCTGGTATACGTGTTTTGTATTTCATAAGGATCTCAATGTAGAGTTAGTTTATTATGTGGTTGAAACAATAAGTAGTGATATGAGTTGTGGAGTGATGATGTTTAGCAGGTATGTTTACCATGTTCACCATCTTAGTTTAGCCTGTTCGCATGCCATCAGTTGCTGATTAGCACTAAACCAAAGTACAGCTGAGGCTGAAGGGAATGTCATCAGTTTTACAGGGATTTGGTCATAAACCAAAATGTTAGACAAATTAGATGACGGCGCTAGATGAAAAGTTAAGGGGGTCACCAAAGTTATTACACTTCACCCTGAGGGGAACATGAATGTCTGCACCAAATGTCATGGCAATCTATCTAACACTTGTTGAGACATTTCACTCAAAGCCACGCATTTCAACCTCATGGTGGCGCTAGAGGCAAAGTCAGGGGATCGCCAAAGTGAATAGGATTCATCAGCTAGGAATTACGAATGCCTGTATGAAATTCATCCAATAGTTGTTGAGATATTTCAGTCCAAGTGGTGGCTGATCCACAGACATAAGCGTTTCTAGAGCAATCTCATTAGCATTAGTATTATTGTTCAATAATTCAATGTATTTTCTAAGGTGTTGTCAGTTGGTGATCTTTTGAATGCTTGCCTTTCCTTGAGTGGAAACTAAAACTAAACTAAATATGACTTGAAGGAAGAAGCAGTAATCTCTGGACTGTGTGTGCCAGAAGCACACTAGTAGGCTCGTAGTAGAGAAAGAGATACAGAGATTGAGAGTCTATAGAGTCGAGGCATAGGGACCCAGTGATGCATTCTGTTCAGTCGGCTGTAAAAATGAATGAATATATAAATAGAAATGTTTTTTGATGCATTCAGGGGGCAGGTCAGGGTTTGAATTTGTTATGATTTTTTTTGATGTGGGACTTGGATTTAAATATTGAAAGGCACATACAAATGATCCCACACACACTCAATGGCTACTCTTCAGGGAATTAGAACTAAAGTCTCCGTCTCTCCTTAAGGACATGTGATGTCACATCCCCAGGTCTCCCTGTGCTCTGATAATGGACTGGAGGCCAGTGTTAAAGTGGAGTTGATTTACATTAAATCAGCACCTTGAATATCTATATATACAGTATATCCGCTATGTTTGCCACAACAGTAGATTTATATATTGACTATATTTATGTTTGTCAATGTCAGTCCATAATAGAAAAAGCTGCATCTTTTCATGCAGTATCTGTGTGACCCACCTCACTACATAAACATTACAAAACATAACATAAATCCTTCTGCAGTGCATTACAAGTGTGCTGTAATCTACAAAATAAGGTTTTCACAGCAGCTCTAATGGCCTTGCCACACAGGGAACGTCACAGCAACAACGGAAAGTGAAAATGTTTCAAAATAAAAGCCCTCCAGCGTTTTTTTTTGTGGACAGAATTCCTTAATTTGTCAACACAAGGCTTTTATTTTGAAATATTTAAAGGACAGTGTTGTAGAAACTGCAGTGACTTGCAGAGCTCCATGAATGATTAAAGAACGGTGTTATAATTGTGGATTATCACTATTATTTACAAATGAGCACACATTCTGTCTAAAATGAATATAAACGACATTTATAGTTAAATGAAATTGCCATTATGAAAGGCAAACTCTATGTAGAAAGAAAGGGCTGACAGCAGCAGCGCTGCAGCAGAAACGCTGCCAATGTGGATGCCACACGCTTGAGACACACAGCAGTTCAACAAGGTAGCCGCAAAGCGCTTCTGATGTGCCCAGTCTGTCCCGGGTGTCAGATAGGGCACTTCCTGAATGCCTATAGCATTTTACACTACATGAGTTAGCCTAGCGGCTAGCAGACTTTTCCTGCAGGCACATTTTTTCAGCCCAACATTGTTGAAACAGAGCAGCTGATATTGGTAACGAGTAAGTGCCGTCTCTCAAAACTCGGTGAAACACAGAGATCAGAGGAGGGGAGAGAAACCAGCGTGACAGTAAATGACAGCAAAACGCAGTAAAGACTCACTGAGCTGAAACGAAACCAAACTCCTGATTATGTTCCGTCACTGCATCGATGTAGAATTGTCTGAATCGCGATGCATCGTAGAATCGAGAAATTTCCACACCTCTAGTGAGTATGTGCATGTGCACAGGTATGGGCCAAACATATGTCGAAATAACTATATGTTTGTATGCCAGCATACATTCACACTTTGCTGTGAATGTGTGTGTTTTTGTTTGTACGGAGTGGGTCTTCACTCAGTCTGGCACCCTCCCAGCTCCCCTGGCCAGACCAGCAGCTGGCAGACAGAGATTGCCCACTCATCAAGCCACTTTATCACCGGGCCCACAGAGTTCAAGGGGGCTGTCAAAGACCAAGCTGAGGAGCCTCCTCACTCCTTTAATACCAGCAGCACACTCTTACACCACTGGTGTCGAGTGGCCAAAACTTGGCCAGTGAGCCCTTGAAAAGAGTGTGTTGTGTGAGTGAAGTACCACAGATAGTTTGACAAAGGCTTAAATAAAGAACGAGAGCTAATGTGTTTGGCAGTAGGCGCTCCGCTCTATATTTTTCAGTGCATTTGGGATTCCTTGGCTGGGCAAGGTGCCCCCTTCTAGTCGAAAAATACAGTGTTTGGAATTTTGCTGCTGACAGACACAAACACAGCAAATTCAGACTTTCTTGCCAAGAGCAGCCTTCAATCCTCACTAAATTATTAACCAACAGAAAACACTGGCTGTCACCTTGTTTTAGTGGTGGGTGTTTTGAGATGCTCCGGCAGTCTGGTTTTGATTCATAAGATTTGGATTGCTTTTTTTTTTTTTTTTACTTCGACATTGAACAAGCAGTTAGAGTGTGAGTTAATGCCCTGCTCAAGAACACTGACATTACAGATAGCTCTTGATGGGCACAGTATAGCATGGGGGCTCTACTTGTGACCTTAAAGTTTCACTGTGGGGTCTCGATAACTTTGCACTGAGCTTTAAAAGTGCTAAATGTGACACTGGGGGCATTTCTATTGCCCCCTCTCTCAACATGGCGACGGCTGAGCTGGCAGTTCGCAGCTAATGGTGGTAACAGCGCTAACAATACAAAATACAGCAACAGTGCTGACAGAGCTAACAGTGTTTACTAAGGATCTCACGATACCAGAAATTTAGTAGTCGATACTAATACCAGTGAAACTCCACAATTCTCGATACCAATTTGATACCGCGGTAAAAAACTAAAGTAAAATAATAAATCCCATGTACTTCAACATACACTCAACACACATTTCCGTTTACATACTTTTTTCTGTTCGGAAGTTAAAGAGGTCATAATTCCCTCTCTATTATCCATTTTGTATTGCTGTGAAAACATCTCCTTCAAACAACTGGATTTTTTCTCGCCAAAAACTACATTTTACAAGATGACATTTGAACACATCATGATAACGTTAGAATGTACCTTTGTCCAATACTCATTTTAATTGAAAAGAGCCTGAACGCATCATAATGTAAAGGGAGGACTGCACTGCTTACTGGCTGTTAACAGCAAACATTAACTAGCTTTTGTTTTGCTGATTTAAACACAAATTTGTTGTTCACATTGTAGCATTATCAAGAAAAAAATAGGGTGCGTTGATAGTGAGTTTACTGCGTCCCAAACACATTTTCTTTCATCCCCAGGGCCACAGGATTGCGTTAGTCTCGAGCCCTGACGGTAGAAAAACAAGTACCGTCACGTTTTCAGAATTTTTGCATCGACTTGGTACCGAAGTATCGGTACTCGTGACATCCCGAGTGTTTACTTGAGGAGGAATCAGAGTGTGGGTGCTACGCTTCTGTAACGACGAGTTATCAGCTGTAACCACCATATGAGAGCAGTGCAGAGCGGCGGCGGTGACCTAGTCAGTGGGGCACGCTCACATGCACTAACATGCACAACAAGGCACGCGCAACCGGACTGATGTCAACAATGGGCCGAGAAGCTCGGATTACAACACACACAGAGGGAGATCGGCTTCACACTCCGCTCAGGTAGACATTAATCCTCTATATCTTTACATAGCAAATAGTTGTTTGCTGCTATATTAATGCTCTGAATATCGTATAGAGCACCTTTAAGCATGCAATTCTTCACACCTCTACACAGCGAATAAGTCACCCCAAAATAGTTTTCACTCTGGTCCTAGTAGTGTCCATCCCTGATCTCCTTTCTCTGTCTCGCCCTCCCTAACACACTCCCTCCCTCCTTTGTCCTACTTAGCCAGTTACTGCAAAATCACTTATCTTCACCTTGCTTCCTCTGTCTCCTGCTAATACACATTAGCAGCCAGCAGCCATATGTAATAGGGCTGTGCGTGCCCCTGCTGGTGTAATGGCTTCTCTGACACTTCTCCCATTAAATTTGGTCAGGCAGCGCTGCACAGGAACCCTCAGCACACTCAAAAATATTGTTATATAACTACCATAAACAAGCCGGCCACTGTCAGCGACTATGGGAATAGCTGCTAGACTATTTTTGGTTTTCTTTTAGTTTGTTGCACTTTTCCTTTTTCCTGATGTTTGTTTCTTACACGTTTTCTCCTCTCCTCTCTCAGACTTCCTCGCCTTGGGCTATAAACCTTTTTACCGCCATAATAAGGGACGCTATAGCTACATTATGAAGCTCATCAGATTACAATGTGACTAAGTGGACATGTCTGCTATATCTAATGGGCCTGTTTGTAATCTTCCATATCTCTACAGTGCCACATACAGTAACCAGATAGCATCGGCTGCTCCTTCCTCTGTGTGTGGTGAAACCCAGGCCCAAGTCCCAGATAACGTGATCATCGGCGGCATCCTTAACTGTTACTGTGACAAACGAGAGCTCTGATCCCGCCCGATAAGCGACGTATTCATTTGTTTAATTAAAACAGCTTGTCTCATCGTGGCGAGGGGTCATTTTAGAGAATGTTAGAATTAAAGCAGGTAATTAAGTAAAGCTCCAGATAAGAAACCCCACAGAGGTTGCTGCTTCTGCCAGTAGGGAAGGCAAACTTAATCTATCCCCTCTGCAATCCCACAAGGTCGTTCACTTTATTAAAGTCTGATGCCACTACCGCTACCCACCAGCCTAACATGATGAAATGTTTTATGTACTTGTTGGGAAGGAGGGAAAAAAGAGGGAGTAAGAAGGGAGGGAAACGGAGGGTGACTAGAGCACAGGGTAAAAGTCTATAATACTACTACTACACAAAATAAGGCAATTAAAGAGTGCTTGTTATCTTGTCTATGAGAACAGGAGAAGAACTTGTACAGCAACGAGCACCTTGACAAAGATATTTGTTTGGCCAATGGAGTGTGGCGTTAATTATCACAAGCTGATTAAAGGCACCGAGCGGGAATGGATGTCGTTTGTCTTGCCAGGCTTAGACTACGGCAGCCAGCCAGGGTCATTATTTTAAGGGCCTTTCTGGGCTATTTTTAGAACCAGCACTGGTTTCCCAAATGTTTCTCAGCATACAGGTTTGCTTTTTTTTTTACAGTCAGTCAGTAGCACATTGGAATATCATGAGAAAAGCAGTCAGATGTCACAGTGACTTCTTTTACATGCACAAAATATTCAGTTTGTTGCCCTTACTCCCAAAAAAGACAATATTCCTACTAAGCTATTTACCTGGCTAATGAAAATTAATATTCCACTAATATTCCTGTTTACATGCAACCGTGCATACTCCGATTAACGTAACTGGGTGCAAACTTGTTCGGCCGTGCAAACACAGCCTACCTCTTTAATTCCGTCAACCACCTTGTTGAAAAGGTCGGTGTTGCCATATTTGCGCATATCCAAAAACCTGTTGATATCCAAGTCTTTAATGATGTTTAAAAGTAGGTGTGTTTCTCCTTCCAACCAGAAATGTGGGCTTTTCTTTTGGGCATGCATCTCTGCAAATTGTCGGCTAGTTGGCCGCAAACAGGCAAGAGGCCGTGTGTTGCAAACTGCCGTAAAAAACAATTCAGACGCATATTCTGAATGCGCTGTATGCATGTCTAAAGAATGCTCCTAAAACCCAAATAATATTGGCATATCCAACATGTCTTAATTGGAAAATGCTCCATTTGGAATAAGGCCTAATTTGGAATATCCAAACGGAATATGTTGTTTACATATATTGTCCTATTCAGCATAGGGCTGGGCGAAATGGTGAAAATATAATATAATATTTTTGACCAAATACCATCAATATCAGTGATATGGATATAATGATTAAGTGGGTAAAGGCAAATAATAGAGCAGCTAGAACAGTCTGGTAAATTCAGAAAATAACATCACTTTACTGTAAAACCAGGAATAGACAACACTTATACCATATTAGGATATCCAAAATCTAAGACAATATCTAGTCTCATGTCACATCACAGCATGTTTTTGAGAGTTCAATAGTACATAGTACTATAGTTGTAAAATGAAAACAGTGAAGTAAATATTTCCTCCTGAAATGTAGTAGAGCAGTATAAAGTAGCATGGAATAGAGATACTCCAGTAAAGTACAAGTACCTTGAAATTGCACTTATGTGCAATACTTGAGTAAATGTACTTAGTTACTTTCCACCACTGTGTCTGTGTGTGTTTGCTTGCTTGCATGCGTGTGTGTGTTTGGAGGGTTGTGTAATCTAAAAGAGTGGGAGAAAAGACCGGGAAATTCTGCTTTGTTAAGTCGTTCATATTTAATCTCTGCTCTGTATTTGTCAGGTCTACTAGTCTGCTATGCGTCCTTCTCTTGTTCTTTCTCTCTCCTACTCACACATGAACGCGCAACTCCCCCGCACACACACACACACACACACACACACTCACACATGCAGACACAAATCCAACCTTCTGCACAAGCCCTCTCAAGGCCAGGAAAACATATATGCCCATTTTCCTATTTGATTGGGTGTCAGCGTGGGGAGGAAGGGGGACAGGTGTGATGCATAAAATGACCCTGCAACTCCATCACACGCACGACAGCTTTATGGTGAGGAGGTGTTTCAATCACGCAACTGCCCTGGAAGGCATCAATCAATACGCACATGCAGACACACGCACACACTCACGCACACACACATACTACAAACACACCAGTACATGTTAACACATTCACATCATGATGGCAGGGAAAGGGCATCAGAGCAGGTGTATTATAAGTTCAAACTTTGCCGCAGGCACAAAATACTAAACTTTAACTCAGATATAGGATATTATTTTTACTTTTTACTTGATTAATTATTGGACGGACTCCTGGGGCTTCAAATATTCATGATGCTACATGGAAAATTGGATTTGCTAAGGACACATACAAAATATTGTAAAAAAAAAAATGTTAAAAATGTTTTGCAGATTTCATATATCAGCCATCTACCCTACCTCACTCTCACTATCATCTCAAACCAAAATGTGATCAATGCAATGTGTAAATAATATTATATAACTAGTATATCAAATTCCTAAACCAGCTTCACATTCCAAAGATTTCTGAGGAAAGTATGACCACCCTGGACAAACAACTAAGCTATAGGTACATTGAAGGCTGGAATAACAGCCAACATATTGACTTATATAAACACTATAAAGATACACTGATAACTCCTCTTTATGATATTTGTTTGGAATTTTACATTAATCGGTCATCCGTCCGTTTCAATGACAGACGCTTTGTTTATCCTGCTTCTAAAACCAGATAAAAGAAATATTAAATGTGAGAATATGCGTCCTATAAGTCTAATAAATACGGATAAAAAAAATCCTCAAAGTCCTGACAAAGAGCCTAAAGGTTGTATTTTCAGGTATAGTGGGGTGATCAAAATGGGTTTATAAAGGGAAGACAACGGTTTCATAATGTAAAACGTATTCTCAACATCCAACATTCAGATTTTTTGTAGCCAGCGCATTAATTTAGAACGGGGAACAGACAGTTTAACTGGAACTACTTAGTAGGTGTACATTATCAGGAATTAATGGACACCCTGCGGCCAATCAGAATAGATTATTCACCCAGACCATGGTATAATGCGTAATAATGCTGACATTTGTAAAGACATTGTTAAAGAAAATAGCTCGTATATAATTAGCCTGTCTTTAACCCTGTACTGTAATTAGTAGCCTAATACATTCCTTTGTGCCTGGAAGGCTTTTTAGTAAAACTTTTTTTTAAGTTAAGAGCATATTATATGCACAGGACTGTTTCTCCACAGCTCTTGTGCTGGAGAAAGGCTGCTTGTTTAGATCACACTCATCCGCTGCCGGGAACAGTTTATTCTCTGGTCATCTTTTTTTTGCTGCGTAGATGTATAAATGCCATGTCCAGCTGTCCAAGGTTTCATATTATTCCTACTAATGTTACTGTGTCTCTTTGGATGGATTTGCCAACTTTCTATTCACTTTGAACTAGTTTATCATAGAAAATCCATAAGAACAACAACGATGATCAAAGTGATGAGGATTTGAAGTCAAATTAGACCAGACGCGAACAAAAACACAGTTAACAACATCACTGAGTTAGAAGTGTTAGGGCAGGAACTTAACTCACTGTGGAGAACAGCGGTGGGACTATTAATAGCCTGCATGTCTCAAATCAGAATCAACTTTATTGGCCAAGTTTATGTACACATAAAAGAAATTTTGCTCTCAATGTACATACACAGAAAAAGCGGAAATATCTCTTTTTCAGCCCAAACATTCCTATACTCAGTCTCTCGGGATATAAATGGATATATGTGCAGCATTTGGAACAGCACTGTGGTCCAGTGAGTAAGGAGACCTTCAGCTGGGAAGCTTAGACCCCCCCCCCCCCCTTCTGTTATCAGGTGTTCACTTTGCTGTATTGTCCTTGAGCAAGACCATGAATCCCTACCAGCCTCATGGGTGCTCCAATGCAGGTGACCCTGCACTTTCTCCAGGCAAGTCAAAGGGTTTCTTTCACCTTGGGGCATTTTTGCAAAGGAATTAAATGCTCCAACATGCCCATTTGATATATTGTTTGAATAAACCAACTCGGCTGAATTGACCCGAACCCTGCATGTTATAATACTTCTCTTGGAGCGATGTATGTCTGACTAGAGAAAGAGCAGTGATTGCAAAAAAGTCCCAGTAGCCTCAATGTGTGGCTGCAGCATGTGGAGGGACACGCCTATACAGCTTCCTTTCTGCCACTGCAATGAAACACAGAAGTGCAGGGAGAAGCCATTTGTGTGTAAGTGTGAGAGAGAAAGAGATGGAGACAGAAAGAGGGGCGGGGGGGATCGGCTTCATACATGCGTAGGAGTGTGTGTTTGTGTTTGTGTTGCGAGGGGTTAAATGAAAGTCAGTGTGCACACATGGGGCATCATAAGCAGACAATGAAAAATGAGAGTGGAGAAGCTGTACAGCTAGTTTCCCTGTGGGAACAGCTACAAGCAGGCGTACGTACCTTTGGTGATAATCGCTGTGTGTGTGTGTGTGTGTGTGTGTGTGTGTGTGTGTGTGCGTGTGAGTGTATTTCTAGTGTGTAGGTGAGAGAGCAAAATGAAAACTGGGGAACAAACGTAACAAACGCAAGTTTTAACTTACTGTTTGTGTGTGTGTGTGGATGAGGGACTGTATTCACATTAACCCTTTCCATTTCTCAGAGGCATCCATTTGATTAAAGCAAGAACCAATTTCTGAGGAATCTCATCTTCAAAGAGTATCAATTCAGCCTCTGCCCTTGTGCGTTTTTTCAATAAGCCGCCACCTTCAATAGGTTCTATACTGAAATGAACCTTGAACTAATGTTAAACACTAGCTGGTTTAATTTTTTTTTACAGTTGGGATACACCTAAGTGTAGGAGATTTCTATGTATGTTGGTGAACATTTTTTGTATGCAAAACAGTAATTGCCATCCATATTTTGCTTTTATGTTATAATAGGGAATGGCAGTTTTCCAGCCTTGCATAGAATATGACAGTAATGCCGTGTTCACACTAAGCAAACTTTCCCCTTGCGTTACTCATTCAAGTTTGATACCAACAATGTTTCATCAACCATTGCTGAAATAACCGCTGTTGCTGCTTTGTACATGTTGTGGAAGTCCCAGATACGACGGAAAAACCAAACGGCGTTGAGTCTGTGTTCATAACATCATCCAGAGGCGCACTATTCACTGTATCTAGCAAGTTACACATCATCTGAATGAATCTGGTTTACTATAGAGGTATGAAATCAAAATAAACAGATTTTGCTGCGATTTAACTGCAAGAAACAAATCCAAAGGATGCTGAAAGAACTACATAATGATGCCGATTTGTAAAAACTCTGAATTGATGCTTTGTCAGGTTTGACCACAACACAATAAGCAAACAACTTTTAAATAGCTTTTTTCTGAATGGAGTTCAGATTGATCAGGGCTAGACTGCTAGACTATGCTAACATTGTAGCGGCAGATTAACGTCATCTAGGCATAAATATGGCAGCCATGGATAGTCTATAGTTAATACACATAGTTTTTCGTCCGGTACAATTACGAGGTACTATCGTAGAGCTCTGGGCGACCACAGAAGGCTACAATAATGTTTTCCTCCGTGTCTGACTCAAAAACTTCAGTGACGACAAGAGAATCTCAACACTGACGAATTTCTTGCTCCAGTTGAAAAAATTCAACTGCATCAACTGATAATTGCGTCTTTGCATTGACACGCGAAAAGTTTGCTTAGCATTTGGTGTGAACACACCGTAACGCTATAATATGAAGTAGCAAAAGTCAGAATACAACTTTTATTTTACTTCGACCATATCAAGACAATCTAAACCTACCTCTTGCTTGCTTTTTATTTTTCCAATCAACTCTTCTACAGCTTGGCCGTACCATAATATCTTATGATCTTTTGAAACAAAGACAGAACACTGTGTTTTTCAGTGGTGTTTTGAAGGATGTCTGCTCTTTTGCCCTTGAAAGGAAATGAAAGGCAGGCGGCCAACAACTACTTTTCCCCCAGTCTTCTTTTACCTCCTCTGTTACTTTACACACATATAGTGAGTGAGTGCAGAGCACAGCACAACTCTTTGTCTTGATCGGCCGCGTATTGAAAGTAGCACGTCAGCAGCATAACACCGCAGCTGTAGTCCTCCGTCAGCGTCTACACTGGATCTGTTCTGCCACTGTACTGCTGTGTACTCAAATGTGTTTTGACAGTTCTCGCAGCCCGATATACAACTGTATACATATGTGCATATGTTGGAAGAAAACAGACATAACTGAGCATGAGAAGTAGTGGGTGCACATATACCAGGCAGAAATGTCTTAGAGGTCAGTCTCTACCGTTGGCATACTTGCCAACCTTGAGACCTCAAAAATAGGGAGGATTTCGAAACCTTCAGGGTCTGGGGGGTCCTCCCTCAGGGAATTTGAGTGTCAGAGACTTTGGTTCCTGCATTCTGGTGACTTTTAAAGTATGAAAACACTAAATATATACACTCCAACAGCATTTTGATATTAAATACTTTTCATTTTACTTTAATTCTCAGGAAAGAGTACAGAATAATTTGCCCCTCTGGTGTGAACTTGCACTGACATCACTGACATAAAACTAATTCACCAGTTTTCATTCATTCATTCATTCACTTTTTTTACCCCTGCCCCTTAGAGAGTCTGTGCACTCCATTGCCCTCTGTGACCATCTACAAATGCTTATTGTACAGAAGGTTAAAGTGCAGTGCTTTGCAGGCAGACGAGGCGTGAGCAACTCTCCTCCGCATCACATGCAGACTTTTAGGGTCATAGGCCTTATATACGCTGTAAAGTGCCAGAAACAGGTTCTGATAAAGAAAAGGAGAAAGTGTGAAAATTTGACATAAATCGGGAGAAATATAGGAGAATTGTGACCCTGGGAGGAAACCGGGAAAGGGTGATGCACAACGGGAGTCTCCCAGGAAAATTGGGAGGGTTGGCAAGTGTGACTGTAGGTAGGTACATTGTCTATTCACATACAAGGAATTAGTGTATTTATTTATGTCAGTGGGGGCTACAGTATGTCCACGCATTCATTTAACTTATAAGAAAGTTTTGTTTAAGTGATTATTTTAAGTACAGAAACATTGCCCTTTTGTGTTTTTGTAAAGTCAACATCGTTAAACAGCCTCAATATTTGTTGTAATCATTTTCATTTGCACTTATGTTCTGGCAATTTCTTAATTCTTTACAATATTTGACCAAATTCACATTTCAAGTCTCTCTAAAGCTTCTCAGAGTGGTTCAAATCTGTGTAACATTTGTGAAGATATTCCTCAACAGAGCAGCCCCAATATCCTCATCATATTTTACTGTTACAGTATCTGCATTGTCAAAAAAGCTGCAATTCAATTTCATCAATTCACTAAAATGTTTTCCCAGAGGAGTTAAGAGTTGTCTTGAGTATTTGCAAAGACCGTGGGTTCTTTGGTTGTTATCATGATTCAGATGAGAAAAAGCGTCAACCTTTGGAATTACAATGATCAAGCTTTCAAATTGATACAAGCTGCCAAAAAAGGTGCAGCGTCTTTTGAAGAGAGGCCAGTTCCAGCTGCTCCACCATTATGTGAACACAAATAGAGCTCTTCTCAGGACTGTGTGGGCGTCTGCTTGATTGGCACTTCTCTCTTAGTTTAGCTGCACCTGTTACAGCGGAACAACTTGCTTTGTTTTAAAGACTTTAAAACTCCACTTTAAATCTGTATGAAAGAAGAACAATGCTGCGCTCACCTCTGTGACATGTTCGAGTTTGTTGCACTTGGTGATGAGCGGTTCTCGAGGAAGCTGCAAGCAGCACTTCCGAGGGCCGAGCAATCGGCTTGCATTCCGAGCAGCCATATGCTCCGAACAGGCATGCCTCCCGACAAAGCTGCAAGCAGCAATACTCTCGCAAGATGGTTAAGGTTAGGCATTGATCTCAAATAGTTATGGCTAGGCATTGACCTTGAATGGTTAAGGTTAGGATAGGTTGACGGGCAGCAAGTTTCCCAAGAGTTTTTGCAAGTTTTCTTAATTTGGGTTACCTTCTAGACACGACCAAGCAATCGGTCTGTTCCGAACAGGTATGCGCTCCAAACGGCCACACTATGATCGGTCATGCGAATTTCTTGCTTGAGTTTAAAAAACTTCAACTGCGTCAACTGACAACAATTGTGTCTTTGCATTGAACACGCAAAAAGTTTGCTTAGCATTTGGTGTGAACACACCGTAACGCTACAATATGAAGTAGCAAAAGTCAGAATACAACTTTTCTTTTACTTCAAACATTTCAAGACAATCTTAACCTACCTCTTGCTTGCTTTTTATTTTTCCAATCAACTCTTCTACAGCTTGGCCGTACCATAATATCTTCTGATCTTCTGAAATAAAGACAGAACACTGTGTTTTTCAGTTGTTGTTTTGAAGGATGTCTGCTCTTTTGCCCTTGAAATGAAAGGTAGGCGGTCAACAACTACTATGAATGGCCTCGCCCCGAACACTGCGTTAGTATACATAATCTGAATACCTGAAATGTATGTAATTGTCCACCTGTTTGGTGTCTGTAGTCGTTCTATTACTCTACAATACAGGCCTCAGTATTATTATGGCCACTTGCCCACGCACTACTTGTACATCCCAGCCTTATTCCCCAGTCCAGCAGCGGTGAGGAATAACTTATAACTGTCTCGTTGGTTTGTTCTTATCTCATGTCAGTCCAAACAGTGCTCTCCTGACAAGTGGTATTTGACTCAGTCAGAAACCGACACGCACAAAGAGAGACAGAGAGGATGTAGGAAGAGAGAGGAATAAGAGACAGAAAGCGAGACAGGCCATTCCACAGCACCAGGATGTGAAACGCTGCCAATCTTTTTGTCTGATAGAATAATCAGCATGCTCTCGACAGGAGAGTGAGAATTGACATTCACGCACAAAAACATAGCAAGGATAGTCAATTATCCGCGGGGTTTGTTTTTCTCTCTGTGCCATCCATTTGCATACTGTTCCCATGAGAAGGTGCTTTTGATGTAGTTAGACGATTCTGGTCAGTATGATATTATGTGAATGTGTCTTATTAGCGCGCGGTGTGTGCAGATAGGGAAAAGGTCATAATGTTTCTTTGTTCCCATAGCTCTTTTTCCTCAATTAAGGCTAATCACCAGAGCCCAACATTGATCCAGCCTCTCAGCTTTTCTCATGCCTGGATTCTGATGATCTACGTCTGTGTGTGCGTGTGCATATGTATGCGAGTACGTTAGCGTATGTGTGTAACAGAGAGAGAGCATGTGCAGCAACACAGACAGAGACAGGGTGGATCTTGTTCATACATGTGCCGGCGTGAACATGTGTGTAAACGTAAGTGCCATTCTGTGATCTCCAGCACATCGAATGATTTACCTCTCTGGTGTAATGGAGCAATTTCTCTCTTCTTTTTTTTCCCTCTATTCCCCATCTCGCATTTTCCTCCTCTTTCAATCTGCAGTAAAATATTCTCCCGTTTAGCTCTGTGACAAGTCATCTGTCACTCAGAACAGCGAGGGAACAGGATCTTCTGATGGACAGGGCCCAATGTGTGTGCGTGTGTGAGTGAGTATACTGTGAATGATGAGGCCACTGTTGTTTTTTTTATTTGTGAAGAACACAGAGGTACAGTTTGCATGATCGACTACTTTCACGAGTTAGCAGAAAGACTTTTTATGAACAGAATATTTATCTTCTGTCAGATCGTGAACCTCGTATTGACAAAAAAATTGACATATGTCGGGCGATGCTACACATCCATCCTCTTCCCAAGAGCAGTCTGACTCTTTATTTCTCACTTTTGGGTCCCAAGAGTTGTTTTTATTTGTTTAGCCATGCCAGATATTGAATTTTAGTTTGGAATAAACTTTAGGAGAGAAAATGATTTTCTGAGTGCAGACACTGGAGCCGAGTGAGTTAGACTGACATGTTCCTCATTCAATGATCACCATATCCTGTTCTCTTCAGATTAAATGTTATGATTGGATGTCGCAGAGCTATCTGTGGCACATTCTATTCAGATATAATGGCTACTCATCATGCCTTCATTCACAATCAAAACAGACAAGCAGAAGTTTCCTGTTTTCTGGCAAACATTGACTAAAATTCACTCTAAACTGATGTTGCTGCCACAGAGGAAAATATCTGTTTTGATACCATCTGTAGAAATGTAACTACATATTTGAGCCTTCAGCATTTTCATCATAGTTTTCTATTTTGTTCAACTAATACCTTTGATTTTGGCATAATAGGTCAGTTAAAAGCAGCTTGCTTGCCCAGAAAGACATTTCATATATTGGCAAAAAACATGACAACCTACCAGATGGTTGAAATGTTAAGCAGGGATGGCAGAATCTAATACAATTAAGTGTTGTAATACTTTGTATAATGTCCACTTTTGTGTTTAGACTATGTCAGAGATCCATATTTTTTGGTGTTGTTGTATGGGATTATATTCAATTAGGATGAGGCTGTTTTTTTTTTATATTTGTGTTATCGTCAACAAATCCCATGAAAAGACCAAAAATGACAGCACACTAGAGACTAACTTGTGATGGGATCACATGCGGTCGCGAAGCCAAATCGGACCTGGTGTGTAAAGTGTGGGGTCCCACTTCTTACCCCCTACTTCTCGTGCCATAGCTTGGACCACACCCATCTTCGAACTTGACCATCACTTTGATCTCAACTACACATCTGTAAAGTTTTATGACTGCATCTTACACGGTTGCCACGCTATCTTTGTAACAAAATCTGTTCATAGACAGAAATATAAACTCTCACACACAGACTCACTAGGTGAAAATAATACCAGCGTGTCTTAATGCTCATAAGTATAAATAAGTAAGTAAGTCAATTCTTCATAAAGCAGCTGGGCATTGTAGTTTTTTAAGACCATTACTCAAACAGGAGTAAATTGTGTATATGTAAGAAGTTGATGTAGTCACTGTGTTGTCACCCATTGGTTTGTGGACTGCCGTTTTGAAGCCTCGAGTTTGGCATTTTGTCCGTCTCCATCCTGTTTTTTTGCAACCAGAAGTGACACGAGAGGGTGGAGTTAAGTACAACCGAACGCTGAATAAGACATTTAGTTTAGTGGACCAAAATATTACAATTAACTTTCATGAACTGTAAACACACTGTGAAAGGGTTAAAGTTGTAAGACAAAAACACAAACAACTCTCAATACAACGCCGTGGTAGCGACATGTCAATCACAAGGTAACCATGCCCTAAAGCATACCCTGCTTTATTGTCTAAGTATTTTACTCTAAATGGAACCATAATTTACTAAATAAACATCAGTAGGGTCATTTTCTCATAGACTTCTATACAATTAGACTTCTTTTTGCAACCAGAGGAGTCGCCCCCTGCTGGCTATTAGAAAGAATACATGTTTAAGGCACTTCAGCATTGGCCTCACTTTTTGAACCCGGAGGCTGCCCACTCGTTTTTAATAATTTGTGGACAAAGATGGAGCTCTATGGTAAAGAGGAATAATATATATCAGGCTTCAGCTACACAGGCGATACGTGTTAATGGGCTCTATTCAATGTTTGTTTTGGTCACTTCACGTGATTTGTTGACAACACGAAAAATATCCTCAGCCTGCAAGCTGTTTATGTTTTATCCTCTCCATATATGTTTATGGGGTTTACAACACATCAAATAAAAATATGTCCAGTGTGAATGGCAGTCTCCTATCCTGCAGGCGAACGGCACGCCTGGTTTGCTTATTTTTTTTTCTTCTAAATGGGCAGTACTTTGTTTTCAAGCGAATCTATAAAATACAAGCGCTATATCATAGTGTAGATTCCTGCTTGTTTTCTATATTTATATCTCTGGCGTTCAGCAGGCAGCTGTGTGCTGCGGTGGGAATAATAGGCTGCCTTTTTGAGAGCCATAAGCCTTTAAGGGCAGTGCAGCTCTGGCTGCTGCAGCCACAGGCTCTCTTCTGTAATAGCCTGTAATTCCTTCTGTCTAGCATAATCAACAACACAGCCTGACAGCACACACACACACAGGCAAACATACACATACTGTATATATACAGTGAGTGAGTGAGAGGAGAAAGGCTTTTATCCAAGGATCATATTCACATGGTGGAGGTCACGGTCACTCCTGCACAGCTGTCCCTGTGTTTGCAGATATACATGCTGTACATTGACCCGTACATCTGCACACCTGTTGGTATTGACGGTGAGAAGGGAAGAGAATTTTTTTATGCAAAGGTCACGAGAGTTCAGTAGTTACAGTAATCCAGGTGTGTGTTTGTCTCCCAAGGCCCTCATCTCCCACACACGCCACAACTACCGCCAGCCACAAGAAAGTGTATGTGTGTGAAGAGTGTGTGTGTGTGTGTGTGTGTGTGTGTGTTTTGGGGGGGAGCTGGATGGTACAGGTGCCAGACTCTCCCCTCTACAGCCCCGTGGCGGCCGGAGAAGTTAATTGGCAGCATCTGGCTGTCTGAGAGCCCGAGCGCCCATCCACCCACCCCACCCTGCGACTTCTCGTCCCTCCTTCCCTCCAGCCCTCCCCTCCTGTGGGTGCTGCTACCCCTGGCACACACATGGTGACACCAGTCTGGCTGCAAGCTGTGAACGTGGAGTGTCTGTTTGTGTGTGTGTGTGTGTGTGTGTGTGTGTGTGTGTATGTGCGATATACCGGGGAGTACGGAGGCAGACAGGGCAGCCAGGCCCCCAGCTGCCACCGCTGTGCCAAGGGAAATGCGGGCAGACAGGCTGGCATCTTTGTGCCAAGGCCAGCAGGGCCCTCAGGGAGGATGGAGAGGGAGAGAGGGAGCGAGGGACGCTGAGGCATGATGGGAGGAGGAGGAGGGAGGGGGAACAGAGAGAGTTGGAGATTTTTGGATGAGTACAATTCTACTGATGTTGTGACAGACACAACATGGGGTTTGCGTGCTGATCACTCAATAAGCGTCTGTGGTGTGGCGTCACTACTGTGACCTCAAAGTTACCTCACTTATCAAGCCATCTACCAAAAATGTATTAGTCATGGTGTTATTTTGATAACCACCCTTTCATGAAGTGAAAAAAACATTTGCTGTTTCTCTTCATCTTAAAACTTAAATTGACATTTGTCAGAATTCTCACAATTTTCATCATTAGATTAAACATTGAAGAAAATAATTGATCATTGTTCTAGCTCTAGGAAAAGCAAAGGTCATCTTGCGAAGGGTTAAATATCTGAAGCGTAAGTTAGGAAGTTTGCTGTTGAAATACAGTGAATGTAGTAAAATGAGACCTAGATCCCTGTAAATGTGGATTAAGTATTTATAATACCAGTGATATTAGCAGTAGTATTAGCAAGTAGGAGGAGGTGCATTTTTATGGTACTGTATGTGTTTAACCAATAGACGTTATATTATGTCTAAATCCTGAGAAAAAGATTTTTGCAAGTACATAGTTTTCATTTTTAATATAATTTTTTATTGCTCAAAGAATAATGAGCAAATAAAAATGTGTTATATGCTCAATAAATGCATTCACATCTGCTACTATCCACATAAGCACACAACTTTTTTCTTACATCTCTGCCCTGTAAACTCTCATGTTCCATACTAGGCCACCAAGACGCCCCATATCACCGATCGTTTCACGTTCGGTGCAGATTATTTCCAAAAATATTCACGAAACCTCTGAAGACACCTTCCTCCGTGGTCTGTGACTGAGTCCAGGAATTCTAAAGCCTTCAAGTATATCTATTCTTCATTTGTTTCTCACTACCTGCCCACTTTTTTAGTATTACTAGTGCAGTACATGTTCAGGGCGTGGCCGTTCAGAACGAGCTGATTGCTTGGTCTCTGGAGGTGCTGCTTGCAGCGTTGTCGAGAAGCACTCGTCATTCGTTGACTCCGGAGGAGTGAAGAAGAGTTTGGTTGTAATGTTAGTTTTAAACATGTGGTTAACGTTGTGAAACGGTCGTAGTTTGGTTAGGTTTAGGCAACATAACTACTTTAGGATGGTACTTTAGGATTTTGGTTTAATATAAGTATGTTTGTTGCATCACTTAAGTTACCTATGTTACGTATGTGGCGTAAATTAAGTACATTACGTAAGTTAACTTATGTACGTAACTTTAAAAAAAGTCAATGCTGACTTTTGATTTGACACGGGACACGAACAGGGGTCTCCTGAGTCAAAGTCTTGACCCATCAATCCACCCCTGACCTCCTCCCTATGCGGACTTTGTCGCTCTTTATACTACGGCACCTGACTTCCTCCTTGATCCCGTCATCATTACTATGGACACTAGAGCTCGCCGCCGAACAATAAACGTAAATCTGGGTTGTAATAAGCTTTTATGGATCAACCTATGGGGTTTGTTTTTTGGGGGAGGAGAGTGTCGTTAGTAATTTTATACCATACCATGTTTTCTTCTTTGTACCTGCTGTTATAAACACGCTGCGTGAGCAGCAGCTACACAAATAATATGGATGTTTTTTGTTAGTCAGAAGTTTAAAATACAGTAACAATGTTGAAATTAACCTAGTTTAGCATAAAATATATTGTATCATAATAACATGACAGGACTCTTGTGATATGTGAAATTATTGCATGTTTTAACAAGCCTAAGGTGGGCAAAAAAAGTTGAGCCATTATTGCAAAATCGGCAACACTGATTGTGACTAAAGGATAATTTTATTATTTATTCAGCTCATCATTGCATTATTCAAGCTGCTGGTTATTTTTCCACAGCAGCGAGTCGTTCTGATCAGTGTAATGGACTACAGGAGGTGAGCTCATCTCTATGTGGAATTTAATAAAAAGTGATTTCAGAATGTATCATGTGTGTTGCATCGCCCTCCGCTGAGTAAATTTCCAGAGAGGATGATCTCATCACTCTGTGTGACCCTTTTCCTTACACACACACACACACACACACACACACACACAGGGGATACAGGAGCGGTGATGCTGATGCTTGATCTCAGATCACTTGTCCCTCTGTTACGGGCTTGACTCAGAGTGCGAGTCAGACACACTGAGATCAGAGTGTATTCTTTCATCCTGTCACATTTTTCAGTCATCTCTACAGTGATGACTTCATTTGCTGAAACAAATCATGTGCTTATGTAATTAAAACAGTCCAGACAGAGTACAGTAGCCACAGTGGTTGCAGCTGGTGACGTGTTTCAGATTGAAACATAAACTGAAATTGAGATACACTTTGAGATGGTCATTTATCGGATTAGAATGAATTTAATATATAAAAAAAAAGAAAATGAAAGAAATAAGAGCGTAAGAGCCGTATCTTAAGAAGCATATAAGAATATATTTTGAAGAATGTAAATGTTATTTTGCTTTTTTAGGAACTGCATATGTTTTATTAATTTTTAGAAGTAGCGCTCCCATAGATATATAAATGACGTCAGTCACATTTTGATGAGTCAGCTATCAGAAAGATCCTAGTTAAATACAGTGTTTGTACTGTTTTCTACTTAAGTAAACAGTTAAAACTTACCCAGGAGACGTGTTTAATTTGAGTCAAGCTTGCTTCTTCTTTTGGACATAAAAGTGTCGATTTTTGGTCAGACAACGCAACATTTGTCAAAAAACGTTGCTCTGGAGAAGCTGAGCTATGGAGGACCACGCCGTGCAGTTTGAAGAAAAGACGGCGACAGAGATAAACGGTGGCTTTACGCGCATGGATAACGACGCACGAAGTGGACCAGGAACAAAGACGGTGCTGTGGACTTTCAATGGGCTTAGTCAGGCCGGGTCAATATCTCTCTGCTATGGTATAGATCAGTGTTTCCCAAACATGTTTTTTCTTGGGACCTGCTTTTTAAAAATGACAAACCATGGTGACCGAATTCACAATAGGCCTTATCTATAGATAGTGAGAAGAGTGAATTTTTGCGTAAATGAACAACCATTTTTACGGCCATTTCCTCATCACCTCATATTATCTTGAATAGGTTAACAAGCCATTTTAAAGAAATATAAGTTTGATAAATCACAACTTTGTTTTAGGCACGTGTTAGTGAAAACATAAACACATGATAAATACTTTATAAATGAGACTAAATAAATACATTTACGCGGATTTAGGCTCTTGTTTTTTTCCTCTCATCAATAAAACAAACTGTTATAAGTAAGCTACAATTATCAGAACAATACAAACATTCAGGTTCCCTCATATGGTGTACCGCAGATATAAATCTTTAATAAAAGACAATGGAAGAAATTCTGCAATTTTTATTTGGTATAGAGAGCTAACCTTGCACGGCAGCTGGATTCTCGCGAGATCACGCAAGAATCGTGAGGATTAAATGTCACACGAAAATCCATCTTGGCAGGCTTCAAGTAATGCGTTTGTGTCCGGCTCGCCAGACAATGGACCAATCAGCATCCTGTGAGGAGCTACTGCAGCTACTGTCGTTTCTTTATTGTGTGAGACGACACGGAGAGGCGACTGTTCTAAACAACAATGGCAGCTCCTGAAGAAGTTAGCAGAGATGCTACAATAGCATCAGTTATATCAGAACTGGAGAGTATTTCTTCATTGAGAGAAAAGCAAAGTACGGCACTGACAGATGGTTCATCCAATCACCTGCCAAGTATGTTTTGAAAGTGCCTGCACTTTTCCAAACAGTTTCCAATGACGGCTTCTCAGATGGTTCTGACAGGGTCAGGTTAATAGGGCGCATCACTAATGGACTAATGGACTGGACTCTTACAAATAGAGTTACATCCACTGTATAATTACATGATCACTACCCTGCTGGGCCAACATATGCACATCATATACCTTGATAGTGGTGAGTCTCTGCTGTGTGTGTGTGTGTGTGTGTGTGTGTGTGTGTGTGTGTCTTTTGTCTTTGTCTGTGCATGTGTCTGGTCGCTTGGAACATTATTATTATGACTTAGTCTGGCGCCAGTCTGTCTGTTCGGTCCACACTCATACACACACACTTGTAGACACACACACACACACACACACACACACACACACACACACACACACACATAGATAATGTGATGGGAGTATAATGTTGCACTCTGGGAAATGCTGCATCACACAATTATAGATGTACGGTCTCTTCACTCTCCTTTCTCAAACTCTCTCTCTCTCTCTCTCTCTCTCTCTCTCTCTCTCTCTCTCTCTCTCCCACACACACACACACACACACACACACACACAAGCCCACTCCCACCAGCTTACACACCACCACCACTCACCAGGGGCTTAAGGCTGACATCATCATTTTATTAGATGAGTGTGTGTGTGTGTGTGTGTGTGTACAATTTTTTTATTATAGTTGCTTGTGTGTATTTCCTCTGTACCCCCCATTATATTCCAGACAAATGTGCACCTGCCCTGTTGCCCCATAGGGGACCAGTGGCGCCACAGTGGCGAGGGCGCAGTGATCATCTGCTTCCTGCTAATTGCCCTGCTGCCCCTCAAGACGCAGGGGAGCTGGCTACTTGCAGGCCCAGCATGCTCAATCTAGCCGAGACCCCTTTGGGATATATACGGGGTATGTTGTACTTTTTCACTGCAGTTGAGGACTGATTGATTCGGAAAAGCCTACAGTCCGTTACAGTGTTTTTGTCAGGGTGTCTGAGAGACGACTCCAAACTGCAATTTTGTCTCGGCCTCTCTTTTGAAACAGGTTATACAAAGATATAATATACTTTGTCCATCTAATTATGAAGTCATGTAACCTTTAACCCTCTGAGACCCGCGATCCAGACCGACTTCACTCTCTTTTAGAGGCTGTAGCGGGCTGTTTTAAATAGAGTGAAGGTGCAGGTATCATATAAAACTAGAAAATCTAAGGAATGTCAGGAAGGAGGCTAAAAAACGCCTCACTGACATGGTCATTTTCAAAGGGGTTTCTTGACCTCTGACCTCAAGATATGTGAATGAAAATGGGTTCTATGGGTAATGCAATTCTTGCAGAAATCCCCAGATGTCAAAAGTTTTTGATCCCAAATCACA
This sequence comes from Sebastes fasciatus, assembly GCF_043250625.1. Taxonomy (NCBI): domain Eukaryota; kingdom Metazoa; phylum Chordata; class Actinopteri; order Perciformes; family Sebastidae; genus Sebastes; species Sebastes fasciatus. The sequence continues at coordinate 17,549,413 of NC_133799.1, forward strand.
GCATGGCTTTTTCTATGGTGTTCCTCAAGGTCTCGGTGTCCCAATGTGGCATTTTGGAGGGATTATTGATCATTTTTATCAATTCTCGATGGGTAAAAAATGGTTAAATTCAGCACCAAATCTGTGTAACAAATGGTATCAACCCAAAAATTGCTGCAACAACTTATGAGACAGAATATAGCATGGAAATGGCCATCATATACTGTGATCATAATGTTCTAAACCCTTATACACTTTTACACTTTATTTAAATTCATTCATTCATTAATTTTTTTTGTATGTCTGATTTATGACCAGAACAATTTGACACATGGTGCTGATCCGCATCTCAAATTAATGTCCAGGTTCCCAGCTTTCAGATGATGTACACCATTTCTGTGTGACATCTACTGTTGACCTGCTATCTCCCCTAATGACCCCCTGCACTCACCTAAAAAGGAGAAAAACAGGTCTATTGTAGGTCTCAGAGGTTTAATTATCAGATAAATGTGTTTGCATTCTTAACAGTTTTCTGCTTTTACAACCAAACTGCATTATTTGTCGGGGAGTTTTCCCCTCAGGAGTCACATTTCTGAGTTTGAGTGTGTGTATTGGAAAGAACACACATCTCACAGGACAAAGTAGTTATTGTGCGCTGTAGTTGATTTGAAATAAATGCACAGCTCTCTCTCTCTCTCTGAGTTCTCTACCTTTACCTCTCAACAGGTCACCTCTCACTCAAACATGTGGCCCTCTACTGGTCCATCCAGGCACTGTCACACTGCTCAGTAATTCCCTTTATCGAAAAGAGCATTGAGAACAACCTGATGATTTAATTTCAAGTTCATTTGTCTTCATATATTTAGGAAATGTCAAATTATTAAAACATATTGTGCTGTTGTGATTAAACCCTCCCCCAAGGAGCTTCTTAAATCAGATACTCAGGAAATGATCAGGCAGAAGTATTAAGATGACAAATTAAAAACTCCACTGGAGACTTAATGATGAGAAAATTCAAATAAGGACAAGAGAAATGAAGAGAAATACATATTCTTTGTATATATTCCTCATCGCCACTATCTCAGGGCATATGAGTTAGAGCAGCTACAGTAAATCCTCCAGTGTTTTCATCTCCGTGTGCCCCCTCAGGGGTGATAAAAGTGTCCCATGTGAATGTATGAGGGCTGTACATATCTCGCAGATTTAGAGTGGAACAGATTAGGAGTTTGAGATAGAGGCACACGGTCATATTTACATTGCAGGGATTTACATGATGAGAATTTGGTAGATCACCGAAATGACAAAGGATTGTGAGGGTCAGGGTCAAAGAGTATTCCTGTGACAATTATAAACACAAAATGCCAGAAAGTTTAAAAAAAATACAATTGCAGGCGTGAAGTATAAGGTGTTTTTCCAACTAGACAGTAAATTAGACTGAGAAGTGGAAGATGATACGGGGAGAGGGTGACATGAAAAAGAGATGAATTACTGGAAGAGATGAATTTTTACGCACAAGGACAGACAGCCACACACACAACCACTCCCTCCGTATTAAACACATCAGCAGAACAAACTGGGTTACTCCTATAAACAGCAAATGTGTTTTATTTAGATGAGGGTCCAAGATTTATGAATTTTATGGAAATAACTCCACATTTTTATGTCTGCTGCATAATCTGAACTCGGGAGAAGCGTTGTGGGCGTGATCTGATGTTGACCGACTTGATTCCGCTAACTCACCTTGAATTTAATTTAGGTCTAAAAGCTGCTTTACAATGCCTCTAACAGGGAGCGGTGTAAAAGGCCACCTGGTGAGAGTACACCTCCTGGGTGTTTTGATGCGAGTGCGTCTTATTCTGTCGTGTTTCAGCCTCATCAGAGGGCTGTTTCTGACCTGAGGAGGCTGCTAACGGCCTGTTGTCTCCACAGGTGTGCGACTCTCAGCTCCCTTGTTACAGGAAAGTCTATAATTCACGGGTGTTATTGCTTCCTGCAAAATCTGCTGCTGCTGCTAGCCAGAAAAACCTACCAGTAGCATTAATCCCTGCTTATATTACATCATCAGCCCCGCTTGAGATGTGCATCTTTGCGACTTAATGCTTACAACCATAGGCGTGGAACTGACATTGAACTGTTTTCAGTGGTCATTTGACTAGTACAAAAGAAAATGGTGATTATATTAGCTGTTATGGTGACAACAGAGCACACATCAGTTGGGCTGTAAAGTGTGGTCGGTCAGAGCTCGCCAGGAAGAGAACTAACGCAGCTCCGGATGGATGGCTGGTTAGTTAACATTAGCTTGTCGTTCTTTCTCTGTCGCACTTGGCAGCTGATTTGGCGAAGGCTCTCAGTCATGGGCTACCGCTCTTTTTTTCTCATATATTACAAAAATAGTTTGCCGAAATGTGTTTATGAAAACATTTTAGGCGAGAAATATGCCATGCAGTTGCTGAATCTGTCTGTAGATCGACAACGGTTAGTTTTGAAGTTTTTCGGCGAGTCATGCTGGACGCCCCTGATTTGCATAAAGTAGCCTGGACCTCAACTTAACGCAAATGAGGGTCAATCTCTTGAAACGCAATGCTACACTTCCAGAATGCATTGCACGGCTGCTTACATAGAAAATGAATGGAAAGCGCGGAAAGGACAGATCCTGTGGACACGTACCATGAGGCGGAGGGACTGATGCCAGATGAGTGACAACTATGTTCGGCTATCTAATTCCACCATGCTTTAATGCTACACTGCTAACAGAAAATGAGCCAAACATAGTTGTCACTCATCTGGCGATAGCAATGTGCTTATCTACGCTACGTACAGAAGCATTAAGTTGTTAAATTTGACCCATTATCTCTGGCTCTCTATTCTTTGTAACGTTACAACTCCACTGCTCATGTCCATTTTAGTTGTAACTGCAAAACCTCACCTCTGTGTGGCTGTGACTTGCTGTAAGTAGGTTTGATCTAGACAGAAGTTAGCCCGCGAAAACGGTTGCAGTGGCAACGGTACACATAAAAATGGCCGACGCTCTGACCATCGTGCCACGTTGATCATGTCCTTTCTACTCCTATTCTATTTCTATGGCTAACACGCTGCTGCAGGAAGTTCTGATTAGCATTATGAAAACGGTGAACATGAGTGTTGCACACTTCAAAAATCGGAGTCTTTGACTTCCTCCTGCACATTTGATGCTCTTTCTTCACTGGTCGTGTAAGTTAGTCCCAATGGAAAGACACACTCTTGTAAAGACACAGCCTAATAAATATACTGTACGGCCACATACAATATACAGCAGGCCCACCAAATTACAAAGCAAGCACAGGTTGCCTAGTAACAGTGCCTCCGGAAAGCTTTGTTGCAACTTGATTTGCATCCAAAAAAAGATAGATGGATGCCTCAAGAATATATATCTCGTCATGTTTACACACACACACACATGCACACTTCCTCACACATGAATATACATAGCCACACGTTTGACACTCCTCAAATGATACGGAGGATGTTTTCTGCTTGACTTAGTATGCAAGACAAGAACGCGGAGACGCGTTTTAAAAACAATGAGTCTATCTAACATCTGGCGTCATTTTAGAGTGCCAAGAAATATTGCCTCTTCAATTATTGGCGTAGTTACACAGAGGGAGTAAAGAAATATGTCATTCAATGTGAAATGTTTGCCAAATGGACTAACTATTTGCCTTAAATGAGCTGGTTGGGAATCTGTGGAGCCTGACAGCCGTACGGGCATGTTGGAAGACATTTAACCTTCCTAACAGTTGACGGGATGAGCGTTTGACAAGCCGAAAGAGACAACAGTGAGATAGACAATAAAAAGGGAGTAGATGAGTGCGTCCAGGCCTGGTGTCCTGTATGTTTTTGCCTTTGTCTGTGAGAGTGCTCAGAGCAGCAGTGATTGGCGTGTCCTCTACGCTTGATTGATTTTGAAAATATAGACAAAATGTCGCCCGTATGAAAGCTACCAATTTAGAAGCCTTCATCTCGAAACTTCAGAGAGACGCATGTGCCATCAAAATCAGAGCGGGAGTTTGTAGCTACCAATGGTTCAGAAGTAGAAAAGCCCCGGCACGCAAAGTGACACTTCGCTAAAGGCTGCCTGCTAGCTCTATGAAACCCTCTCCCTTTTCATTCTCCTCTTGTCTCTTTTTTTCCCCCGTCCCTTTTTCTCTCTGACTTTGTCTCTTTACTTGTCTCTTTCTCTATTTGTCAGCCGCTCTTCTGCCTTTGTCTAGTGTTTCAGCCTCTCTATTTCTCTTTGCTCTGCGTCCTTCTCTTTATTCTGTAAGGCTGTGATGAGACGCTCTGGCAGTTAACTTGTCCCACAGCTCGCTGTCAAAGGAATGACCTTGATGTAGCTCACACACGGCTCGGAGTTCGCTGCCTCGTTTCAGCGTGCGGCTCTTTGCATATTCCTGTTTGTGTGTGTGTGTGTGTTTCTGTGTCTCTGTAATCACTGAATTGTAAAAACCATGTGTGAGTGCGTTATCATCTGGGGGAAGCTTCTCCATTTTCTCCCCCCTTCCCACGCCGTGATAATTCTGTTTGGGAGCGACGGCACTGTACCACGTCAAGAGATGGGCACGGGAGAGGCACAGGGAGGTACCATTTAGATAAAACAAATTGCCAGCTGCCGAGCAGGAGCAGCCACTGCTTAGATAAAAACCAAAGGGACTGTGCACATTAATGTGCTTGTGCTGAAGATTATGTGCATTTTTCATATTTGTGTGCACGACTGTGGTAGCCGTAGAAATAGAGTGAGAGTGAAATTGACATTCCCATTCAAATCAACGAAGCAGGATAGCAAGAGCGGTGGCCATTTTTACGTGTACCGTTGCAATTGCGACCGTTGTAGCGGACTAACTTCCGTATAAACTAAACCGACTGACGGCAAGTCGCGGAATCACTGAGGTGAGGTTTTGCAACGGCTAATACGAGCAGTGGAGTAGTAACGTTAAAAAGCACAGAGAGCCAGAGCAAATGAATCAAATTAACAACTAAATGTTTTTTCTACACATGTAGGAAAGCATAGGAAAGCACATTGCTATTCCTAGATGAGTGACAATCGTCTCATGTTCCGTCACCAGTGTGGCGATAGATAATTTTGCAAGTCAAGAAAAGTACCAGTTTGTTGTAAAACTGTTGAAGTACCAGTCTGTGAAAATACGTAATTAGAAAGACTGCACACCCAAAACTCACGTAAGTGACGTCTCTCTCTCTGAAACTACAATGTCTGTGTGTTTTGTACTGGGATGTACTCACACGAGCAGCTGTTCTCGGTCGATCTTTCGCTTCCTGGCTGATAAAAAGACCAGGAGTCGCTCAATAAAACACATCAAGTAAGATGACGTTTCATTTGTGCATGGAACATAGCTAGGTTAGCTCGTGTCGGGAGACGTATATAATGCAAGAGATGTAGTTCACTGAGCGGTTTCACACAAAACATGATACTACAACAAACCTGTGACTTTCTTGACTTGCAAAATGATCTTTTAAATTGACAAACATCATATGTGTGACTCAAGGCGTAATTCAAACGGGGTCAAAAAATTATTTGTCTCTCACCATTGACTACCGTACATATTTCCGAAATAAGGTCCAACTGGAGACACCACAAGTACTTCTCCAGAGAAGGACAAGCTACCTAGCTAACTAGCCATCTATCTCCAAAGCTGCGATCACACTTTACATCCCCACTGACGTGTGTTCTCATGTCACCATAACAACTAACAACAATCGTCATTTTCTTTTGTACTAGTCAAATGACCACAGAAAACAGTCCAATGTCCATTCTACTCTATTCTAGTGGTACCTAAAGCAGCTACAGCCTTCTTCCTTAGCCTGGAGCTCAGGCCTTCCAGGCAGTCTCTTTCCATAAGAAAGTCACAGAGCTATTTTTCTCTGGCCTATAACTATAACGCTGTGACGGGACAAGCAGCAGTAATTAAAATCAATAGCCAGGACTTTTCCAGTCTCCGGCAAGGTCACTCAGTGCCCAGTAGAGAGAAGGAGAAGGAGAAACAGAGAGGAGTGGGACTGCATGGATGGGCAGAGCCAAACAGGGAAATATGTAAAGAGGTGAGGTGTCATCTTATTTTAATTAACCTGCTGCCCCTTGGAGGGCTGGCACCACAGTAATGCACCTGTGTGTGTGTGTGTGTGTGTGTGTGTGTGTGTGTGTGTGTGTGTGTGTGTGTGTGTGTGTGTGTGTGTGTGTGTGTGTGTGTCATGTGTGTGTGTGTCATGTGGGGGTTTATTTTGTCCTTGCCGGTCAGTTTTATTCACAGCATGCTCTACTTCAAACCCATGTGGTCTTATAAAAAATAATATTCATGTTCCAAAATTTGCTCTCATTTTTTCCAAGATTAAACATTTTTCTTGTTGTTTTTTTTCCTTTGTCCGGCTTTACAGGCTGTAAAACAAGGCTGATAATCTGGTTCCAGTGGGAAGACTGGGTGTGGTATAGCTAGCCACTGGCTGCATTAGTATTCTGCTGAGATAGCCACATGCAGATACATTCTCCTCTCTCCTCCTCTGCTCGGAAGGAATAATCAGCCCTGCCTTTCTCTTCCTCTCTGTCTGAGAGAGGCCGAGTGATTTAGCTTTTTGTTTTACAAGGCACCTGCAGGGACATCTTCAAGTGTTTGGAAATGCATGCAAGTGTGTTCACTATGCATTTCTATGCAGGTCCATCGGCCAAACCTGATGTATTAGGTGTCTGAGCGAACACATAAAACTCTGCTGCGTCTCCTTCCTGTCCTCCCTCACCAGAGGTGAATCAGAGAGAGAAGTTCACTCTGCCAGAGTTGGCGCAGAGCAGTCTGTCCTGTTTGTTGATTATCAGGTCCTGTTCCTATCGCAGCCCCGATAGCATCTTCATCTGATCTGCTGCCAGAGACGCTAGCTCACTAGCCAGCCCCGCCGTCACACATCCGCCGCGCTGCTAGCCGCCATCCCCTTCCCGTATATCTCTGTATCGGGCCCAGATCTGCCATCGCCCTGCACTCTCATCTTCTCCTTATCTCCTTATTCCACCTTTCTCCCCGCTCCCAACACCCCAAACCCACCAGTCACTCATCGTCCTCATCTTCTTCCCACCTTTTATCCTCCTCTCTCAGAGCGTCTGCCAGGCAGCACTGTTGTTCCCCATGCTTGGTCTTCTCCACGTAAACTGTCGTGACGGAGTCAGTGAGTGACGGGACGAGACGAGAGAGTTTGGAGAAAGACAGGAAAAGGGAAAGGTAGAGAAAGAAGGCAAATATAGTCATTGGCATGCACACAACCTCCCTCTGACCATGTCTCAGCGGTGAGGGCTAAACGAGGGAAGAGAGGAAGGCAAAGATAGACGGGAGAAGAGTGTGAAAAGAAAACATGTCGAGTAAGCAGAGAAGTTCTGTAGACTGCAGCAGTACTGTCCCGTACCCCATCGATCGCCCATGAGGTGCACAGATCAGTCAGCTTTATTTTGCCCTGCTGGGCCCAGCATGCAACATGCAACACGCAATTCAGCAAAGTACACAAGCACAGCACACAACAGAGAAGGCATAGAAGACACAACATTAAACAGGCAGCAAATTACAAACACCGTTGTACGCTCAACACAACAAGGAACACAACAAACCGACACACAGATTAGGTGCTTACCCGTTCCTCACTCGATATAATTGTCTTAAATTGCTCACTTACACTACAACTTAAGATTTGAGCAAAAAAGGAAACACATGTTCTGCTTTTCACTCAGACTGCAATTCTAAATTACACATGAAACACACCACTCACAGTACAATAGCATCATAGTCGTCACAATTCAAATATTTGCTGCCTTTTGAAGTGCAAAGCTGAAAATATTTGATGCTCACAGACACAAACTGTGATGCCAAATTCTCCAGTTGTCCTTCAAAAGGTGAGCTCTCCTGTTTTTGGAGATCAATGTATGGAAAACCTACCAAATTAGTATTAGGGTTGATTATCGTTTTGTGTGAGTGATTTTTATCTGCTGGATTTTCATTCACGCCGACTCATTTTTGTTGCTTACTTACAGTGGTTGTGCCTTTCAGTATTGATAGAAACAAACTAAAGAAGAAAAAAAGTCTAATAAAATGCTAAATAAATCTAATTAATGTAGTCAATTTACCTTTGAATTTAGCTGACAATTTATCATCTTTTGTAATTTCATTTCATTGTTTTGCTGTTCATATTCAATTTCATTCTCAATCTATCAGTTACATTTTGTTGTGTTTGTTCTTCCTGTCAATTGTTCAAGGATCATTTATTGTCATTCTGCAACACAGGGTTGCACAACGAAGTGTGAAGTTGTAGTCCATTTATCCTACTCAAGAAAAACAGGACAAAACAAAAACAGTAGTGCATTTGTTGAATGTGTATCATGTAAACAGCAGCAGAAGAAACACCAGCGAATTCTCTAGGCAGATAATGTGGCCGGCATCTTAACATTAAACATTTGAAATCAGGGAAACATCGTCCATCGACTTTGACTGTGTTTGAGCACCAAGCGACATTGATGTAAATACAGAGTCTGTCTCTTCTCGTCCCACCGGAGTCCTGCGCTGTGTCCTGCGGTCCGCCTGTCATATGCAGTAGCTTGATCCGGGATGCCACCATAGAGCCAGGTCTTTGTAAAGAACAGTCCCTCCCGTTGCTTGGTTAGCCTAGGTCTTATTTCATCCATCTGGTTTTCCTGTGATCGATCATCAGCCAGGAGCAGGCTGGGTAGTGGAGTAGCCTTAGGTGCTAGCTGGGTTAGCTTAGCTCCAATCCCGGCTCTCCTCCCTCGACTCCGCCCTCGGTGGCATTTGATCCGGCAGGTCTTGCTGGTTGGTCGGAAGATGCTGTTGGCGGTGATCATCTCAAGGTCCGCTGCACTTTCCAGTCCCTGTGCTTCCTTCTCCGATGTTGATGAGTGTATCACTGTCATATGCCATACATGCTCCAGTAATGAAGGCAAAAAGTGGTGATTAATGATCAGAAAATGTTGTTTGTCTAAACTCACCCCTATTTCAAAAGAAGTAACTCTTGATTTTGACTTTTTTTGATAATTTATCAGCAAATTGTCATGTGGCGTTACGTCCGATAACGATATGTCCTTCACGCGGTTGTATTTCAAGGGACCCAAGGGAGTGCTGTGTTGAATTTGGTGCAATTTGGATACGCAGCACATTCAATATTAATACACTTTGAATCAACAGCAGCAGCGGGGCTTTACAAGCCGAGGCTCATTGACTGCACTTCCCTTTTGCTGCTGGATGCTGGATATACTAACGTTACAACCAAACTCTTCTTCTCTTCCCTGCATCACGTTCGGGAGCCTAGCAATCGGCCCGCTCCATACAGCACGCCGTGACCCGGCACTGCACTAGTATAAATAAAACAAATCAAAACAAAAACAATTTTTATGTGTTTGTTTTAACATTCACCCCTCATAAGTTCAGAACCTCTCAGACTTCCCCAGCAGCTTGATTATCAGGTGATATCTCCGTACTTCCTTCAGCTCTTGTACTCCTTTGCCAGGAACTCAACATCTCTCGAAGACGACGAACTGACAAGTTGATGCAACTTCTGCATCATGATTTCTCAACTCTCTCATGTGTTCCTTATGAGTCACTCTCCTTATCATATCATTACACTTTCTGCACTTTTTTTCCTTCTCTTGCGAAAGTGCTGTGCTCTCAGTGTTCCTCACATCTTCACCTGATGCAGTCGTAACCCTTCAGGACCTCATGTTCCTAAATTAAAAGACCTGTCTTGTAAATTACCGCCCTAATTTCTCTATAATGTGTTTGTCTGTTGCAGGCAGAGGCTTCCTGCCAAAAACGTGTACTACTACCGTTGTCCCGACCACCGGCGCAACTACGTCATGTCCTTTGCCTTTTGTTTTGACCGAGAGGACGACGTATACCAGTTTGCCTACTGCTACCCCTACACCTACTCCAGACTGCAGCACTACCTGGCCAGCCTGGAGCGCAGGAACCTGCCCTACCTGCAGAGGGAGCAGCTGGGACTCAGCGTGGTGAGTTGGGAGGTGGAGAGTGCTGTGGGCAGGTGGAGGAGAAAGTGTGGGTGTGGGGTGGTAGCGGTTATGGCTGGAGCAGAGAAGTTGAATGGTGGTGAAGATAAGAGGTGGAAGGGTTATATGTTGTAGTGTGTGTGTGTGTGTGTGTGTGTGTGTGTGTGTGTGTGTGTGTCTGTGTATGTTCAGAATAAGGAGACCCAGATTGGTAACTTAGGTGTGCCTGCCGGTCATAACTTCAGCCTCTCGTGTTATTATTAGGATTGTTGCACTCTGAGATGACGGACTGTAAGCCTCTGGGTGTGTGTGTGTGTGTGTGTGCATGTGCATGTTTGTGTGAGTGTGTAAATGGCTCTGTGTGTAATCAGCAGAGCTCTCACCTCGGCAGTAGGAGCTAGTGTATCATACACGCTGCCTCCAGTCTTGTCTGCTCTTATCAAATAATTGTAGGAGAAAAACTCATTAGAAATGCTTGAGAGATTACGACTTTTTCTTCTGTCCGCCAACATTTGTCAGAGAAAAGCTTGCTGCAAGGGGGGCGCCATGAAAGTACAGGTATTTGTAAAGAGCAGCTGACCATAAAATATAGAACATTTAGAAACCATGGCAGGAAACAGCTCATGGTATGGTTAAGAAAATTAGAAATACCTCTTTAACCAAAACCAGCTTCAGTGCAAATTATATGACACGATTCACCTGATATCTTTTTTAAAAAGTTATAACAAATCTCAGTTTTGGTTAATTTTGTGGTTACTGGTTGTAGCAGCAAGTGCGTTTCAGCAGGTCCTCAAAATTCTGTTGAAAATGTTGTAAACATGCCTTGAGCTGCCACTCTGTCAGAAATACAACAGAAGAATAACAACTGCCGTGTCTGTTTACAACGCAGCAAACCAAACTGTGCGCTGAGAGGATTCATCGCTTATGTTGTTTTTATATCGTGGAAAGTCAATAATTGGCCTTTTCCGATCATGCTGTGAGCAGCTGTGGTCTGATCACGTGATGCATGCACGGCGTGAGCGGCGTGGCACAGTAAAAAGAGATGTTTAGCATAATGACAAGTTGGAGGAGTGCTGGTTCTCACGAACCACAGTGTGAGCCTTTGGACTGCAGCTTTTCATCTAACAGCTCACTGTGACGGCTGCTTCTTGTTTCATTGCCCCCTTACAAAAATGGAAATTGATCCTTTGACTTAAATTGGCAAACATGTCTGCTGTCTTGTTTTGTAGATGCATCATCACTAAGGGCACATACATAGCATTTTATCTGGCTCCTTCACAATAAAAGACTTCCGGTGGTTTGCCAATTCAACACTTTTAATGTGTAAAGAAAATGAGCCTACTTCTCACTTGATTTTTTACCTCAGTAAACATTGTAAACATGAGTTTATGCTCTCAATCTGTAGTTTCAAGTTTTCTTCAATACAGCATGATGTTCATTTAGTAAATTATGGTCCCATTTAGAGTCAAATACCATAAGACCATAAAGCAGGGTATGCTTTAGGGCGTAGCTACCTTGTGATTGACAGGTCACTACCACGATGTTGTCCGGTCTGGCAGGAGGAGTGCTAGTTAACGTTAGCAGTTAGCAGCATGTTGGCAACAAAGTCTTGCTTGGCTAAACAACAGACACCTAACACCTAACATGCAGAGGTTAAATTGAAGTTATTATGATGCGTTCAAGCTCTGTTCAATAAAAATGAGTTTTGGATGTCGGTCAATTATAACATTATCATGATGTGTTCAAATATAATCTTTTAAAATTAGATTTTTTTGTGAGAAATTTGAGGTGGATCATCAGGGATTAATAATACATTTGCAAAAAACAGTATGCAAAAGGTAATAAATGAGTGTATGTTGAAGTACATGGGATTTATTGTTTTAGTTTTAGTTTTTTATTGTGGTATTAAATTTGGTATAGAGAATTGTGGAATTTCACTGGTATTGTTATCAACTACTAAATTTCTGGTATTGTGACTTCCCTATAACAAAATACAGTAACTATATAAAATCTAAAGGATTAAGTGTGGTCAGAAATCCAACCACAAAAGAACACAGTTTGGTGAATGGACCTCCAGGGTCGTAGGCAGGGCGATATTCATTCATACTATCAGTGCTTCCAGTCTGTTTCCCATTTCTGTTGTTAATTCTTACAGCTATACAATCTGTTGTCAATAGACAGCCAAATTAATAAAAAAAACAGCATGGAAAACATCACAGGATAGTAAAATGTAAAATGTCTCTCCATTGCTCCTAACTAATCCTCCCTCTCCATCTGTACTACTACTGCGTTGTGTATAACATAGTGTAAATACCAAGCTTTACATTCAGCCTGTGCAGCGCACTATTTCTGCTTCATTTCGAAGCCACATCATTTCTCTGAGCGAGACAGAGGGGAACAGAGAGGAGGACAGACTCGCTTGGTTTGGCTCACAGAGTCAGAATTAGTATTCATAGTCATAGAGAGGTTTTATGGCCGTATTTTTCTCTTTATGTTCTCTGGGCCTGGGTGGCAGACAGCCCAGCCCCGCCCTCCTATATCTCTTTCTCTGTCTGCTCCCTCTCTGGCTGTTACCCTCTCCCCCTCTCTATCTCATGCACATATGTAACTCCACACACTCTCCCTCCCCAGCCCCTCTCCTCCCCCCCACACACACACACACAGGTCAGAGGGGAAGGGATGAGAAGGGATGAGGAAAGCTTTCTGGCTGCATCAAAGTTTAAAGACGGATTGCTGCCGTTTCCGAGGCAGAGTCTTTGCAGGGACACCACAATAGCTTTAACCTTCTAATGGGTACAGTTATCTCATAAGGATGGAAATAAGAGCCAGGGCCATTTGCACTGGCATTCTTCTATCTTGCTGACTAATTTGTTTTCTGTAATGTATTCCTCCGTACAAAATCTCTGCTATCCAGCCTGCACTGGTCGACTCAGATACTGTATAAAAAAAAAAGAAAAAAGGTCTTTTTAGTTTTCACCTCCAGCTCTCTTCATCATTATGAACGAGGAAGTGTTTGTTAATTTACGAGGCAGGTATTTTTTATTATCTTACTCGAACCAAGATTCACCAAAGGGGAGTGAAAATTACATTGAGCCAGATTGAATTCAGCTCAGTTGCATTGTAAGGAGTCAGTTTAATTGAGACGGAGAGACAGAAACAGGGAGAGAGATGTAACTGTTCTGGGAGGAATGAAAAGGGCAAGCCAGGTGGATCTGAATATCATTTTCAGATCAGCCTCTCAATTCTCAAATTCTTCTCTTTAAGTGGTTTTCCCTTTCTGATTAAGACCTTACAATACGAGTGGCTTTTCACCAGTTTTATATCGCAGTGTGGGTGGCAACTTCCCAGTTTTTCCTCTGCTGACATGATGGCATCGCACATTCCCAACAGGGAAACAAGAGTGATGTTTAGATATCGGTAGATTAGATGGAATATCCTGATGATGATGATGCACAGCAATTTGTCCAGTAAAGCCTGAAAACCCCACTAGCTTTCTGTCATAAACCAGCGTTTGTTGTCTGATCCCAACTTTAATTTTGAAAAGCATATTAGCAAGGTCGTCCAATCTTGTTTTTGTCATCTACTGACAAAATCTGTTCATTTCTGAGCTGCAGAGACACCGAGTCTATCGTGCATGCTTTCATTTCCTCACGTTTAGATTACAGTGTTGGTCTCCTAACTGGCATACTAAATATTACTCCACTTGTAATGTCTTTATATTGCCTACCAGCTTATGACAGATTTTCAAGCTTCACTCATTAACTGTGAAGCACATTATGGCCTGGACCCACACACTATGTCTGAATCACTGTGCCCTCAACAACCTGCTCAGCCTGAGGTCCGCGGCAAGAACAATCACTTCTTAAATGAATATTTATTAGTTATATAGTTAGTAATAGACATTTTGGGACACATGCTTATTCGCTTTCTGGTGGAGAGTTAGACGAGAAGATACCACTCTCATATCTGCACCTCTAAAGTTTGCTAATTAACACGTTATATCTCATTCGTTTAATCCGTACAAATTAGAAGTGTAAAAACAACAACAATTTGCGTTTTATGAGGGATTATGTGCCAGACTATTTCTGGATTGGTTGCCAGGCAACCAGTGGAGACCAAAGGAAGTTTCTGCTCCCAGCAGTTAGATATAAGCGGCGTCCGAAATCTTATACTATGCACTAGATGTTCAATATGTGTACTATTGTTCAACATACTTCTGTGTGAAATATATAATAGTTTGTATCTTTTCGGACACACTCAGCAGTAATCTACGTCGTCACTTCCTGAGAGCTTCCTTGCCGGTTGGAGACACGTAACCATGGTAACCCGTATCAACCTCATGTGACCAAACGATGATTTATGAGAATAAAGTCAGAACTTGTTCAAAAATATATTACGTCTAGCAAAGTGAAATCTTACACTTAAATTGAAGCATTAGTGATGTTACACATCTGTCCGTCAACATCTGTTATGAATGTTGTTTTCACTATCGCATTGCATTGTGGGATATTAATGCCGGCGTAGTGTCCAGTGTTTGCATACCGTAATATTTCATGGTAAATACTATGCAATTTTCATATTATTGGTTTCATACTAAGGTTTCGAACATACTAAAACATTTCACATACTGTTTTATCCTACTAAATAGCTAAATAATTAGTAACCCCCCGTTAAATGGCACTTTACACTTTGGATTAAACAAACAAAACATGACGTGATGATTATTGAGCTTTAGAGATGCTGGTAGGTGAGCTTTGTTCTCTTTGAACAGGGCCAGGCTAGCTGTTTCCCTCTGTTTCCAGTCTTTGTGCTAAGCTAAGCTAACCAGTATTGCTTTAAATTATATTTTTATCAAAATACTTTTTATAACCTTATTTAGTTTGGGTAACTTGTTGTCATGTGTGTATGCAGATATGCATGGTTTAGCTGGTGGTGATTACCCACATTGCCTAAAACACACAGGTCCTTGAAACACATCAGACACACTTTACGTAGACACACACTCTCTCACACACTCACATATCACCCACAAAGACAAATACCAGAAGCATTGCTGTTATTCCCCAGAGGAGAAGGGTTTGGATTCTTCCTGTTGCTGCTCTGCAGGGTTCATGGCCCTTCGTCTGTTCCTCTGGTCCCTGTCTGTCTGAACATTTCCTTTTGTAGACCATCGTGACAGTATCTGAGTAAACTCTCTCTCTCTCTCTCTCTCTCTCTCTCTCTCTCTTTCTCCCCCTGAGGCGCCCATGTCCACAAAGACACAGAGAAAGAGAGTATGCGTTTGACCTGCTACCATACTAACAAGCCTCTTAAAAGAAGATGCCTACTTGCTTCCTCCTTTCAAACTATTTCCTTATTTCTGTAAGTGTCCCCCCCAGCCATCTAGAATAGAAAGCACCTTATTTGCCCACCTTGCCAGTTGACAAAGCGTTTTGCTTTTTTTCTCACCAGTAGGCAGTGTTTGTGTGCCCGGGAGTTGCGGAGGCAGCAGTTTGAGTTTTCCTTGTGCTGGTCCCGCTGGGGAGGGCCGGTCTATGACACTATTAGTCACCTCTGACACAGCACAGCCTCTGCCTGTAGACCAGATGGAGAGAAAGTGTAAATGAGAGACCTCGGGGTGGGCGAGTGGACAGGCCACAGACCAGCCGTAAGGTAGGTTGTTTGAGACTTAGCCTGCATGCAACTTAAGAGGCCTGAATCCTTGCTCGCTATTATACTGTGACTCTGTTCACATCAAGTAAAACTATTGATCTCAGAATCACAGCGCAGAGATGTCACATCCACTCACTTCTTTTTTTCCCTTTTGAAATCTCAGAAATCAAAGCCAGATTATGATAGATCACTTGTACTGTGTTGAAGAGAGGCAGCGGTCACTGTCGGCTGCAGTGACTTAACATTACTTAGACTGTTGTGATTGAATTTTGGACCTAATCCTGTCTGCTATCAGTGTTCAGGTACCATGTCTGGGTGTCTGCTCAGTGGGAGTGGAGTCTCGAAGAACAGGGTTTTTCTTTTTTTTTTAGAGCAAAGAGGAGGGGAGTGGAGTGGGCACTGCAGCTATATCTGCCTGGCTGCCTCTCTCTCTCCTTATCTCTATGTTTGTACACTGTGTGCCAAGATCCAATCAATAGCCACTCCAGCCGTGGAGAGAGGAGAAGGTCAGCAGCCACACTGGAGGAGCTAGGCAAACTGATGGAGGCACAGAAAACATAGGAAACGCACCACATGCAAAGCACATTTCGTATCTCGGGTTAATGAGAGACCATTAGGATTTCTGTTTCCCAAAGACTCGCAACACTGTAAAACATTCCCTATAAAATGTGTATTTTATAATGGCAAATTTGGCATTATAATGTACTGATTACATTTTGGTGGTCAAAGGTCAAGGTCACTGTGACCTCACAAATCAAGTTTTTGGCAATTGAGTAGTCAGCGGTAATTCTAGTTATATTATAAAAAGTACAATATAACATTTCTTGCTCTTTGTCAGGTACAAAGATACAAGTTAGAGTACAAAATTCGGTACGAGGAGTACATTTTGGCTTGAAACTAACTAAACTGTAATAATAGACATTTTAAAGGGTGTATTGGACAGTGTTGCAAATCCTTGGAAAAACAGAAATCACAATAACAGTTTTCACTCAGCACCTGGACAAGAAAAATGTGCATGGATTATGCAAACTGAATGAGTGACAATTCATCATCACATTTTGTATTTCACCAGTTTTGACTTTGCATCACAACCCTGTAGAGTCATGATATAACCTCAAATAAAGGGCGGGTCCATCTGGGTTCGTTTCCATTTTCTTTTTCAAATGGAAACTCCCACTCAGCCGTTCGCAAGAAGCAGTGACGTAGGCTACCAAAGTAAGCTAATCATGAAGCTAATCAACAAGGTTATGAATAATGTGCACTAGCTGAGTCAAAGTTAGCTGTGCTAAGTTTGGAAATAACTGAAAGGGTTAGTTAGGATATTTTGAAAGTGCTGTCCGACGTTTAAGTTTATTTATATTTTATATATTCTCACATCTTTACCTTGCCATAGGCCAGCCCTTTCTGATGGGGAACTGAAGCCATTATATCGCTGTCTTCAAAGCCACCACACCAGACTCCATTCACAAAAACAGTCATTTTACCTCACAGAACACGCTGCATCGATTGGTTAGTATGTGTTATTGTGTGACTTTCGGATCCAAACTAACGTGGCTCCGCACAGTAGTACATTGCTTAACTTCCGTGTCGGTACTCCTGTCTGCTTCTCTAAACAGGGACCGGACTGACCGCCATCTAAGTTACTGTATGTAACGTTAATACCCTGACTATAAGGATGTATATATATACTGTGCATGTAGCAGCATCATCGTGCAGAAACCTACGTCAAGTCACGTTGGAAAAAGTTTTTAGAATGGCATAGGAACATAGCATTTTGACACTAAAGCATGCATACTTTGGATGAATAATGGACCTGCCCTTTAACTTAAAAAGACTATGAATATAAATAACATATACTAATTGAGCTGTATCACATTAGGAACAGCTCAATTCTGTCACAGGAAGCTTTCCCTTTTGTGTGGAACTGAGTGATTGGCACTATTCATATCTTCGTAGCAAGGTTTTTTTTTCACATCATACATTGTCATTGAGTAATGTAACAGCATGCAAAGTGGCGAAGTGTCAGTTTTAATTACAGTAACTAATTAATGCCAACTTTTAGTGCAAGCGGATGAGAGCTGAGTTCAGAGCTATTCTGTGAATGGTTTGTAATGAAGAGAGCCCTCCAACTACTGACTGTCTCCTTTAAAGGCCAACACCTGAATAGCCAATCAGCACTTTATCATGTGGATGAGGTGATACTGCAGAGTGAATCCACATGAGAGGTGTCCACTTCCAGAGCATCTACTCTGTATGTTAGCAGTGAACGGAGAGTCCAGACTGGCTTCTGTATGAGACACAAATGGATTCAATCATACAGTTCACAGGGAAGCAAAAAAAAATAACACTGCAGTGTCAATATTTTTCACTACAGCACCACATTCAAATGAGACAGATGGGGCTAGGCAGCCGATTAGACATGTTAGCTATATGTTCCCCCAAACATAGACAGTTTTGTTAGCATATATTCAAGACAGACAAGAGCACTTCACCAGTCAAGCAAGCTGCCACCACTCAAGTAAGCAAACTGCTCTTCCCCAAGCGGCGAGGTAAACAGCTCAAGATAACAGAGGGTTTTTTTTTCTCCTTCGGTGGCAGACTGTTCATGAATGCATTAGCTGTGGCCTAAACATCAAACAGGGGAGGGAAAACTATTTCAAAAAGGGAAATGCAAAAGAAAAAGACAAGGCAACTTAAGGAATATCAGCGGGTGGAAATTTAATTTTCACTCTATATTTCTTACTTCCACAACTTGTGATGAAGTTTTTCTTTGTGTTTGTCTCCTGCTTGTTGTTAAACTTCATGGGTCCTTGCTTTACCTCTGCCATTTTGTTTTTGTCATAAATTGTTCTCTGTTGGCCTCGGGAAGTTTTTCCATTTTGCTTGGCAGCAGCTAACAGGTATCTGGATGAAAGAGCTAGACTCTTTATTGTCTAATAATATGTTAATCACCGCCTACAGCACCTCGGCGTCAGAACTCTGAGGAAATTCCTCAAAGATTGAAAAAGGTCATCGTAATATCATGGCAGGTTTCTCGGCAACAATTCTTGTTTTCGTGCCGCTTTGTGTTTCCCTTCATTAGCGAGTGACCCCTTATTCTATCACACCAACATGGCGGCGTCTGTAGTCTAGCGCAGGAATCCGAGGAAAAGGTTGAGGCGAGACCGTCCTCTGGCCACAGAGTGGTTGACTTTAGACGTCTGGTCCAGAGGGAGCACAAGATAAGCAGGTTTATGATCTATGTCCTTACGTTATAGTGCTGTATGGCCTCTTATCTCCGACCAATGGTTCCCCCAGGATACTAGATGCTTTATTACGCATCTCTCCCATCTCTCCGGCGATCGAGAACGCGGTAATGAGGGAGAGGCGGTGCGGATTAGGAGGTGGTGGGGAGTGCATTAGGGATGGTTGTTAATGCCTACTGTGAAAGAGAGGGAGCGCACATCGGGTGTCTGTGTTTAACTTTACAGTTTTACACAGGTCAACTCTGTGTCGTCAAAATATGGGAAATAAATAGATTAAAGTATCACACAGGTGAAGCTCTCTGAATTTGATGGTGTGATGTTCACGCAGCGCTGACCCCTTGTTGATCCTTATTATAATGTTGGCACAAAAGCACACAGATTTTGGGTTACTCAGACAGAGATAATATTTATTCTGGAAATTGGAACTTATTCACACCTTAATGGCTTAGCGCTCTGTCTCTTTTCTCTCCCCCACTCTGTTTCTCACCTTCTCTCAGCTCTTTCCGTCTTTCAGTGAGGAATTGAGCTAATGAAAAGTTCTCTGAAATGGCCGGTCTTTATGGGCCTACAGTGCTGTGAACCGGAGTTCTGTGGATAGTTGAGGACTTGATTTATGAAACGAAAGAGTAAGAAGAATGTCATTTCAAACTGAGCCTGTGCAGCAGAAAGCAGACACATCTCTCTCTCTCTTTACGCCTCTCTTTGTCTTTTCGTGTCTTCCCACCTCTTGCGGCTTCAGAGGCAAATCTACTCCCGTCCTCGCAGCTGCGTTACCGCCGTCTATCTGCCCTCCTCTGCCAATGGATATTTACTCTGCCGGCTTCCTAGATGGAGCACTGAGCAGGGAGCACTCACTCCGTCTCATTTGGGTGTCAGCACTCAGGACCCAGGGGGACACAAAGAGGGAACAAAACAGATAGCATTCAAGGCTTTTAATAAATCAGAATACACCTTTCTGACAGTGTAATTGCTTTCCATTGCCCGGCAAGCAAGAAAAAAGAAGGCAAAGAGGGGAGAAAACAAGAGGAAGAAAAAAGACAGAGAGAGGAACGCAGAGCGGGCTGTACAGTAGATCATTTGTTTGGGGGGGAAAAGAATGAAAATTAATGAAAAGAGAGTTGCTCGCCCTCCAAAGGCAGCCAAGCTTGAAATTCACTTTGAGGGAAACTTAATTTGTTGTAAATGGGCAAAAAACATATTACTGCGCAGTGCGTAGAAGGGCTGCACGGTGTGTCCGTCTGCCGCGTCTGTCTGTCGGCATGTGTTTGTGGCAGACGAGGACGCTATGCTCTGAATAGCTCAGCTGAGAGGAGGGAAACACAGGAGCCTGTTAATAACTCCAGTAACAGCATTCTCTTTCTACATGACTGCTCTCCAGCACTCCCTTCTAGCACGTCTGAATACAACTCCAGGATGTGGAGGAGAACTTGTCAAAAGTTACTTGTAAGGAATAAAGTTTGGCCTGTTCGCTGCAGGCGTGTGCGTCTGTTTGTATATGTGCGAGTGACTGAGCACACACATATGTACGTGTGTAGAAGCTGCTTTTTCATTTTCATTTTCAAAATAAGATATCTATACTACATTGACATCTGGACTCGTTTTTGTTGGGCAGTTTTCATATCCGCCTCAAAACTGAGAAACAGGACGTGACGTGAAGGGAGAGTGGTCGAACAATAATAGCTATGAATCTTGATTCAAGTTTTGACACCAAGATTGAAAATACGTTTGCATTTGACGGACCACTGCCTTATAATTATGATCCTGCTAGGAGTCCAACGGACCGGGAACAGACAAGGATTAGGAGAAATAATGGACAGTGAAGTACCAAAAGTAGAAGTGGTTGTCCAGTAGGCTACTGTCAAGAGTAATGATACTCATCCAAATCAGAAACTAATGTGCAAGGATCAGCTTGTTTGGTCAGTTATGGGACTTAACTCCACACATTAATAGTGTTCACTGCAAGAGAGAGGGAGAGAGAAGCTGCACCCCATGTGGCCATGTGGGCAGAGAGACCCTTTTAAAGTGAGTGCGGGTGGCATATGAGGTGGCAGGTATGAGGTTGAATTTCTATCAGCTGATAATCAAAACAGCAACAGGTGGTAGAGATGAGGTGATGAACTTTAATTTCATCTTTTTGCAGTTTTTAAGTGGTGGCAGTTGGGATGTGGGTACTCAATACCTTTTTAAAGGGCGACCAAAATAACCTAGTACCAAGAAGTATCTATTCTTCTCTAGTCAAATGATAACTGCGATCATTCCTTTTTGTGCTCAGATGTAGAAAAAAATGACTATATGTATGGATTTGCTCGCAGCCAATCACCGCAAGCGTTCTTTGATTTAATGCAACGTGTGATGGGCCCACTACCGCAGCAGCTGCAACCCATACAGCCAGGATTGCCTGCTTGTAAACGGCTCTGAATACAGAGATGTCTGAGCCCAACGGCTAGCGGCTAATGGTGCTAGCAGCTAATGGTGCTGACAGTGCAAACAGGGCTAACAAAGAGCAACAGTGCAGAGCAACAGTTTTAACCTGGGGGCTGAACCGGAGGGGTAGCGTTACGGGTCGGGGGACGACGTTATCAGCAGTAACCGCTGTATGAGCGCTGTGCAGTGCGGTGGCCATTAGCTAGCCTGTGGGACACACACACACACACACACAGCTTCCATTCACATGATGGATATTGAATGAAGTAGTGCATAGTATTGAAGTAGTATTCTATTGGTATCGGTATCGCTTTAAAGGTACTGGCGTTGTAATTTTTTGAACGAGCCCTAGTTGGCAATGACATGTTCTATTAGCATCCAGCAAATCGAAGACATATAAAATATGTTTTTATTAGTCCATATTGTTTATGATGTTATTGGTAGTGGTAGTAGAACATCCTGGTATTTTTGTACTGCATTTGAAATACTATGTATACTACATCTTTTTCTGGCATACTAAATAGTATGGGTACTGGAAAGCACAGTCAATGACAGCTGCCCAGACTTACTATTATCCGTACTGCACAGTGACTGAATTTCTGCTATAATGACATATACTGTACGACCTAAAAAATCTGTAATTGTGTATTATCTTTTCAAAGCACAATGTCCGTGAAACTTAAAGTTTAAATTCAGTAGGGATTTCAACCTTCAAGTTGCTCTTCAAGTACGTGCGTTTGTGCTGCAGTATATAACACAGTCTGTGCACGCAATAATGTGTGGCTGCGAGCTAATTTGTATGTTGCATGTATATGTTTTGGTACGTCTGCAGGGTTAGATTACTTCTGAATCCTAGATATAGAGGATTGATCCATGCCAATATGTTTAGTGATAAGCTGGAGCCCAAAGCCGAGGATGACTGACAGCTCACGGTTAAACTGTATGATTGCTGCGGTTTTATCCTTGCCTACAGTTATAGACCTTACCATCCAACAGTCGCATGATAGGAATTCTGTATGAAGCAGATCAGACGTCACATGAAACCAAATCCTTGACCCGAGCCTGTACTATGAGCTCTCAGCTTCCATTTCTTCAGTGTCCCCTTCAAGATGTTGAGAGGGTATGAATGCTTTATGTTCTTACATGCCAAGTGTGTACCTGAAGTCCTCAATCTCAATGTACAGCACTCTCTGATGTCCTCTATGGTGCCTAGACAAGTGGAGATTTAAATGCAGTCTAGTACAGTATACTGGCTACATCGTTGGCTGGAGCATTTAAGCACGAGATGTTTAATTACACTCTAGGCAGGAAATTATGGAGGACAGAACCTGCCAAAATCAAAAATAAACTCAATAAACTCGATAAAGAAATAAATGTCATTAAATATAGCAAAAATTATATTAATAATACATTTTGCAAATAATTAATTGATAAAATGTGATAATAAATAAATAAATAAATGCACAAATAAATAAATAATAATAAATACATTTTATAAATTTAAGAAATAATTAAAATAAATACTTAAATAAATAAAAGGGAAAATTAAAGAATAAATAAATAAGGGAATTGATACAAAGATAAATAAATAAAGAAGCAAATTGAAACAGAAATATCAATTTATGTCACATTTAATCAATTAATTAATTAATGGCTACATTTATTTTTAATAATATGTTTGCTACATTTAATGTTTATTTATCGAGTCATTTATTTATTTATTTATTTTATTTTGGCAGGTTTCGTCCTCCATAGTCATGGTGGGGAATGTCAATAAACTGAATATTTGTAGGATAAATCAGAGCTTTCATGTGTTATGTCCAAACCTCTTCTGGCCATTGCTGCTCTCTCCAGTCTATTGGCCTCTCACCCATCCTTAGGCGAGGGCCCTGACTCTTCACCCTACCCCGGGCTCAGCCCCTCTGACTCGGGCCAGCAGCTCGGCACGCCTGGGGGGCCTGGAGACACCCGATAACAAACAGCTCCAGCCAAGCCACTGGCCTCCCCACGCCTACGCAGGCATTTAACCACGACAAACAAACACCTTGCTCTCATTCCAGACAGGCTTTTTTATTTTGTCCTTCTCTTCGCCGTCCCACTCCCCAGCTGCACAAAATACAGTTTATGTTATTCTGTCCCCTTTTTTTTTTTACCTGAAGTGAGAAGAAAAAAAAAATGAAGGAAGTGACGGGTTCCATTTTTCCTCCACTTTTCTATTCTCTCTCACCTCTCGTTTTCTTGCTCTCCCACTGTTGCCCAGCCTAGCCTTTGTGTGTGTGTGTGTGTGTGTGTGTGTGTGTGTGTGTGTTTCTCCCACATGGTTGAGCGTCAGCCTAAGTGTGAGAGAGATGGATGCCAGAGTCCCTTTCTCTCTCCTAAGGCGCCATGTCTCCGCTCTCTCCTCTGCCGGGCTCGTCTGCACCTGCATATTGTGATATAGTGCCTCTGTTCAGCCAGTCGATTGCCTTTAACAGGACTGGGGCACACTGGCCAAATTGAAAGGGATTGCGGCCTGCTTTTCATCAGAGTCACATCAGAGCGGGGTGCAGGGTCCATAGGGCACAAGGGGGCATGGAGGAGGAATGTGGGGTCTCTTTTTCTGTTGCACTCTCACGATTTCTCCCTCTTGTACACTTCCTCTCTCTTTCTCTCCATCTTTTTGTGTCTCATTGTTTGATGCCATCTGATGGCTGGGGAAACACTTTGCAGGAAATGAGTATTCTGTTTCCCATCAATCCATTTCTCCATTTCCATGCAGGAGTTCCTATTGATAGCGAGGGAGAAAGAAAATCAACAGCAGTCTCAAAGAAAAATGTCTTCATTTTCCATTTGTTTGCCTCATACTTTTGAGATATGTCATATACGTGTGCCTTCTCTTTTCAAGTTTCCCTCTTCAATTCTTTTGTGGAAGACAGAGTTTGAAAGAACCCATCTCTCTAATGAAAAAATCCCCCTGTGTGTGTCTGTGCTTTAATGAGTTAGCAACACTTACATATACTTTCAGCTTGTTATGTCAGTGGAGTGGCAGGCAGACACGCAAATATGCAGCTATGCTCGTGACGGAATACCTGAGAAACTAAAGCTCATTCCAATACAGATATTAGCAGTGATAAATAAAGCTGGAAAGATAATAATGTCAAAAGAATCAAATACAGTAGCATTAATACCATTAAGGCGCTGTCCATTAATCCAGAGTGAATCAATAATAAGACATTCAAATCAGGCAGTAAAAAACGAAAAAGAAATACCCACAATTGTACATAACTTGTTTTGGCGTTGTCAAGGTAACGTGATATGTCTGTAGACTGTATAAAATATGGATCTAGTCTACTTGAAGTCACCCATTGGTTCCTGAAGAGCCGTTGTGAAGTTCATAGTGGGAGGCTCCTGTCGTCTCCAACTTGGCAGTGACGATACAGCCTAACTCCCGGCTAGTCCAAAAATGGGTAGAGGTGGATCGTGGGTGGAGCTGAGGCAGGCCTGGGTGACGTAGCAGAGCAGACCGCAGGCTGCTAGCATCCTGGTACGGCACCCACCTGTCACTCAAAGTGGCCACGCCATCAAAGTGAGCCATCAATCATGCCGAACTTTAGGCCTTGAAATAATTTAAATGGGTGAAATATATGAAAATTCACCCTCTGCACTTTTGTCATGAACATGGAAATTAGATATAGAGACCAAATTTGGTTGTTATATCTCTTTCTTCTGGAGCTGTATGCCGTTACAACCTGCTGGCACAATTTCAGTTTCATCTAATCAAATCAGTTCCATCTAATGTGTTCTAATTAAAACAGTGTCTAACTTCCCCGGCATATCTTTCTGCTTCAAATTTAGCAGTGGCGGGAATCACTCTTTTGTCTGACAACTCAAACCATTTTAAGTTTACTTCAGGCCAATTGTCCATCATGAAGGATAGAAAACGAGTGCTTTCACCCCGCTGCTTTGGATAACAAATCGACAATATCCAGATAGATAACCGGCGCCAGTTACACAGGCCAGAGCCTGCATGCTAAGTTCCAAGGGAAAGACTTGACTCCAGTGACTGATGGCTTCAAATAGCAGTGGATGTGTGCATGAGTGAGTGAGATGAGACTTCTTACCTCCTTCCTCCCTCCCTCCTTTTTTCCCTCCTCCTTCATTGGTTGCTGTGGAAACGGGCGAGTAGATTTGAGGTTCCCGTCACCTATTGTTCCCCTGAAGTTGTTAAACTTTGGTGCCCTCATGACGGTCTCACAAGTACGTGTGAGACTGAAGAGAAAGCATGCAAGCACACCCATGCTCACAGGACCATGTACATCAAGACATACTGTACACTTGTACACACAACACACACTCGCAGTGTCTTGAGAGAAACCTGCCATCTGACCTCAATGTTCAGTGCTTTTTCTCTATTGACTTTAGGAATGGCGAAGGGAAAAGAAGGAGCAGGGGTGAGAGAGGACAATAGAGAGGACACTTGAAAAGGCAGTAACCTTTCCCTGCTTGGTGTGTGTCCGATAGAGACTCCCCGTAGTACGCCATTGTGGAGCTGTCAAACTGCCTCTCTATGAATTCAGAGTGACGCTCGAGAGGTACATAACGCCTTGTCTAGGGCTCCTCCAGTGTCCATCTTCATTCATGGATCAATAGTTGTCTTTATTTTGGATTCCTTCTCCTTCCTCCCTCTCCTCTCTCTCCTTCCCCTCATTCGTCTTTGACAGGGCAGCCCTAAATGTCTGCTTTAACTAGCTGCTCACAGCCCCCCTCAAAACACATTTACATACACATCAATCACGCTGTCAAAGGTAAAGGCATGACGCCGTGTAAAAAACAGAATTGGATTATGGCCTTGTCTCATCCCTGACACTGACTGCTTGGCTGGCTGGCTGACTAGACTGTTGATGCACAAGTTAAACAGCCTGAATTGTTATTGGCTGGTGTTTTTCTCAGAGTGCTTAGTGTTTACTGCACGCATGTTTCAGAGTGCCAAACAAGGTCTGCAATACCCAAAGAAAATGTGTTTTTCTCTCTCACAGTAAACCGCATTCGTGTGTCTAACTTTGCTTGTAAAAATACCCTTCATGCTAGCTCTGTTACTTTGATTGTAATGAGTACTTCTTAATGCAACACAATCATTCAGTCATAGACACTTATTGTACATTAAGAAATTGAGCATTTAAACAAGTGATTATATATTAAGGAACAAGGATTCTGCCAAGAGTATGAATCCTCCCTGGGTGGGATTGTATGAGGTACTTATCCACAGTAGGTGTATTATTTACAGTAGATGACGGTCGCAGTGCCCCCAGCATCGAGAAACAGACAGGAGCACCAACGACAGAGCAAAGAAATACATTGCTGTGGACGGGGACGGCAGAAAAACTTACTTTAGCCACCTGAAAGAAAGGCTCACCTAAAAAAATCCGTTTAAGTGGACGCTATATTTAGAATATTTTCTGACGGCGAACTGAACTGAAAGTGAAACATATGTATACTGTTTTTGACATCTGAGCCTGCTGGCTTTGGAGAGAGCATAGATAAGTTTCACATTCAGTTCTGTTCCCCGTCGTAAAGGTGATGGAAATGGCTGTCTGACGGCAAGATAAAGCGGTGAAAATATTCTAATTATAGCGTACACTTAAACGGATATTGATTTTTTTAGGTGGCTAAAATATGTTTTTCTGCCGTCCCCGTCCACAGCACTGCATTGCTTTGCTCCGTTGTCGGTACTCCTGTCTGTTTCTCCAAGCTGCCGACCATCATCTACTGTAGGTAATACACTGACTATGGATAAGTACCTCATACAACCCCACTTCAAAACACCCAAACTATCCCTTTAACAAACACATACACAAACTAGTTAATTTACTAAATACCAATACTAAAAGCTTAAGGACATACAGTAAGGAGGTTGTTGGGATGGTGAAGGAATCATTTCATTCAGTCGATGAAGCGTGAATTTAGCAGCTGATAAAAGCAGTTACAGCAAGCATGTCTTCAATGCTCTGCCTGATCTAGAGCTGTGTTCCATTGCCATGTGGTTTTCAGGGGACTGACTGTACTAACTTGTCACATATGAGCATGTTCTGATCCGGTGCCACCGATATACTGTACATTGTTCATGAAGACCGTACAAAAATGTTACAAATGACTGTTACATGAGACCTACAATATATCTGAGTTCTGATCTGCCACAGCTGTGGTTAAAGTTTGGTTAAGTTTAGGCTTGAAAATATGATAAAAAAGATAAGAAAAACTACTAAAGGACAAATTAACCAGCAGCAGTTGGTCCACTGAAAATTTTCATTAAAAAATGTGAAGGTCCTCTGAAGTTAAATTCAAACGGTAGAGCCTGAGGTCAAGGGTGAGGAAAGTAAGGAGTGGGAGGAACGGGCAGATGCAGGAAACCCTCTGTGGACGGGGCTTAGACGGGGCGTGTATCACCAGGCCCATCATCACGGCTCATTTAAGTGTTTGATCCTCGCAACAGCACAACGCAGAGTTCACACCACCCAAGGGTGGCGTCTCCGTAGCTTATATTAGCAAACACAGTATGGTGAGAACGAGGAAGCCTATCCCCTGAGGTACCGCCATCCGCTGGTATATAGCCAGCCAAACGCTGGTAATTAACAAATACTACGGCGTACTGTAAATGCTATTTTTGCACTAATGTGTAGGCAGGGTGAAAAACATCACAGGAACTCCAGCCTGTTAATTAGACTGTATTTATGGCAATTAAAGCTTCTGCTTCTGCCTGGGAGAGACTAACTGAAAGAATTCTTAATGTCTGACCCTGAGATATATATCTTTTAACATGTGCTGAATACTAACACTGCTGTAGCGGTTTCAGGTGAACCACGGCTCTGCTGTTTTCACGCCTCACAGCTGAGAGGGTCTTGTAGTTCAAGTCAATCTACTAGTGGATATAGATTTAATATGGTGCCGTAGAAAGTTTGTAGTTTTTACCGTTAAATGTGACGATCTGCCCTATGTTTTAACTCGGTTCACTGCATTATGCTACTGTCTCACGGCAGGGAGTCTGACCACGAATATTTCACCATCCAATTACCAGGTGAAATTGGCTGTTTAATTTTACAGCCTCGGTGAAGGCGCTCTATCAGAGTGATGGCCATTCAGTTAGCCCCCTAACGCCACCCCAGGCAGCCTGCTCATCTGAGAAAACTTTCTCTGTATCCGTGCGTGTGTGCGCGTGTGTGTGCGTGCGTGTGCGTGTGTGTGCGCGTGTGTGTGTGTGTGTGTGTGTGTGTGTGTGTGTTTGCAAAGTGCACCGCAAAAATGCACTGAAGAAATATAAATCAAGCAAGGTGATGATAACTTTGGCGTTGACACTGTGATCCATCGTCTTGCCTCCGCACTGACTGTTTTCATTTTAGCCAGCAGCAGCCTGCGACTGAGAGGCTTTCTACCAAAATATAATTGTTTAGGAGTAATGAGCTGGAAAAAAGGACAGGGATAAGGGGAAAAGCAAGAGAGAGAGAGAGAGAGAGAGAGCTTGGTGAGTGACTATTAGATGGGGAGAAAAAATTGAATGTGCTACAGTAAACATGAGTGACAAAACAAGCTGCAATTTGGAAGTATGCATGTAATTATGGCCTCCCTCCTACCAGTATGTCTGTGCTGTCAGACTGGACTGGATTCATTTGCTATCGTCGATCGATCGATAATTAATCGTTACAGCACTAGTTTTAACCACACCCGGCTGTGATGTAGCTTTGCATTACGATGCAACAGTGTCTGAAAACAGCATGTTGTCATGACAAATTGGCAGCACAAGCTTGATGATTTGCTCTTTTATTGCTCAGTATTTTCCTGTCACGTGTGTGTGTGCTTCCTGTTTGGCTCTGTAGACATAACAAGTTAGTTTGTGTTACCCCTGTATGTCGATTAGAGATATACTCATATTTCAACCCAATATCACGCCAAAGCGTGTAATAGACCTGCGTGTCCACTGGAGGACAGTGTGCCAGTGTCATGTTTTGCTATGACGCATGACTATTACACACCTGTATGAACATGTAGTACCATCAGGGGGCAACAAAGCCACAGACTTAGGTTTAGGCAAGAAAAACAAATCATTTAGGATTAGGCAACAAAACCACTTCCTTAGATTAAGGACAAAGGTCATGGTTAGGCTTAAAACAAGTACGTAAACTAAGTAAAACACGTACGGAAACAACGTGACGTCAGTATGGAAAACGTGACAAACGCCACTACTGTAACTTGCGAAACAAAACACCGGTCTCGAACACGGGTCTCCTGCTTGAAAGTCCTGTGTTTGTTTGAGCCGCCCACCATAAGTGGTCTTTTTCACTTTATATTCGACATAACTAGCTCTGAAATTAGACTTCCGTCACAACACTGTACCTTCATGCAGACATATAATATTCATGTCTTGGCGACACTGACGCGCTTTCTTCCAGTGTGATAGGCGGGTCTATTACAGGCCTTGAAGTGAGACTGAACTGCATATATTGTAATCATCCTGCACCCATGTCTTTAATAGGAGAAATAAGTTGATCGTGAAATAGCGTACTGCATGTCCATCACCACTGGATTTTTTAAGTAAGCTGGTAAAGTTCACCATTTTGCAGTTCAGTGAAGTCTTACTCCATTCTTGCTTTGACCAGCAGTAAGTCTACAGCTAAGATCTCCTTTAGATACCCAGAGGAGAAAAGGACAAGTGAGCTTGGACCCCAGTATGCAGAAATATTCAAATACACCATTTTAGAATAGGTGAAAATAACACATTTGTACTGCATGCAAATAACTGCATGGTTTTTGCCCCAAACTACATGTGATTACCATAAAGTGGGCATGTCTGTAAAGGGGAGACTCGTGGGTACCCATAGAACCCATTTTTATTCATATATCTTGAGGTCAGAGGTCAAGGGACCCCTTTGAAAATGGCCATGCCAGTTTTTCCTCACCAAAATTTTGCCTAACTTTGGAGCGACATTTAGCCTCCTTTGCGTCTAGTTTCATATGATACCAGTAGATGATACCACTCTAGGTTTAAAACCCGCTACAACCTCCAAAAGACAGAATAGCGGCCCGGTTAATTAGAAATCGATACAGTGTTTTGGAGAATTGATACAGTATCGCAAAACATAATATTGCGATACTCATGTGTATCGATATTTTCTTACACCCCTAGTCAGTATACGGTATGCTTTCACATTTCACATTTTTGGCTGGACTGCAGAGGGCCAGCCCTACAAACGCAAAAGTCTGCACTGAGTGAGTGATGAGGTACAAGAAGTTACACAATTGGTCGGCCAAGTGTTGGAGTTTTTTCATTGGCCGTTGCTCTTTCAAAATGATGCCCAAATGAGCCCGTCCAGCGCGACGCGTCCGGTTCACGAGACTTGGAACAAGCTGTCAAACTAGGCGATCTAAATTAGTTCTAAAATGAAACAAGATTCAGCAGTGGTGTAGCCTAATTCTTTTCTAAAATGTTTTCAGAAGTAGATTTTGATGGATTGTTTAGAAGGAATAACAGAAAGTTTACGAGCAGGCCACCACGTTGTTTCCTGTTGGAAACTGCAAGCAGAAAACCAGGGACCAATCAGGTTCTTTCCACACTCGTCGGACCTGGTGGACACGTGCCGCTGGCTTCAACAGTATAGAAATGACCACTGACTATCTGTGTAACAATTTACCATACACGGTCCAGACATATACTCAGTGTTTTTTACAGAGTCTTTTTTTAATCTATATTACTCTGTAGCAGAGGGTGTTTTTTTTTTTAAATTAGATGTCTCCAACATGACTTTGAGGGCCAGCAAGGGCAAGGAAGAGTTACCAGGTTGAGCAGATAACATTGATTTTGATCAAGACTGAGGAAAAAGAAATACAGAGAGAGAGAGAGAGAGAGAGAGAGCGTCAGAGAGAGAAGAGCAGGCTGTCTGCAAGACATCAAACTTTCTACTTTTCCTCAGATCAAAATTACAACCTGAGATGGGAATGAGAATTTTAATTAGAACTCGGGGCTATCTCATCTCAGAGTGTGTGTGGAGCTAAAAGACTAATTCCCACCACACACTCGCACATCCCCCACCCCTACCTTCACAGGCCACTTTGTCCGTTATTTAATAGGCTCTTTGTTATCTATCTACTTGGGTTTGCCAGGTACTTAGAGCCCCTCCATTGGAATATTAGGTATTCTGATGAGGCAGGCAGCTGTGTGCTCCACGCAGATGGTGCCTGCTGTAATCAGCACTCTCAAAAGAACGGCTCTCATATCTCCCCCAAACTTATCCTTTTTTATGATTACAAAACACAGAGCCGCAAATTGTTATGAACAAGATAGATATATTTACTGGCAGCATAAAATACAGTGGCGCCCAACAATTCAATCCCTTTCAGGTTGATTCGTATTGCTGAGTGCACTCTCTTAGATGAGGACATTTGGTAATAGGGACCATGAATAGCATTCAAATTCACCCTCTCCAAATGGGGGTATTATGTGATAGAATTGGTAGAAATAGAGACCTCGTAGAAATGCTGTGCCGTGTGTTCAATCTGTTTGTCAGGTTGGTCAAGGGCAGAGTCATAACCGTAGGATAGGCTGGGCTGCGGTTGATGAAATCAATTGGTTAAGAATCAAATATCAGCACAAACGAAACCACAGAAATACTTAACTGTGTTAATGACACTCCAAAACATGCGAGTGGAGAATCAGACAGCGTTGGTGCTGTCAGTTATGCAAGATGTGGAAAAACCATCTGGCTTGCACTTTCTGACTAGACTATCTCCAGATTTCATTTACACCTCATAATCAGATTGCATATAAAGCGCTACCCTCCTGCAAATGAAAATTGTGTGAACATCAGCTTGTTTAATTACAAATAACTGAACATGCATGATTTAAGCAGGAAATATGATGCACACATATAGAGGGGGTGGGAAACAAAATCAATTCACCTATGTAATGCTATTTTCTTTTTTTTTTTTACGATTTTGAAATAGATTTTTTAATGCCAGAATCAATATATTTGCTTCATTTGAGTCTATGCAGAGGTAGAAGGAAGTTACCGCTTTTATCGTTGTAGTCTGATAAAGTGATGCCGTATCCGTTCTGTATCTGTCAACCAAAACAAACAGCAGCCGGCCGCAGCAAGCCAAAACGATAAAGTAGGAAAAGGCGGAGGGTCCGTGTGGATACGACCTGCACCCTCACATTTTAAATCCAAAGTGGTAAACACTACACATACAGTAAAGTATGGAAACACTTTGGGTTTCACACATTGCCAGGAAAAGCAGAGCTAGACATGATGGCTAAAGCTGCATGCTAACTCTGTCAGAGACAAGTAACGTTATCATATTACGGTAATGTGCGGTCAAGACAGACGTCACTCACATCTCCGTCGTCAAATCAGCCGACGCTAAACAACTGTAGAGCACCCATATACTGACATTTATGTTAAATGCATTCAAACGGCCCCGATGGAGCTGACCATGGATGTATAAAGAGAACGGAGCTGACAGGAGAGTTAGCAACAGACTTGGCGATGTTAGCGGAAGTGTACACGTGTGACTATGTCCAGTTTTCAGAAAAAGGTGTTTACAAAGGGAACTGTATTTTACAAAATACATATATGGAAATAAGATATATTCACCAGAAGTGTAAAACATTACATGTTCCTTATAAATTAAAAAGAAAATACCACTAATTTGTGAGGGAAAAGTCTTTATTCTTTGATTTTTGGGTTGCTGGAAAAAATTTAATAAATGATGCCTGACAATGACTGATATATGTGACTTCAGGACATCTCTGACTACATACATGCTGAAATCAAACATTTTAATGTATCAATTTAGATATTTTCCAAAGTAAAAGTCCCTAGAGTGTATGAAAAAAGTTTACAAAAATCGCAATAAATCGTAATATCGAATCGCAATATTTGTAGAATCGTAATACCTAAAAATCGCAATACATATTGAATCGGCACCCAAGTATTGTGATGGTATTGAATCGGGAGATAGGCGTATCGTCCTAGCCCTAACATATAGCATTGCATATGATTTGTTTTGTTTATTTTGTATGTATAATATGTGACTTGCATTTATAGCTGGCATCTGGATCGATATGTTGATTAAACAAGGATAGTTGGAACAAGAGGAAGGTGTAGAGGCCTGTTAATACAACACCTTTTATGGATGCTGTGATGTATTTGCCTCCATTCCCAAACCCTTTTTATACTGTATGTGTGTGCATTTGAGTATTTCCAGCATTACAGAGAACAGGGCAGTAAGCGTTGTCAGGTGTAGGCTGGGACCTTATCAATGAAGCGGCTCAGCCTGTAATTAGCGCTATAATCACCTCCCTAATTCAACCACTGCTCAGCGTCTCTCCCAGCTCGCTGCTCCTCTCCCTCTCCCTTCTTCTCCCCGCCTCTCACACTTTGTTTCCAAACAACACTACTCTCTCACACCACCCCCATCTCTTTCTTAATCTTACTTTTCTCTCATTTCTCTCTTTGTTCCTCCCTTCTTCCCTTTCTTCTTCCCAACCCGACACCTCTGTCCTTCACCCGTGTGGATCTCAAGCCAAATGAGTGAATTCTTCTCATTAGTAGTGCGTTGGGCCAACGTGCCCGCAGGGAGACAGAGCGATCTTAGTACTGAACAGCTCAGCAGAGCTCTGAGGGGTCAATGAGCTGGTTAAGGAGTGATGTTTAATACTAGACTGGGGGATGGGGAGGTTCATAGTTTCCTTCACTTGTGCCAAGGCGATTTACTGCATACTGTATGTATGGGCAAGTGGGAATGTATGCACAAACAAACCCATTAAGGGAGTATGGTCGAAGCATTTAATGATATCAATTAATTTAGTCGCACTTTTGCAAACAAACTTACACAATTATTAATCCATAAAGTATAACAAAGTCATTAAAACCAAAAAAGGGGACTTGAAAATGTTCTCTATCCACTCCACTTCACAGAACTTCTTCAGGGCTGCCCATTTCCAACAGTCCCCAGCCAGTATCTTTATCCAAAAAGACCATAATGTCATATCCATTATAACTCTTTTCCTTCTTTTTAATGCCTTTCTGAATTTAAATTTTTTTTTTGCAGTAGTCTCACAATTCTTGAGGCGTTCTTAAGTGCAAAGACCAGATGGGGTACGGAGTGCCTTTTCAGTATTTATAATAGTGGTGCAGCCAAACAAGCATTCCACAAAGAAAAGAATAACAAACTGTACTGCTAAACAGGACAGATTAACCCCATCACCAAACAGTAGATGTGCTTAAAAACTAAGAGGAGGCTGCTTGTGTTTAAAGGTTCTCTCTAAACGAGATCCAAATCATTAATATAGCAGCAAACAACTATGTGCTATGTAAAGATATAGTGGAGTAATGTCTACCTGAGCAGAGAATGAAGTCTCGCCCTCTGTGTGTGTTGTAATTCGAGCTTCTCCTCACTTGTTGATATCGCGCATGCTTATAGTGCATGTTGGTGAATGTGAGCGTGCCCCACTGGCTCGCTCACAGCCGCAAAATAATTGCTTTCATATGGTGGATATTGATGACAACAATAATCTTTTTAAGCTAAATTGAAGGCAATTTTTCCCAACAATATAATTTCTAAATAATATGTCCCCTCACAGTCTGCCCTGTAGCCTGCTGATGGAGCTATGTCATATTTGGCCAACTGTGTTAATAGCTTTGAGCACCTCTGATAGGTTATATAATTTATTCTGGAGCCAGTATTTAACATATAGTAGTAGCATATGCAAAATATACTATATATTCCTGTATTTTTCTAAGCCTCTGTTAATGGTATAAGACAGATGCTACTCTGTGCCTTTGTGTATGTGTGCATGCATGTGTGGGTATGTAAGGTTGAGTTTATTTGTGTTGGAAAGAAATCAAGAGGAAGTACAGCTGTCTATCTGTGTTTGGGTATGACTGCCAGAAAAGGCCTGGGGAGATGTATTGTGTGCACACACACAGACACACACAGACCATAATGCAGCCACCATGGGGCCACTTGGCATGTAGCCTTTCTTGCGCTGTTCTGTAATGTGATTTGTCCCGACTATTGATACCCCAAAACACCCTACTCCCCCCCCCCCCCCCCCCCCCCCCCCCCCCCCCTCAACCCTCTCGTTAGCCCCCACCCACCCCACTTCACCCCCACTTCCAATTTCCACACTAACCCAATTAGCATCTCGTCAATAATGCTCAGCATTTCATTTTGCTGCTTTAATTAACAAATTCAATTTGCTCGAAACTGCTGTGAAAACAAATTAAAAGCACAGCAAATTAAAAGCCCTCAGTTCCGGCGGATATAGCTAAGGTGATTACAGATGCGTCAAACGACTGTTTTCTTGTTTGTTTTATCTCAGGAGAGGAAAAGAGACTCTTGAGAGGAGGGGAGACCTTGAGTGAGGTGCTAGGGCAGTTTAAGATCTGGAACTGCACGGGAGGGGAAACTAGGGCTGGCAAGAGGGTGAGGTTGGTGTGGTGCGTCCTTTTCCACATGGAGGCACCACTACCCATTAACAACACGGATTCTGTCATAGACAAACACCGTTTACACACAGACAGTACATGCATATATGAGTCTTCACCAAATCACCAAAACTAACACTAGTTATTATTTTAGTTTTTTACACATCACGTTGTGGTAGGGCTGGCCAACTGACACAATTTCTTTCACACAAGTTCCACAGTGGCAGTGTGCCAGGTGGATGAGATTCGGCCTAAAAGCCCTGACGCGCCAAGCCGTCGGACAGTTTGGGGCCGTCGGTGAGCGTCTGTTGCCCTAGTTTTTGCGGTGTGTCCCGCACCTACCACGCCGTTGTCCGGTCTGGGAGTTCTCCGTGTTTTCGTCTTAGACTTTAACCCTTTCACGGTGTGTATTCAGTTCATGGAAGTTAATTGTAACATTTTGGTCACCTAAAAATATCTTGTTCAGTGTTCGGTTGTACTCAGCTCAGCCCTCTCGTGTCACTTCTGGTTGCAAAAAACCAAGGTGGTGACGGCCAAAATGCCAAACTGGAGGCTTCAAAACGGCAGTCCACAAAGAAATGGGTGACGTCGCGGTGACTACGTCTACTTCTTTGAGTGCACCCCTCATAATGTGCTTATCTTAGTTAATGTAGTGGGATCTTACTTTATCTCGCCACTTATTTTATGAACAAGTGTTATTACATTTTCAACTGTTGAATGTGCTGCTTTTATTTTTTTGTGTGTATCTTCTCCTCAATGTGCTGTTTACCTGTCTTCATTCTGTCTGCCTGCCTGCTTTTCTTGTCTGAACGAAACTGATAGCTCGGTTGTTTGGCCGCCTTGGGAAACACAC
The DNA here is from genome assembly GCF_043250625.1 of Sebastes fasciatus. NCBI lineage: Eukaryota > Metazoa > Chordata > Actinopteri > Perciformes > Sebastidae > Sebastes > Sebastes fasciatus. The sequence continues at coordinate 17,586,061 of NC_133799.1, forward strand.
AGGCCTCAAGATTCCCAGCAATCAGCAGAAAGGCAATGCCACGTATTAGATATCATTCTGGCTGCTATCCCTGTCTCGCTGTATTCCGACACAGACGGGTTATATAGAAGTAGAGCAGACATGCTGCACAACAGCACTACTCAACCTCTTGACCAGCCCGGTTCACACACACACACGCACGCACACACACACACACACCGCTAATGGAACTGGCCGTAAGCCAGGTACCTGTGATGGTCAATGCAGCTTTGTTTAGCTCTGATGTTAAATTGATTTTTAGGTTCCAAGTCACAAGGCATTGGCAGCAAGCTGACCTTTTCCTGACAGAGCGACAGAGAGAGAGAGGGAGGTAGACATACTGTACAGCACAACTTTCGCTCAATCTTTCACTGCTTGTGAGCACTATCCTCATGTGAATTTGTCCTCTTCAAATGAGTGTCCTTTGAACATCGTCCCACTCCATCTTCTTTTTATTTTGTCATTTCATATCCTAGTATGTCCCCCGTGCTTATCATCTCCCCTGTTTTTTTCTCAGCTCCACTCCCATTCTATAAGCTGTGATTAGAAATTATCAGACAGCAAACAGTGCACCCATCTGGTCCAAACGTCAACATCTGGAGAGGGTGTTGGCTGTTTTGACATGGGGGAAGAGACACACACGAGTCTCACATCTTGCAGTTTAATTGTATGTGTGTGTGTGTTGTTGTTTTTCTTTGCTGCATTTGTGTTTCAGTGCATCTCCCTCAAACTCTTTCACCCCTCCCTCTTTCGCCTCCACTAGCAGCTAATTATTGTCCCGCTTAATTACCAGTAACACGGCAGTCCAGCCTGATTCAGCTTTAAAGAACTATTCAGCACTCCATTCCGATACCTGATTGAACTCGGCTAAATGGAAAAGTTGCTGGAGAAAACGCTTTAGTCACACAACATTTTGTTTCATTCCTTTTCTAATATGTCTCTCACTGTCTGGTTACTTGAAGATAACAGACATTTGAATTTGTTTTGGGGGATATCATAAAAAAATAAAAAATAACAGGTTCTGAAATGGGAAAAGGCGGCAAGACACGAGAGAGGGGAATTGTTCCAGGGCTTGCACACATACACATCCAGCACCCTTGTTGGATCCATAACGGCAATAAACCAATAGGAACATACACGTCTCCTGACCTTCAGCTCCAATTAGGCCCCGAGGAGAGATGGGTGAACTTTTCAACCTTACATCTTGTCTATTGATACTCCAATCGGGTTGGTCTGAAGGCAGGGTGATCGGCGAGTCAATATTCAAGTTCACTGTTGTGCAGGAGTTTCAGCTTCAGTCCTAGAAACTTTAAAGGTTTGTTGACATCACTGAAAAGGAGTCCCATATGGAAGAATCTCAGTTCCATTTTCCATCTCTCACAGTTGATTGAAGACCCCTAACAGAAAATGATGGAAATATAAGACTATGAAACCAAGGTGGAATTTCCACTATACTTCTGGCACTGGAGTGTTTCCTAAAGATACAAAGTTTTAACACACAGCAGAAGATACCACACACTGTAATATAATAGAACAGCTGCTCCCTTAAACTTGTTGATGAAGGATATCGTGGCTTCTATTTTCTACTGTGATGCAAGACCAGTAGTAGTAGACCAGTTTTCATATACACAGATATTCCTATAAAAATAGAATAAAAGGAAACGGACATTGAACTGCTTTTCACGGTCATTTGACTAGTACAAAATAAAATGGCGATTGTTGTTAATTGTTATGGTGACAACTCACGTCAGTGGGTCTGTAAAGTGTGGTCGCAGCTCGCGGGGAAGAGAGCACGCAGCTATGCAGATGGATGGCTGTCTAGTTAGCTAACGGCTAACCGCCCATGTGAGCAGTGTGTGTGCGTCGCGGAACCTTTTGCTTTCTATTTCGGCGCCCTTTTTAACAGGTTAGAGTTGGCCCGGCTGCGTGTCAGCTGCATCGCCACTAGAGATTCGAGGTCTCGCCTATTTTTTGCGTAAGCCATGCGCGGTTCACAACAAAAATATACAGTGAGAATTATCTTTTGACAGTATATTGACATCATACCAATAACATTACTTAAGTTTCAATGTCTGTATATGTCGAATGTCACAGACATGAAAAAAAGTAAAGATTTATCTTTAACTCAACACTTTGTGCTTCCGTTTCAAAATAAAAGCTTTTTAGCATTTGTTCTGTGGACAGAATGCCTTCATTTGTTAACACAAGACCTTTTTTCTGAAATAGTTGCAGGAGTGTTGTGGAATATGCAGTGACTTGCAGGTTTCCATGAATTAATAAAAGTACTGGCTTTTAATGTGGGTTATTGCTATTATTTACAAATGAGCACATGCTTCTTAACATGAGCTTCTCTGTTTCACATTAACTATAGTATACAGTAGACCTTTTAACAGAACAATCCTAAAGAAATTACTATCGTTTTGTAGAATTGTAAAAAGTAATCTAGTCCAGAAAACGGATAAGTTGAGTATGATGTGTTTTAAATGAGTAATGCTCTTCCCCTGTAACAGCCAGGCCTTGATCTCTGCTCAGTAGTGCTGTGGGGTTGTCCTGACTGTGTGTCTACTGCTGGGAGGGCATTGATTCAGCGTTTGCTGGTAAATACCAGGTCACTACACCTACACTCCATCAGGCAGGGGTCAATCACAGCCCAATGGGGAAATGATGATAGGCCCTATAGTCCTTCTCTGCGTGTGTGTATGAGTGCAGTTGTGTGTTGAGGTATCGAGTATGCTATCAGCGTCCCAAAGTCATTGATTGGTCCCCAGTGTCAAGACGCTGTCATTGATTCTTTGCCAGGTCACAGAGGAAACTCCTGGCTCAGCAGAGGCTCTTAGGTTACCCATCTGTGCACGCATGCGTCATGCAGAGGCACACACCCGATATGTACAAAGCGGATGATAAAACTAGAACTCTACAGTATATAAACAGTTGGACATATTGTAATTTGCAGCAATTTTCAGCCAAATCCACAAACCTCCCCAATAATTGATGCTATGTGACCAATGTTTCTAGAGCTGTTAAAGTCTCTAGTTGCTAAACATAATTATTGCTTCTCACATTTGGACTGGTGTGGTTCTATGCTGCACGACTCCTCTTGTTCTTGTAGAAGATCAAGGAATGTCTTGAATGTTGATCAGGGTGACATGGGCCCTCTTATGGAGCCAGACCTGGTAGCTGATGGGCAACTCCATAAGGAGGCCAGCCAGGCTCAGCATGGTGAGCCTAAAAGAGATGCATATGCATCAGGTGCAATGTCCAGGAGGCCTTCTTGGACCGAACAGTTGGGCAAATGGCGCTGTCTCTGAAACCAAAGAAATTGCTGGAAAACAAATTCAGCACACTGGCTGGCTTTACGTCCACCGAAGACTACCTATTGTGGTATACCTTGTATCCAGAGAGGTTTTTCATGACGTGGAAGTGGACGTACTCACCAAAGACATCACCCATTGGTTTGTGGACTGCTGTTTTGAAGCCTTGAATTCTGCATTTTGATCGTCACCATCTTGTTTTTTTGCAACCAGAAGTGACACGAGAGGGTGGAGCTAAGTACAACCGAACACTGAATAAGACATTTTTAGGCGACCAAAAAGATTACAATTAACTTTCATTAACTAAAAACACACTGTGAAAGGGTTAAAGTTGTAAGACAAAAGCACGGACAACTCCCAGACAACGGCGTGGTAGCGACCTGTCAATCACAAGGTAGCCACGCCCTAAAGCATACCCTGCTTTATGGTCTATTTGACTCTAAATGGGACCATAATCTACTAAATGAACATCATGCTGTATTGAAGAATACTTGAAACTAGCAATTGAGACCATAAGTTCATGTTTACAATGTTTACTGAGGTAATCAAACAAGTGAGAAGTAGGGTCATTTTCTCATAGACTTCTATACAATCTATACAATTTGCAACCAGGGGAGTCGCCCCCTGCTGGCTATTAGAAAGAATTCAAGTTGAAGGCACTTCCACATTGGCTTCACTTTTCAGAACTGGATGTTGCCCACTGGTTTTACTGTGTAAAGCCATCAGTAAAATCCGCAAAAGAGTTACCAGTCAGTGGTCAGCCAGGAGATGACCTTTATTGCCTTTTCTTTAGCCAAAACACATCTACATCTTGTCCAGAGCTTCTCTAATTAAAGGTGAAGAGATGTGTTATCCAGTTGTCTGTCACAGGCAGTAATGCACTTGTCAAACTTGCACACTGTCAGTCGAACATTGATAACACACCCGCTTTAGTGAGGCCACAGGCCAGCCTCGCCTCAGAGTATGGGGACATTTTATTATCATCTGGTTGACAACACTGCGCTCGGCCGTTATTGGCCCACTGCATCAAGTTATTGTCTTCAGAGTGGAAGTTTGAGTATTGGAAAAGAGACAAGTGGGGCGTGTCACGGTCATGCAGCCGAGACCCATGGGGTCCTTGTTCAAAAAGCAGGCGACCTGACAGACTGCTTATGACAGAAAGATGGAGGACGGGGTCCTCACAGCCAGCTTAGCTGCTCTTTTAATTGGTTTTCATGAATATTTAATGAAATCAAGATGAAATTGAATCATGTTTTTTAACTGCTAGGAGAAAAGGCGGCGGCGTGGCGTGAAACGACTCGGTGCGTGTGTCTGTATGACCGTATGCATTCAGTATGTGTGTGTTTGACCGCATGCTTGCATATTCATGTGTCAGCAGCATCAGCTACATGTATTATCTGTGCATACCTGCTGTCGTGCACATTATCAGATTACTGCAGTGCAATAACGGCAGCAGCAGGGAGGACAGTGCGCCCCGTGCAGGTGGCCGTGGCTGTCCTCTCCCTCCGCTCAAGAGAGGAAGCTGCTCTCCGCTCTCAGAAGGAATAAATGTTTTATTTGGTTTGTTGTATTTTTAACCAAGGGCTCCCGGTCACGCAACAAAGCCCTGCTCTTCATCCTCCTCTGCTCCCATCCTCTCTGTCCTCCTCCTCTCAGCGCCACGACACACATTACCTGACACTGTCGTGCAAGTGGAGACACGATCACATTTCTGCTGGCAAGTAGCCATTATTCTACAGAAATGAACTGATGGTGATTTTTGTTCTACTTTCAGTGGTTCTTCTGTCAAATTGTTGTGCTACATTTTCTCTCAAGTCCAACAAATATTAATATCTATATGTCTAATCTCTGCTGTGCACATTTTTTTTAAAATATAAAAACATTTGTCGATCTTTAACTGCAGTATTACATTTTATGATTTTAAGAAGCCTTACATCCTGAACACCTGTATTCCTCTGACATTATGATGTACTTGATCTTGGTGCTAGACAGCCACACCCAAACCCTAAAAAGCTCATCCCATTAGCTCAGTCTTACCTCACCTCTCCTCTTTGCTACCAAGGGACGATGACTAAGATGCAGTTAGGCACACAGACAGCGTTACAGATCAGTCCAAGCATTGTGTGTGTGTATGTGTGTGTGTGTGTGTGTGTGCGTATGTGTGTGTGTGTGTGTGTGTGTGTGTGTGTGTGTCTGGGTTTAACTGTGTGAGCATACACAGAAGTGAAAGTAGTGACTCAGACGAGGTGCCAGATGAGGTAGACAGCCGAGATGAGATGAGAGGACCAGAGGAAGATGGAAGATGAGTCAGGCTGTTGACAACGATTCTCTCACTCACAACCCCATCAAGCATCGACCCTTGCCCTGACCCTGGTTATATGATAGGGGTGGTGTTTGTGTGTGTGTGTGTGTGAGTGTGTTTATGGTACACAGGAGACAGCAGTGGGTATGGATGCAGAAGCTTGTTTCCTGTACGTGACCTCATCAAGAGAGCACTATGGGATCACAGCACACAGCAATAATTAATGCACTTAGCAAGCTGTAATGTCAATGTTGTGTTTAGACAAAAGGCCACCCAACATACACATATTAAGCCATGTTCCTTTTTTAAAGCAGCAATAGTTTTTTTATATATATATTAACAGAAAAAGAGGTAGTTTTTAGAGAATTACCTCTCCGCTCTGCTGTTCCCCTCAACTCTACCGAGGGATTTAGCTTCTTTCAGCTCATTGGTTTGGTTCTGGTTTTCAACTTTTACTGTTTGGTTCCACTCTCACTGCTCTATAACAGCGTCGTTTTCAGCCACAGCAGGCAGCAAACTCTAAAAACCCACTGTACTGTACACTACCTGCTCAGCATCAAACAACAGACAGACGGAGTTAGCGACTAACTGATGAACATAGTGGAGCATTAAGCAGCTAAAGAGCCGGCGAGCGTTGGTGGAGAGTAAAACAGAGCTAAAAGGAGTGTTAACATTTGGACTTGGTGGCCAGAAACATGACTCCAAATGAATGGTAATAATACTAATGTTATGTATCTGCTGGCTGCGTAAATAGGCAACTGTTTGCTAACAAGTTTTCCATATCAACTTAAAGGAACATTGTGTAGCATTTAGGGGGATCTATTGGCAGAACATGGAATATAATATAAATAGTTTTCTTTAGTGCACCTGGAAATAGGAATTGTTGTGTTTTTGTTACCTTAGAAAGAGCCGTTTATATCTACAAACGGAGCGGGTCCTCTTCACAGAGCCGCCATGTTTCTACACTAGCCCAGAATGAACAAACCAAACACTGGCTCTAGATAGAGCCGTTCCCGTTTTCAAGTGTTTGCGTCGGCCACCTTAGTTCTCCATGCTTGGCACATGGTTTCAGATTGCAACCTCACAGCTAGATTCTGCCAAATCATGCACACTGCACCTTTAAAAGGTATATGTCAATGTTGTGTTTCCAGCCTGTTTCCACTTCCACCAAGTGACCAAAGAATGATTATCACTGATTCAGTGTACGATTCAGTGTACATTTGTACTAGATCATGGTGGTAACAGTCAATTTGATTAATTCAGAATAACTTAGTACTACTATTACTATTACTACTGCTGATAATGATAGTTTTATTATTATTATATTGCCTCAAAATAAACCTTCCCACATAATATAATATTTCCCAACTAATACATTTTTTTCTTAAAGATACAGTGTGTAACATCTGGCAACATCTAGTGGTAAGGTTGCAGATTGCGTGGGCCAAAATTGTAGAAGAATTACGGCGGCCGACATGAAAGTGTGAATGGTCCTATAGAGTTGTTGTAAGAGTAGCGTAGGTCATTTGGAGAAAAGCGGATCTAGTGTAGGGTATGTGTGTACGTGGGAAGTGAATGGTAAAGCAAGAAAGACAGATTGAGAGCAGCGCCAAATGTTTGTGAGCAAACAAGTGAGCTAGGGGATAACTCCGTAGCGAATAACATTATCGACTCCGGCCCAAGCAGGAAAAGTTAACAGAGTGGTTTGTCCGTTCTGGGCTAGTGTAGAAACATGGCGGCCGGCTCCGTGAAGAGGACCCGCTCAGTATGTAGATATAAACGGCTCATTCTAAGGTAACAAAAACACAACAATTCTTATTTTCAGGTGATTATACACTAAAGAAAACATACTTGTTAATATGATATTCCATTTCTGCCAATAGATTCCCCTAACTGTTAGACACTGGCCCTTTAAAAAAAACTGAAACCTGTGCAAGTAGTTGGATGGCGGCTGTGTAATTTAGCCATATTGGCTTTAAATTAATTTGAAATGAGCTACAAAATGATGGCTGGGGTTTTAGTTACTCCCTCCTCCCCTCCCCGATCGCTCCTCTGCCTCTTCTCCTCTCCTTCCTCTTCCCCACTCTCTCTCTCTTTTCTCTGTGATAACAATCAGCAAATATGAAAAGTAAATTCTGGAGGAAATGTTGGCAAATGGGTTTTGGGTAGATTGTGCATGAATATTTAATTTAGTCATAAAGTAGGGGTTTAGTACATTAATGGCTTTTCCATTGCTGTCACTCCATTTGACCCCCCCTCCCCTTCTTCTTCTTCCCTTCCCACCCAGATTAGGATGGTGGCACAGTTAGCTATCTGCTCTGCTGATTGGTTCTGTTAATGACCATATTTATACTGATTAGAACATTATAGATTTCTTCAGGAGGGCGGGGGTTGTCACACTCGTATTAGAAGACTATTTATTAAATAAGAAAATGATTTTTCTTTTTTTAGAAGTGTTCAAGACGGACTAATAGAAACTAAGAACGAGATAATCTGATAAAGACTTTTATATAAACTGAGCAGTTTGTCTTTTAGTCAGAATATCAATTTTACATTCGTCTGAAGTCTTTGCAATATTGCATCTTTCCACTTATGGAGGTAAAGATCAAACTTTATCAAGATGTGCGCTCATAAAACCTCCAAGAATAGAAGCACTGGCTTCCTGCTCTGATAGCATGCCTGGAAAAATAAAACTAAATTATGTTTTCATATAACAGTGTAGCTATTTCGAGATAATTCCAGTCCCTCGGTCTGCATCAGTATTGTTTACTGTGCTGCCGGCCACAGAGCCCCAGAGTCCACGCTGGCTGGCTAGACTGGCGTGACAGCTGGAGTGGCCGTCACCTCTGGCTCCCAACTGCTTCCTTGTTTTCTGACCTGATAACACTTCAACTGGCAGGTCCAGTCTAGATTCACCTGTGGTAAACATCTGTGTGCCTGAGTCAGACAGCTTTTTGCAAATAATGATTTAACCTTCTTGGAGTTCTATACAAGTGTGTATCAGGTCAGTCCAATTAGTATCCGTTGAGCTGTCAGCTATGAAAAAAACTATAATTTTGTGGCATTCAAATACCAAAAGATACTGACAATAATTTCATAACCGTGTGAAGTGAATCCCACCAACCTGGCAGTAAACCAATCAATAATTTGATCAATAATACACACTTTGTTGTGGGTTTAATCTGTTACAGTGGGTGTTTTGTCATCATGGTAGATGGAGGGCAGCGGCCAGCCGCTCTGAGGCCGGGCCGGCTCCAACCAGGGTGTGATCCCTCAGCTCTTGGCTGTGTTTGATAAAGATTAATTCAATCCTATTTTCTGCCCTGAAATGCTTTTGCTAATGTAATTCTCTCGGTGTCAGATCCCCCCACTCTCTCTCTTTGTGTGTGTCTGTCTCTCTCTCCCTCCTAAGGAACACTAAGCACCTTATCCATGTTAAGGACCAACAAAAGCAGCAGGAAGAGAGAGCAGTGGTAGTGTGTTGTAATTCTCTACCACAGATTCATTATCTGCGTATAAGTACTGGCAGGCTGAACGGCGCTCACGCTTCTCAGCTGCTGGTGGTTGTGTGTTTGTGGATGCATCAGTATGTGTGTGTGTATATGAAGATGACTTGTGAGGATTTTGAAAATAGATTTTAAAATGCCGTCAGGTTTAGAAGTTTCTCGGCATGTTGTGAGAACATATGTGTGTCTTCCTGATTCCATACATCTACGGTCAATCATATTCATACCATAATCTGAAATGAGGAATCATTTTTCAAATGATGCTTTAATTTAGCAGTCTGGTCGAGTTTCACTTGCAGAGAGCTGGAGAGCCAGTAGAGGGTGCTACACAATCCAAGTGATCATGTAATCAACCTCTTCTATTTCCTGACAGTTTTAACAGGACAGATCTACATTTGTTTTTATTATATGCTATTTAAAAATAAGTTTTAAAAAGCAAAGAATACAAGGTGTGTTTGCTTGTAATGAGTAAACAAAATCTGCCAGTGGAACAAATGAAAATATGTTTTGTAAGATTTCTTGAACTAAGATGTAATATTAAGGCCTTTCAAGATAAAAAGAGATCTTGAAATTAGCTGGGAAACTAATTTGAGCTAAATTTCACTAGTATTAGGAAGAGCTGTGTGTCATAATAAGCATGCAGTATTTTTTCACTTAACAAGATATTCAAGATGCCTTGTCTAAAAACAAGTCCCTATATCTCACTGAAATGTTACTTATTAGGGGATTGTGTCTTGTATTATGTGTTATGAGATATTTTGACTAGTAATTAGACAAATATACAAAGAGATTTGTGTTTTTGGTTCTTACATTTTTGTCTTAAGACATGCAAAAGTTGAACAAATGGTTAGTTAGTTAGTTACTGCTGTACAGACAGAGTAGGATTTGCTAAAGTAGTCGGAATTGACATGTAGTGTTTCTGCTATAAACAAACGTGTGATGTCGTATTTCCTGGTGTAGTTGAAGGTGTGATAGTGGCCAACAGTAGTTGTTCTAATCAAGGTTTTATCCCCTGTAGGCTACAGCAGCAGTGAGCAGAAGTAGAGGTGTAAATGTTTCTCTGATGTTATTGATTCCTGCTGCGGCTCCATATCTGACTGACTGCAGAGAGTCAGCGGCCTCCACAGGTGGCGGTAGTAGCAGTGGGTGTGGGTGTGTGTGTGAGAGTGAGAGTCGGAGGTTGGGGGTGGAGGCCATGTGCGTGTAAATGTGTGTGTGAGTGAGTGTACAGTATGTGTAGAGGTGGAGTGTGTGATCTCAGCTTGCTCTCTTGTTGTTCTGTGTCTCATGTTGTCACAGTGACCTCTACTGCTGACATGGTCAGCTATCCATACCTCCTCCACCACACACAATATCTTAACAGGTAACCTACAGCCCATACTGTGCTGGTATAGTTACAGATTTAACTGAAGGCAAAATAAGAAAATAAACCTACTTATCTAACACTCAAATTCAAACATCGTCCTTCTGAGGAAGCATCTTGTTTCTTTTCTGGCTCCCCCCCACGCTGAAATGACCTTCACAGCACAAGCATCATTCACCCTTTTCAGTACTTGACTGAAGACTCAGCTCTCCAAAAATCCTCTCACACAACCCTTCTGCATTGAGTAGTATCGTCGCCACATCTTTCTCTTCATGCAATCTTACAATAATTTACTTTAAAAAACAAGCATTCAGTCTGTCTGTCTCACTAGCTTTTATTTTTATTCTTTGCTCACTTTACAGTCTGCATTCATACTCATTTAAATACATTTTTAAAATACATACATTATATTTTAATTTATACATATATAGCAAGATTATTATTTATGTGTATTTGTGATAAACATTAGTTTCAAAATTGAAGTTATTTAAGTTATAGAAAGGGGTAAGACCTTATAAGTTTTTACTTCTGTCTACTCCTTTTTGAACATATATGTATTTAGCTTATTTATAATTTGCTGTATAGGTTTACTGTTCATTTTATTGGTGATTCTTGTTTCGTTTTCTTATTATGTGTTACATGTTTGAAATAAATCTATCTAATCTAATCTAAATTTTAATTAAATATACATAACAAAATAATCGTACATGCATGAACATGTTGATAAATTAATTCTATTGCTTTTAAATCATGCATTACTATATTGTTTTATATAATATAAATTAACTTTAAAGGGGCATTCCACAGATCCTAGGATCCAGTGTTTTACAGCTTAACCAATACTAAGGACTAGGGCTGTCACAATATCAGATTTTTGCCTCAATAATAATAATAATTCTATCAGTCAAATTCATCTTTAACTTTGTTTTTTGCGCGTTTTGTATCTTTTTTGGCAAATTAATTACACACAAAATACGAGTATAGCTGTTGGGGGAGGGAGAAAAAGCGAGAATGGAAAGAAACAGAAATTATTTAAGAGGCGCTGGATTATTTACACGACATTATCATATGTGTATTATTAACATGATATCAATATTTTAATTATTTTTTTGTCCCTAAAATTTGATGGAAAATACAACGCTAAATCACCGGAGTATCTTTAACTTTATATATGCAGGAAGAACTCAAATTAGACAGCCAACACACACCACACCCTAACATAACCTATAAAGATATTTCCCTTCTTACCTTTAACTCTAAGATTAGTTTTTTTTAATGATTGAAAAAATGGCAGAGCACTACTACTCTTAACGTTTCATCCTGTACTATAACTACAGCGTTGGTGAATTTGTATTTAAAGTTATTCCATCGTTGCACCCAGCGGACTCCTCTCCACTCATATTGTATATTATAAGTCACTCTGAGTTAGAGCATCTGCTAAATACTAAATACTGTAAGTGTTTAGTAGCCTATCAGAGAGTCCCACTCCAGGCAGCACTGTATGTGAGGAGAGATGCTGAGAGTCTCTTTGCTTATCCCTCTCAGCTACTGGTTAGTGTGGTGCTTGAATATTAATGGAGTCTGGTCCTAAAAGCTGGCTTTGATTGTGACCTAGCCATACTGTGTGTCTCACACACACTCACACACACACTCACACACTCACACACACACACACACACACACACACACACACACACACACACACACACACACACACACACACACACACACACACACACACACACACACATACACACAGGCCCTTCATCCTTTCCTGGGATGTGAAAATCTTCTTTCCTGAGGGACTGGTAGATGAGGAGGGCTGAGGTGTTGATTACTGCAGTGCTCAACAGTCAAGTGTGTGTGTCTTGTAAGTGTGTGTGTGTAGCGAGGCAGCAGGTTAAAGACAGGGGTAGCCAGCTAGCACCTCCTCTAGACTCCTTCTCAGCTGCTGGAGACATCAAGTGTAAAATTGCACACACTCTTTCAAACACACTCCATCAAAAACCAGGAGGTCACACTTACATTTGCGCACTCACACACACAGTGTTGGAGAAACCACTTTGAAAATATAGCTGTACAAGCTTGTAGATTCTCCACATTGGATGTTGAACTACACCAAGACTTACCTTAACAGAAGTACGGTTTAGTTAAGAAGTTACTTGGAAGAAGTATCTCAAACTATTTTGTACAGGACGGCTGCAGCACAGCACATATTAAAGGGGACATATCATGAAAACTATTTTTTTCAATGCTTGTGCTCATATATTTTGGTATCTGTAGTGTCTACCAACCCACAAACTGTGAAATAAGACAACCCAGTCAGTTTATTTTTTGGGCTGCCTAGATCAGAAAACATGTGATTCAACAAGCCATTCAGATTTGGCACCCCTTCCTATGTCACATGCAGGCTCATTAGAATATACCGCCCCCAGCTTGAGAACTACCTTTGCAAAGATGCACCATATTTTTCCCGCTAGCCAATCAGAGCAGACTAGGCTTTTTTCAGGAGGGGGTCTTAAAGAGACAGGCGCTAAAACTGAGCGTTTCAGACAGAGAGTGAATGCCGGCATATTCAGACAGACAGTATGAGGAAAATAAAGTTTGTTTTTTTTAACATTAAAGCATGTAAACATGTTCTTGTAGAATCCCAAAATACAAGTATTAACCTAAAAATGACCATGATATGTCCCCTTTAAAAAAACAAAAAAATAAAGTTCTAGAAATACTGTCCATATGTGAATTGAACTAGCATTAAGCTACTGTGCTGCAAAAACTACTGGTACTACTGATCAAACTAATCCAAAAGATCTTTTCATTTCCATTCTGTGGTCCAGGTTTACTTCCTTTCAGCTACTGCATTACATTACATTAAACATTGCAACAGCAAATACAAAGGGGCCCATTTAGAACTTTTATGTTGTCAAAAGGTCTTTACGGTATATGTGAGATTGATTAATAGACTTTCTGCTAGAATGCAAGATATTACCTATAATTGATGATCATTTTATGACATTTGTTTAACTTTCTTCTCTCTCTTTCTTTCAGCAACAACGGCGTCTAGACCTGTTGACCATTACCAACACTGGTAAGTCCCTGAGATCTTATGACTTCACTTTCATGCACCGTCCACCTCTCTACTCCTCTCTCTCTCTCTCTCTCTCTCTCTCTCTCTCTCTCTACATCAACACCACTCCACCACTGATGTACAACTGCACTGTGATGCTCCCATAGGAAGCTCGGCATCAGGGTGCTTTCCATGTTTTTCATGTGGCTTGATATGGATTTGACAGAAACATGCCAGTATATATAGTGAATGCTAAAATGGTTACAAGCTGTTTTCTGGATACTGCTTTCCTACACAAACATAACTGCTCAGTTGGGCAGTGGGACAAGCACAGATAACATGGTGCTTGTGTTGTGGAAAACCCTGAAGCGGAAGCACTGCTGATTTGATGGCTGTTGGTCAGTTACTTGAGCTACTCTATGTGCGTTAAGGGATGCTTAACGTGATGCATTAAATGTCAAAGAAGTATTGCCTTGAAGCTTTTACACTGGGATCATATGGATCCAATGAATTCAGTTATATTCAGTCACATAAGTCATTAGGAAAAACGGTTGCCCCCAAGCGTACATCCGTGTGTGGGTTGTACGAGCATATGTGAGACTTTGTACTCATTTGGAATGAGTAAGAGATTAGTCAACAGGACAGATAACAATCTAACAGTACCTGTCGACTGTCATAACACTTCTGATGAAGCTATCAAGTGGTTCTTCCGGGATGGATTACTTTTGTGCTAGTGTCACTGATTATTACTTCGTGTTGATGAAGACATCCGAACCAGTTAATGGGTTTGTTTTGATCTAATTATTAATTTTATCAAGTTTCTCATTAAACTCTTATTACAGTATGTGCCAGCCGCTGTGCGTGATTGAATAACTGTGACTGTATGTTAGTGCATGTATGTGTAAGTGTGCACCTCTTTGTTGGAGTGTATGTGTTGCTTGTTTTTACGTGCGTAAAGGTTACTAAATGCGATGTAATGTAGGCTCAACCTACCGTGCATGTTAACACATTTTACTTGCTATGTCTTAACAAGATGCTCTCTAGGGCTGCACCTTCGTAGTCGATTAGTCGACTAATCAGTCACCTCAAACTCGTAACATGTAGCAGTCAGAAACCGCATATGGTGCGTCAAGTTTGACTGGGTGTGGAAACATGTCACAAAGTAGTTGCACTGTTAGAAATCAGTGGTGGTCTCGTAGTAGAGAGGCAGCTGTGAGAACGAGGCGATGGAGAGCAAGGAGAAAGTCGAAAAACGGGGGAGGAGAAACAGATGGGGACGGCGAGGAGGATACAGAGACCCATATGCCTAAAGTATCTGGATGATCTAATATGCTTTGATTAGAATAATGCTTATGTGAGGCTCATGGAGACCGGGTTAATTTAGCAGGTTTACGTTGCAGCTGTTCCTCAGGTCCCGGGCAGAGGCAAGACTTGCCCCCGGACTTCAGAGGACAACCAGAGAGAGAAAGAAAGAGATGGGAAGAGAAAGACTTTATAGCAACACCTTTGTATGGTCAAGAGAGAAAGACAAAAAGGGAAGGATTAGATTATCATATATAGAATGATATGATTCATGTCCTCCATCGTCTTATGTCTTACAGGTAGCATCATGTTGCTATCACCATGTTTTAGGCATTTGAATGTGGTTTACTTGTTTTTTGACTCATTAGATCAGAGGGTATATTTTTCCTAATGCTTTGAGGTTGGTAAACTCCAGATGGGCTGTCAAATGTGATTTACTCAGAATGGACTCTTGTCTGGCCATTCTCATAAAAACACTCCATATAGTGGAGCGGATAGTGGAAAAATCGTGCAAATAGTGATACAAGCACCAAATTTGGCATGATGATTCCCGAGGGGTCACTTAGCAAATATAAACGATCGGCCACTTGAAAATCCAAGACGGCGGCCATTTTTCAAGATGGCCGCCAAATTGACCTGCCATTAATGGTTTCTCTCATAGAAATTCATCTACTTGGTCAATTTGAGTGATCTTGGTGTCAAAGTATGTGATTTCTAGCATGCTGGATCTTATTTTGATAGTTAAATAATTTTTAACTTCAATATAAATTTAGTCGCGGAGAATGTTTTTCTTAAAAAAATGCATGATTTTGATGAACTTGAATGATTGTGATGTAGAATTATATGTTTTCTGGTATGCTATCTAATCTAACAATTTTTACAGCTTTAACATCCTCCAATACGTTTTTTTTTTTTTACTTTTGGCTGTCCGGTGAGTCTTTGCTTTGTGGTGTTTGCAAGGCTCAATTGGCTTGTAGGCCTACTGTTGTAGATATCAATAGCTGCTGTTGCCATAGGTGTAGGGGCTTAGTGGTAGAGGTAGCACCTTTGTTTCAGAAGTCAGCCACATCCTCCAGGATGGACTACTCGCACTGGTTCACACTACTTGCCCAACTCTCATCTATGGCTCCATGAAGTTGCCAGTGCACGGCAATGACCACACCTCGGACACCATGTTGGCTCATGGGCTGAACTAGGTGAGGGTAAAACACAGAGAGTCTCTGTGTGATGGAGTATTTCTAGCTCCAAATTTCAAAGTGCATAGAGTCAACGAACCAGCCATCTTTATCCATGAGGTTCCCACACCAACATATCTATCAGTTGCCTCTTTCTGGTCTTGGAAAACACAGACAGGCCAACATACATAGCAAAAGGTGTCTTCCTGTCCTTGGATTGCCTGTGGACCTGCGATCCTTCCCTGTATTTGGCAAAACAGCTCTACTGTAACAGTTGCAAGGTCAGATTTTGATGTGCCATTTTGGAGTTGTGACTTGATATCAGCCCCATGTTCAATCATACATACAAACTGAAGCAGTGATGGTGGGACGGTATCTTCAAGGTACCCATCATGAGACGTGCTGTTGAATTCTGATTTATGCTGAAACATGTCACGACGTATCATCTGAGCAGCCTTTGCCAGGTGGACTGCTTCTCCATATTTGCTTCCTTCTTCTGGGACAGCTCTTCTTTCTTCTGCAGCTGTTGGGCATTCAGATAGGCTCGTTCTCGTTTGTACAGAGCAGCCAAGCAAGCAGGCTGACATCTCCAGCACTCAGATTGGGAAGGAGCTTTCCATCACTGAACGGGCACTTGCTTGCATGGGATGCAGCTAGGTTCATGCATTATTTTACGCAATCTGTACACTATCTGGATAACTGAAACCCCATTATCCTTGGCTCGGCTCTCCTGCGCTTGCACATCCTGTCGATTCAGGTTTTGCTGCCTTAAACTGATCAGGGGTTGGTAGTAAGCAGCATTTTGGACACTAAGTATAATGCTGAATCCTACTTAGCTGACGTTAAACCCCATTCTGAGTTACACAGCAGCGATTGTCACCAGTGTGCCCTGGTAGTGCCCGACAATCACTCCTTTACAGTTCTTTGCTGTTTTTCCAATTCTGGCAGTTGGGTTGGAACCTCATGGATAAAGATGGCTGGTTCGTTGACTCTATGCACTTTGACATTTAGAGCTAGACACTCCATCACAGAGATACTCTCTGTGTGCTACCCTCACCTAGTTCAGCCCGTGAGCCAACATGGTGTCCCGGGGTGTGGTCATTGCCGTGCACTAGCAACTTCATGGAGCCACAGGTGAGAGTTGGGCAAGTAGTGAGGACCAGTGCCAGTAGTCCATCCTGGAGGATGTGGCTGACTTCTGAAACAAAGGTACTACCCCTACCACTAAGCCCCTACACCTATGGCAACAGCAGCTATTGATATCTACAACAGTAGACCTACAAGCCAATTGAGCCATGCAAACACCACAAAGCAAAGACTCACCGGACAGCCAAAAGTAAAAAAAAAACGTATCGGAGGATGTTAAAGCTGTAAAATTAGATAGCATACCAGAAAACATATAATTCTACATCACAATCATTCAAGTTGACCAAGTACATGCATTTCTTTAAGAAAAACATTCTCTGCGAGTAAATTTGACAGCCATCTTAAAAATGTCCGCCATATTGCAGTTCAAAATTATTAAAACTATCAAAATAAGATCCAGCATGCTAGAAAACACATAATTTGACACCAAGATCACTCAAATTGACCAAGTAGATGAATTTCT